>NW_027507764.1:502150888-503350888 GCF_037356315.1 Lithobates pipiens | reverse complement strand
CACTGGCATTATATGACCTGCGGAATTGACCACCGACTTTCTTGGCCTGCCTCAGGAGATCCTGTACGCCTGGGTACCTGCTCAAGAACCGCTGCACCACCAAATTCAGGACGTGAGCCAAACAGGGACAATGGGTAAAGTGTCCCTGACGGAGGGCGGAGAGGAGGTTGGTGCCATTGTCGCATACACCCATTCCTGGCTGAATCTGGCATGGCGTCAACCACCTCTGAGCCTGCCCCTGCAGAGCTGCCATAATCTCTGCCCCAATGTGGCTCCTGTCCCCTTAGCAGACCAACTCAAGCATGGCATCTTTTTGCCTGAATGTAGCCCATTGAATGCCTATGGAGCTTTGCTGGAAGAGGCCATAGAGGAAGAAGAAGAGGAGGGGTGGAGGAAAGAGCTGTGGCAGAATCACCACTACTAGCATTTTGGAGGCATGGTGGCGGAACAAGCTCCAACAATACTGAACCCTGTCCTGCATCCTTCCCAGCTGCCAGCCGTAACCCAGTGCACCGTGAAAGAAAGGTAACGTCCCTGTCCATGCCTGCTGGACCATGAGTCAGCGGTAATATGCAGCTTACTGCTGACCGCCCTGTCCAATGAGGCCAAGACATTGCCTTCCACATGCTGGTAGAGAGCCGGAATAGCTTTCCGTGAAAAGAAATGGCATTTGGGAACCTGTCACTGAGGTAGTGCACATTCCACAAATTAACGGAGGGGGGCAGAATCTACCAGTTGAAAAGGCAGCAGTTGCAGTGCTAGCAATCTGGCCAAGCTAGCATTCAGACGCTGAGCATGTGGATGGCTGGGAACGAATTTCTTTTGTTTAACTGGAGTAGGGAAATTTGTCTGCTAAAATTGGATGTTGGTGTACCGCTAGCAGATTGGCCGCAAGTACTTGGGACACCTATTTCTATACCTTCATTCCCCTCAGTGCAGGTTTCTGAGAGGACTGGAATTATAGTGGAGTTGGAGATCCCAGCTGATAAGAAGCTAGGAGAGGATCACCTTGTTCTTTGATGTGGGTCTTTTAAGTGCTGTTGCCAATGGACTGCATGGGAGGTCGTCATATGTCCAGTCAAGCATGTGGTGCCCAAGCGGCTGCTGTTTTGGCCACGCTTGATACGCTTCAGACATATGTTGCAAACAGCAATGGTTCAATCTGCTGCACACACGTCAAAAAAGCCCCACACCAAAGAACTTTTTAAAATATGCGGGGAGCCAGCAGCGCTCTGCATCTGCTTAGCTCTGCAGTGTGATGCAATAGGGTGGCTGCCCTTAAGCTGCCCCCTGGAGGGCATCCTGGCTTGTTGGAGATGTGCCTCCTCCTCCTCCTCTTCTATTAGGCACCCAAGTAGAGTCAGTGACCTCATCATCCCCTCCCTCCTTGTCACTGGAGCAAACTTGGCAGTATGCTGCAGTTGGGGGGAAACATGACTGCCAGTTTCTTTACCTTCTTGGGCACCCCTTCTCTCTAGGCTCATGTTACTCCCTTCCTCAACCCAGGTACCATTATTGGAGACTTCAAATCACTGCGCATTCTACTGCAGCATGTACCCAACACTGTGGTTGAATATTTCAGGGGACTCCTCCGTGCATGATGGTGGGGCTAGGGAAGGAGTGACTGTTGACATGGAGCCGATGGAATAGGCCACTTTGGCAGCTGCATTGGAAGGCAAACTACTCTGAGCCTGGGTGACAGAGGATGAGGAGGATGAGGACGGCTTTTTTATCCATTCCACCAACTCTTCTGTATGTTGTGGCTCAATAACACAGCCTGATGCATAAAAAAGAACAAGCGCGCCCCACGGCCACGTGCTGAGGATGCACCATGTCCATGACCAGCACTGTGGACTGTAGACACCGAGCCTGCTTGCCCTCTTTTAGTGGCTTGTGAGCGTCTGCCTCTCCTTGCTGGCCTTCCTGACATGCTGTAAATTTTGTTAAGCAAAACCACACTACACTGTACTGTACTAGTAGCAACTGCACTATGGGTGCACGGTACTGTGTATACCAACATAAGTGTAAACTATGGGTGCACTGTATGTATTGTGTACACCATCAGAAAAGTAGTTGCAACTGCACTAGGGGTGAACTATAGTGTACATCACCAGAAGTCTAATAGCAACTATGGGTGCACTGTATGTATTGTGTATGGTGTACATCACCAGAAAAGTAGTAGCAACTGCACTAGGGGGTGAACAGTATTGTGTCCACCACCAGAAGTCTAATAGCAACTATGGGTGCACTGTATGTATTGTGTACACCACCAGAAAAGTAGTAGCAACTGCACTAGGGGTGCATGGTATTGTTTACACCACCAGAAATCTAATAGCAACTATGGGTGAACTGTATGTATTGTGTACTGTGTACACCACCAGAAAAGTAGTAGCAACTGTACTATGGGTGCACGGTACTGTGTACACCAACAGAAGTGTAATAACAACTATGGGTGTACTGTATTGTGTACACCACCAGAAAAGTAGTAGCAACTGCACTATGGGTGCACGGTACTGTGTACAACGCCTGAAGTATATTAGAAAAAGTACACCAGGAATGGCCTGCAGTCAGATATAGGCTTGGCTACACTGGATGCAGTGTGTGTGTATATATATATATATATATATATATATATATATATATATATGAAACTGACTGTATATACTGTATATATATAAATATAAATATATATATATATATATATATATATATATATATATATATATATATATATATATATATATATATATTTTATATATATACAGTATACAGTATATACAGTCAGTTTCATATATATACATATATATATATATATATATATATTAAATACACTGCAGCTAACTGAATAACCTGCCAGCCTGCTCAATCTAAATTACACTCATTCTCCATCTACGCCAACAACACATTGACGTGCAGGCAGCCTTATATAGTGTGGGGCGTGGACATAGTCCCTTGAGCCATGATTGGCCAAAGGCACCCTGCCTTTGGCCAATTATGGCTCTCTTACCTGAGGGCACTGGGATTGGCCAAAGCATACAGGTCATGGTGCATACTTTGGCCAATCATCATACAGCAATGCACTGCACTCCCACAGTGCATTATGGGGCATTATGCGGCACTCTAATTTAGCACCAACGCCCCATAATGTTTGGTTTTCAATGAGCAGGCAAACAGCCAATGTTCGAGTCGATCTCATGTTCGACCCGAACATAAAGCTCATTCCTACTCTCTAGTTCATCGCTGAACAGAGTAAGGATCTGTCTCATCATACAGTGTCTCACCGTTGAAAAGAATTTGGACTGAAAGCCCACCCTGCAGTAACCAATCCTTTCATTAGCAGAAAGAATAAAAAGGCTAGACTAACCTTTGCTGAGGAACAAGTTGTGTGGACAGAGGAGCACTGGTCAAAAGTTTTCATTAGTGATGAAAGCAAATTTAATTTATTTGGGTCCAATGGGAAACATTATGTTCATTGTCAAACTGGGGAAAAACTGAACCCAAAGTGTGTAAAGAAGTTAGTGAAAGGTGGAGGGGGAAGCTGCATGGTTTGGAGGATGTTTTCAGCAGCAGGAGTTGGGCCTCTTACCCAGCTATATGGCTATATGAGTGAATGCAAATGTTTATCAGAACTTTCTTTGACAACATGCGGTTCCTTCCCTGCGTTCATCACCCAATCAGCCAGCAATTTTCATGCACGACAATGCCCCCTATCACACAGCAAAATGGGTAAAGCAGTTCCATGATGCTGAAAACAATAGAAAACCTCTGGCAAATCCCTGGCAAAAAAGTTATGGCCAAGAAACCCACTACAGTCACCGAACTATGGAAGAGAATGTAAGAAGAGTGGAACAAAATCACACTAGAGGTCATTCAAAGCAAAGGCCTGTACTCTCCCTACTTATTGTTGATTGATGTAACCTTCAGAAATTTTAGTTGTAATCTTTCAGTTTTTTGTTGAAGTGCTCTCTTTTTTGTTGAAGTGCCTTGGTTATTTTGAAAAACACTGTTCTATTAGCATGGTATCGCCACAACAAAAATGTAATCAAATGTTGAGCAATCTGAATGTCTACGATTGTCCCTATCCCTGCACATTGCACACTCTCATTGGTCCCTACCCTCAAGGAGCCCACAATCCAAGGTGCTCATTCATATACTAGGGCCAATTTTGGACAGAAGCCAATTAACCTACCTGCATGTCTTTGGATTTTAGAATCCTTTGTTGATTTTAAGCCTCATGCACACGAGACGCAGTTAAACGCGCGTTCAGATGCAGTTGGACAGTTTTTTCAACTGCACCTGAACTCATTCAATGTTATCCTATGTGTCCATGCACACAGTCTCGTTTTTTTCCGTTTATATGCAGTTGCGTTTAATCTCGTTTTTCCAGAAGCAAAAAAATGCGTTCAGAAACAAAAATTTCTGCGTTTCAGACGCAAAACGCGGCAAAACGCGGTAAAACGCGGCAAAACGCCGCTACCGCGTTTAGCCGCGTTTGCGTTTATATGCGTTTTTAAAGGTGACCTTTTTTTTTACATTAAAAATCTCAAAAATGATTGCAAATGATGAAAAACCATTAGAAAAATATTTTAAACAATTGCAATTGCAAGTGGACAATCCACAACTTGTGGCAAGTGACGTGGCAAGTGGACAATCCACAATTTGTGGCAAGTGACATGGCAGGTGGCAAGTGATGTGGCAAGTGGACAATCCACAACTTGTGGCAAGTGACGTGGCAGGTGAAGTGGCAAGTGACGTGGAAAGTGGACACTAGACAACTTGTGGCAGGTGACGTGGCAAGTGACCTGGCAGGTGACGCGGCAAGTGACTTGGCAGGTGACGTGGCAAGTGGAAAATCAACAACTTGTGGCAGATGACTGGCATGTGACGTGGCAAGTGGACAATAGACAACTTGTGGCAGGTGACGTGGCAAGTGACCTGGCAGGTGACGCGGCAAGTGACTTGGCAGGTGACGTGGCAAGTGGAAAATCAACAACTTGTGGCAGGTGACGTGGCAAGTGACGTGGCAAGTGGACAATCCACTTGTGGCAGGGGACGTGGCAAGTGACGTGGCAAGTGGACAATCCACTTGTGGAAGGTGATGTGGCAAGTGACGTGGCGAGTGGACAATCCACAACTTGTGTCAGGTGACGTGGCAAGTGGACAATCCACAACTTGTGGCAGGTGATGGGGCAAGTGATGTGGCAAGTGGACAATCCACTTGTGGCAGGGGATGTGGCAAGTGACGTGGCGAGTGGACAATCCACAACTTGTGTCAGGTGACGTGGCAAGTGGACAATCCACAACTTGTGGCAGGTGATGTGGCAAGTGATGTGGCAAGTGGACAATCCACTTGTGGCAGGTGACGTGGCAGGGGACGTGGCAAGGGACGTGGCAAGTGGACAATCCACAACTTGTGGCAGGTGATGTGGCTGGTGACGTGGCAAGTGGACAATCCACATCTTGTGGCAGGTGACGTGGCAGGTGACGTGGAAAGTGGTGTGGCAAGTGGACAATCCACAACTTGTGGCAGGTGATGTGGCTGGTGACGTGGTAAGTGGACAATCCACAACTTGTGGCAGATGGCATGGCAGGTGATGTGGAAAGTGGACAATCCACATCTTGTGGCAAGTGACGTGGCAGGTGATGTGGCAAGTGACGTGGCAAGTGGACAATCCACAACTTGTGGCAGGTGATGTGGCAAGTGATGTGGCAGGTGATGTGACAAGTGGACAATCCACATCTTGTGGCAAGTGACGTGGCAGCTGACGTGGCAAGTGACGTGGCAGGTGACATGGCAAGTGGACAATCCACATCTCGTGGCAAGTGACGTGGCAGGTGATGTGGCAAGTGACGTGGCAAGTGGACAATCCACAACTTGTGGCAGGTGATGTGGCAAGTGATGTGGCAGGTGATGTGACAAGTGGACAATCCACATCTTGTGGCAAGTGACGTGGCAGCTGACGTGGCAAGTGACGTGGCAGGTGACGTGGCAAGTGACATGGCAAGTGGACAATCCACATCTCGTGGCAAGTGACGTGGCAGGTGATGTGGCAAGTGACGTGGCAAGTGGACAATCCACAACTTGTGGCAGGTGACGTGGCAGGTGATGTGGCAAGTGACGTGGCGGCTGACGTGGCAAGTGGACAATCCAAAACTTGTGGCAGGTGACGTGGCAAGTGACGTGGCAAGTGATGTGGCAAGTGGACAATCCACAGCATGTGGCAAGTGACGTGGCAAGTGGACAATCCACAACTTGTGGCAGGTGACGTGGCAGGTGACGTGGCAAGTGAACAATCCACAACTTGTGGCAGGTGACGTGGCAAGTGACGTGGCAGGTGAAGTGGCAAGTGACGCGGCAAGTAGACAATCCACAACTTGTGGCAGGTGATGTGGCAAGTGACGTGGCAGGTGATGTGGCAAGTCACGTGGCAAGTGGACAATCCACAACTTGTGGCAGGTGATGTGGCTGGTGACGTGTCAAGTGGACAATCCACAGCTTGTGGCAGGTGGCATGGCAGATGACGTGGAAAGTGGACAATCCACATCTCGTGGCAAGTGACGTGGCAGCTGACGTGGCAAGTGGACAATCCAAAACTTGTGGCAGGTGACGTGGCAAGTGATGTGGCAGGTGACGTGGCAAGTGATGTGGCAAGTGGACAATCCACAGCTTGTGGCAAGTGACGTGGCAAGTGGACAATCCACAACTTGTGGCAGGTGACGTGGCAAGTGAACAATCCACAACTTGTGGCAGGTGACGTGGCAAGTGACGTGGCAGGTGATGTGGCAAGTGACGCGGCAAGTAGACAATCCACAACTTGTGGCAGGTGATGTGGCTGGTGACGTGGAAAGTGGACAATCCACAGCTTGTGGCAGGTGGCATGGCAGATGACGTGGAAAGTGGACAATCCACATCTCGTGGCAAGTGACGTGGCAGGTGATGTGGCAAGTGACGTGGCAAGTGGACAATCCACAATTTGTGGCAGGTGACGTGGCAGGTGATGTGGCAAGTGGACAATCCCCAACTTGTGGCAAGTGACGTGGCAAGTGGACAATCCACAACTTGTGGCAGGTGCCGTGGCAAGTGACACGGCAAATGCAAGTGTACAACTGCTCTCTATGCTGCTGCTGCTCACTCTGATCAAAATAGCAGAAATAGTTAAAAAAAATGCTTTGAGAGCTTGGGGAGGGTCTACATGATGTTATCTTTATAAACGCGTCTAAACGCAAACGCGTCTAAACGCGACATGCAAACGCGGCAAAACGCGTGTTTCTAAACGCGCGTTTCAGTTTTTTTTTAACAGAGGTTTCATCTGCGTCTCGTGTGCATGAGGCCTTAGAATCAGTCAAATGACTCCTGCTGAAACAGAGGAACTATGTTCTGGCATTCTCTTATTAGCCACATATGTCCATAAGTTCCTTCACCGTGTGACTAATACCTAGATACTTGTTCCATGTTGGTACCAAAGGGTGGAACAATTCAAGGATATGTTTTTGATGTACCTGTAGCATTTTGAATGATTTAAAGTTTTATACAGCCAACATAGGTCTGCTTTATTCCTCCCTTTACTAAACTTCAGCAACAAATCCTTAAACTTTTTCATTTGCTTGCAAATTTTGAACCATGTATGGCCACTTAGTTGGTCATAATCGAAAAACAGAGACATTTTATATATAGCCAAAACATTTTTTTTTTATATTTTGAAACTGACAGCATGCAGCATTATTAATTATACTAGTCAGTTTGCTGTAATTTTTATTGTATAGGTGCACTATCCTGACTACCAAAGTAGGAGAGCACTAAATTGGCCTGCAATGTAATGTGGCACTAGACCACCAATGTAAGGGGACACTTCACCACAGAACAGCAATGTAAGGGGGTGATTCTCCAATGATCACATCATGTAAGGGTGCATTTCTTCACTGACTCCCACTGTAAGGGTGAACTTCTCCATTTACTACCATCATAATGGGGCAATTCTCCACTGATCACCAATATAAGGGTATACTTCTCCACTGACCACCAGTGTAAAGGTACACTTCCCCATGGACTACAAGTGTATAGGTGTACTCACACCAATGTTATAAGGTGAGTCTCCACTGACAGCTGATGAAAGAGTACACCTCTTCACTGACCACCAATGTAATGGCGCACCACTCTACTCGTTACCAATGTAATGGGGCAATTCTCAACTCGTCACCATTGTAATGGGGCAATTCTCAACTCATCAACATTGTAATGGGACAATTCTCTACTGGTCATCAATGCAAGGGGATCATTTTCTATTGACTACCAATGCAAGGGCAATGTCACTTCACTGCCCAATCTAAGAAGACATTTCCCCACTGACAATTAATGTAAGGAACACTTCTCTCAGGACTACCAATGTAAGTGAGCATTATACTGGCCACCATTGTTAGAGGAGACATTCTCCACTGTCTGCAAATGTAATGGTAAGATTTTCCAATTACCACTAATGTAAGGGTACACTTCTCCACTTATCACTAATGTGAGGATACACTTCTTCTCTTACCACCAAAACAAAGGGGAACTTCTCTAAGTAAACACCAATGCAATGGGGTGACTTTCTACTGACCATCAATATAAGGGAATGCTCCTCTACTGACAATCAATATAAGGGGCAATTTTCCACCACCAATGTAACGGAGCAACTCTTCACTAACCACCAATAAATTGGGGTATTTCTTTCCGACCCCTGAAGTAAAGGGCACTTCTTCAATGACTGCCAATGTAGGGAAACACCATTGACATACCTGTAAATTAAATTATCAACATTCTCATTCTAGAGGAGGAGATTGGTATCAGGTGCAAAACCGTGCACAAAAATGTTGCACGTTTACAGATGCACCCATTGAAGTCTATGGGTGCAAAAAAAATGCTTGAATACACTCAAAAGGAAAGCTTATGTACTTTTTTTGAGCCCTACGTATAGAGCATAGGTGGTAAAACGTAAAACGACCGAGTATAATTTGCTGCAGTGAATTTGATTCATGGTCTCAATAAATCTCATCTGATATACCGGGCCAAGAATTGTATTTCATTCATGACAACAAGCACATAGGAACATAGACATTACCTACATTTTAGATGGTTTGAGTACAAAGTATATATTTGTACCTAAGCTCAAAACAAGCTTATTGATTATAAACATTGTTCTTAAGTAAATAGAATTGTTGCAATTTATATATTTTCAGAGATTCTTATCACATGTTCTTATTTATCCAGAATATCTACCTAAGCTCCTGAGGAAGCAAATTTTTGTGAAACATGTTGAGCTGTAGCAGACTATTCTGACCAAAGCCAATATCCCCTGGACTACACTACTTTTCAAGCAAATGTTTGCTGGTGTTGCATTTTTGCCACGGGATTGGTCTGGGTCATTCGGGTATACTATAAGATTTAATCTGATCATCTATTCTTATTCACGCCCCTCCTCCTCTTTGGATCTGATGTATTCTATGTACACAGACAGGAGGAGGAGCCGGGGTGGAGGAGGCGGCGTGAATAAAAATAGATGATACACACACTATAGATGACACGGGGGGGGGGGGGGGGGGGGTTATACATATTAATAATAAAAAATAAATTTTTTTTGCTTCAAAGTTCTTTATTCAAAATATAAGGTTTTTTTCCAGAAACTTTCCTCTTAACATTAAGGTGTGTGTTACATGCCGATAAATATAGGTACTTATTTTAATCAACTGGTGCTGACAAAGTCCATGTGTTCCACATACTTTTTCTCTATGAACCAATAGTCAGACTATGAATTTACAAGGAACGAAGGATGGTGGCAAAGCAAAAAGGCATGGTAATCTAAAGCCCAAGGTAAGAATCCTGTCTCAAGGACACATCCATAAGGCAACCTTTGTCAATTCAGTTAACCTATATTTGGGCAAACTAAGTCCATTGGTGTAGAAAAATAAGAGGAACCTTAATAAAAAGACGCTGATCATAAACTACCTTGAAATAAGGTTTGGATTACACACACGCATGGCTGTCAAACTGGGAGCAGCGGCTGTTTCTGTGCAGCCGCTGCTTCCCAAAGGACATGAATGGGCTGCCTGCATGTAGATGCATAGAACACCTGTGCATTCCATGCGGGCAAACATGTATGCTTAAATCGGTAGTAAACCACACCAAAAAAAAAAAAAGGCCCTCAGGCGGTTTAAGTGCATCGCATACTAGCACATTATGACAGACTTACCTGAAAACTAAGCCCTCCACTGCCACACTGTCACGGGTCCTGACACTTCTATCTTCACTCGGCCTTTGTTCGAACTATTTGACCTTATGAATGGCCCAGCCACGATGACATCACTCCTGAGCATGCGTGAGGGAGTCACAGCCGTGGCACAGAGTTGAACAGAATGAAAGGCACAATCCATTCAGAGCTCAGTGCGCATGTGCCGGTGACATCACTAGATGCTGCTAAAGTAAATATCTCCTAAATGGTACACGTTTAGGAGATATTTACTGTACCTATAGGTGAGCCTTATTATAGGCTTACCTATAGGAAAAAAAAATCAACATTGTGACTTTACTACCACTTTAACCACTTGACATCCGCGCTATGGCCGAATGACTGCCACAGCGCGGATGTGAATTCATTTGACGGCCTCCCCTGGGCACGCTCCCTGTAGGGTGCGGGCGCAGAGCACACTGTGATCTCTTAGTCACTGATACGGTGGCCCCTTACCATGTGATCAGCTGTCAGCCAATGACAGCTGATCACACCATCAAAACAAAGTTTGGTGATCGCTTTATTTTTCTCCTCCCACTGACAGCGGAGGAGAAAAAAAAGCCGATCACTGGCTCATCTTAAATGGACATTGGTCCCAAAAGGGAAGAGGCAATTATGCCTCATTTATGCCATCTGAAAGTGCCCACAAGTGCCACCTATCGATTCCCACACGTGCCACCTATCAATGCCCACCAGTGGTGCCAATCAGTGCCACCTAGAAGTGCTGCCTATCAGTGTAACCGACCAGTGCCCATCACTGCCACCCATCAGTGCCCATAACTGCCACCTATCGTGCCCATCAGTGCCGCCTCATCAGCGTACATTAATGATGGACAAAAATTACCCATTTAAATTTTTTATAGCAAAATAAAAAAAATATTTTTATCTTTTATTTTTTTTTTAATTCGGTCTTTTTACATTTTTTTTGCAAAAAATAAAAATCGCACAGGCGATCAAATACCACCAAAAGAAAGCTCTATTTTGGGGAAATAAATAATAAAAAATTAATTTGGGTGCAGTGTTGTATGACCGCACAATTGTGCTTCAAAGTGCGTCAGCGCTGAAAGCTGAAAATTGGTCTGGATAAGATAGGGGTTTAATTGCCCAGTAAGCAAGTGGTTAAGTATGCCCGTGTGAACGAGGCCTTATGCCCTGTACACACGATCTTTTTTTCGAAGGATGTTGTCTCCAACTTGTCTTGCATACACACAGTCACACAAATGTTGGCCAACAATTACGAACGTAGTGACGTATAAGACGTATGTGATATCTTCATTATGAACGCTAGTTATATCTTCGGCTCGTACTTGATTCCGAGCATGCGTGGACTGTTGTCCGACGGACTTGTGTACACACGATCAGAAAGTCTGACAACAAACAATTGTTGGCGGAAAATTTGGGAACCTGCTAGCAAACATTTGTTGGTGGAAAGTCAGACAACAAATGTTCGATGGAGCATACACACACGGTCGGACTTTCCGCCAACAAGCTCACATACTACATTTGTTGCCGGAAAATCTGATCCTGTGTATGGGGCATTAAGCCACATACACACTATCAGATTTTCTGCTGATTTTTGTCTTCAGTTTTACCAAAACCATGTAGTGCAAGGGCCTGCCTGATTGCATACAAATTGAAACTCCTAAGGTTTGACCTCATATTATATGGTTTTGGTAAATCTGAAGGAAAAAATCAGCAGAAAATCTGATAGTGTGTATGGGGCTTTATACTGCATTCACATTCTTGTATGTTGCAATTTTTAGGTGTTTGGTTACAACGTAGGTCAGTTGGTGGCGCAACACAACAAACAGAGCTTAACGGCATCTATGTAAAGGAGTTTTGTATCAGAGTGGGCTTGTGATAAGACTGGATGGGTAGCATCTAGACCACAGGAAATTCCACTATTGGCAGTTGGCACCAAGACCCATTGGAACATTTCTCCTCACCCCCCTGTACAATATTTGCTCACTCACTAGTACCCCACAGATCACCCCTACAGTATGTAATAATATATGGAGCTATGATCAAAGTTTTTTTTTTTTTTGCTTACCAGCTGCTGCAGATAGTCCTGAATTGTGTTGGGATAGACAAGCACACTGACAGCAACCAGGGAGTTCAGAGCAAAATCAAAAATCTGGTAGCAAAAAAATGGGATAATCCAAGCAGCATGTTGCTAAGGAGAGAGAAACAAAAGAAAGTTAGAAAGGTACAAAAAGTGTAAAAAATGAACTATTCTGCATCTGATGGCAGTTTGTATTATCAAGTGCAAAACTGCAGATGACTAAGCAATATTGGAAATCAAATATACTTTAACATAAATAAAGCTAAACTCCAGGCAAGCATGTAAATACAAAAATTGAATATATACGGTATGGGAGCCGTTTTACCTGCCACCGCCATTTTTATTTTATTATTATTTATTCCTAATGCCGCGTACACACGAGCGGACTTTTCAACGTCCAAAGTCCGACGGACTGAGTCCGTCAGACTATTCGATCGTGTGTGGGCTGCAACGGACTTTTGACTCGCCAAAGTCCGAAGGACTTTAGAATATGGAACATGCTTCAAATTTTTCCGACGGAACTCCGCCGGACCCGGGTCCCTTCGAAAACTCCGCTCGTGTGTGTGCTATTCCGACGGTCTAAAACCGACGCTAGGGCAGCTATTGGCTACTGGCTATGAACTTCCGTATTCGAATCCAGTCGTACGTCATCACGTTCGAATCCGTCGGAGTTTAGTGTGATTGTGTGTGGCCAAGTCCGCTCCGCCAAAAAGTCCATCAGAACTCCGTCGGAACTCCGGCAGAACTCCGACGGAACTCCTTCGGAAGTCTGTCAGACATAAGTCCTCTCGTGTGTATGGGGCTTTAGAGTTACACAGCACAGCTGGGTGCATGGCACCACTTTCTTTTTTACAGGATTAGACTGTAAGCCAAATTCAGTGGTGTCCACACTTCACCCCAACCTGCTAACTGGACAGTGAAAAAACAGCAAGACTGATGAAGTCACCTCTCTGTTCACTTTGCTTTTTCCCCCTATTAAAAAGTACCTTGTCAGCACATGTATATCTGCCTGGAATTCAGATTTACCTTTATCCAGCATAAAAGAAACCAATACTGAGAAAACAAGTATGCTGCTCTACTTTGAAAATGTTTCATTTTATGTTATAATCCATAGATCTTGATAAAAAAAAAAAAAAAAATATGATTTCTTCATCAATTTAAGCCAATAGGTATTCTTCTATATATTTTTGGTAAAAAAAAATCCCAATAAGTGTATATTGATTGATTTGCGCAAAATGAGTTAAAAATTGAGTCAACATTTAAAAATGCATGGGGGTCCCCTCCCAAGATCAGTCTGGTATGGATTTTGAAGAGAAACCCCACGCCAAAAAAAAAACAAAAAAAACAAATAAAATGGTGTGGAGTCCCCCCCCCCCCCTAAAATCCATACCATTAATAAAGGACTTGTCAAAAACAGTCTCTTGTTTTTTTTTGCAACACTACAATGCTTTTTGTTGGGGCTGAATGGGTAATGCTCTTTCACAAAGGGGGGGTTGCCAGGGGGGCTTCCGGATTCCAATAAGCCCCCTACCTGCAGACCCCCACAAACACCGGTTGTCGGGAAGAGGCCCTTGTCCCTATCAACATGGGGACAAGGTGCTTTGGGGTGGGGCCCCTCTGCCCCAAAACACCAACCCCCTATGTTGAGGGCTTGTGGCCTGGTATGGTCCATGAGAAGGGGGCGCTTGCTCGTCTGCCCCCTTTCTTGACCTGCAGGGCTGTATGCTCTGATAAGGGGTCTGGTATAATCTTTCGGGGGCACCCCACTCCATTTTTTTTTTTTTATTATGGCGTGGGGTTTCCTTTCAAGATCCATACCAGACTCAAAGACCTGGTATGGATTTAGGGGGGGGGGACGCCATGCCTTTCTTGTTTAACTTTTGGGCTGGGGTTCCCCTTCAAAATCCTCAGAGCACAAGTCGCATGCCACAAGTCAGATCATGATGATCCAACTTGGATGCGACTTCCATTCAAATCAATGGGCTGAAAGTCGGATGAGTTAAGACAGCTCTCATAGGGAACCATTGATTTTGACATGTCATGTGACTTGTGCTCTGTAGTAATTGGATTCGGGAGTGGAAATAGAAGAGGCAGAGAAACGCTGCCAAACGCACATTGACGGCAATGCATAAAGCTTCTAAAAGCGCATTTTTAGAGAAAAATTTTCCTTGCATCAGTACTGGCTTTGCAGCTTATTTTTTTGTGCCCTGTGTGCATGAGGCCTAATGGCGGTGATCAGAGACTTATAACAGGACTGAGATATTCCGGTGGACAATTTGGACACTAACTGACACGTTTGACACTTTTAGGGGACCAGTGACATTATTACAGTGATCAGTGCTAAAAATATGCACTGTCACTGTACTAATGACACTAGCTGGGAAGGGGTTAACATCAGGGGCAATCAAAGGGTTAAAAGTGTACCTAGCCAGTGCTTGTGTAAGGGTGGTGCTTTTACTAAAGGAAAGCAAAGATCCGTGTCCCTGCTTTGCTGCTTTGGAGGAACACAGGATCAATGCCTTCCCTACTGGCAGAACGCAGATCTGCCTTGTTTACATAGGCAGATCGCTGTTCTGCCTATGTACCAAACAATTGCCGGGTGCTGGCGGACATCGAGTCTGTGGTACCCACCGTTTAGGTCCCGCTGCGTGTGATCACGTCGGTGGTGGCAAAAAAAAAAGCAGCAGTGTAAAAAAAAAAAAAAAATTGAAAAAAAAGTTTAACATGTGCTTCGGTCATGCATGCACAGAAACAGTGATTGTCCCACACATGTGAGATATCTGGCGGTAAAACTCCGCTAAAAATAGCGTTGTTTTACCGCCCACGCTATTAGCGGTGTGGTGTGAAAGGGGTCTAAAGGCTTTTAAAGAAACGCCTATGGATAGTAAAATTTATGTCATTTGTCGCCGTTGCACGGGAGCGCACAAGTTTAAAGCGTGACATATTTGGTCTCTATTTACTTGGTATAACATCATCTTTCATGTTTTACATAAACATTGGGTTATGCATTGTGTTTTTTTTTTGCGTTAAAATTCAAAGTATTCAATATTTTTTCCGAAAAATTGTGTTTGAAAAAACGCTGCACAAATACCATGTGTCATAAAAAATTGCAAATCCCACCACTTTATTCTCTAGGGCCTCTGCTTTAAAATAAATAAATAAATATATATATATATAATGTTTGTGGGTTCTAAGTCATTTCTAATAAATAAAAAAATTGATTGTTACATGGTTTTCAAATGGTTACGGAAGATAGCTAGGAAGGAAGATAATATTTGGTGCAGCTAACAGGAAGTGATAAGGAGATTGCATTTCTGGCAAGATCAACAGGTATTTTCTATATTTGCTGAGAACTTTTATATTAAAAAAAAAACAAAAAACAAAAACAAATGCAGCCATTGCACCAGTACTGTACAGTGCAATATGCAGTGAAAAGAAAAAGTTTACACATCCCTGCAAAAATTGTAGGTTTTTGAGATGTAAAAAAATCAGTCAAAGATATATTTCGGTATTTTTTCCATAAACACAAAAGATTCATATTAAAAGCCAAATCAAAATTGTTTCCGAAATATTTAACTCATTATATGTAAATATCAAGCTGAATTGTAATAATATGGATTAAACTCAAAACTTAAAATAAGCCATTAGTTTATAACACATTTTGCATTCCCTCAAACTAGTATGAAAAATTTGCAATGTTTACCTTGTAGGCACCGTATGTCGCCATTGCACAGATTAAAATCATTAGGAGTGATACTGAAGTAGCAATGCACATGTCTAAATAAAAAAAGGAAAAAACACAAAGTTAGGCAGATGACAACAAGGACCCAGTGCGGATAAAAAAAAAACAACTGCCTAGATGACTTTATTTGTATGAAAATCAAGTTTTCTGGCATTATAAAAAATAGGCATTGGGTAAGTCATGCCATACCTTGTCCCTCTGCATATCTCTTCTACTAGGAGATGATAGGAAAAAAGATTTTATCATACAAAATTTATATAGTGCCAACAGTTTACGCAGTGCTTTACAATGTAAAGCAGGGGTAGGCAACTTTAAAGAGATAGAGATCTACTTGAACAATATGAGAAAAGTCAATGATCACGGGGTACACCTCCTCTTACCTGATTTAAGCCTCAAATTGCTGTACTACCTTGTCACAATCGAGTGTGTGGCACCCTCCTAGGTAGGTGGTAGAAGACTAGTTCTTGATCTTTCTGCTTACAGGTAGATGATCGGGTAAAACTTAGAGTGCTCTCTGCCTACCAGGGAGCAGGATCTATTGGTTAGGTCTGCTCATTGTGCTCAAGTGCAGCTCTGCTTGTTCTGACTGTCCCTCACTGGTCCAATAGGGAGGCATATTGGAGAGTGGGAGGGGACCTGACAAGTGAGTGCACAGGCTTTGTTACAGTCCTGGCAATACTGTAAAGCTAGAGTAAATGTGCTCAGAATTAGTTGAGCCGGGGAACAGAGTCCAGGATGGAGGGGACAGCTGCCAACTCCTCCGCGGAGGTGGTCGTGCAGACCTGAGTGGTCGACACAGGGGCCTAGAGAGAGAAAAGCTGAACCCAGAGGTCCTGCAGAGCTGACTGCAATGGAGACACCAGGAAGGATCTGATTCTGCCTACTGTGTGTAGAGATCTGTGTTTTTGGGGCCTGTCGAGTGAGGGCCGCCCCCTTCAGCTAGAAGAGTCAGTGCACAGTAGTGATGGCCGAACGGTTCGCCCGGCGGTCGTTTCGCGGCGAATTTCCGACTTTCGCCGTCCGCGGGTTCGAACGCCTTTTTCCGTCGTTCGCCCCGGCGGACTTACGTGTTTAATGTATACAAGAACTTTAACCTTTCGTGACACGTTTATCATGTGTTACAGGACAACCAATTGAGACATGACAGCTCATGGACACTTGGACATTCCCCCTAACCTATAAATACACCCGATCCGGTGGCCATTTTACATTCTTTCTTCTGTCACTGTAGGGAAAGGATCCTGTGTGGAGTAGGGACAGAGAAAACGCTAGCTATTTGGTACACAAAAGTTCTTTTCAGGACTGGTATAGGTGTTAGGTCAGCAGCCTGAGTTTCTTTTGTCAGTTTAGATAAAGGGACAGAGCGCTGTATGCTGCTATTTTAGGGACAGCTCAGCCAGATTAGTCTTTCTTCATCATCATCATCATCATCATCATTAGCTGTTACTATCAGGTCCACAAAAGAGCTGTTCCAGCTAATCGTTCCAGCCTACTCTTTTTTGCCAATTTGTATAGGGACAGGCAGGAAGCAGTGTGTCAGGCAGTGAGGATAATTTTAAAGACTTGCTGTTACTATTAGTTCCACAAAGGTTCTTTTCAGGACTGGTATCAGTGGTACGGTAATAGGCTTGTACACGTATAATATTCTTTCTTCCAAATATAGAAAGAATATTATACTTGACTGCTGCCCTTCTGCTGCAGTCTGCTAATCATTCACAACTCACTTGTTCCACAAAGCTCTTTATCAGGACTGGTAACTTGGTCTGTCTAGGGTGCTACGGTACATAGGCTTGGGTGCGGTACAGTCTGCTGTTCTGTAAGGACCGCTATCGGTCCACAATACATAGGGTTGCCGTGCACTACTGCTGACCGCTGCCCTATACTGCAGCAGTCCTTCATTGGTATAGGGACTGACGTACAGTCTGCTAATCACTAACACACAACCTGCTTGGTCCACAAAAGTTCTTATAAGGACTGGTAACTTGGTATAGGGTGCTACGGTACATAGGCCTGAGTGCGTTACAGTCTGCTGTTCTGTAAGGACCGCTATCGGTCCACAATACATAGGGTTGCCGTGCACTACTGCTGACCGCTGCCCTATACTGCAGCAGTCCTTCAGCGGTATAGGGACTGACGCACAGTCTGCTAAACACTAACACACAACCTGCTTGGTCCACAAAAGTTTTTATAAGGACTGGTAACTTGGTATAGGGTGCTACGGTACATAGGCCTGAGTGCAGTACAGTCTGCTGTTCTGTAAGGACCGCTATCGGTCCACAATACATAGGGTTGCCGTGCACTACTGCTGACCGCTGCCCTATACTGCAGCAGTCCTTCATTGGTATAGGGACTGACGTACAGTCTGCTAATCACTAACACACAACCTGCTTGGTCCACAAAAGTTCTTATAAGGACTGGTAACTTGGTATAGGGTGCTACGGTACATAGGCCTGAGTGCGTTACAGTCTGCTGTTCTGTAAGGACCGCTATCGGTCCACAATACATAGGGTTGCCGTGCACTACTGCTGACCGCTGCCCTATACTGCAGCAGTCCTTCATTGGTATAGGGACTGACGTACAGTCTGCTAATCACTAACACACAACCTGCTTGTTCCACAAAAGTTCTTATAAGGACTGGTAACTTGGTATAGGGTGCTACGGTACATAGGCCTGAGTGCGTTACAGTCTGCTGTTCTGTAAGGACCGCTATCGGTCCACAATACATAGGGTTGCCGTGCACTACTGCTGACCGCTGCCCTATACTGCAGCAGTCCTTCATTGGTATAGGGACTGACGTACAGTCTGCTAATCACTAACACACAACCTGCTTGGTCCACAAAAGTTCTTATAAGGACTGGTAACTTGGTATAGGGTGCTACGGTACATAGGCCTGAGTGCGTTACAGTCTGCTGTTCTGTAAGGACCGCTATCGGTCCACAATACATAGGGTTGCCGTGCACTACTGCTGACCGCTGCCCTATACTGCAGCAGTCCTTCAGCGGTATAGGGACTGACGCACAGTCTGCTAAACACTAACACACAACCTGCTTGGTCCACAAAAGTTTTTATAAGGACTGGTAACTTGGTATAGGGTGCTACGGTACATAGGCCTGAGTGCGTTACAGTCTGCTGTTCTGTAAGGACCGCTATCGGTCCACAATACATAGGGTTGCCGTGCACTACTGCTGACCGCTGCCCTATACTGCAGCAGTCCTTCATTGGTATAGGGACTGACGTACAGTCTGCTAATCACTAACACACAACCTGCTTGGTCCACAAAAGTTCTTATAAGGACTGGTAACTTGGTATAGGGTGCTACGGTACATAGGCCTGAGTGCAGTACAGTCTGCTGTTCTGTAAGGACCGCTATCGGTCCACAATACATAGGGTTGCCGTGCACTACTGCTGACCGCTGCCCTATACTGCAGCAGTCCTTCAGCGGTATAGGGACTGACGCACAGTCTGCTAAACACTAACACACAACCTGCTTGGTCCACAAAAGTTTTTATAAGGACTGGTAACTTGGTATAGGGTGCTACGGTACATAGGCCTGAGTGCAGTACAGTCTGCTGTTCTGTAAGGACCGCTATCGGTCCACAATACATAGGGTTGCCGTGCACTACTGCTGACCGCTGCCCTATACTGCAGCAGTCCTTCATTGGTATAGGGACTGACGTACAGTCTGCTAATCACTAACACACAACCTGCTTGTTCCACAAAAGTTCTTATAAGGACTGGTAACTTGGTATAGGGTGCTACGGTACATAGGCTTGAGTGCGGTACAGTCTGCTGTTCTGTAAGGACCGCTATCGGTCCACAATAGATAGGGTTGACGTGCACCACTGCTGACCGCTGCCCTATACTGCAGCAGTCCTTCAGCGGTATAGGGACTGACGCACAGTCTGCTAAACACTAACACACAACCTGCTTGGTCCACAAAAGTTTTTATAAGGACTGGTAACTTGGTATAGGGTGCTACGGTACATAGGCCTGAGTGCGTTACAGTCTGCTGTTCTGTAAGGACCGCTATCGGTCCACAATACATAGGGTTGCCGTGCACTACTGCTGACCGCTGCCCTATACTGCAGCAGTCCTTCATTGGTATAGGGACTGACGTACAGTCTGCTAATCACTAACACACAACCTGCTTGGTCCACAAAAGTTCTTATAAGGACTGGTAACTTGGTATAGGGTGCTACGGTACATAGGCCTGAGTGCGTTACAGTCTGCTGTTCTGTAAGGACCGCTATCGGTCCACAATACATAGGGTTGCCGTGCACTACTGCTGACCGCTGCCCTATACTGCAGCAGTCCTTCAGCGGTATAGGGACTGACGCACAGTCTGCTAAACACTAACACACAACCTGCTTGGTCCACAAAAGTTCTTATAAGGACTGGTAACTTGGTATAGGGTGCTACGGTACATAGGCTTGAGTGCGGTACAGTCTGCTGTTCTGTAAGGACCGCTATCGGTCCACAATAGATAGGGTTGACGTGCACCACTGCTGACCGCTGCCCTATACTGCAGCAGTCCTTCAGCGGTATAGGGACTGACGTACAGTCTGCTAAACACTAATACACAACCTGCTTGGTCCACAAAAGTTCTTATAAGGACTGGTAACTTGGTATAGGGTGCTACGGTACATAGGCTTGAGTGCGGTACAGTCTGCTGTTCTGTAAGGACCGCTATAGGTCCACAATAGATAGGGTTGACGTGCACCACTGCTGACCGCTCACCTATACTGCAGCAGTCCTTCAGCGGTATAGGGACTAAGAGTTTTGTCACAGGGTCATTTAAAAAATGACATGCAGAGGAAGAGGCAGGCCCTTCCGCAGGGGTGGTAGGGGTAGGGCAGGAGCAACAGGCTTGAGCCAAAGTGGGAAGTTGCAGAAGGTGCGTTCAATTACTTTAAAGGATGCACCAGACTTGGTTGAGTGGCTCGCTCAGCCTTACTCTTCTGCACCCTCCTCATCCTCTCGATCTGCACCCTCTTCTTCACTCTCTGCTATGTGCACCCCCAAAGACACTACCACCAACAACACGACCACCACCACCACCACCACATACCTTCCGCTTGAGTCACTGGAATTATTTTCCGATCCATATCAAGAGGACATTTCTGATGCGCAGCCACTCTTGGTATTGGATCAGGAAGAGGAGGTAGCAACAAGCGCTACTCAGCAGTCTGACGCCAGTACCCAGATCAGCCCAAGGAGGAGGTTGGTCCCCGGTGTTGCTGCCTACTCTACTTATAGCGGTGGGGAAGGTGACGTTGATGATGACGTGTCTAGTGATGTCACGTGGGTGCCCACAAGAGAGGAAGAGGAGGGGAGTTCAGAGGGAGATATGGACCAGCAGATAGGGAGGAGAAGCAGCAATGACTTACATTGCACAGCAGGGACAAAGCAGACTGCAAATGTATCAGGAGCGAGTCATCGACCATGTACGGTCACATCTGGCGCTCCCAGGACACCGGCACATGGCTCCGCAGTGTGGGCTTTTTTTAACGTGTCCGCTGCTGACAATAGCGTTGCCATCTGCAATCTTTGCAGTCAACGCGTTAGTCGCGGTAAGCCCAATACTCACCTAGGGACGACCGCCTTAAGAAGGCACATGAGCAGCCATCACCGAGCCCAGTGGGAGCAACGGAACACACAAAGCCACACTGCAGGCTCTCACCGTCCAGCCTCGTCTTCTACTTCTCCTTCTCCTCTCTCCTCACAATTGTCCTCCACTCCACCTTCCATCACGCCAAGCTCACATTTTTCTGCAAAAAGGCAGGCTTCCGTGGGCCTAATGTTTGAGCGTAAAAAAATGATGACGCCGGATAACCCTCTTGCCCAACGGTTGGCGGCTGGCTTGTCAGAACTCATAGCCCGCCAACTACTGCCATATAAACTGGTGGACTCGGAGGCCTTTCGCAAATTTGTGGCCATTGGAACACCACAATGGAAGGTCCCAGGAAGGAAGTATTTCTCAGAGAAGGGCATCCCAGAGCTATATGGCCATGTTCAGCGGCAAGTGAATGTATCTCTGGCACACAGTGTCGGTGCCAAGATACATCTGACCACAGACACGTGGTCTAGCAAACACGGGCAGGGAAGGTATATCAGTTTTACTGCCCACTGGGTGAACCTTCTGACGGCCGTCAAGCATGTAACCCGTGGCACCCGTGTAGATTTGGTTTTACCGCCACGGATTGCATGCAGGCCTGACTCTTCTTCTCCTCCTCCTACTCCATCCTCCTCCCTCTCCTCCTCAGCTGCCTCCTCCTTTTCCGCTGCTAGCGTCTCTTCCACTGCACCGCCCAAGCTCCCCAGAACCTATTCCACATGCCAGGTGAGACGTTGCCATGCCGTGCTGCGTCTGTTGTGCCTGGAAGCAAAGAGCCACACTGGCCCGGCACTCCTTTCAGCTTTGCGTTCACAGGCAGATGAGTGGCTAACACCGCTCAATTTGACAGTTGGTAAAGTGGTGTGTGACAACGGTGCCAATCTGCTTAGCGCATTGAAACAGGGCAAAATCACGCACGTGCCGTGCATGGCACACGTCTTAAACTTGGTCGTGCAGCGATTCCTTGTCAAATACCCTGGGGTCCAGGACATCTTGCGGCAGGCAAGGAAAATCTCGGCCCATTTCAGAAGATCTTACACGGCCATGGCTCGCCTTGCTGACATTCAGCGGCGACACCATCTGCCGGTCAGACGTCTTATTTGCGATTGCCCGACGCGATGGAACTCAACCTTCTATATGCTTGATAGGCTGCTCCAGCAGAAACGTGCAGTTAACGTCTACCTGTATGAACTCTGCGAAAGAAACGGTTCTGGGGAGCTGGGTTTTTTTTCACCGCGCCAGTGGCTGCTCATGCGCGACACATGCAGACTTCTGCGGCCATTTGAGGAGATCACCAAACTGGTCAGTCGCAGCCATGGCGCCATCAGTGACATGGTACCTTATGCCTTCTTTCTGGAGCGTGCATTGCGTCGTGTCATTGATCAGGCTGTGGAGGAGCAGGAGCGGGAAGATGAGGAAGTCGCAATGCTGGATGAATTCCCAGGGGGGGCTACTCTATCTGAGACAAGTCAACAACAGGAGTCTGATGAGGAGTCAGAGGAGGATGGTGCCGGGGCGGATGAGCAGGAGCAAGAAGAGCATGCTTTAAACCTTTCTGGGATCCCTGTTGTGCGAGGATGGGGAGAGGAGAATGAAGAGGACGACATTATCCTGGATGATGAGCAGGAGCCAGGCCACCACACCGCTTCCACTTTAGTGCAAATGGGGGCCTTCATGCTCCAGTGTTTTAATAGGGACCCCCGTATAAAAAGCATGAGGGTCAAGGACCAGTACTGGGTGGCAACGTACTTAGACCCCCGGTACAAACACAAAATGGCGGAAATGTTACCGCCGTCGCAGAGGGCTGTCAGAATGCAGCACTTCCAGGCCTTGCTTCGAGAAATGCTGCATTCTGCTTTTGCGTGCGCTGGCAGAGGAGCAATTCCCACTCCCAGAGAAGGATTTGCGGGTACCAATCCAACAGCGCCTGCAAGAAGAGGCCGGTTTGAAGATGTGTTGGTGACTTCGGATATGAGGTCATTCTTTCAGCCGACCCATCGACAGGTGTCATCCGGATCCAGCATCAGGGAACGCCTAGACCGTCAGGTGTCCGACTACATTGGGTTAACGGCCGATGTGGACGCTCTGAGGAGTGATGAACCCCTAGACTACTGGGTGGGCAGGCTTGACCTCTGGCCAGAGCTTGCCCAATTTGCAATCGAACTGTTGGCTTGCCCCTCATCCAGTGTCCTGTCCGAAAGGACGTTCAGCGCAGCAGGGGGGATTGTGACCGATAAGCGTACTCGCCTAGCTCACCACAGTGTTAACTACCTCACATTTCTAAAAATGAATGAGGCATGGATCTCGGAGGAATTCAACACATGTGATCAGTAGACCATGTATATGTCTATAAACAATTTTTGGAATCAAGCACACAGACCTTCTTAATTCATTTGGCTCACTTCCCTGACCCAAAAAAGCACACCGTACTATATGCCCCTACCCTCCTCTTTGAAGAGGTTGAGCGGTGTCATATTTCTACTGGGGCTGCTTATTATGAGGGGTTCCCACCATCCCTGTGCTGTGCTGACTTCCTCCTGGGTGTTCTTATTATGAGGGGCTCCCACCATCCCTGTGCTGTGCTGACTTCCTCCTGGGGGTTCTTATTATGAGGGGATCACACCATCCCTGTGCTGTGCTGACTTCCTCCTGGGGCTGCTTACGGTGCTGCTGTCAGCGCTGTATGTCACGGAGCTGCTGTCAGCGCTGTATGTCACGGAGCTGCTGTCAGCGCTGTATGTCACGGAGCTGCTGTCAGCGCTGTATGTCACGGAGCTGCTGTCAGCGCTGTATGTCACGGAGCTGCTGTCAGCGCTGTATGTCACGGAGCTGCTGTCAGCGCTGTATGTCACGGAGCTGCTGTCAGCGCTGTATGTCACGGAGCTGCTGTCAGCGCTGTATGTCACGGAGCTGCTGTCAGCGCTGTATGTCACGGTGCTGCTGTCAGCGCTGTATGTCACGGAGCTGCTGTCAGCGCTGTATGTCACGGAGCTGCTGTCAGTGCTGTATGTCACGGAGCTGCTGTCAGCGCTGTATGTCACGGAGCTGCTGTCAGCGCTGTATGTCACGGAGCTGCTGTCAGCGCTGTATGTCACGGTGCTGCTGTCAGCGCTGTATGTCACGGAGCTGCTGTCAGCGCTGTATGTCACGGAGCTGCTGTCAGCGCTGTATGTCACGGAGCTGCTGTCAGCGCTGTATGTCACGGAGCTGCTGTCAGCGCTGTATGTCACGGAGCTGCTGTCAGCGCTGTATGTCACGGAGCTGCTGTCAGCGCTGTATGTCACGGAGCTGCTGTCAGCGCTGTATGTCACGGAGCTGCTGTCAGCGCTGTATGTCACGGAGCTGCTGTCAGCGCTGTATGTCACGGAGCTGCTGTCAGCGCTGTATGTCACGGAGCTGCTGTCAGCGCTGTATGTCACGGAGCTGCTGTCAGCGCTGTATGTCACGGTGCTGCTGTCAGCGCTGTATGTCACGGAGCTGCTGTCAGCGCTGTATGTCACGGAGCTGCTGTCAGTGCTGTATGTCACGGAGCTGCTGTCAGCGCTGTATGTCACGGAGCTGCTGTCAGCGCTGTATGTCACGGAGCTGCTGTCAGCGCTGTATGTCACGGTGCTGCTGTCAGCGCTGTATGTCACGGAGCTGCTGTCAGCGCTGTATGTCACGGAGCTGCTGTCAGCGCTGTATGTCACGGAGCTGCTGTCAGCGCTGTATGTCACGGAGCTGCTGTCAGCGCTGTATGTCACGGAGCTGCTGTCAGCGCTGTATGTCACGGTGCTGATGTCAGTGCTCTGTATTACGGTGCTGCTGTCAGTGCTCTGTATCTCCTGCACCCTCTTGTTTGCCTACCCTGGTCCCTGACCTTCCCTCTCCTCCATTGCCTTCATTAGCTCCATAGTCCTGAATTGTCAGAACAATTTCCCAAATAAAAAAAAAATGCTTGTAGTTATCGATCCCAAATTCACCTCATACATGTATTATGCTATTGTCCAGGTGGTGGGACTACGTGCTACCCCCTAATAATTACCCCGTGGCCGCAAATTCGACCTAAAGGTTTGCGAAATTCGCCTCCCATTGAAGTCAATGGAGCCCGCGGCGAACGGTCGTTTTCGCGAACGTTTGTGTCCGTTCGCGTTTCGCGTTCGCGAAACGTCCCGTCGGAAGTTCGTCCATCACTAGTGCACAGGTGTCAGTAAAGGGGATGCTAGTGAGTGTCACGAAGATAATGTACAGTAGTGCATCAAGTTTGCTTCTAGTGAGAGAAAGAAGACTTAATCCCTCCATACATGTAGCTGTATTGTTAAAGTAGTGTGACTACTTCCACAAGTAATCCGTGAGGTCAAGTGAGAGTTGTCCTTATCCATTGTGAATAGTTCCAGCTGGAATATCCCACTAATTCCTTCTCCCATCCAAGTTCCAAAATACAAAAACACAAATACTCTGGACTGATCATTGAGTAAGGAGCAAGCAGGAGAAGGGTGGGACAAGTGGGGACCCTCAGCAAGCAATCGGGAAACCCTAACAACCAAGTGGGAACCCTCAGCAACCTAGTGGGAACTATTAGCACTCAGCTGCTGGTATCCAGAGAGAGGCCTAAAAAGTCAATACTCAGCAAGCCCTACGGGGATAGTGCTACACATCTACTGTACGACAATCATGGGTTTAAATCAAGTGTAATGAGGCAATATATCACCAGCACTACAGAAGAGGCATCGGCCTATGTGGCTCTTGCTCCCTACTACAGCTCCAACTTTACAAGTAGTCTCTCTGCATATTCCATAGGATAGTTAATTTGCCATTATACTTTAAAGATTTCACATGCTAGCACATAGTTATAGCTAGAAGAGATGATGTGCATATATGAATTGCTATGATCTTCCTCCTGCATCACCATGCAGACTGTTGCTACTTCTCTGCTTAACTTCCGCAGACTATTGCTTCCAGGCATTCCTCATCCATCACCGTGTAAGGAGTGATGTTCGCAGAACTTCTCCTACACAAAGCTTATCCCGAAGTAAAGTAATGCCACATCTTCTTCTGTAAGCAAGAAGGACCCACTCTGAATAAATCCTTAAGCTGGCTCTGATAGCTCACTGCTACTAGGCCAGAGGCCTGCAGCACCTCTCTCTGGAGGCCTAGTAGTTTAAAAGTACATGTTGGATGGTGGACTACTGTTCCCAGCTAGCCCATATTGCAAATTCTCTGCCCTCAGGCCACATAGATTTGACACATATCCCCACAGTCTGTCTTCTGATCCAGGACTCCCCATCAATGACCATGTAATGATGAAGACTTTGCTGATGACCGTGCAAAAGCAAAGTTCCCTCACAGACTTCCTGGCACAGCCAACACTCCACTGTGGTACACTCACCGACCTTTCTCTGCCCTGAGTCCTTGATGGAGAACTCGACCGGACCATACGTTTTAACAGCTTCATCTGCCCCTCTAGTATTGCTGTCTAGTATTCCATCCTCCACTTCACTCAGCCAACAACTCCCCCAGTTACCTCAGCTTATATAGGAGGCCTGCCCTCTGCCAATTCCAGTTGGGGATTGGTCAGGGCTCCCACATGAGCTGCTTGCCACTCCAGTTCCAAGCCCAGCCCACTATTCCAGAACATTCTCCCTGGAAGCAGGGGAGGCGCCTCAGAACAAGAGCACAGGTGGTCACACCCACTGTTACACTAACCACTCCCAGCTCCAGATCTAAACAGACAGGCCAAGCTTGCAGCATAGGCCTGCCTAAATTTACCTGTGCTGACAGTCTAACTAGCAAAAAATCTATTACTAGCACCTACCTATTGGTAGGGGGTGCTACAATTCTCTTAGATTTGTCCATAACTGTATTTTAACTGCCTCTGGCATAATTGCCAAAAAGCATGTTTGTATTGCCTATATAACTTCCCATAGTCCCTTGCACAGAAGATATCAGGCAGAGAGTGTTAGCACTCTAGACCAGTCTATCTCTCAACCTTTTTAGCCAACAGGAACCACCCAAATAAATTTCAGGTCACAGGAAATCCTTACTAAATTCAATTCATTGGGGGAGTATGGGGAAAAGGCCCCTTACATCAGTGGTCATTGCAAAAAAGTGGTCATTGCAACAAAACTCTTGCAGTTTTGGTGAGAATTACATCCTTACAGACCACTAAAAAGATCATTGGTGTAATGCTGTTGGTTTTGCCTTGTAGCATTGGCCCTTGCAGGCACCATAGCTCAAAGAAACCCCTAGCAACCTCTTAAGGAGGGTCACACAACCCTGGTTGATAATGGCTGACCTAGGACTGAGCAGGCTTGATTATATTGCACAGGATTTCCACATGTGCTGGGAGTAGAAGCAGTGATGTTAAAGTGTTACTAAACGCAGGACCCTGCATTCAGTATATCTGGTCTCCCACAGTACACAGAACATTGAAATGCAATTATTTTAATAAATATAAACTGCTAAATACCTTTTCTTATCAGCAGTATATAGCAGTCTTGTGGCTTCTCTCCGTGTCTTGCTGCTTCTGGGCCTTTTGGCTAAGATCAAGTGTAGCATCTGTTCTTATCAGTTACCAATTGGTGGCACTGTGCTACTGTCCCTGACCTATGGTGGTAGGTTAGGGGTGGCGGTGGCTATGCAAATCCACTTGGTGTAATGGTAACCTGGAAGGTTGATATCGGTGGGAACTGAACCCAGACTGCTCAACGTTAACTGAGGGCTGGCACTAGGCTCCCCCCCCGAGAAAGCTGGAAGGGTTATCTCCTTATGGGGATGGAAGGGCACTGGGTCTGGCCGAAGGCCAGGTCCTGAAAGAAGTCTGTGGTGTATGAGCCCTTGGAGTGGCAGTCCAGGGGTGCCGTAATTACTCACTGTGAATAGGGGTGTCACTTAGTTTTATCGGCACCTTGGCCACCGCACCACACACACTTTTTTTGACACCTGCCTGTTAGGCTGGGCATTTTGGCTAGGACCAGAAGGTCAGCCATTGTACTGCACAATGGCACCTGCAATTTCTCCACTTCCCTTTCCCCAAATTTATGTTGCTTGTCACTTTATGTTTTTCTTTTGGTTGTTGGGTTTATACACATTTCACATTTGATTAGTAGGGTGTAGAGCCCCTAGAGAATGGGGTCTGTCTGGTTTTGGCCAGATGAACCATATGAAAGTACCTAGTCCCCTTCTGGAGCCTAATGCCCTGGGGGATCAGGGCAAAGGACCTTTCTCTTTGGAGGAGGACCATATGTACACCCTGTGCACTTTTTATGTCTCACTTTTTGGTGTGAGCTTTTTTTTTTTGCACCGGATGGAGTTTTTGTGGTCATTGCTGGACAGAGATGGGGTTCAGGTAAGTATTAGGGGGGCTGAGGGGGGCTGCTGCACACAGAAGGTTTTATTATCTTAATGCATAGAATGCATTAAGATAAAAAAAAAATCTTCTGCCTTTACAACCCCTTTAAGGTGGGTGACTATAGGGCAGATATCATAGATATTAGGTCTTAATTAAAGCCTGCCATACACTGCTTACATTTCTACTAATTCATGCTGTATTGGCTGCAATCTGAGGCATGGTTGGCGCTGTTAGCTTGACAAACCTCAATTGAAAAATTGGAAATGTTCCTTGGAAAACTGTAGGGCCAAACAGTGACTGTATCCAATACAACACTGCTGGGTATACAGTAAGTGGCAGGGGAGATTTCTTCATCCATGCAGTTTAGAGTAGATGGAGGACTCAATTAGATTTCTCTTGCTCAGTCCTCCGGCTATACAAGAGAAATCTATGCGTGTTTAGAGTGACACCAATGAACAGATTAGGGGAAGAAGGTGTCACAATAAACTACAAACCTTTGCTGTGTAACAAATCAGTAATAAGCCTCATACACATGATAGGACTTTGTACAAACTTTCCCTTGGATTTTTGTACAAAGGGCGTCGGCCCTGAACTTGTATTGCATACACACAGCAGGACTTTTTCAGCCAACTTTCACCAAATCACGTGGTTTTTCTGCTCTTTACCGCCACCTTTGGTCAACTTCTGTATTGTTGTCTGATCTTTTGCATTGGTTCTGAGCATGCCTGTTTGTACTTTGTACAAAAGTCCTATGGTTTTCTGTACACACGATCAGACTTTGCTCCATCGGACTTTTGTTGCCAGAAAGTTTGTCCGTTCGCACAGCCAACAAAAGTCCGATGAAAACCAAAAAAGTTTGTCCGATGGAGCGTACACACGATCGGATGTTGCTCCAAAACAGCTAATTTGCATGTTTGTTGTCAAAAAGTCTGATTGTGTGTATGGGACTTTAGATTGACAATTTTATTGTCTTTCTCTTAACTGACTTGAGTAACTAATGAGTGTCATGAGATGTTTTATATGTAAGATTCGGGCCCTTGGTTACAACAAAACAATGAGAAAACTAAATGAAATAGTTTCCTATGGTAATCAAATATCTGTAGCTGCCATTCTTTACCCTCTGGTTACAAAACAATAACTGACAGAAGATTTTGTTGATGTGGACAATTTCAAAGGGGGCGACCCATCATATTTACACAAAACTGCCAGCAGGTGTGTATGATAGTATGCGTCAAATATTTCAGACAATATATTGTATGCAAATGTTGGGGATGTTGTAATATTTTCCTTTTTTTTTGTACGGACAGTCATACAGCTGTATTTATTTGAGGCTTGATTGACACTTTCTCTTGTGAAAATGCCTATAATTGTGTGTGCTTTTATTGTGTGTTGTGGCATGTAGTTTACCAATTTTAGCATGAATGTTTTTTCAGCTTTTGCCAGCATTTGCTATGTATGCTCTTGGAAAAATTAAATACAAATTTTTTGGTCAAATGGTATACAATAAAACACACTATATGTTTGCTTTTGTGCATTACCAGGGACAGATTCACTTTAGAGTAAAAATACCCCAGCCATGTAGTCAATTACAAGTAAAACCCCCATCACCAAGGTGTCTACTTAATAAGCATGGGCAATGTTAGAAAAGATTTCTGCACTGAGGCTGTAAGCACCACAGAAAGTCACTGCCAACCTAAAGAGTAGGTATTGGGTGGGAGTTAATGCAGCTTAGGGTGGTGTGACAGACCCAACCAGAACTGAAGCTTTTGGAGGGGACCACAGAGTGGCCTCTTGCCTACTGACTAAGGACCTTGGCTTTTTAGGGGGCTCTATTCCACTAATCCACCATCTAAAATTCAAAATACTAACCACAACATACAAGGCCTTCCACAACACCGCCCCCTGTACATCACTAACTTCATCTGCAGATATCGCCCAAATCTTCTTATGCGTTCCTCCCAAGACCTCCTGCTCTTTAGCTCCCTTGTCACCTCCTCCCAGGACTTCTCCAGAGCCTCTCCCATCCTCTGGAACTCCCTGACCCAGTATGTCTGGTCAGCCTCTACCCTGTCCGTCTGTAGGCGATCCTTGAAAACTCATTTATTCAGGGAAGCTTATCCTATACCCACCTAAGAACTATACCCAAGCCACTTCCATCAGGGCCATCCCCCTACATGAGCAGGGCCCTCCTGTCCCTTCTGTATTTTATTTGTACTGTCTCCCTACATTGTAAATCGTAGAGCAAACTGTTGGCGTTATATAAATCCTGTATAATAATAATACAAAAATAAGGTGTGCCTGGAGGACCTCTGGAGTAATTTTACTTCAGATTCAAGTCCGTGTCTGCTCGAAACACACAGACTGATCACTGAAGGACCCGGATACAGATTTTGGGCCTCTATGACCAAATCAGCATTGACTGCTTCAACCCCTCTCCTAGACACAGAGCAGATTTTAAAATAATCAGCTCAAAACAACATGATGCTGGGGTCTCCTGCTATAATCTGTTTACTGAGGTGTCTTTCTCCATTGGTATCATTTCCCCATTGTGTGCCTCCTAGGTGTGAATTTCCCATTGTTATTTGAGTCACTTATTGTTTGTTTGTCTGCTCATCTCTTGGAGATTTAATTATTATTGTGTCCACTTTATCTTCTTATGCCTTGTACACACGATCAAACTATCTGGCAGAAAAGTCCGGCGGACTCGAGTCCGCCGGACAATCCGCCCGTGTGCGGGCTCCGGCGTACTTTTTTTACTGAAAACGTTTGGCGGACTTAGAAAGTAGTTTTGACTCAAAAATTGTCCGCCGGACTGCAATACGGCCATGTGTGTGCTAGTCCGCCGTACTTTTGAAATGAACGGACTTTCCCCGCACGAAGAAAAGTCTGTTCATTTTGAGTGCGGCTCCAGGTAGCCGGGACTAGTGAAGGAAGTCAATGTCACCACCTTCGGCGGCGAGATTGACACATCGCTGGCCCCGTCACCTGGTATGGACTTAAAGAGGAAGCCCTACACTGAAGAAACGGCGTGGGGGTCCCCCCCTAGGTCCATATCAGACCCTTATCCGAGCACGCTACCCAGCCGGTCAGGAAAGGGGGTGGGGACGAGCGAGCGCCCCACTCCTGAGCCATACCAGGCCGTGTGCCCTCAACATGGGGGGTGCTTTGGGGAAGGGGGGGCCGCATGCCCCCCCACCCCAAAGCACCTTGTCCCCATGTTGATGAGGACAAGGGCCTCTTTCTGACAACCCTGGCCGTTGGTTGTCGGGGTCTGCGGGCGGGGGGCTTATCGGAATCCGGGAGCCCCCTTTAATAAGGGTGCCCCCGGATACCGGCCCCCCACCCTATGTGAATGAGTATGGGGTACAATGTACCCCTACCCATTCACCTGTGAAAAAAATTTAAATAAAACACAACACACAGGGGTTAAAAATAATTTATTGCATAGCTCCGGGGGTCTTCTTCCGTCTTGGGGGGTCTTCTCGCCGGACTCCTCCGCTATCTTCTGTTAGCTCTTTTACTAGCGGAGGAGCCCGGCTTTCTTCTTCGTTGCTGCCCGGGGGTCTTCTTCCGACTTCTGGGGTCTTATCCCCCTCTTCGGGGGTCTTGTCCCCCTCTTCGGTTCTTCTTTCCAGGCCTCCGCTCCTTCTTCCAGCTCTTTTACTGGCGGTGGCCCGGTCTTCTGGTACGGCTCAGGAGGGGGGCCGCTCACTCGTCCCCACCCCCTTTCCTGACCGGCCAGGTAGCGTGCTCGGATAAGGGTCTGATATGGACCTAGGGGGGACCCCCACGCCGTTTTTTTCGGCGTAGGGCTTCCCCTTTAAATCCATACCAGGTGACGGGGCTAGCGACGTGTCAATCTCGCCACCGAAGGCGGCGACATTGACTTCCTTTGGTAGTTCTGGCTACCTGGAGCCGCGCTCAAAATGAACGGACTTTTCTCCGTGTGTGGGCAAGTCCGTTCATTTCAAAAGCATGGCGGATAGTCCGGTAGACTAAGTCCGCTGGACCTAGTCCGCCGGAAAAGTCCCGTGTGTGGGCAGGTCCGCTCGTTCGGACAGTCCGGCGGACTTTACAGTGGTTTGTCTGCCAGGCTAAGTCCGTCGGATAGTCTGATCGTGTGTACGCGGCATTACTGAACCATTATGGCATGTTTATGCATTTATGTTAGCTGTTCATTAGATGTACTGATATTGCTGTTTACTATAATTTGATCAAACTCTTACCTGATCTTGCATGGTATATATTCTGGGTGAATTTATAATAAAGTCAGTTCCAGTTTGCACCTAAGCTAGTGTCGTCTAGTTCTTGGGTGCTCAGCTATAATACCTGGTTCCTAGTTCAAGATGAAGGAATTGGAATACTGACAGAAGCAACTAAGAGTGCCAAGCAGTCTGTCACAGGTGGGATGGAGACTTTTTACATCAAAGTGAACCTATCCTTTAAAGCCTATTGCCTGCCCACTTTTTGTCATAAGATGTGGAAGGGCTAGACTCTCTGTCAATGTTTTATTTGTCCCCATTTGGGAGTCATCTCCTGATTTTCTGTCTATTTGGTTGGTGTCAAACAGAACAAGAAGCATGGTAAAATCTCCAAACGTCCTGTCTAGTTAACCGGTATCAGAGTAGGAAATGATGGGAAGATCTCAAATGGCAACACTGGCAGCTAATGTGTTTTTTTTGTTTTTTTTTCATAAAAATCATTGATTTCATTTTTGGTGCATTGTCAAGAAATCCAACCAATTAACTTGGTTTTGAAATTGGTGATGGAGGAAAAATGCAACACACTGAACTTACTACTGGCCTCGATTCAACACCCACAACAGCCACGCACATTTTGGGGTCCACTGGTAAAACATTTGTTGCATGAATATCAGAAGCATTTGTGCAAGCTAAATGAAATGTCACCGTAATGTTTAAAAGAGATTAATACTTGCATCATTAGCTCCATCTAGTGACCAATATGTGGTAATGTTTTCTGAAAGACCCCAATAAGAAAACTATACTGCATTCTGCCCACTAGATGGAGCTGTTGACACCAAAATTATTCTTTTGAAAAAATTGTAAAAAAAAAAAGAAAAAAAAGTGATATTTAGGTGTCAAAGTACAGAAGTGGCAAGCTGTTATTGTTAAAATAATCTTTATATACTTACTGGCCTCATCCATATAATAAAATTCATTTCTCAAATCATTGCTTGAAAGGTGATAGAGGTCTGGATCAGCGAGGGCACTCAGCAGTATAAGAAGGACCAATGAATTTATTATCTGTAAAAAAAATAAAAAAATAAAAAGAATAACGTGAATATCAAGCTGTTTTCTATGGAGATTGACTTCAACATACACATTAGGTTTAACAGGCTATAATAGTGTTTCTAAAGGAAAGACCAGTTAATGGTCTTTCAGACTTGGGCGGAGGGGGGGGGGGGGGGCAGACTATGGCCAGTGGGAGCAAACAATCATCATTGGTGTCAGTAGGAGCAATAGTGTTTCATTGTTGGTGTCACTGGTAGGAATAGTACCCTATCATTGGTGTCAGCAGGAACAGTGTCCCATTATTGTTGTCAGTGAGAGGAATAGTACCCCATCATTAGTGTCAGTGGGAGGAATAGTGCCCTATCATTGATGTCAGTGGGTGGAACAATGCCCCATCGTTGGTGTCAGTGGGATGCATAGTGCCCCATGATTTGTGTCATTGGGAGGAATATTGCCCTAAGAGCCAGCTCAGGGCAAGAAACAAGCCACACGTGGCTCAAGGGCCACAGTTTGGGGACCACTGTTATAAAAATGTTTTCTGTGAAGGTGATGTTCTTGACACTTGGTGTCAATATGAGGAATGGTGCCTCATCATTGGTGTCTGTGGAATAGAGTGCAATCATTGGCTTCAGTGGGAAGTAAAGTGTCATATTATTGGTGTCAGTGGGAGCAATTGTGCGAAATCATTGGCGTCGGTGGACGAAACATAGCCTCATTTGTGTCAGTGGGAAGAGGGAAAAATGCCCAGCATTGGTGTTGATGAGAAATGGTGCCCCATCATTGGTTTCAGCCATCATTGGTGTCAGTGGGAGGAACAATGACCCAGCACTGATGTCAGTGGGAGAAATTGTGTCCCATCATTGGTGTCAGTGGGAGGAATAGTTCCCCATCATTGATGTCAGTGGGCACAAGAATGCCCCATCATTGGTGTCAGTGGGCACAAGAATGCCCCATCATTGATGTCAGTGGGCACAAGAATGCCCCATCATTGGTGTCAGTGGGATGCATAGTGCCCCATGGTTGGTGCCATTGGGAGGAATAAGCAATAAGCCACACATGGCTCAAGGGCCACAGTTTGGGGACCACTGTTATAAAAATGATTTCTGAAAGGTGATGTTCTTGACACTTGTAATTTATTGCAAAAAGTAAAATTTTGATGACATCAGAAACATACATAATCCAAACCAGAAAAATCAAACCTCCTCTCTCTCTTTAGTGGTACTCCTATAATCACACTAAGCATCAACTATAATACATTACAAGTGAGTTGTAGTTGTAGATACACTTTACATCATCTGGAGAACTGGACCAAGAACCCACCAATGCTATGTTTATGCATACAGAAGAGCCCTTAGAAAGTACATAATGAGCTTACATATACATGCACTGAACAAACACAGTAATAGAGCACCAGCTTTGAATCCAGAGGCACCTTTCAGTGAACCTGTACTTTGTTCATGCACTCACCTTCTTTTTGCTCCCCAACTGTTCTAATGGTTTGAAAAACAAAGTGACGTACCTGATGCTTTTGGGTATGAGGATGTATGTTACTCCCTTCTCTTCCTCCTGCAATAAAGCTCTGGTGCTTAGCTACTGTCCACACATGCACTCAGCTCTGTCGCATGGGGCAGGTAGAGGCCTCGTGTTATGTGATCTGAAAGTCTTGACCTCCTTAACTTAACTACTTTGTATTTAGGGACCCCATATTCCACACAACTCCACATTAGTGTAACTACAGATCATGGGGCCCCATAGCAAATTTTGATGAAGGCCCCTGGCAACTTTCCTACTGCCATTGCTTTTAACATAACGTAGGTTTAAATCGAGGACATTTTGCGGGAGTGCTGTCAGCATAGTCAGTACACTATTTGGGACCAGAGTTGTGGATAGAAATTGTTAGGGGATGGGTAGGGTATTAACTGTTAACATTATTTTCCAGCTAAAAGCTCTGACCCCAGTAGCTTCCAAGGCTTTTTCAGCATCTCAAAACTCAGGCCTTAGTGTAAATTCATCCCACCCCTTCCACCATCATAGCAATCAAGTGCTTAAATATGTGGGGTAGTAGTCAGGAAAACGAGTTGTAGTAGCAATAATGACAACTTTTACAACATTTTCATATGACAAAATTGTTAGCGTGGAAGTTGTTGCCTCCCTGGATATGTGACATATATCCCAAGAGGCTTCAGGAGCAGAAACATGTCATTCTCACCTAGAATGGTGGAGTAGAGGAAGAGGACACACTGGATCGTAAAGAAAGTGATTAGAACTACTCTGAAGTTGATGGATTTGTGTTATCCTCAAAGATTGTGTATGTTTAAATTGCATTAACAGCTCCCAATAGGGCCACCTTCAACCCCCAGGCCCAATAGAAGCCACAGGGACTCTGATGGCTACTGTCAGGACGCTGTAGCTCCAGGTTCCTTGCACAGTGTCAGTGGGATGCCAGCTGCCGGGATGGTATCTCTGTTCCCACACCCAGCACTAGTAAGAAGAACAGAACTGTCAGACAGAGTCCATCCTCATAGCCAGGGCCGCTGATAGAAATCATGGGGCCCCGTACAGCCTACTTGATGGGGCCCCCTTCAGCTCCACCCTGGCCCCGCCCCTGGTCCCTCCTTCAGCCCCACCCCTGGCCCCACCCATTGCCCCTCCCCAGACCCCGCCTTGAAACAAAGTGTAGGTTTGTCTACAAGTAATATTTGTTTTTCTCCAGCCAGTTATAGGTTTGATTATCCAAAAGAAATACTGTTTTCAGATGAGAACAGACCTCGTTAATATCTATATGTAATACAAACCATTAATGAATAAATAAAATGGTATTTTGAAATTGAATTAGGGATATTAAACAAATGACAAAGGTTGAAAAAAACAACAAGCCAGGTCTCGTTAAAGATAGTTTACTGTAGATAGTTTTCAGGTGTATTGGCAGGGCAGAGGCGGCTCTAGGCTTTGTGGGGCCCTAGGCAAAACTTAGGCATGAGGCCCCACTCACACCCACAATGGGAAAAATAATTCAAGTGATAAATAACTGTATAAGGAGGGTAATTGGACACAGTAAAGGGGGGAGCAGGACACAGCACAGGGGAAGGGTAAGCAGGCACAGTACAGGGGGCAGGAGTGTACAGCACAGGGAGGGAGGGCAAGTGGGCACAGTACAGGGGGCAAGAGGGTATAGTAAAGGGAGGGTAAGTGGGCACAGTACAGTGGAAGGTAAGTGGGCATAGTACAGGGGGAAGGAGGGTACAGTACAGGGGGAGCAGGAAGGCACAGAACAGGGGGGGGGGAGTGGACAGAGTACGGGGGCAGGAGGGAACAGTACAGGGGGAGCAGGAGGGCACGGCACAGGGGGAGGGTAAGTGGGCACAGTACAGGGGGCAGGAGGGTATAGTAAAGGAGGGAGCAGGAGGGCACAGCACAGGGGGAGAGTAAGTGGGCACAGTACAGTGGAAGGTAAGTGGACATAGTACAGGGGGCAGGAGGGTACAGTACAGGGGGAGCAGGAAGGCACAGAACAGGGGAGGTAAGTGGGAACAGTACAGGGGGCAGGAGGGTACAGAACAGGGGGAGCAGGAAGGTACAGCACAGGAGGGAGGGTAAGTGGGCACAGTACAGGGGGTAGTAGGGCACAGCACAAGGGGAGGGTAAGTGGGCACAGTACAGGGGCAGGATGGGGCAGTACAGGGGGAGCAGGAAGGCGCAGCACAGAGGGGAGGGTAAGTGGGCACAGTGCAGGGGGCAGGAGGGCACAGCATAGGGGGAGGGTAAGTGGGCACAGTACAGGGGGTAGGAGGGTACAGTACAGGGGGAGGGTAAGTGGACAATACAGGGGGCAGGAGGGTACAGTACCAGGGGAGCAGGAGGGCACAGAAGATGGGGAGGATAAGTGGGCACAGTACAGAGGTCAGGAGGGCACAGCACAGGGGGAGGGTAAGTGGGCACAGTACAGGGGGCAGGAGGGCACAGCACAGGGGGAGGGTAAGTGGGCACAGTACAGGGGGGAGGAGGGCACAGCACAGGAGGAGGGTAAGTGGGCACAGTACAGGGGGCAGGAGGGTACAGTACAGGGGGAGGGGGAGTGGGCACAGCACAGGAGGGAGGGTAAGTGGTCACAGTACAGGGGGGAGGAGGGCACAGCACAGGGGGAGGGTAAGTGGGCACAGGACCGAGCAGCAGGAGGGTACAGTACATGGGAGGGTAAGTGGGCACAGGACAAAAGAGTAAGTTAAAGGAGGGAGCTGGAGGGCACAGCACAGAGGGAGGATAAGTGGTACAGGGGGAGTGGAAGGAAAGAAAGATACCCATTACATCAGAGTACCCCCCCTAGAGACCCCCCTTATAGCAGCACCCCTTGCCCTCTTTAAGATCCACATCATTTGTATTGCCTTACTGGCATGAATAAGGTACCGTGAGAGCTGAAGATGGGGGGGCGGAGCTGAGAGGTGGAGCGGGGAGAGAGGCACCGAGCGGAGGAACAGACTGGCCTAGCTAAGAATCCTCCTTGAGTGGAGCGCAGTGCCGGAAGTTCGGGACTTGGTCCGACACTGGCTCCATCCCCTGATGGGTCAGCGGGGCAGACAGGAGAAGTGGGCGGAAGGAGGAGGAGCAGCAGCATTAGCAGCTCTCTCTCCTTTCCTGCTTGTGAGGGGAGGATGGAAGTGTCAGCGCTGGCTCTGAGCAGCTGTCCCTGGCTGTGATCCGGAGCTATCAGTGAGCTCCGATCAATCAGTAAACAACCCGCTATCTCTCCATGTAGCAGTGAGCAGAGTCAGCACTGTGTTGATGGCGGGGGGTGCGGACGGTGATCGGTGGAGGACAATATTTTTTTTTTCATAAAAAATTGACTTTGCAGTTCAGGTTGCCCGGGCCCCCCCTGCTGGTCAGGCCCGGTACAGCAGGGCCAGTTGTACTGGCCTATCAGCGGCCCTGCTCATAGCACACACATTAATGAAGTGTAGAGAACTGATTATACATGGATACAATGGCTCTGTTTCCAGCAATTAGTACTGAGTGGTGCAGACAGGGGAAACTGTACAACACACAGTGGTAACCTTTGCAGCTCTCCATGCATAGATCTGTATTATCAGCTCTGGCCCGCTGAGCCAGCACATCTGCCTGGATTGAGGGGATCATATCCCAGCACAGCATCACTGTGGTCCAGACTACCACCAAAAGCAGCAGTGGCCAGTAGAGCAGCCTGGGACTGGTGAATAGAGAATACCCCAACTCTATCTTAGTCATACTGAAGCTGTGCCAGGGAGCAAGAATCCTCTTTCCTATGCTGCATTTGTGAAATCCAGAAACGTTGTCCAGAAACACTTTTTGCGATACGGCACTGCGTTACTTTAATTGACAATTGTCGTGTGACGTTCTACCCAAACAAAATTGATGTCCTTATTTTCCCACAAATAGAGCTTTCTTTTGGTGGTATTTAAACACCCCTGCGGTTTTTATTTTTTGTGCTATAAACAAAAAAAAAAGCTGAAATTGTGAAAAAAACTACATTTTGTACTTTTTGCTATACTAAATATCCCAATTCTATTTTTTTTAAAGCAATTTTTTTTCTCAGTTTAGGCTGATATGTATTCTTCTACAAAGGGGCTGAGGAAGACCCTATCACATTCCTGCACAGGATTGTCCAAGGGACTGGGGAAGACCCTATCATATTCCTGCACAGGATTGTCCAAGAGGCTGAGGAAGACCCTATCATATTCCTGCACAGGATTGTCAAAGGGGCTGAGGAAGACCCTATCATATTCCTGCACAGGATTGTCAAAGGGGCTGAGGAGGACCCTATCATATTCCTGCACATGATTGTCCAAGGGGCTGAGGAAGACCCTATCATATTCCTGCACAGGATTGTCCAAGGAGCTGAGGAAGACCCTATCATATTCCTGCACAGGATTGTCAAAGGGGCTGAGGAAGACCCTATCATATTCCTGCACAGGATTGTCCAAGGGGCTGAGGAAGACCCTATCATATTCCTGCACAGGATTGTCCAAGGGGCTGAGGAAGACCCTATCATATTCCTGCACAGGATTGTCCAAGGGGCTGAGGAAGACCCTATCATATTCCTGCACAGGATTGTCAAAGGGGCTGAGGAGGACTCTATCATATTCCTAAACAGGATTGTCCAAGGGGCTGAGGAAGACCCTATCATATTCCTGCACAGGATTGTCAAAGGGGCTGAGGAGGACCCTATCATATTTCTAAACAGGATTGTCCAAGGGGCTGAGGAAGACCCTATCATATTCCTGCACAGGATTGTCAAAGGGGCTGAGGAAGACCATATCATATTGTCAAAGAGCAGCATTTAAAAGAAGTAGACATGAAGTTTAACCAAATTTTCTGAAGTCTACCAAATGTAAACCCACCACCATCAAATGGATGTTTTAGTATGATGGCCTAACATGGTCCAAGAAAACTTTCCTTGCAAATATTTTCAAAATGCATATAGCACTAATGACATTTTACAACTCTGCACCATCACGACAATTCCTTCATATAGACAGCATATACCCCAAAGATGCCATATATCTTCATTTCTGCCAATGCATCACATACAAAATACTAAGCTTGGGCAGACATCCAAAAGAATACATGTAACCAACCCTTGAAAGGTCACCTTTCCAATCCCTGTTATTAATCCTCTTTCAGATTATAAAACAAGATAAACATCTTCTTGGTTTGGACATTTCTGAGAATTAAGCTATAAATACATTCAGGGTTGAATTTTAAAGAAGGCATTGTAAATTTAATAGGGACAGTAATCAGACTGACTCACCTAATTTATAGAATGCTGGAGCCACCTCAAGAAAGTGATTGTTCTTAGCAATAACAAAGTGCAGATACATTTTACATTCAAAGAAATAGGTTCTTTATTGAGACTTATTGCGCTCTTGGAAATAAAATGAATGTTGCACAATATAACAAACAGGATGTGACTTATATCAGCGTAAATGAAGACTGTGGTACTGGAGAGTACAACATTCAGATAATATTTATGTACAAAAGCAACAGACCAAATTCGAAAATCAGGGCATATGTGTTGCATACAGAGCAAGTCGTTTTTGGAATTTATATATTACAAAATATATCCTCGCTAGGTCCCCAAAAAAATATATAAAATAAACAAATTAAATAAAAAATAGAAAATAAATTATAAAATAAAGCAGCTACTGTGCAATTGTGATACCAATAACAGAAAAGCAGCACTAAATGTCAAAAAACAAACAAACAGAAAATCATAAACAAACATCCACAAGGCCTCATGCTTCACAGGACGTTTTTGCAGCTACTTTTAAGGGTGTTTGGCTTTCTTTTTTTACTGCCTCTATACTCTCATCCATGTTAACCTATGTGTCCATGCACACATAAACTTTTAGAGGAGTTTGGAGGCATAAGTGTTTAGAGGCAGTAAAAAAAAAGGCTGCATGTGCATCCTGAAGCAGAGGCTGTAAAAACACCTAAACACGGCTAAAAACTTGTTACAGCGTTTAGGCGCGTTTGGCGTTTACAGCCATTTTTACATCACAAAATAGCAAGGGGAGTGCTTTTATGGTTAAAAACGCTTAAAAATTATAAAGCCCAAAAATGCATATAAACACTCATAAACGTTATTCAAAAAGCGTGGCTAACAGTGCGTATTTAGCGCTGCTTTTTTATGACAGCAGCGCTGGTCGTTTTTTTAAACGTCCTGTGTGCATGAAGCCTAACAGTCCATATCTGAGCTACGCTTTCAGGTATTCGCACAAAAATGAAGAATACACTTCCATAGGGAAGTACATTTAAAACATTTATTTCAATCCAGTCCCCCAAAAAGTCACTTCTGACGAAACATGTAGAGTGTGGCCTATATGTGATTTCATCACGCACAAAGTGCCGGTCGGAGCCAGTGTTTTCTGTTAGCTATCAGTCTGCTATTATTGTTCGGAGCGCAAATTCCATACCGCAAAGCTATATGATGTATTTGCAATATACTATTGAAAAACCTCTGGATTTAAGTAAAAGGATGTTTCAAAGGTACTTCTCTGTGGAAGTGTATTCTTCTCTGGTGCTAATACTGGAAAGCGGAGGTACGGTGTTTGGTCCTTTGGTGGGAGCCATTGGAGTATTATACAACCAAAGCGCGTTTGACCATTTATAATTTTATGATCCATCTAGTATTATACATCCAAAGCGCGTTTGACCATTTATAATTTTATGGTCCATCTTATCTGGTAAGTGGCTTCTGATAATGGTGTCACATGGTGGTGGAATCCTTTTCAGGTCTGATGTTTGCACATTTAGCCAACAGATGAACTGTGGCCTTCTAATCACAAAAGTGTTTATTTGCACATTCATGTGTGGCTAAGCTTTTTGGAATAGAGGATTTGCTCACATATGGACTGTTATGGATGCTTGTTTATGATTTTATGTTTGTTTTGTTTTGTTTTTTTAAATGTAGCGCTGCTTTTCTGTTATTTTAGCATTTGGAACTGTAGAGACAAAAATTGACACGGTTGAGAGTGGTGGGGTATCAGTGAGGAAGAGATTCCTGGACAGTTTACCACAAAGTGCCGATATGGGTGGGCAATGTTTTGGTGAAGGGAGAACCACCCGAGGGGCCCTTGTACAATCCCTCCAAACCAGGGGTCTCCAAACTTTCTAGTTATGGGCCAGTTTATTGTCCTACAAATTTTAGAGGGGTCAGACTGTGGCCAGTGGGAGAAAAAAAAGTCCTGGTGTCAGTGGGAGTGTCCCCTCATTGGTATTAGTGGATGGAACAGTGACCCATTGTTGGTATCAGTGGGAGGAATAAAGCCCCATCATTGGTGTCAATGGAAGAAATAGTGCCCACCATTGGTGTCAGTGGAAGAAATAGTGCGCCACCATTGGTGTAAGTGGGAGAAATAGTGCCCCACCATTGGTGTCAGTGGGACGCATAGTACCCCATCATTGGTGTTAGTGGGAAAAACTATGCCCCACTGTTGCTGATAGTGGAGGGAATAATGCCCAAAGGGCCGGATAAAAGCAAGCACATTCGGCGCTCCAAACCATACAGTACAGGCAGTTGCACATACATTTGAAACAAGAAGGGAACAGCGCCAACTGTAAACTAATACAATGGTTATGTGCCAGTGCTGCTCCTGAAATTAGTGAGTAACTAATAAAATGTGAAAAAACATCAAAAGGGCACTAACTCTTCAAGCAAGTGAAAATACATACTTGCCAAGATGAATGAATAAATAAATTAATAGATCAATGAATAATAATAATAAGTACTCAAAATTAAGAATGTGAATTTTATATATAATTATATATTAAAATGTGCACAATATAAACTAAAACCAATAAAATATATACTTTTTTAAAGAATAATCATAAAAAAAAAAAAAAAAAGTTCATAATTTCTGTATTTCATCAATCCAAAATATATTCTGTGAGTAAAAAGTGCTTCAGTATTCCAAATAGACAGTGCTCCACCCCAAAGTGAGATATAAATTGCGCTCGCCAGATGAATTCGGCCAGCAAGTGACCAAGCATGGATAATAAAGATGCAAATTCCTTCAATTTATGGGTAAATCTCTACCATATTAAACATCCATCTCTTCTCCTCATTGGATACTCAGATGGATACAGCCAACCAATAACCTAAAGCGTGTGTATATGGGTTAAGCTCTTCAATCAATGGATACGACCTCCACAATAATAAGCTTCTGTCTCCTTTCCCCATTAAAGGCTATGTGTACAATCTAGTAAATGTTCGGCCCATTAGCAGCTCTGTTGTCTGTGGAACCAATCCTGTACCGCTGTCTGACAAGCGGCATACGGTGTGCGTCTCAGCACGCCGCACCATGCTAGTCAGACAGCAGTACGGGATTGAGTATGTCGAAGCTAGATGTATCAAGATAGTACAGAGAGATAACTCATCTCCTAGTGCTTGAAAGGTTCTTGGCCTATTGTTGGACAATACATGCTGTAAGTATATGATCCGCCTAGAGGCCCAGAGGTTTGGATTTGGCAAGGGAGAAAAGTTCAGATAAGTGTTTTTTTAACCAGAGAGGTACTGTATATGGGAATTAATTGTGGGAATGTTCAATTTGGTCATGCAGAGGCAAGCTAAAAGAGAAGTATGTTTTTTTTTGTTTTTTTTTTTAAAGATTCATACTTGCCTAGGTGGATGTAGCATCAGATCCCCGATGCCTCTAACACTGAAAACAGAGCGACCGAACACCGCTGATCGCTCAGTTCTCACAGCTCTCTGCTCTGCCCCCCACCCTCACTGCCTTGCTGAGAGGCTGAGTTGGGTGCCAGTCTAGGCACGGGGGTGGATCCTGACTTCATTGTCGTGATCTTGCCTGAACCGGCTCTGTGACATCAGCCGACAGCAGGCTTCAGCTCGCCGTCTGCTGAAAATGGGTCACAAGAGTGCAGAATGAACTGCACTCCTGTGATCCACAGGAAAAGTACAGCCAAACGAGCTATGACCGTACTTCTTCTTTAAAGAGAATTTTTCATATAGCAGCTGGAATTGGAGGAGTGGGCATACTAAGTACGGTATATTGGGTAAACTAAATTGATCTTTGTGTATCTGATCTGTGATCTTTAAATGTTGACAATTTGTGCATGACCATAGAGTGCACATTTCCTTTTTCTCCATAGGAAAAAGCACCTCATATGTTGTCAGATAAAATTGGAAAAAAAAAAACTGTATTTGGACCCAGAAATACAACACTTTGGTAAGGGATGGGCAGATCTGCCATAGTTTGCCACCACCATCTTCTGCTGGTTGGGTTATATATTAAAGAGGAGATTGAACACCTTTTTTTCCCTCTCTTTAGCACTAGCACAGCTGCGTAAACTGTACATATGGTGTGTATGTCTCAGAAAATGACATATTATTTTAAAATGTTTTCTTCATTAGGTATAAATGCCTGACTCTTAAAACCATGCTCTTTGTCAGCAGAACTGGAGTCAAGAAAAATTTGAACAGCATTAACTTTGGTTAATTAAGCCAAAAATGTGTTTACATGCAGAACAGATAAAGCTGGTCTGCTCTGAATCTAAAGAAAAGCTGAATTGCCACCTTTCCAATGACTCGGTGGCATTAATCAATGTCCCTGCACTTGTAAACAAATCGCTCATCACAAAGCAGAAACACAGCTGTACAGGTATTATTGCTATTGGTTAAAGAACAAGTTTAAGTTGTTTACGTTTATTCTGACATTCTAGCACACTCTGTCCCATTGTAAGTTCCCCTATATAAAAGATGATGACCAGAAAGTAGCACATCTGATCAATCAATGAATAAGCATGAATGATCATGATGATCACTGAAAGTAGATCAGCCTGGAACCTTTGCCATCTGCTGGTCTTTACTCAGTACTACAGCTCAGCTCACCGCTTCGATGTCAGACTTTAAAGAAAGACTACAACCTCAAGCTCATGCCTGACCAACAGCCAGAGGTTTTCCTGGGACAGTTGATATAGGATACCTCCACTTAAAGGTTGCTCAGGTGTGACTTGCAGGATTGCAGCAGTGTGGTGGGTGTTGAAAGAAGACATGTGGAGGACACAGAAAACTTGTGGAAGAAAGTGCTCTGGTCAGATGAGACCACAATTTAACTTTTTGGCCTAAAAGCAAAACACTATGTGTGGCAGAAAACTAACACTGCACATCACTCTAAACACATCATCCCCACTGTGAAACATGGTGGTGGCAGCATCATGTTGAGGATTCTTTTCTTCAGCAGGGACAGGGAAGCTGATCAGAGTTGATGGGAAAATGAATGGAGCCAAATACAGGGCAATCTTAATGCCCACACACACGATCAGACTTTTTGACAACAAACATGCAAATTAGCTGTTTTGGAGCAGCATCCGACCGTGTGTACGCTCCATCGGACAAACTTTTTTGGTTTTCATCTGACTTTTGTTGGCTACAAAAGTACGATGGAGCAAAGTCTGATCGTGTGTACAAACACACATGCTCAGAACCAATGCAAAAGATCAGACAACAATACAAAATTTGACCAAAGGTGGCGGTAAAGAGCAGAAAAACCACATGATTTGGTGAAAGTTGGCTGAAAAAGTCCTGCCGAGTGTATGCAATACAAGTTCTCGACCGACGCCCTTTGTATAAAAGTCCACAGGAAAGTTTGTACAATGTCCGATCGTGTGTATGAGGCTTTGGAATAAAACCTGTTAGAGTCTGCAAAAAACTAGAGACTGGGGTGGAGATTCACCTTCCAGCAGGACAACGACCCTAAACATACAGCCAGTTCTACAATGGAATGGTTTAGATCAAAGCATATGTGTTAGAATGGCCCAGTCAAAGTCCAGACCTAAATTCAATTGAGAATCTGTGGCAAGACTTTAAAATTGCTTTTCACAGATGCTCTCTATCCAATCTGACAGAGCTTGAGCTATTTTGCAAAGAAGAATGGGCAGACATGTCACTCTCTAGATGTGCAAAGCTGGTAGAGACATCCCCAAAAAGACTTGCAGCTGTAATTGCAGTATAAGGTGGCTCTACAAAGTATTGACTTAGGGGGGCGCTATACAAATGCACACCACACTTTTCACATATTTATTTGTAAAAAATGTTGAAAACCATTTATCATTTTTCTTCCACTTCACAATTATGTGCCACTTTATGTTAGTCTATCACATAAAATCCAAATAAAATACATTTATGTTTTTGGTTGTAACATGACAAAATGTGGAAAATTTCAAGGGGTGTGAATATTGTTTCAAGGCACTGTACTTAACAGCGCTGTGCAATAATATTGCACAGAGCAGCCCCTTTACCTCCTCTTCTGGAGTCCCCAACCGCCACTGTCCAATCCTCTTTCCTCCAGATGACCCCTTACCAAACTGTGTGCTATGGGGGCACCCGTGTGGGTGCACTCCCTAGTCAGGCTGTGTGCGTCCATGCCCACTCTTCACAGGATTTGACTGACAACAGAAGGAGCCTATTGCTTCCGCTGCTCTCAAAGTCTCCAGTGAGATCAGGAAGAGGGAGAAGGAGTGCCGCAGCTGGGACCGTGCTGGAATGTAAAAGAGATCAGGTAAGTGATGTTTGGGGGAGGGGCAAGAACAGGTATTGGAAGGTGTTTTTAGCTTATTGCAGAGAATGCATTACGGTAAAAGATTTTTGCTTTTAGAACCACTTCAGGGTTGTGTAATAAAACACTCCAGCACACTGATAACACATACCTCAGACCCTTTGGGTTGAGTTTAGGGATGAGCTTCGTGTTCGAGTCGAACGTACGTTCGACTCGAACATTGGCTGTTGGTCCGTTCGGCGAAATCCGAACTCTTGGTCCGTTCGCGTCAAAATTCGTGTGGATCGCGCACGGCCCACAATGCACTGCGATGGCGCAGTGCATTGCTGGCTCATGATTGGCCAAGCATGCACTGTGACCCCGCATGCTTGGCCAATCGCAGCGCCAGCAGCGAGGAGAGCCATGATTGGCCACAGGCATCCTGCCTGTGGCCAATCATAGCTCAGGCTGTGTAGTGCACGCCCCACACTATATAAGGCCGCCTTTGAGGCGGCCTCGTGTAGTGTGTTAGCATCTGAAGCAGTGGGTGTTCTGTGTACCTTCAACACAGTACACACCGATCGCTTTTGGCTGATTTCCTATCTTGCTGTTGTGTAGTGGTTATTGTCTGTGCCCTGACCGCAGTATACACCACTATATTCACCTCACCTATATAGCTAGTGGTCCATCTTTAATAATAGAGCTTGCAGTCAGTAGTGTTAGGAGATAGTGCGTGCTGTCTGCGTGCTCTGTACCCAGTACATACCGCTATAATCCACCTACATAGCTGTTCTCTATTTGAGCCCAATTGCCATCTGCAGGAGTTATTGGAAGTTGTGTGTGCCTCCAGCACAGCACAGTATACATCTGTATATACCCCTTTATCTCTGCTGTTTTCTGGTTATTGTCTGCGTGCCCTGACCGCAGTATACACCGCGATATTCACGTCACCTATATAGCTAGTGATCTATCTTTAATAATAGAGCTTGCAGTCAGTAGTGTTAGGAGATAGTGCGTGCTGTCTGCGTGCTCTGTACCCAGTACATACCGCTATAATCCACCTACATAGCTGTTCTCTATTTGAGCCCAATTGGGGTTATTTCCTGCAAATTCCTGCAATAAAACAGGGCTAATTCCTGCAATAAAACTAGAGTATATGGCAGAGGTTGCAGTGTGGTGGCACCAGCACCAGTGCCTAAGGCCCAATTTTTCTGCCCCTGTTTAACAGGGGCGTTTAAGTACAATTTTTGATGCAATGCTTTGCAGCAGGGCTAATTCCAGCAAAAAAACTAGAGTATATGGAAGAGGTTGCAGTGTGGTGGCACCAGCAGCAGTGCCTAAGGCCAAATTTTTCTGCCCCTGTTTAACAGGGACATGTAATTACAATTCTTGATATAATATTTCACAGGAGGGCCCCTTCCTGTGCACACCCAGAGTAACGGTGAGGACTTATAGTGTTGTGGCACCAACACCACAACCACCAAAGGTCAGTTTTTCTACCACTGTTCAACAATGGCATGTAATTACAATTCTTGATATAATCGTTCACAGCAGGGCGCTCCAGCGCCCACCAAGAGTCACTTTGAGGGCTTACAATGTTGTGGCAAAACCAACACCTTGTTCCGCCATTTCTGAAGAGCATATAGGGCAGGCCCCTACTTTCAAACATCCAACTTACAAACATCTCCTACTTGCAAACGCAAGGAGACAGCAGCAAGTGAGATGAAAAAAGATGGACGACAAAACAAATTATACAGGGGTGATAACCCTTCCCTATGTTTTCCAAAAAGCTTAAAAATAGTTTTTTTGACTGGAGCTACACTTTAAAAATGTACCAGTTGAAAATTACAAACAGATTCAACTTAACACAACAAACCTACACAGTCCCTGTCTTGTTTGCACCGCCTGTATACTGCTGTTCTGAGTATATAGGGCCTGGGGGCCACACGCATTTCCTTTTTTTAATATGTGTACGGGGTTCCCCTTAATATGCGTACAAGACTCAAATAGGCCGGTAATGGGCAGGGAGGGCTACCCATGCCATTTTTCTCAATGATTTTCAACCATATTGCAGGAACCAGATATAACATTAAAACCGCAAGCAGTTTTAAATGGTGTTATTTCCGTTTAATGTCATTTTGTGCAGGGACTGTTCTAAACACGGGAAACACGTGGCACTTCACAGGCATACTACAGACACCCCCCAGGCACCATATTTAAAGGAATATTTCACTTTTTTTTCACTTTAACCGTCATTAAAATCAGTGCTCCCGCCAAAACGGCCATTTTTAAAACTTTTTTTTGCATTGACCCATGTCCCCTGAGGCAGGAGTCAGGTCCCCAAACCCTTTTTAGGACAATATCTTGCATATTAGCCGTTAAAATTAGCACTTTCCATTTCGAACGTTCGAGTCCCATAGACTTCAATGGGGTTCTAACGTTCGTAACGAACGTGGGGTCCGTTCGAAAGTTCTGGTGCGAACCGAACCGGGGGGTGTTCGGCTCATCCCTAGTTGAGTTGATTCTTTCCAACACCCTCTCCAGGGTCAAGGAAAAATTCTTGCTTTAGTAGCTGAAAGCTCTCATCTTTTCATTGCAACTAATAAAGTGATTGTTAAGCCACTCTTATCTGTATACACCATCAGCACTGTCCCCTATTGTAATACCCCCCTCTGTGTGTGATTTATACAAATAAATGCTGCAAATACCTAATTTCACTGCAGAGATTGCGATCACATGACTGGCCAGTTTTCTCCTTTCCTCCTATAAAAGATGCAATGGGCGGGGCTGAGATTCCTTTGCTGATGCCATTCTGGAGTGGAGGAGGAGAGGGCTGGCTGGTCATGTGATTGCAATCCCAACTCTTAAATTAGGTATTTACAGCATTTATATTTACAAATCATTCACAGAGGGGGACACTGCAATAGGAGGCAGTGCTGATGGTGTTTACAGGTTAGTGTTATGAGAGCAGCAAGAGAGGGGAGGGGCGTCTCACACACACACAGAGAGTTGGGGGGAGGAGGACACAGGAGCAGAGAGGAGAGCAGATAGCAGGCTGCTGATGGCACGTACATTGACCATGGTATCAAGGCTCAGCAGCCATGATACACCATGAACAGTTTACAGAGGGGTGGGGAGAAACTGGCAGGATCAGCCAGGTTTTTTTTAGGTGTTACAGGGGTCCAAATGACACAGGACAAGCACTGTGTCATATAACATGCTTTAAAGGAGCAGGATCCATTTTATTTTATTTTTTGTGTTAACAAACGCTTCGAGGAATAATAAGTTATTTCTGAGGGCCAGTGATTGCAAATGTCAAATTGGACATTCTCTGCCAGTAATCTGAATTCTGCACTAAACCAAAAACCAGGTAAAGTGGTATTAAACCCAAAACCAAAAATGTAACATTTTGCAGCTTACCAATCATTAGAAGTGGTGGCTGCACTTGTTTTCTTTCTTTTTTAGGCTTGTTTTACATATTTTCCCTGGTCATCTGGCCAGTAACAAACCTCCTGCATTATAGTGCCTGCACTCTGGTTGAAGGAGCACAGAGAGCAAATTTGTACAGCAGCATTGTCATTCTGCTGAAGCGAAACTCCAGCAAATACTTTATAATGAGTTAAAGCAAATAGTTTTTATTTCTTTTGGGATAAAGGTTTTACATAAATAATTAAGCACCCCTGTCAGTGTTAAATGGTTTGTCTAATCACTGTAACTGCAAGACAGCTTTTTTAAAAAAAAATAACAGACTTACTGGCTGGATCACCAGATGAAACTAGAAGAAAGAAAGCCTAAAAGAGAAAATGAATACAGCCATCACATCTAAGCCCCTGTACACACGGTCGGAGATTTCCACAACCAAATCCGTCGGATTTTGCCCGTCCGATTATGTCTGTCGGATCTTGTCAGAAACTGTTGCATACACACGGTCGGGCCAAGTTGGCGAAAAATCCGATCTTTCAGAACGTGATGACGTAATTTCGTTACAATGGGACTACATTCAGGCTAGTAGCCAATAGCTTTGATGTAGGAATTTGATCTGAGCATGCGTGGCACTTGGTCCGATGAAAATGCTCTACACATGATCGGATTAGGTCCGTCCGGCCCAGTTGGTCGGGAAATATTTCCAACATGTTGGAAAATTGGGTCGGACGGAGATTCGGATGGAATCAGTCCGATGCATACCACACACAGTCGGATTATCTGATGACACGGTCCGATAAGACTCATTCCGACAGATTCTCCGACCGTGTGTACAAGGGCTAAGAATTGGTAAACTGCAACATAATAAATATTTGCTTTTGAGTTTAAAGGATAAGTTTACCTTTCATAAAATGTTACACCCATATTCCGGATGTAACATGTAACATGTTATGAATGCACCGCCCCCCGCACCTCCCCAATCCCTACTGTGACAGCTAGCGACGGGATATACTCCACCCGCTAGCTGCCACCCGGCTGTTTCGCTCATTCACAGCTCTCTGTGATTGGAAAACTATGAGGTCCAGCAGCCTTTGTGGCTGTTGGCTTGTAGTTTTCATTAAACTACCATGGCACTGGTAGGAGGCCTGCATGGCATCAACGATTTGCAGATTAATGGTGCAGTGCTTTACCAGTTCCAGAAACAAAAAATAGTAAACGCACATTGTTTTACCTGCAGAAAAATTTGCATTTATTATTTTTTCGGAAAAGGTGTCCTTTAACCACTTAAGGACTGCCTCACACCAATGGACGTTGGCAGAATGGCACGGCTGGGCACAAGCACGTACCTGTACGTTGCTTTTTAAGTGCCCAGCCGTGGGTCGGGAGCGCACTGGCCTGGACCTGAGCTCCGTGACCGTGCCCGCGGAACCAGCAGACACGATCGCCGCTGGTGTCCCGCGATCGGGTCACAGAGCAGAAGAACAAGGAGAGGTCTGTGTAAACAAACCTGTCCCTGTGCTTCCCTGTGTGGCTGTCACCGATCGTCTCGTCCCTTTTATAGGGTAGGACGATCAGTGACATCACATGCCAGGCCACGCCCCCTACAATAAAAAAACACATAACGTCATACATAACACCTACACTGCCCCCTAGTGGTTAACTCCTTCACTGCCAGTGTCATTTACACAGGAATCAGTGCATTTAAATAGCACTGATTGCTGTATAAATGACAATGGTTTCAAAAATGTGTCAAAAATGTCCAATGTGTCCACCATAATGTCGCAGTCACAATAAAAATCGCTGATCGCCGCCATTACTAGTAAAAAAAATATATTAATAAAAATGCTATAAAACTATCCCCTATTTTGTAAACGCTATAACTTTTGCGCAAACCAATCAATAATTGCTAATTGGAATTTTTTTTTACCAAAAATATGTAGAAGAATACGTAACGGCCTAAACTGACGGAAAAAAAAAATTTGTAGATTTTTTGGGGATATTTATTAATGTAAAAAGTAAAAAAAATTGCATTTTTTCAAAATTGTCACTCTATTTTTGTTTATAGCACAAAAAATAAAAAGCGCAGAGGTGATCAAATACCATCAAAAGAAAGCTCTATTTGTGGGAAAAAAAAGACGCCAATTTTGTTTGGGAGCCACGTTGCACGACCGCGCAATTGTCAGGTAAAATGACGCAGTGCCGAATCACAAAAAAGGGCTTGGTCCTTTGGCTGCAAATTGGTCCAGGGCTTAAGTGGTTAATACCACTATAAATAATAACTGTGCAGTTACTCTTTCAGTGTTCAGTCAGCAGGCTGGTGTTGGGAAGGTGACAAAGAAGCAAAACATTACCAGCTGCTTATTTAGAATTTTTTTTGGCGGGGGCATAAAACCACAATTTTGGGATGTTGTTTTTGTGAGAATGTTTTTTCAAGTATCACTGTGCAAATAGAGAACCCTGGAACACAACAGAAAGGCTCCCTAGAAGCCCATCAGATGTGTACACAAAGGCTTTTAGCCTCAACGTGATAACTTTCACAAGTTGGATCTAATCATTATGCACAGTGCCTGGGGCATGTTCAGCTCAGAGATTCAAGGTGAACAAAGGATGTCCATAAAAAAAGAAAGAGGCTTTAATTTGTTAAACCTTTCTGATACACTTGCCACCGCAAGGTAAGGTGTAAATAATTCATTTTGGAAATGGTGTATCTGTACAGCCTTTATAAAGCTGACATCGAATATCGAGCGTCTTAAAGGGAAACCTCTAGAGGCTGCCAATGCTGACCTCTCCTAAAAACACCAGTCCTCTGGCTGTAATACTCATCCAAATCCTGATTACCTTTTAAGTCACTGACTTGTAACCAGTATGCACTTTTTAAATTGGTTGTAAACCCTCAAGGTTTCATCCATCCTATGCATGAAAGTGAAAAACCTTGTGCAGTGCAGGAGCCCCCCAGAGCCCCCCTTTCACTTACCTGAACCCGGTCTTTCCAACGATGGAGCCGAGCACACCAGATCCAGCCGGTGTCTCGGGTCCTGATTGGATAGATTGATAGCAGCGCAGCCATTGGCTCCCGCTGCTGTCAATCAAATCTAATGACGTGGGAGCCGGGGGCGGGGACAAGGCCTGCTGCCTGTCATTAGACGCAGGAGCAGGACATGTGAGCGTGCCTGCACGAGTGCCCTGAGAGAGAGCAGCTCTCCAATGGGGCACTCGAGAAGAGGAGGAGCCAGGAGCGCCGCTGAGGGACCCCAGAAGAGTAGGATTAGAGCCACTCTGTGCAAAACCAACTGCACAGAGGAGGTAAGTATGACATGTTTGTTTTTCTCTTTTTTATTTTTTTTAAACAAACCTTTACATATCCTCTAAGTTCTGACTTAAAATGTAAGTTCACCTTTACAGAAAAATCTGCAAGGTGAACTCACACAGGTCCACCTTCTCGCCCCCCGGTCCTACTGACTTGGACACCACAAAATCCTCTATGCAGCTATGCGTCTTCTCCATAGCTGACAGGATGGGCTATGCGGCTTCTGATTGGTCGGCACCGCCCATGTGACAGCGCTGACCAATTAGAATGCTCCAAAACATCCCTCCCGAGGAGGGAGACCTGTGTAAGTTCACTTTACAGAGTTTTCTGTAAAGGTGGACTTACTCTTTAAAGTGGACCTTCAGTCATTTTTTCAACTTTCCATCTATTAAATATTCTGCCCTTGTTGTTTTAACTTTGGATAGTAAAACATTTATTTCTGCCAGTAAATACCTGTGGTGTGTTTTTTTTCTAGATGCACAATAAGTAGAAAGATGTATTGTATGGTCAAGTCGCTAGAAGAAAGCCATTACTACGCAAATGCCACAAAGTATCCCGCTTACAATACTCCAAACAGCACAGAGACAAGCCTCAAACCTTCTGGCACAAAGTCATTTGGAGTGATGAGACCAAAATTGTGCTATTTGGCTACAACCATAAACGCTACATTTGGAGAGGAGTCAACAAGGCCTATGATGAAAGGTGGATCACTGATGTTTTGGGGATGTGTACTACAGAAATTTGGTCAAAATTGTTGGCAAGATGAATGTTATCAAAAATTACTGGAGGAACATTTGCATTCATCAGCCAGGACCCTGCACATGGGACATACTTGGACATTCCAACAGGACAATGATCCAAAACACAAGGCCAAGTTGACCTGTCATTGGCTACAGCAGAATAAAGTGAAGGTTCTGGAGTGGCCATCTCAGTCTCCTGACCTCAATATCATTGAGCCACTCTGGGGAGATCTCAAACGTGCTGTTCATGCAAGACAGCCCAAGAATTTACAGGAACTGGAGGCCTTTTGCCAAGAAGAATGGGCAGCTTTACCATCTAATAAGATAAAGAGCCTCATCCACAAATACCACAAATAAAGTTGGAAAATTTGGTCCGACGGATATTCCTACGGAAACAGTCCGATGCAGACCACACACAGTCGGAATAAAACGCTCCGATCGGACACATTCCGTCGGAATCTCTGATCGTGTGTACAAGGGCTTAAGGTGAAAAAACACGAATGTTTACAACCCCTTTAAGAACTGGGGTATGTAAACTTTTGATCAGGGCAATTTGGATCGTTTCTGTTGTGATTATGATTTAAAAAGAGTAAACACAGTTGATTGATAATAAATGGCTTCATCCAAACACTAACCATAAGGAAAAGAAATATTTTTGTGTTATCATTCATATTCTCTGAAAAATGGCCAAGAAATCATAAATTCTGCCAGGATATGTAAACGTATGAGCACAACTGTACATTCTTATGGGAAGAAAAGGGTCTATTTAAGTGTCACTATTGCAGTATCAGTGTTTTAGTAACATTGTGAAATAAGACCAGTGTGGGCAGTCTAATGCTGTTATTGTCCAATTCTTTTGAGGACCTAATATAGGGCATATAAGTCACTGTCAATACAAAAAGTAGATTTCAACCACAGGACTAAAACAATACAGTATTCCAATATCAGAAAGCACCTGACCCCTTACAACATATAGACTTATTACAGCAATACAAATGCTGGAAACCGCTCCTAGACTCCTGACCCCAGTGGTCCACACACGCCTTCATTGTCACAGAGGTCCTATTGAATTTTAATGACCATAAAGTGTCTCTCTTTGCCAGACGAAATTATTGGGGCTGGTTTAATAGCTCCAGTCTCATTCACATTCAGGAAAATTTATGGTCCTCTACTCTCTATTATGAATTCTGCTTTCAGGAATTTGCAGTAAGCGAGATTTACAGTTCTCCCACTTTCTTAATGAATGCTGCGCATTAAATCGTGTTAGGCTACACTAATGGAGCTGCACTGACGGCCAATATCTACTTACAGCTAATGAAAAACTGTCTTGAGGTTCGTGTAGAACAAGGACAGCACAAAATGATATCTGCGGTGTATTTATTGCTGTTTCTCCTTTTTATAGGAAATTACCTACAAGGTACAGGATTTTATAAATAGTCATATTTGAAATTAGACAGTGAGACTCACTGACTATAACATACAGACTAAAAACCTTGCAAAGGTTTTATCACCCAAAACTGATATTTCAGCAATGGCTGAATTCTAGTGGCCTGAATCACTTGTGTTTGCCTCCAGTAGTGATAAAGCAGTGGAATGTGGTTTTGAAAAATGTATCTGTGGGCACTCTATGACATCCAAAGGCTCTCACTGGCAAACCAATTTAGAAAGCCAATTGTCCAAGCTGATTGCTTTTGTTTTCCTGAGCTTGTGCTTTGAACCAGGCTGAATGAAAATCAATAGATTCCTTCCTCTACACTAAACAGCATGGATGGAGGACTCTGAGTTGCAGGCTATTGTAGTCAAGTATTCATCTGATTGGGTGTAGTGACTGTTTGCCTGACAATTTTCCACATGGTTTCTTTAACTTTTGAATTGTGTTTTGTTGCCCTAGGTGGAGTTAACAGGGCTCAAATTCCATTGGATTCAGCAGGAGCTGACTAAAATTCAAGCTGTGTGTGGCCAGCATAAGGGTATGGCCTTGGCCAATTTGCATAGCTCACAACTGTCCCTGATTTTGAGGGACTGTCACTAATTTGGAACAAGATCCCTCTGTTCCTCTTTCCTCCTCATTTGCCCCTCATTTTAGTCTAGTCTATATAGTTATATATAACATGCACTATTTTCTTTAAAAAAGTGTTTCACGGTGCTAAATCTGTCATCCAATTTCTAAATTGCTGCATTTGTAAAACTTAAAAGCCAATATGAAGGAAAAGCAGTGGTAAAAAAAAGCACTTGTAGGTTTAACTAATCTGTTCATTAGTTTTTTTGGTATAATTCTCTTGGCATGGTAAGGGGGTGTGTCCTATGCCTATACCATTTTGCCAATATGCATCCCTCAATCTCATCTCAAAAAGTTGGGAGGTATGCATTTTGTGCTGCCTACATGCCCTAGAAAAGTTTGAGGACATCAACCTGGGTTGAGTGCCTGGATCAAATAGCCAGCTGAATAGAATTATAAAAATTGTAAAACCTTTGGCAGGTAAGCCTATTTCCATATCCAATGTGTGAGAATTTTATGTTTGCCTGGTATTCAGCTTAAAAATATTTGTGTGGCCCATATAATTCACTTTCTATCGTGTTCCTAAAGTTTAAAAACTAGAATATTTGGAAGCTGGGAAACCTTTGGTGCTCCTTGCAGCATTAGTAGAAGTAGGCAGCTTACTCAAGGGAAACATGACGGATCAGATCCATGTAAGCCCTTGTACACACGGTCGGAAATTCCAACCACAAAATCCGTCAGATTTTTTACGGATTTTGTCCGAAACTGGTGTTGCATACACACGGTCGGACAAAGTTGTCAGGAAAAGCCGATCGTTCGTAACGTGATGATGTTATTTAGTTACGACGGGACTACGTTCAGGCTAGTAGCCAATAGCTTTGGTCTAGGAATTTGATCTGAGCATGCGTGGCACTTTATCCGATCAGAATTCTCTACAAAAGATCGGACAAAGTACGATCGGATCATGTCGGAAAATGTTATATCCAGCTCTCAAACTTTGTTGGTCGGACATTCTGACGGAAAAAGTCAGATGGAGCCCACACACGGTCGGATTATCCGACAACGCGGTCCGATCGGACATTTTCCGTCGGAATTTCCGACCGCGTGTACAAGGGCTAAGGGTCTCCTCTCCATTATTTGCTAAGAGGACCAGACACATCACTTGCTTCTGCTAGAGCACAGTACTTCAAAGACATAAATATCATGCCAGCCGTTTACAGTCTGGGTTCGTACAGGGGTTTCTGAGTATAAAGCTACCTACAGTATGTATTTGTATTTCTTAACAGATTAAACATAGTTAAAGTGAACCTTCACCCTGCCCACACTTTCCATTATTGCACTCTTTCCCCCTCCTTTTACACAATCTCATATCTATAATTAATTTTCACACATCCCAGGAGGCCTCGGGGTACTCTATAGTGCATGCAATGCTCTCATCAGGGGGTAGGTGTCTCTTCCTCTATTTTGCAGCTGACCCCCTGTTGATGCTCTGTGATATATGCCCTGCAGAGTACCACAAGGTCTCCTGGGATGTGTAATGTCAGTGTCCTTGGAAGCTGTGAGTGACTGCATCAGGAGGCAGTTGCAAGAACCCAGAGGAGTCAGCCAGCCCCCTGATGACATAAGTAAAGAAGATGGCTGCACGCGACCCAGCATGCAGAAGTGAATCACGGATCGCAACACTGGATTTGTGGGACACGTGAGTATGTATTTTGAGAATAACCCAGTGAACATGGTAAGAGGGGATAAAAAACTCTGCACATTAGAACGCAGCTGCACATTAGAACTTAAATTAAATTACAGAAGAACCTGATTAAAAAAGAAATTAAAGCAGTAGGTGTAGATCAGGAGATGCAGATCAGTGCAGGGCACCATGCTTTTGGTCATTGTCTATTTTTCAGCTGTTTTGGGCACAGGTCCATACAATCATTCAGAAGTTCACTTAGTGCTCAGTACCAAAAACTCTTTTTTTTCTTATACATCACTATACTGTCTCTATCAAAGCTAACAAAAATGTGGTTGTGAGACATTTAGTTAATGCAGGGAGTTTGTACATCCTGTGAAAGTATGCTTCTTCCCCATCCATAAAGCAGTGGATCTGCTGTGCTGAGAAAATTTGTATGAAGGACCTGTTTAAAATGAACTGATGACAAGTTCTGGTCTACCTGGTATTATGGGAATAAATATTCCTTCATGGAATAGTTAAACAGATTATGGCTGGCTGAACCCCTAATCCATTTGTCTCTTAAAATGCTCTTCCCTGGCCCATTCCATCTCAAATATTATTTTCCTTAGCCATATGCCTTCCTCTTATTCCCTGTTCTGACTACCTTCAAGTATGGATCCCACAGCCCTCTACTGTCTAATGCACCCACCTACCATCTCTTTCTTCCTCTGGCTGCCTTACCACCTATCCTAACATACCTTTTTCTCCCTTTTGTTTGTTCTCCCTACTTGTTGTTAGTCCTTCTTCCTGTTTTGTTCCCAGACCCCTATCCCTATTGTTTGAGTCCCCACTCTGGCCTTATGACCTTGTACGATGAGAAGATGGTGACAGTTTCCTCCACTTCTATTACCTTGATATTCCACTCTTGACATAAGTTCCTATTCAGCCTTTTGGTTGCCTAAAGTTTTTTTTCAACATGAGGTACTACTACAGTGTTTGATGGTAGTATTCTACACGTTAATTATACTTTGTTATGTTCTATTATAATTTCTTGCTTTACATGTATGGTGGTACCCTCCTGCTTACTACAGACATGATCATTGTGATTTCCATCATCCTTACCTCCTACTGTGGAACTGTCTGTAATAATACTACCACAGTATGTCCAGTCGGCTCCTATCCTGTCTGCCTATAGGTGATCCTTGAACACCCATTTATTCACAGAAGCGTACCCAACCACCACCTAAAAACTGTACTTGAGTCACCTCCAACTGATCATCCCCTGCAGCTATTACCTTTTTTACCACCTCCCCCTCTCTTTAGAATATAAGCTTTATGAGCAGGGCCCTCCTATTCTTTCTGTATCGGACTGTGTTCTAATTCAACTGTCCCCCTTTATATTTTAAAGCTCTGTGCAAACTGTTGGCGCTACATAAATCTGTATAATCATAATAATATTGTTGAAAAATAGCTTTTTCTGCATGCCTCTCTTTCCTCCCGAGATTCTAAATTATTCCCAGTATAGGAAAATTTGCAATTCTCTCCATGTCACCATGATGTGACTTTTCAAGCCTTACATGACCCTGACTGCTACCAGGCTTCTCACTTTCTGTAAGCAGATTTTTGGCCTTCCTTACATTCGTTAGTGAGCCCTATGGGTCCATTTTGTTTAGACTTTTGGAGGGCCCTTCAACAATATCACTTTTGCACTCTTTATTGCCTCCACGTAACTTTAGTCACCGTCTCACCACATTTGAAGAATATTGTTGTGACCAAGGGGTCTTACCCCGTGTACTCTAAAAAGCCTATGCACTATTGATCACCCCCTCCTGGAGGACTACCGACTACCAGTGGCCCCCCTCTCCGGGACTGTGACATCGTAAGGGGCGGGGTCACCATGTGACATCAACCCATGTGACCAACCCATGTGACATCAACCCATGTGACACCGCCCCATTGTCCCTATATAAGTGGCAGCGCAGCGCGTTCCTGGCATTCCGGCCGGAGAGATCGTCGAGTCAACATCTCCTGGAGAAGAAGAAAAAAGAAGAAGAAGAACGGGCGGCGGTGGCGGCGACAGAAGACCAGGCCACCGACTGTAAAAGAGCTATAAGAAGGCGCGGTGGCCCGGCAGAAGAACCGAAGAGGGGAACAAGACCCTCGAAGTCGGAAGAAGAGGCCGGCGGCGAGGAAGAAAGCCGGGCTCCTCCGCTAGCAAAAGAGCTACAAGAAGATAGCGGAGGAGTCCGCCGAGAAGACCCCCGAAGACGGAAGACCCCCAGAGCTGTGCAATAAAATATTTTAACCCTGTGTTGTGTTTTTTTTTTACTTTTTTTCACAGGTGAATGGGTAGGGGTACATTGTACCCCATACTCATTCACATAGGGTGGGGGGCCGGTATCCGGGGCCCCCTTATTAAAGGGGGCTCCCGGATTCCGATAAGCCCCCCGCCCGCAGACCCCGACAACCAACGGCCAGGGTTGTCGGGAAGAGGCCCTTGTCCTCATCAACATGGGGACAAGGTGCTTTGGGGTGGGGGGGGCGGGCGGCCTGGTATGTTGAGGGCACGCGGCCTGGTACGGCTCAGGAGGGGGGGCCACCCGCTCGTCCCCACCCCCTTTCCTGGCCGGCCGGGTAGCGTGCTCAGATAAGGGTCTGGTGTGGATCTGGGGGGGGCCCCCACGCCGTTTTTTCGGCGTAGGGGGTTCCCCTTGGAATCCATACCAGACCTAAGGGCCTGGTATGCTCTCAGAGGGGGGAACCCACGCCAATTTTTTTTTTCAGATTACATAAGGGGCGTGGTTTATGAGAAGTGAGAGGGGCCAAAATGATGGGCGGGGTCATGATGGGCGGGGTCTAGCGCCCCCCCATCCAAAAACTTCACCAGCCGCCACTGCCGACTACCCTGTAAAACAAAGTGTAAAACTGATCTTGACTGTACATTTAATCAGGACCAACAGAACACTATTATCAGGTTCACCCTTAAATCCTCAAACAGCACGAGGATCCAGAAAACCAATTTTAAAATTCTGATGCATGGGTATCATACGCTGCCTCTTTTACATCAATTTTATTTCAAACACTATTGATCGTTGCTGGAGATGCCAGGAGGAACAGGGAACAATGATGCACATCTTTTGGTCCTGCCCCAAAGTTGATCACTATCGAAGAGCGGTCCGGAGGATTGTCCAAAATTTACAGATCATGAGGTTTCGGGAGACTCTTTTTTCTCCTCCTTGTTTCAAACAACCCAGCTAAAATGCAAAAACGGTCTATAGTTTGTCACCTCCTTGAAGCCGCCAAGCCGTGCATTCCTCTTACTTGGAAATGCCTACAGCCACTGACCATTTGTCTCTGGCTTAACAGGGTGGAAGAAATAAACAAGATGGAGGATCTAGTGCTCATAGCACAGCATAAACATGAATGGTACTCCAAAACTTGGACGCTGTGTGTGGGACATGTTTGTCTACTTTGAAGAGGGGAGAGCCCTTTTTGATGTATAGACTGCTGCTTAAAGGTGTTCTCTGGCACGCACCCCCCCCCCCCCCATGTAAACAAGGCAGATCTCAGTTCTGACGAGGGGGTGGAGGGGATGCATTCTGTGTTCCTGCAAAGAATCAGTTTCTTCCCTTAGTGAAAGCAGCACATACAGTACATTAAAAACACTGGCTAGGCACACAGTTAACCCTTTGATCACCCTAGATGTTTAACACCTTTCCGGCCAGTGTCATTAGTACAGTGTCAGTGACAGTGAGTGTCAAAAGTGTCAGTTAGCGTCCAATTATCCACCGCAATTTTGCTAATCGCCGACATTACTACTATAAAAAAAAGTCCATAAATACATCCCATAGTTTGTAGATGCAATAACAATCATGTAAATCAATCAATTTACGCTTATTGGGATTTTTTTTTAACCAAAAATATATGTTTTATATGATATGTTTTATATAGCAGAAAGTAAAAAATATTGTTATGTTTTTTCAAAATTGTCAGTCTTTTTTATTTTGTTTATAGCACAAAAAAATAATAAATGCAGCAGTGATCAAATGGCACCAAAAGAAAGCCATATTTGTGAGGAAAAAAATTACATAAATGTTATTATGGTACAGTGATGATGACCGTGCAATTAACGCAGTGCCGTATCACAAAAAAATGGCCTGGTCAGGAAAGGGGGGGAAAATCTTCTGGAAGTCTAGTGGGTAAATAAAGAATTTGAAAAATATTATTTGTGAAAACGTCTACACAAAGCATGTATGACATAAAAAAGTGGAGCGTCCCTTAACCACTTCAGGACCGCCGTATTGCCAATGTACGTCAGCACAATGGCACAGGCAGGCAGAATCACGTACATCTACGTGATTGCCTTCCAGCGGGTGGGGGGTCCGATCGGACCCCCTCCCGCTGGTTACGGCGGTCCGATTCGGTCCAGGAGCGCTCCGTGATGAGGGGATGGCCGTTGGTTTTCGGCCACCCCCTCTGGATCGCTCCTGGCCAATGAGAAGCTTCCTCCCCTGTGTATTGTTTACACAGGAAGGAGGAAGTGATGTCATTCTCCTCGGGGCGGTCTTTTTGACCGGACTACGAGGAGAAGAGTAAAAGTAAGTGTGCACCAACACTACACTGACATGTAGGTACACACAGGCACACAAACCCCCCCCGATCCCCCCCCCGCCCCCCCTCCCCCCCCAGTCACAGTGTCACTGATTGCATTGATCATTTCTTTACTGATCAATGCATTCAGTGTCAGTTGTGACAGTAAAAACTGTCAGGACAGTTAGTGTTAGGTCCAGGGTAGCCCCCTATCACCCCCCAATAAAGATTTAACCCCCTGATTGCCCCTAGAGTTAACCCTTTCACCCCCTTTTGCCAGTGTCACTAAGCGATCATTTTTCTGATCGCTGCATGTGTCGCTAGGTAGCTAGTTATTTTTTTAGGTTCACCGCCAGGTTTTTATATCGCTAGGTACCCCGATATACTACCCAATAATGGGTTTAACCCCCTGATTGCCGCTAGTTAACCCTTTCACCCCCTTTTGCCAGTGTCACTAAGCGATCGTTTTTCTGATCGCTGCATTAGTGTCGCTACAGTCGCTAGGTAGCTAGTTATTTTTTTAGGTTCACCGCCAGGTTTTTATAGCACTAGGTACCCCGATATACTACCCAATAATGGTTTTAACCCCCTGATTTCCGCTAGTTAACCCTTTCACCCCCTTTTGCCAGTGTCACTAAGCGATAATTTTTCTGAACGCTGCATCAGTGTCGCTAGTGTCGCTAGGTAGCTAGTTATTTTTTTAGGTTCACCGCCAGGTTTTTAGAGCGCTAGGTACCCCGATATACTACCCAATAATGGTTTTAACCCCCTGATTGCTGCTAGTTAACCCTTTCACCCCCTTTCACCAGCGATCACAGTATAAGTGTCACTGGTGACGCTGGTTAGCCAGTTAGTTATTTAGGTTCCCCGTCAGGTTTTTATATAGCGCCAGGGACCCCCATATACTACCTAATAAAAATTTGAACCCCCTGATTGCTCCTAGTTAACCCTTTCACCACTGATCACCGTATAAGTGTTACGGGTGACTCTGGTTAGTTTGTTTTTTATAGCATCAGGGCACCCACCATTTATTACCCAATAAAGGTTTAACCCCCTGATCACCCGGCGGGTGATATCAATTAGGTTTTAGGGTCAGGGTCTGCGTCGCCCCAGGCAGCGCTAGGTTAGTGCCAGTACCGCTAACACCCACACGCAAAGCATACACCTCCCGTAGTGGTATAGAATCTGAACAGATCAATATCTGATCTGATCAGATCTATACTAGCGTCCCCAGCAGTTTAGGGTTCCAAAAAAACGCATTGTTAGCGGGATCAGCCCAAATACCTGCTGGCACCTGCGTTTTGCCCCTCTGCCCAGCCCACCCAAGTGCAGTATCGATCGATCACTGTCACTTACAAAACACTAAACACATAACTGCAGCGATCGCAGAGTCAGGCCTGATCCCTGCCATCGCTAACAGGTTTTTTGGTAGCATTTTATATTCAAATCCGGAAGGCAGTGCTTGGTTTTCGGGGTCCCGTACGTGGCTAGGCTCCCAAAAAGTCCCCCACATGTGGTATCCCCGTACTCGGGAGAAGCAGCAGAATTTATTTTGGGGTGTAATTTGACTTCTGCCCATAGCATGTGTGAGCAATATATCATTTAGTGACAACTTTGTGCAAAAAAAAAAAAAGTTTGTAATATTCCCGCAACTTTTGGCAAAATATAAAATATTCCATGGACTCAACATGCCTCTCAGTAAATAGCTTGGGGTGTCTACTTTCCAAAATGGGGTCATTTGGGGGGGTTTTGTGCTATTTTGGCATTTTATGGACTTCGAAACTGTGATAGGTAGTGAGGAGTTAAATCAAAAATTTGCACCCTTAGAAATCCTGACGGTGGTGATTGGTTTTCGGGGTGCCGTGCGCGACTAGACTCCCAAAAAGTCCCACACATGTGGTATCCCCGTACTCAGGAGAAGCAGCAGAATGTATTTTGGGGTGTCATTTCACATATGCCCATAGCATGTGTGAGCAATATATCATTTAGTGACAACTTGGTGCAAAAAAAAAAAAGTTTGTAATATTCCCGCAACTTGTGGCAAAATATAAAATATTCCATGGACTCAACATGCCTCTCAGTAAATAGCTTGGGGTGTCTACTTTCCAAAATGGGGTCATTTTGGGGGGTTTTGTGCTATTTTGGCATTTTATGGCCTTCGAAACTGTGATAGGTAGTGAGGAGTTAAATCAAAAATTTGCACCCTTAGAAATCTTGAAGGTGGTGATTGGTTTTCGGGGTGCCGTGCGCGACTAGACTCCCAAAAAGTCCCACACATGTGGTATCCCCATACTCGGGAGAAGTAGCGGAATATATTTTGGGGTGCAATTCCACATATAACCATGGCATGTGTGAGCAATATATCATTTAGTGACAACTTTTTGTAAAAAAAATTTTTTTTTTTTTTTTTTGTCATTATTCAATCCCTTAGGACAAAAAAAATAAATATTCAATGGGCTCAACATACCCATCAGCAATTTCCTTGGGGTGTCTACTTTCCAAAATGGGGTCATTTGGGGGGGATTTGTACTGCCCTGCCATTTTAGCACCTCAAGAAATGAGATCGGCAGTCATAAATTAAAAGCTGTGTAAATTCCAGAAAATGTACTCTAGTTTGTAGACGCTATAACTTTTGCGCAAACCAAAAAATATACGCTTATTGACATTTTTTTTACTAAAGACATGTGGCTGAATAAATTTTGCCCTCAATGTATGACTAAAATTTAGTTTATTCGATTTTTCTTATAACAAAAAGAAGAAAATATCTTTTTTTTTCGAAATTTTCGCTCTTTTTCCATTTATATCGCAAAAAAAAAAAATCGCAGAGGCAATCAAATACCATCAAAAGAAAGCTCTATTTGTGGGAAGAAAAGGACGCAAATTTCGTTTGGGTGCAATATTGCATGACCGCGCAATTACCAGTTAAAGCAGCGCAGTGCGAAATTGCAAAAAGACCTCTGGTCCTTAAGGTATTTATTGGTCCGGAGCTGAAGTGGTTAAAAATCATTGCACACAAAATTCTTGAACAGCAGCAGTGTACTTTTCTGAATAAGCCCGATAGTAAAATCCAGGTTGCCCCTAGCAACTATGCTAACATTTTATTTATACACACATAAGATCCTGTTCTATTTACACCTGCGTCCTCCCATTTTGCGTACATGGCTACAAGTCCTAAGTTGATAAATGCAAAATAAATTTTACAGTCCCAAAAATGCAACAATTTCATAGGAAAAGTCACACAAGCCCAAGGCCGGGGACTCCACTCCAGTGTTGAACAAGCAGTAGGAGGCAAAGAACAAACACTGCAAAATATTTTTAAAAATACAATTTCTCTTGTGAATATGGATAAAAAAATAAAAAAAATATGACTTTGCTATTTTATGGAATGTGACATTGTCACGATGATAAGGACACAGGAAAATATTCAGTACGATTCTCTTTTTTAATAAATGACACAGATAAAGCACAAAATGCAGAAAAGACAAAGAGATCCCTTAGGGGGCTTTGCTGTGCCTGTGCTTTGATGTAAGGATACATGAAAAGGTGGAAGAGGCATCCAGAGGACAAAGCAAGCCCCGCAGCTGACACAGCACTCCATTAGGCACTGTATGAACAGTAATGCACACACTGAATCACAAGTGATTAACCCGCGTCAGAAAACAGAATGATAATGATCCCGTCTACACAAAGCAGTACAAAATCAATGCAGAACCTAACATACTTCTGATGCCTTGGATAGATAATAGAGAATCTTATCATAAATTAACCTCTGTGGAGAGCAATTCCAGGAACAAAAATTTGAACTGCTTACAAAGTTCAGGAAACTGCAATTGTACTAAAGTTAGAAAATTCAACTTAATAATATTAATATCCCCTTTACTCATACATCCAATGATTATTCAATTTTTTTTATTTGTATTATGTATTTTGTAATCTTTATATAAATAGGCATGTGCATACTAGTAACTATCTTTATATGCATGTATACACACTTCACATATGTGCATGCGACTGCATATGGGTGCATGGATGAGTGTAAATTTGGTGACATATAATACTTCAGAGAGGCACTGCACTGACTGCCCACTATGGTATAACCTCAGAGAAACTCGTTCTCGTTTTCTATCTGAGGAATATGGTACATTAAGTGTCATAGACTTGGAGTTCCCTCTCCCTCTCTCTACTTCTTTATCTAAAGTCTGAAGAGTGGAGTGTAATATCTTCTCCGTGTGTTATTTATGTGCCTTTATGAGTGATTAGGGAGTGGTGAATGAAGCAGCAGACCTGTCTGCCTTGTCCTCTACAACAAGTCTCCAACAATATGGTGGACGGTGTCCACAACGGCTGACATTGATCCCGTGTGACAGCTGACGCATAGGAAGTGACGTCTGCAGCGCATTTCCATCATCTAATGCCGCGTACACGCAACCGGACTTTTCGACGGACTAAGTCTGACGGTCTTCCCGACGGACTTTCTGAACGGTATTGGCCACACACGACCGGACTAAGTCCATTCAAAAGTCCGTTTCTTTTGAGCGTGATGATATAAACGGGACTAAACAAGGAAGTTCAATAGTCAGTTGCCAATAGCTGCCCTTGCGTCGTATTTGGTCCGTCGGCCTAGCACACAGACGAACGGTTTTTCGATTTTTAGTACATCGGACTTGAGTCCGTCGGATAGATTTGAAACATGTTTTATTTCTAGGTCCGTCTGACTTTTGGGAAAAAAAAGTCTGCTGGAGCCCACACACGATCGAATTGTCCGACGGATTTTGGTCCGCTGGACCAAGTCTGCCAGAAAATCCGATCATGTGTACACGGCCTAAGAGAACAAGGAAGTAAACAATACGCAGTGCTTTCCACCTGCTGTTTTAGGTACCGTAATGCTTCTGGAAGTGAAGCAGATGCCAAAGCGAGCAACTATGCAATCTGGATGAGGACCGGAATGTGGGTGAATGATAGGATCTGGACCCCGAGGTAACTGATCTGGTGTGTTCTTATAAGTGCATGAGTATGCATATGCATATGTGTACATGTGTGTATATATGTATATGGCTCATTTTGGAGCTTCTAGCTAAGGCTCGCCTTTCATTGGACCGCCCAAGAATGTGGGTGGGGCACCTGAGCTGTTTAGGGATGTGCCTTGTAGATGAACACATTTATATAAATAGCTATAAGAGATAACACTGTCAGGCTCTGAGGAAGGTAATCCTTTGAAACACGCCAGCCAGCAACAGTTCGCATGTCCTCTCTTTAGGATCTGGAGACTGCTCTCAGTAGACAGATTGTCACAGGCCAAAGATTGTTAGAGTGTGATTTTCTTTCCACTCTTAAGGGCCGGTTCACACTGCAGGCGAGGCGAGGCGACTCCGACTTGCCTCGCCGCGACCTGCAGCGGCCTCGGCGGCGACTTGCAAATGACTTCTGTATAGAAGTCAATGCAAGTCGCCCCGAGGTCGCCCAAAAGTAGTACAGGAACCTTTTTTCTGAGTCGGAGCGACTCGAGTCTCTCCTCTCAGAACGGTTCCATTGTACAGAACGGGGGCGACTTGCAGGAGCGAGGCGAGGCGAGTCGTGTCGCCTCGCATCGCCCGCTGTGTGAACCGGCTCTAAGAGTAGTTTTTAATAAATTTTCTTGTAAATAAATGTATCAAAGGATAATACACAAGTGTTAAACAGGCAGTTGCTCCTGGACGCACTGGTTGTGTTTTTTTGTTTTTTTTCTGCCTCTAAACGCCCCTGCTTTTAAACTCCTCTAAACACCTATGCGTGCATGGACACATAGGGGTTGATTTACTAAAGGCAAATAGACTGGCATTTTTTTTTTTTTTTTTTACTAATAATGGCGGTTATCAGTGACTTATAGCGGGACTGTGATATTGCGGCGGACAAATCAGACACCTAACTGACACTTTTGACACTTTTTGGGGACCAGTGACACTAACACAGTGATCATTGCTAAAAAAAGAAATCCAATGTCACTGTACTAATGACACTGGCTGGAAAGGGGTTAACATCAGGGGCCATTATGGGGTTGATTTACTAAAGGCAAATACACTGTGCACTTTGCAAAGTGCAGTGGTACTCTGCAAGAGCTGTTGCTCCAGAGCTTAGTAAATGAGCAGAAGCTCTGCTGACTTCCATCATCCAATCACGTGCAAGCAAAAATTCCGTTTTTTTTTCCTTGCACGTGATTGGATACTCTTTGCAAAGTGAGCTTTACCTAATTTAGGGCTGGTTCACACCTATGCATTTTTTAGTGCACACACTATAGTCCATTTAACATGGTTTCCTATGAGTCACGTTCACATCTGTGCATTTTATGGAAAGGACCAGCGACTTTTTTCTGGTTTTTGGTTACCTAGACTTCAACGGATCAAAAACATTTATTGAAAAATGCAAAACGCACCTGGAATATGCAAACTGCAACCTGCATAGGAGTGAACCAGGCCTTACTAAGCTCTGGAGCAACTGCACTTGCAGAAGGCAACAGTCTATTTGCCTTTAGTAAATCAATCCCATAATGGCCCCTGATGTTAACCCCTTCCCAGACAGTGTCATTAGTACAGTGACAGTGGATTTTTTGCCACTGATCACTGTATTAGTGTCACTGGTCCCCAAAAAAGTGTCAGTAATGCCGCATACACACGAATGGACTTTCTGGCAGACTAGGTCCGAAGGGATTAGTAGGTCGGACAATGCAATCGTGCTGGCTAGACCGATCGTTTTTCAAAAAAAAATCTGCCGGACCTAGAAATAGAACATGTTTCGAATCTATCCGACGGACTCAATTCCGACAGACTAAAATCAGGAAAACTGTTTGTCTGTGTGCTAGTCCGATGGACCAAATACGACGCAAGGGAAGATATTGGCTACTGAGCTTCCTTTTTTAGTCCCGTCCTACAAATGGACTTAGTCCGTTCATATGTGGCCAAGTCTGTTCTTTCAGAAAGTCCATCGAAACTCTGCCGAAAGTCCGTCGGGGGGAGACCGTCAGAAAATCCGGTCATATGTTTGCGACATTAGGTGTCCGATTTGTCCACTGATCACCGGCATTAATAGTAAAAAAAAATAGTTTGTAGACGCGATAACTTTTGCGCAAACCGATCAATATGTGCTTATTGGGAATTTTTTTACCAATATTATGTAGCATATTGGCCTAAATTGATTAACAAATTAGATTTTTTTTATTTTATTGGATGTGTTTTATAGCAGAAAAAAAAATATATTTTATATTTTTTTATATTTAGTATTTTTTGTTTATAGCGCAAAAAAAAAAAAGAGGCGATCAAATACCACCAAAAGCAAGCTCTATTTGTGGGGGGGGAAGGCAAACATTTTATTTGGGTACAGCGTCTCACAACCGGACAATTATCAGCTTAAATAATGCAGTGCCGTAACAAAAAAAAAGGACTGGTCACGAAGGGGAGGGGGGTAAATCTTCCAGGGGTCAAGTGGTTAATATTTCTATCTGCTCAGTGCTCGGCCGCATCATCCATTCAGTGTTCTGTGAATGGGAAAACGACAAGGTCTGACAGCCTTTGCGGCTGTTGGCTTGTAATTCTCAATGAACTACCACGGTGCTTTTGAACGCTGTAGTAGTTCCTTCATGCTTCCTGTCAAAGTGGAGCTGCCTGGCTGTATCGGAGGTACGGCCAGAGAGATACACAGGCAGTCTGCAGGACCGTAGCATCCCACTTACGATCTACTGATCATGGGTGCAATGCTTTACAGGTCCATTACAACAAATTAAAAATAAATGCATATTTTTTACATGCAAAAAAATGTGCATTCAAGGTGGACTTATCTTTTAAAATGTTGGGCTACATTTAATAAACATGCTGAAACCACAGCGCCCCTCACCTTTCTGGCTATTCCCCAATGTGGAGCAACAATAGTTTAAAGGGTGAATAGAGGTTAGCAGGATTTGGAGCACTAAAATAAGATTTAATTTATTGAAACAATTCTGCTTGGTTAAAAGCGTTACCTATTTTGCGAGATGTTATTATGATTAAGAAAACTCTTACTTAATATGTCATTGTGTGCAGGTGGACATGGAAGCAGATGGCACACAATCCTCAGGCAGTCTGAATTTAAGGCCAGCGTCCACAATTCAGCATCCCTCCTCCAGATGTGATGATGTTACACTCGATTGGACTTTCCGCCAACAAAACCGTGGAATTTTTTTCCGAAGGGCATTGGCTCAAACTTGTCTTGCATAACATGGCCACACAAATGTTGGCCAACAATTACGAACGTAGTGATGTACTACGTGGTTTTTCAGCTCTTTTTAGTGCCACCCTTTGGGCTCCCTCTGCTAATTTTGTGCTAGTAGAAGTTTGGTGAGTGTTGATTCGTGCTTTTCTTTTTGCGTTTTTCATTTAGCGCTTTTCGGTTCATTTCTGAATGCCCGTTCGTCAACCAGACATGTTGCGAAATCGGAGCAGATAACGTGTTATTTATTATTGGCCTTGGAGTTATTGCTTTGACATTATTTTTTTTGGCTGAATAATGATTTGATTTGGTACATTTTCTATATTTTTGGATGCACAGAATGCACTTATTGGTTACGTTCTATTGGTAGATAGCATGTCTAATTTTTTTTTTTCAATGCACAATAAAAAAATGTGTAGAATAATACTTGGCTATGTGTTTTACTTCAAATGACCGTTTGGGAGTAGTCAGTTACATTTTAAAAAATACAATGCAAAATTGACAAGGGACACCAACATAGTTGTATCTTTGATCTTATAAGCTACGGGATAATGATGTTGTGGTAACTTGCACAAATAAAAAAATAAAAAAAGCATAATAATATTATTCTTGATATCACTAGAAAAAAAAAGCCTTTGAAAATTTGTTTGCAATATCTCCATCAGTATCACCAGCAAAGCAGCTTCATTATTATCCCATTAAAGAAGAAGAGAATGTGCGCTGCATTTGGAGATTTCATAATTTGCCATATCACAAATGTTAATTCTCCATTACAAATGCTAGTTTGCAAGACCGACCGCTTCTGCTTCCAAGCATGCGTGTTTGTACTTTGGACTTTTGTCCGACGGACTTGTGTACACACAATCGGAAAATCCGACATTACACATTTGTTGGCAGAAAATTTGAAAACATGTTAGCCAACATTTGTTGGCGGAAAGTCCGACAACAATTGTCCCATGGAGCATACACATGGTCGGATTTTTCCGCCAACAGCCTGACATCCAACATTTCCCATCGGAAAGTCCAGTCGTGTGTACGGGGCTTAAGGGTTAGCCAAGCCCCATAAGAGCATCCTCAATGCCAGACTCTCAATCCTCATCTGTTTACCCCATTGACTCAACCTAGTTGAGTTGCTGAAGCTTTCATCTATAGTTGGGCCTCCATGCTTGTAATTACTTTGTCCCAATGTGTATATGCCTTGCAGGCATACTTTTTATGCTTGGGCACTACTCAGGGGCGGGCTGGGCCGGGGGGCAGGGTGGAAATTTCCCCCCAGGCGGTCACCTACATTATGTTTAAAACGGCCGCTGTGACGGGCAGCCGGGACCCGGTTCAATAATCCCCTTCTCTCTGTGGTCACGTCGCACCGTTCTGATCACTCCCGGCAGCGGCTGTCACTCACAGCCGAGCAGAGTGAAGCCGCCTCCCCCTCCTCCATGCACAGCACTGTGTAGACATGAAGGAGGAGGGGGAGGCGGCTTCACTCTGCTTGGCTGTGAGTGACAGCCGCTGCCGGGACTGATCAGAACGGCGTGACGTTAGTCACGCGACCACAGAGAAGGGGATTATTGCTCCGGGTCCCGGATCACTGAGCCGACAGATGTCACTCCACTCGGGTGCTGCTCGCACCTCCCCCCTGCAATGCCACTGCCTTGGGCTCGAGGTATATTATGGGTCCTTAGGGGGGTTCTTTACTGTGGGGGGTCCTGCACTGTAGAGGGGGTCCTGCACTGTAGAGGGTGTCTGCACTGTAGAGGGGGTCTGCACTGTAGAGGGGGTCTGCACTGTAGGGGGGGTCCTGCACTGTAGGGGGGGGTCCTGCACTGTAGAGGGGGTCTGCACTGTAGGGGGGGTCCTGCACTGTAGGGGGGGTCCTGCACTGTAGAGGGGGTCTGCACTGTAGGGGGGGTCTGCACTGTAGGGGGGGGTCCTGCACTGTAGGGGGGTCTGCACTGTAGAAGGGATCCTGCACTGTAGAGGGGGTCCTGCACTGTAGAGGGGGTCCTGCACTGTAGAAGGGGTCCTGCACTGTAGGGGGGTCCTGCACTGTAGTGGGTCCTGCACTGTAGAAGGGGTCCTGCACTGTAGGGGCGTCTGCACTGTAGAAGGGGTCCTGCACTGTAGGAGGGGTCCTGCACTGAAGGGGCCCTGCACTGTAGAGGGGGTCCTGCACTGTAGAGGGGGTCCTGCACTGTAGAGGGGGTCCTGCACTGTAGGGGGGTCTGCACTGTAGGGGGGTCTGCACTGTAGAAGGGGTCCTGCACTGTAGAGGGGTCCTGCACTGTAGGGGGGTCCTGCACTGTAGAAGGGGTCCTGCACTGTAGGGGGGTCCTGCACTGTAGGGGGGTCCTGCACTGTAGAAGGGGTCCTGCACTGTAGGGGCGTCTGCACTGTAGAAGGGGTCCTGCACTGTAGGGGGGGTCCTGCACTGTAGGGGGGTCTGCACTGTAGGGGGAGGGGTCTGTACTGTAGGGGAAGATTTGGCACTGTAGGGGGTCTGTACTGTAGGGGAGTCTGTACTGTATGGGGGTCTGCGCTGTAGGGTGGAGGGGTCTGTACTGTAGGAGGGTCTGCACTGTAGATGGGGGTCTGTATGGTAGGGAGGGGGGTCTGCACTGTAGGGGGTCTGTGTAACATGCAGGGGGTCCAGAGCTGTGAGGGGCTGTGTAATGTAAAGGGGTGCGGAGGTGCAGGGTGCTGTGTAATGTAAAGGGGTCCAGAGGTACAAGGGCTGTGTAATGTAAAGGGGTCCAGAGGTTCAGGGTGCTGTGTAATGTAAAGGGGTCCAGAGGTACAAGGGCTGTGTAATGTAAAGGGGTCAGGAGGTAAGGGGTCCAGAGGTACAAGAGCTGTGTAATGTAAAGGGGTCCAGAGGTGCAGGCTGCTGTGTAATGTAAAGGGGTCCAGAGGTGCAGGCTGCTGTGTAATGTAAAGGGGTCCTTAGGTGCAAGGTCCTGTGTAATGTAAAGGGGTCCAGAGGTGCAGGGTCCTGTGTAATGTAAAGGGGTCCTTAGGTGCAAGGTTCTGTGTAATGTAAAGGGGTCCAGAGGTGCAGGCTGCTGTGTAATGTAAAGAGGTCCTTAGGTGCAAGGTCCTGTGTAATGTAAAGGGGTCCAGAGGTGCAGGGTGCTGTGTAATGTAAAGGGGTCCAGAGATGCAGGGTGCAGTATAATTTAAAGGGGTCCAGAGGTGCAGTTGTGGAGAGGGGGGGGGTACACAGTAGTGACAAAAAGATATTGAAGGATGCAGAGGTATGCAGGGGACACAGTGGGTGTTTTTACATTTTATGGTGGGGGGGTGCCAGATATAGGATCCGCCCCGGGTGCCAAATGCTCTAGGTACGCCCCTGGTGTGAGCACAGCAGACTACAACTCCCACCTCCCAGGAGTCTCAGAGGCAGGCCAGGTGTGTGGCACGTCAAGGGACGTGCCACGTCGCACGTGACCTGCTGGGCTTATGGGGAGCAGTGGCTAGCTGCAGTCTGCAGAGAAGATGAGACCTGCTTCAGGATCATCACCCCCCCCCCCCCGAAGAGTGGCAAGGACCTAGCTCAGTGTCTCCAGTCCTCACTGAATCAATGCTCCCCAGCCTGAAGTAAGGCATCTGTGATAACCTTCACAAAATGGAATAGAATGGGAAAATCCGCTTCAGTCGTAAATTTAATTAATAATGCATAGTCATCAAGACAATTTAAAATTTTGGCAGTGGCAGCGTGTGTTTTTTTTTTTCTAGCACCTCTCCCCACCAGCGGACTTAACACCCTCCCCCCACCAGTGGACTTAACACCCTCCCCCCCACCAGCGGACTTAACACCCTCCCCCCCACCAGCGGACTTAACACCCTCCCCCCCACCAGCGGACTTAACACCCTCCCCCCCACCAGTGGACTTAACACCCTCCCCCCCACCAGCAGGCTTAACATCCCTCCCCCCCACCAGAGGACTTGACACCCTCCCCCCACCAGCAGACTTATCTAACACCCTCCCCCCCAACCAGCGGACTTATCTAACACCCTCCCCCCCCAACCAGCGGACTTATCTAACACCCTCCCCCCCAACCAGCTGACTTATCTAACACCCTCCCCCCCAACCAGCTGACTTATCTAACACCCTCCCCCCCACCAGCAGACTTATCTAACACCCTCCCCCCCACCAGTGGACTTATCTAACACCCTCCCCCCCAACCAGCGGACTTATCTAACACCCTCCCCCCACCAGCGGACTTATCTAACACCCTCCCCCCCAACCAGCGGACTTATCTAACACCCTCCCCCCCACCAGCGGACTAATCTAATACCCCCCCCACCAGCAGACTTATCTAACACCCTCCCCCCCCACCAGTGGACTTATCTAACACCCTCCCCCCAACCACCGGACTTATCTAACACCCTCCCCCCCAACCAGCTGACTTATCTAACACCCTCCCCCCCACTAGCGGACTTATCTAATACCCCCCCACCAGCAGACTTATCTAACACCCTCCCCCCCACCAGTGGACTTATCTAACACCCTCCCCCCCAACCAGCGGACTTATCTAACACCCTCCCCCCACCAGCGGACTTATCTAACACCCTCCCCCCCAACCAGCTGACTTATCTAACACCCTCCCCCCACCAGCGGACTTATCTAACACCCTCCCCCCCAACCAGCGGACTTATCTAACACCCTCCCCCCCAACCAGCTGACTTATCTAACACCCTCCCCCCTCACCAGCGGACTTATCTAATACCACTCACCAGCAGACTTATCTAACACCCTCCCCCCCAACCAGCGGACTTATCTAACACCCTCCCCCCCAACCAGCGAACTTATCTAACACCCTCCTCCCACCAGCGGACTTATCTAACACCCTCCCCCCACCAGTGGACTTATCTAACATGCTCCCCCCACCCACCAGTGGACTTATCTAACAGTGTCCCCCCACCCACCAGCGGACTTATCTAACACCTTCCCCCCACCAGTGGACTTATCTAACATGCTCCCCCCACCCACCAGCGGACTTATCTAACACCCTCCCCCCACCAGCGGACTTATCTAACACCCCCCCAACCAGTGGACTCACCTAGCTGATTAAGTGGTTCAATGGGCCACTTGACTGGACTTGCCCCCCAGGCCTAAGGCTGCCAGCCCTCCCCTGGCACTACTGATTTAAGCTGGCTATACACTTTAAGAACTTCGATCAGTGGGTGGCCCAGTTTGCCTCCTCCTGCCCGTTATCCTTCAAATGAAAACTCAAAGGAGCTGGGAAGAAACTTGTTGAACAGCATCTGCATCCAATCAGATGTCAAAATACAGCACCCGTTAGCGGAAGATTCATCCATCAGCCCCTGTATAGCGAGGATAGAGGAGAGTGTTAAAACCCAGGCTGAATGAGAAAAATCTAAATGTGTATGGCTATGTCTGCAAGGAGGAGAGGGGATGAGCATGCCAGCCGGAGAATGTTGGGACACAATCATTGTGATCTGCAAAAGACAAGGATAAGGAAAAGGGGACACAGTAACAACTGGGACAGCAGCAGCAGCTAAACTGGAGAGGTATGCTCATACCCCAGATCATACACCAACTAAAGGGGGGCAGCAGTCTCAAGCCAAAATGTCAGTGGATAGGAAGAGCCAAGGACACTTAAATGTACCTGTAACCACCTTAGGCGCAAAGAAGACAACTAATAAAAGTATGGGAGTCCTTGGAAAAGAGCCCGAAATTGCTTTTGTACAGGTACCCCCAGCAGAGGGAGAGCCGACTTTAAAGGACATTTTGCTGGCAGTCAACACATGTAAACACTCGCTGGGGGAATTATGTGACCAAATGAGAGGCATTAAAGAGGAATTGTCTCTGGTGCGACATGCGCTCCAAAAAACGTTTGAAAGAATAACAGCAGCGGAGGGGAGAATAAGTCAGATAGAGGATGATTTACACCCAATGAAGCAAGAGGTTAAGGTTTTGAAAGATTGAATGGGCAAGTTCATGGAAAAAATGGATGAAATGGAAAATAGACTCCGCAGGGACAATGTGAGGGTGGTGGGATTACCTGAAAAAGTGAGGGGCCTAACCCGATTATATTTTTAGAAGAGTGGTTTATTGACGTATTTGGAAGAGAGACTTTTTCACAACAGTTTTCCATATAAAGAGTCCAGTTTAGGCCCCCACCCCAAGGAGGATATCCTAGATCAATGTTATTGAAATTTTTAAATTACAGGGATAAAGAAACACTCTTGCGTAGCGCCAGAGAGATGGGGAATATTTCTTATAATGGAATTAGGATCTCGATGTACCCCAACTTCTCACCCGACCTGCAGAAGCGCAGGGCTGAATTTATGGAAATCAAACGCAGACTTCAAAAATGTAATGTTACATATGCTCTGCTTTACCCAGATTGGCTACGAGTGGTAGAGCTGGAAGGGACTCAGTTCTTTGACTCCCCTGTGAGCGCAATAGCATGGTTGGGGGACAAAAAGGACAAAAAGGATCAGCTGTTAATAAAATGAGGGGACAATTGGATTTAAGATGGGACACACCAGGACTCACTGGAAAAAACAATATGTATTTTGATTGGAGGGTAGTGGGAAACACACAGTATATAAGAAGATCAGTGAATGTGTGGGGAAAAGATAAAAAAGAGGGAGTGGTGGCAAAGAGGGAGATAAGAGTGGGTGAAGAGAGTGTGGAGAGGTATGTACTGGTCACAAAAAAAGCACTTAGTGTTAACCTAGAAAGGTATAGGGAGGGAGGGGGGAGGGAGGATCTAGGATTTTTGAGATGGGGGGAGGAACACAGAAGAAGGGTGACATATAGGATGCAGAAAAGTCAGAATAAAGATGTAATTCACATGATAGTAGGGGGGAAATATGGGGAAAAGATGCAATTATTGATCAAACATGCACTTTAAATACATGTAGGAGAAAAACTCACATTTTTAACACAGAAGGGAAAACAAGAACAGTTGTGCACTATGTTATATAGGGAGACAAATATATTCAGGATGATTTTTGATTAAAGGGGGTTCTTTTTTCCTTTTTTTTCTTCCTTTTTTTTATTTCTTCTCCTTTTTTATATAGGGGTTTAGTTGTTTCTCTCAGGATTCTTTTTGCCCTTTCTTGTTTTTTGCATTCCTTTATGCTATTTAGAGTATTGAATATGGGTGCTTGGTATATGGGGGATGGGGGAAGCATGTCAGATTGTAAGGGGTATAGTATATCAACCTAGGGGGGTGTCGGATCACGCTCTGATGACGGTTTCGGTAAACTTGAAAGGGAAAAGATCTCTTAGGGTTTGGAAGAGGAATCCGTTGTGATTTGAGACAATGGGGAACCCAGATGAGGTGCTACTTAAGATAAAAGAGTTCATAGAGTTTAATGAAGATACAGTGACAAGGGGAATGATGTGGGATACCTTAGGGGTATATTTGTTCAACAAGTGGCAAAAATTTAAAAAACCTCAAGGGAATGGGAGAAATAGGATTAGGAAGGAGTTAGTGAAAGCAGAAAGGGAATATGTGGAAGACCCATCCCCAGAGAAACAAATCGCATGGCTGAATAAGCAACAAGAATATAAAGTTGTAGTGATCAGGAAATCAGAGAATAAGAGATTGTTTCAGAAGGAAGTTGCATATGGGGAGGGGGGAAAAGTTGGAAGGATGCTGGCTGATTTGGTGAGAACTAACCCCTCCCCCTCCTCAGTCCCCGCGATTAGGACAGTGAAAGGAGAAATTTCATCACATGTGTCAGAGATCACAGATACATTTAGAGGATATTATGATAGCCTGTATAGGTCGCAGGGGACCATGGGAGGGGAGGAATTGGATAGATTCTTTAGAAACATTGAGATACCTGTCCTTACAGAGGAGGATAAAGAGGGAATAGAGGCCCCGATAACTTTGGAGGAAATACAGCTAGCAGTAGCAGAGATGGCCAACCAGAAATCCCCAGGACCAGATGGTCTCCCAGTAGAAACCTATAAATATTATGGGAAAGTACTGCTCCCGGAGCTTCTTAGACCCCATTCACACCTGAGCGTTTTGTAGCCCTACGCCTGAAGCTACAAAACGCTGGAGGGGAAAAAATACATTATTCTCAATGGAGATGGTTCACATCTCCACTCCAAGTCGCCTGAAGCCCTACGCCTGAAGCTCAAACAAGTTCCGGATCCTTTTTTGTCGCGCGAATCGGGCTGATTTGGGCGTTTTCATTCCCATAGAAACTAATGGAAACGCTCGATTCGAGCGTTTAGCGCGACAACGAGCGTTTCTATGGGCGTTTTGACGCTGTATCTGCTCAATGCTTAACATTGGTGACCTTTTGCCCTGCACAAATTCGCGACAAAACGTGGCAAAAAACGCAGCGAATCGCGGTAAATAACGCCGCAATCGCGGTAAAAACCGCCGCGAATAGCGGTAAAAAACGCCGCAAAAAACGCTTGAAAAAGCTACGCTCAGGTGTGAATGCAAATTGGGCGAAGGAGGAGGGCAAGCTGCCCACATCAATGACAGAGGCAACGATAATAGTTCTGCATAAAGAGGGGAAAGACCCGTTGGAAACTAAGTCTTATAGACCTATTTCCCTACTTTGTTCGGATACAAGAGCAGTTATGTCCCTAGATGTGGTTAAAGCTTTGATAGCTTAGAGTGGGGGTATATCTGGTGAGCATTGGGAGAATTTGGATTTGGTCCCTCGTTTATTAGCTGGATTAAAATACTGTATAATTGTCCTAGTGCAAAAATTTGAGTTAATAATAATTACTTAGGTAGGATCCAACTAGATTGGGGGACAATACAGGGTGTCCATTGTCACCCCTGCTCTTTGCACTTGCAATGGAGCCATTGGCCATTGCAATAAGATCAAATAAAACTATACAAGGGTTCCAGAGACTGACTGGTGAGGATAGAATTGCATTATATGCGGATGATGTTCTCCTATTCTTGTGAGATACAGAGCAATTCCTTAGGTAGGCGATGAACATTTTTATAGAATTTAGAATACTCTCAGGACTGGCTATAAACTGGGAGAAATCAGCACTTATGCCAGTGGACCCCATTGGGAATCAAATGTTATCAGAGATTCCCCAGTTGGAAACAGTTGAGATAAGAAAATACCTAGGTATATACATAACAAGAGACCCAAATAATTACAGAAATAACAACATAGCTCCCCTTTTAGCTAAATTCAAAAGTAAAATTGAAATATGGAGGTGTCTCCCATTATTGGTTGCAGGGAAATTAAAGTGTTGTGGATGCCACAATTACTATATTTGTTGCATAACTCTCCGATATAGATACACAAGAAATGGTTTAAAAATAATTGATATCTTGTTTAGAGAACTTATATGGAAAGGAGGCCCAGGATAGGTTTACAAACCTTACAGTTACCAACAAGGGAGGGAGGGGGGGGGGGGGTCTTGCGGTGCCGCACCATGGAGTTATTTCCTAGCAGCCCAAATGCAGCATTTAGGAGTGAGTAGAGACCCAGGAGGAGGTACAAATGGGACAGTAGTGGAGGTATTGGAGGCAAATTCTTTCATTAATAAAAGATTAGCCTTAAAGATTTGGAAAGCAGTAAAGGCGCTATGGGGACTAGGTGGTGCGACAAAACATACCCCCTTTGGAATAACAGGAACCTGCGAGAGCTGGAGATGATAGGGAAGATAAAAGAATGGGAAATAAAAGGGATAGAAAGGTTGGCCCAGCTGTATGAGCGAAGTATGTTAAAAACATTTACAACACTGAGAGAGGAATATGACATACCCAAACATTAATTTTATAAATATTTACAAATAAGACACGCTTTAAATATCCAGTTTGAGAAGCAAGGTCTGGTTTGGAGTAACTCCCCTATTTACCAAAGAATAGGTAGTCTGGGTAGGGCTGGGGGATTCATAGCAGAAATGTATCCACATATATGTGAAGGAAGTATTGAGGGCCCAGAATGGCTTAAAAGTAGGGGAAAATGGGAGGAGGACCTAGGAACAATTTCAGATGAGCAGTGGAAAAGGATATTGAAGAGAGGACACTTGGTATCAGTTTCACCCGCACAGAAGGTCTCATATTTGATGTTGATACATAGGACATATTATACACCTAAAAGACTGTTCGAGTTCGGATGGAGAGTAGATGTCAAGTGCCCTAGATGAGAATACCGGGGATCTGGTACATATGATATGGAAGTGCCAAAAACTGTTCCGATACTGGTCAGAGATCCTAGATACCATAAATATGACATTTGGCACAAGGCTGGAAATGAACCCTAGACTATGTATTTTAGGTCTGGGGGAGGGAATAGGTGGAGCGACTAGCATAACTAAAGTAGTCATGAGGTGTCTTTTCAAGGCAAGAAAATTAATAGTGCAGAGATGGCAAGCAGAGATACCCCCCTCAGTAGGAGACTTGGCTAGGATTATGACAGAAACAGTGTGGAAGGAAAATGTAGTTTATACAAGGAAAGGAAATCTTAAGGAATTTGAAAAAATGCGGAAACCCTGGTTGTAGAGGATGGGATACCCCATGTAAAGTATGAAAGGAAAGAGAGAGACATGGGGAGTAATAAGGAAGGACCTATAGAAATAAATTAGTAAAAAAAAAAAAAGTGAATGTGATGTAAAACATATACTAGGATAAAGAAAGGGGGGGAGGGATAAAGAAGAAAATAACTAAGGAGATAACAGAAAACTGCGAGAAAATGTATTTATTTTATTGATTTTGTGATATATATTTATAAGAATGTATTTTGTATAATTATGAAGAAAATAAATAAAGATTATATACATTGAAAAAAAAAATGTGTATGGCCAGCTTTAGCCAGACCACAGCCAATCAGCTCCCAGAAAACTATCATCAACTCTTCAAATATAAAGGCAAAGATCTTACAGGAAGTGACCATGATCGGTGTCAGGGAAGGGTTCTCCTTAAAGTGTATTTTCCCTTTTACAGCCAAACACTAGAAGGAAAAGCTGCCTGCAGGATCCAACAGCATTTCAGATCGCTTTTCTTCTAGTTTTGTTTAAAGGAATAGATTGTTGATCAGGTGCAATATGCTTTATTTGTTACATAATAATTGTTGATTAGGGATGAGCTTCGTGTTCGAGTCGAACACATGTTCGACTGGAACATTGGCTGTTCGCCCGTTCTGCGAATTCCGAATGTTATGGGCCGTTCGCGCCAAATTCGTGTGGCGCTCATGGCCCACAATGCACTGCGATGGCGCAGTGCATTGCTGGCTCATGATTGGCCAAGCATGCACTGTGACCCCGCATGCTTGGCCAATCACAGCGCCGGCAGCGAGGAGAGCCATGATTGGCCACAGGCAGGATGCCTGTGGCCAATCATAGCTCAGGCTGTGTAGTACACGCCCCACACTATATAAGGCCGCCAGCGCGGCGGCCTTGTGTGGTGTGTTGGCGTCTGAAGCAGTTAGTGGGTGTTCTGTGTACCTTCAACACAGTATACACCGATCGTTATCGGCCGATTTTTCGTTCTTGCTCTTCTGTAGTGGTTGTTGTCTGCGTGCCCTGACCGCAGTATACACCGCTATATTCACCTATATAGCTAGCGATATATCTATCTTTTATAATAGAGCTTGCAGTCAGTGTTAGGAGCTTGTGCGTGCTGTCTGCGTGCTCTGAGCCCAGTACACACCGCTATATCCACCTATATAGCAAACTATCTTGCTTGTTTTAAATAGAGCTTGCAGTCAGCGGTAGGAGCTTGTGCGTGCTGTCTGCGTGCTCTGAACCCAGTACACACCGCTATATCCACCTATATAGCAAACTATCTTGCTCGTTTTAAATAGAGCTTGCAGTCAGCGGTAGGAGCTTGTGCGTGCTGTCTGCGTGCTCTGAACCCAGTACACACCGCTATATCCACCTATATAGCAAACTATCTTGCTCGTTTTAAATAGAGCTTGCAGTCAGCGGTAGGAGCTTGTGCGTGCTGTCTGCGTGCTCTGAACCCAGTATACACCGCTATATCCACCTATATAGCAAACTATCTTGCTCGTTTTAAATAGAGCTTGCAGTCAGCGGTAGGAGCTTGTGCGTGCTGTCTGCGTGCTCTGAACCCAGTACACACCGCTATATCCACCTATATAGCAAACTATCTTGCTCGTTTTAAATAGAGCTTGTAGTCAGCGGTAGGAGCTTGTGCGTGCTGTCTGCGTGCTCTGAACCCAGTACACACTGCTATATCCACCTATATAGCAAACTATCTTGCTCGTTTTAAATAGAGCTTGCAGTCAGCGGTAGGAGCTTGTGCGTGCTGTCTGTGTGCTCTGAACCCAGTACACACCGCTATATCCACCTATATAGCAAACTATCTTGCTAGTTTTAAATAGAGCTTGCAGTCAGCAGTAGGAGCTTGTGCGTGCTGTCTGCGTGCTCTGAACCCAGTACACACCGCTATATCCACCTATATAGCAAACTATCTTGCTCGTTTTAAATAGAGCTTGCAGTCAGCGGTAGAAGCTTGTGCGTGCTGTCTGCGTGCTCTGAACCCAGTATACACCGCTATATCCACCTACATAGCTCTTCTCTATTTGAGCCATCTGCCATCTGCAGGAGTTATTGGAAGTTGTGTGTGCCTCCAGCACAATATACACTACCCAATTACTGTTTTTCCCAACTCCCTTCAGGCCATTACCATGTCTGGAAGGCCAGCAAGGAGAGGCAGACAGGCGCGAGCCGATAAAAGAGGGCAAGCAGGCTCTGTGTCTAGAGACAACAGTGCTGGTCGTGGACGCAGTGCATCGTCATCATCAGCACGTGGCCATGGGACACGCTTGTCCTTCTTTTTGGCAGCTGGACATGTTGAGCCGCAACATGCCAACGACTTGGTAGAGTGGATGACCAAGCCCTCTTCATCCTCCTCATCCTCTCTCACCCAGTCTCAGGGTACTAGCAAAGCAGCTGCCAACGCATAGCCTTCCCTCCTCTCAATGTCATCATCAGTGACTCCTTCCCTAGACCCACCACGTCCTCCTGAGGAGTCTCCTGAACTCTTTGAGCACAGTGTTGGGTACATGCTCCAGGAGGAGGCCCAGTGTTTTGTAGGCTCTGATGATGATACTCAGCTAGAGGAAGGCAGTAGTGTGAATGCAGAGAGAGGGGATGCTCAAGAAGGACAGCAATCTGGCAGTCATGTTCCACAAGCTGCAGCATACTGCCAGGTTTGCTCCAGCGATGAAGAGGGAGGGGATGATGAGGGCACTGACTCCACGTGGGTGCCTGGTAGGAGAGAGGAGGAGGAGGAGGCACATGTCCAACGAGGCAGGATGCCCTCCGGGGGCCAGCTTAGGGGCAGCACACCGACTGAATCACACCGCAGAGCTCCGCCTGTGCAGGGCGCTGCCTCTGCGCGTTATTCTAAAAGTTCTTTGGTGTGGGCCTTTTTTGAGACGAGTGCATCAGATCGCACCACTGCTATTTGCAACATATGTCTCAAGCGTATCTTGCGTGGCCAAAACATCAGCCGCTTGGGCACCACATGCTTGACCAGACATATGTTGACCTGCCATGCAGCTCGTTGGCAAGCGTACCTCAAAGACCCACACCAAAGAACAAAGCGAACCTCTCCTTGCTCCTCATCAGCTGGCATCTTCAACCCAACTAGACCTTCAGTCCTCTCTGAAACCTGCTCTGAGAGGAATGAAGGTGTAGAATTAGGTGTGTCACAGCCAAGTGCTTCCGGGCACTCTGCTAGCAGTACACCCACGTCCGATTATAGCAGGCAAATGTCCCTGCCCCAGCTGCTGGACCGGCGAAAGAAGTTCACTCCCAGCCATCCACATGCCCAGCGGTTGAATGCTAGCTTGGCTAAATTGCTAGCACTTCAACTGCTGCCTTTTCAGTTGGTAGACTCGGCCCCTTCCGTGAGTTTGTACAATGTACGGTTCCTCAGTGGCAGGTCCCCAAACGCCACTTTTTCTCACAGAAGGCGATTCCGGCTCTCTACCGGCATGTGGAAGGCAATGTCCTTGCCTCGCTGGACAGGGCGGTCAGCGGTAAGGTGCATATTACCGCTGACTCATGGTCCAGCAGGCATGGACAGTGACGTTACCTGTCTTTCACGGCCCATTGGGTCACTCTTCTGGCAGCTGGGAAGGATGCAGGACAAGGTGCAGTAGTGTTGGAGGTTGTTCCGCCACCACGCCTCCAAAATGCTACTATTGGTTGTGACACACCTCTCTCCTCCACTCCCTCCTCTTCTTCTTCCTCCATGGCCTCTTCCAGTGCTCTGTCCTCAGAACCAGCGGTGTTCTGTAGGCGTTCCAGGGGCTACGCAAGTACGCAGGCAAAACGATGCCATGCCATGCTTGCGCTGGTTTGTTTGGGGGACAGGAGCCACACTGGGGCGGATGTTTTGTCAGCTCTGCAGGGGCAGGACGAGAGGTGGTTGACGCCATGCCAGCTTAAGCCAGGAATGGTGGTTTGCGACAATGGCACCAACCTCCTCTCCGCCCTCCGACAGGGACAACTGACCCATGTGCCCTGTGTAGCTCACGTCCTTAACCTGGTGGTGCAGCGGTTCTTGGGCAGGTACCCGGGCTTACAGGATGTCCTGAAGCAGGCCAGGAAAGTCTGTGTGCATTTCCGCTGATCATTTAATGCCTGTGCTCGGCTGGCTGAGCTCCAAAAGGAGTTAAACCTGCCCTAGAACCGCCTTATATGTGACATGCCTACCAGGTGGAACTCAACGTTGGCCATGCTGCAGCGGCTGCACACGCAGCAGAGGGCCATCAATGAGTACCTGTGTGACTACGGGACCAGGACAGGGTCAGGGGAGCTCGGTTTTTTCTCACCACGCCAGTGGGGCATGATCAGGGATGCATGCACTGTCCTGTCACCATTTGAGGAGGCCACAAGGATGGTGAGCAGTGACAGTGCATGCATCAGTGACACTGTACCTCTTGTCCACCTCTTGGAGCATACGCTGCGTGGAATAATGGACAGGGCACTTGAGGCAGAACAGAGGCAGAAAGAGGAGGACTTCCTTGCCTCTCAAGGCCCCCTTTATCCAGACAGTGTTCCTGCTGTGCCACCCATCACACAGGAAGAGGATGAGGAGGAGGAAGAGGAGGAGGAGGATGATTGTGTCAGCATGGAGGTGGAGGCTGGCACTCAGCATCAGCAGCAGTCTTGTAGGGATGATTTACAGTCCCAAGAAACCCGTGGACTTGTACGTGGCTGGGAGGAGGTAGCTGCGGGTCATGTTGTCCTTAGTGACCCAGAGGACTCTGGACCGAATGCCTCAGCTAACCTACGCTGCATGGCCTCCCTGATCCTGCAAAGCCTGCGGAAGGATCCTTGTATTCTTCGGATCAAAGAGAGGGACCATTACTGGCTGGCCACTCTCCTTGATCCACGGTACAAGGGTAAGGTTGCCGACCTTATCTTGCCATCGCAGAGGGAGCAGAGGATGAGACATCTCCGGGAGGCCTTGCAGAAAGGTCTGTGCAACGCGTTCCCAGAGACTGGGAGGTTACAAACTCCTGGTCCTGGACAACGTCTTGCTAAGGCATCAGCCAGAAGCAGCGGTGAAGAAGGTGGCCGTCTGACTGATGCTTTCAGACAATTTTTTAGTCCGCAGCCCCAAGGTATGATCGGTTCCAGCAACCATCGCCAGCGTCTGATTTACATGGTGCAGGAATACCTAGGGGCAAGGTCAGACTTGAACACCTTTCCCACCGAAAATCCTCTGGCTTACTGGGTCTTGAGGATGGATCACTGGCCAGAGCTTACACAGTATGCAATTGAGCTACTGGCCTGTCCTGCATCCAGCGTTCTTTCGGAACGCACCTTCAGTGCTGCTGGTGGCTTTGTTACCGATCACAGGGTGCGCCTGTCCACCGAATCAGTTGATTGACTGACCTTCATCAAGATGAATCAGTCTTGGATCACCCACAGCTACCAAGTACCTGAAGCTGATGTAACCGAATAATTTTTTTTGAAATATCACATCCCTTCAAGGCTGCCTATGTTGATGCTGAGTGACTGTCCTGTTATGTTGATTGTCTATCCTCTTCCTCCTCCGATAATATGTTGGAAGAACATTTCTGGATCTGGGTGATGCCAGCAGCCCAATTTTTCTGCCCCTGTTTAACAGGGGCGTTTAATTACAATTTTTTATGCAATGCTTTGCAGCAGGGCTAATTCCTGCACTAAAACTAGAGTATATGGGAGAGGTTGCAGTGTGGTGGCAGCAGCACCAGTGCCTTAGGCCCAATTTTTCTGCCCCTGTTTAACAGGGGCGTTTAATTACAATTTTTGATGCAATGCTTTGCAGCAGGGCTAATTCCTGCACTAAAACTAGAGTATGTGGGAGAGGTTGCAGTGTCGTGGCACCAGCACCAGTGCCTAAGGCCCAATTTTTCTGCCCCTGTTTAACAGGGACATGTAATTACAATTCTTGATATAATATTTCACAGGAGGGCCCGTTCCTGTGCCCACCCAGAGTAACTGTGAGGACTTATAGTGTTGTGGCACCAGCACCACAACCACCAGAGGTCAATTTTTCTACCACTGTTCAACAATGGCATGTAATTACAATTCTTGATATAATCGTTCACAGCAGGGCGCTCCAGCGCCCACCAAGAGTCACTTTGAGGGCTTACAATGTTGTGGCAAAACCAACACCTTGTTCCGCCATTTCTGCAGAGCATATAGGGCAGGCCCCTACTTTCAAACATCTAACTTACAAACATCTCCTACTTGCAAATGGAAGGAGACAATAGCAAGTGAGATGAAAAAAGATGAACGACAAAACAAATTATACAGGGGTGATAACCCTTCCCTATGTTTTCCAAAAAGCTTAAAAATAGTTTTTTTGACTGGAGCTACACTTTAAAAATGTACCAGTTGAAAATTACAAACAGATTCAACTTAACACAACAAACCTACACAGTCTCTGTCTTGTTTGCACAGCCTGTATACTGCTGTTCTGAGTATATAGGGCCTGGGGGCCACACGCATTTCCTTTTTTTAATATGGGTACGGGGTTCCCCTTAATATGCGTACAAGACCCAAAGGGGCTGGTAATGGGCAGGGAGGGCTACCCATGCCATTTTTCTCAATGATTTTCAACCATATTGCAGGAACCAGATATAACATTAACACCGCAAGCAATTTTAAATTATGTTATTTCCGTTAAATGTCATTTTGTGCAGGGACTGTTCTAAACACGGGAAACACGTGGCACTTCACAGGCATACTACAGACACCTCCCGGGCACGATATTTAAAGGAATATTTCACTTTTTTTTTTTTCACTTTAATCGTCATTAAAATCAGTGCTCCCGCCAAAACTGCCATTTTTAAAAACATTTTAGGCATTGACCCATGTCCCCTGGTGCAGGAGCCAGGTCCCCAAACCCTTTTTAGGACAGCATCTTGCATATTAGTCGTTAAAATTAGCACTTTTAATTTCGAACGTTCGAGTCCCATAGACTTCAACGGGGTTCTAAAGTTCGTACGAATTTGGGGTCCGTTCGAAAGTTCTGGTGCGAACCGAACCGGGGGGTGTTCGGCTCATCCCTATTGTTGATAAACATAATTAATTTAATTAATGCAATGTCACGAGTACTGATTGATAGTCTTATGCACCCTAACCTCTATAAGTAGCAACAATAATCTCCTTATTGCAGTGAGCTTGAATTACTCATGTGTTAGAGAAGGGATCCTGAAAGGTCAACTCGAGAATTGCATCACTTCACGTCAAGTGTTTAAGTGCTGCTAGCAGAAAATGTAACAGGGAAATATTACATTCCTCAATGAAACCTTAAGCAAGTAAATAGAAAAAAAAATTAGGAGCTTCAATTTGTTCAATATACTGTATATACTTAAAAAAACTGTTGCTAAATGTATTTTTAAAGAAGATCTTCAGTTCCCCCCCCCCCCCAAAAAAAAATTAGTCAAATACTGTAGGTGTTAACTTTTAATAAAGGGACGCTTATCTGTCCAGGGATCCAGCATTGTCCTCATCCAAGCCGGTTCTTTGCTGGTCTTCAGGTACCCAGTCCCCCCCTCCAAAAAAAATAAAAGTATCCAAAAGTGAGAGGGAGAGAAAAGTGGGGGAAAAGTGCAACTTCCCCTTTTGGGTAAAGTCCGGCTTTAAGTTGTGTGCAATTACCTATAATGTGTATTATTCAAGAGGAACAAGTTGTCTTCCAGTTATATTTTGCCTTTGTCTAGTTGCAAAATCTTCAGCAGCCTATAGATTAGTACAATTTTTGGTTTAATCAGTGAGGTGAAAGAAAAAAAACAGACCAGATTCCCCCATCCACACATTCGATGTGGATGGGGGACTCTTTCTCACTGAACTATTGTATTCTGAAAGCAGGGGAGACTTCCTTGCCATTAGAATAGAAAGATTAGCATTGCAGGCTATAGCCTGCAAAGATAATTGAGAGGGGAAAATCCAACAGGGTGGTTGAACGGAAGTTGATCAGTAGATCGACCTCTGTACAACCTCGTAGCTCATATATGGATCAAAATGTGTCTGATCCTTACTGAACTGGCCACATTTTGATCTATGTATGGCAGCTTTAGTCTCTCTCTGCACCTCCCTCCTAATCCTAGAATAATATCTCTAGGAAATCCCAACTCTGCCTCACCTTCTGTTTTCTATCCTAATCATCCCACTCAGGTCTAATATATAGATATGGCAGGTAAGAGAGGCTGGAGATAAGATTTGTGTCAATCACCCCAGCTCTGGCCCTTAATTCCATTTTCAACCACCAGTTCATGGTCTCCTGTTCTTGGCTCAAATTGGAACTCCTAATTTAATATATAGAAGGATGCAATATCTAATCTAATAGGGAAGGATGTGATAGCTGGAGGAAAACTGCCCCAACAATATGGGTATGGGATTGTCTTCTACATTCAGCACCAGTGTGAACAGAGCTTAAACAGACAGAAAGAGGTAATGGTAACTGTAAGCACAAAAAAGCAAGTGCATACAATACTTGGGATATTTAGGCAATTAGTCCATAGCATTAAATATGGCAGTTCCATGCTTGAGCAAGTTTCTGACGTTTCAGGGGTTAAACAGGTAAGTATCCTGGTTGGTCAAAAACGCGGCTGCTACCCTCAGAGATCTGTAGTAGGCAAGAGAAGGTAGAAAAAAAGGAAGCGCTTTCCTTTTTCTACCTTCTAGAGCTTAAACGGAAACTTTACTGTAAGTGACCACCAATTTCAGGGTATTGTCATATTGTTTAAATTAATTTTTTTGATATAAGTTTAATAGTTTTACTATTCCTGTCCATCAGTATTTTGATCATCGCTCTTCATAAGTGATCAGTGAATCTGTCTGAGTTCAATTTGCCAAGGGTTCAGCAAATCCTGTTTAAAACTCAGAACCTGAACTTGCGTTGACTCCCATTGAAGTTAAATGGGGGTGAATACTCCAAGTAAATTCTATCCATTGCTAGGGCTAATAGGCAACTATTACTACTGTAAAAAAAAAAAAGCCATAGGGTGGTTGACACTGCCATGGGGGACATAAAAAATTGCAAACATAAAAAAAAATACTGTACAGCCAGGAAAAGGAATTTTCATGCGTTTTTGACGGCAAATTAAAAAAAATCCACTGAATAGCATTTTTTGTCACATAATTTTTACAGCAAAGCATGTTTTTTTCCATTAAATGGTAATAGGAATCTGTGTTTGCTATAGCTGGCCTTGTTCTTGCGGATGTGAAACAGTTATGTTGTCGGCCAATTTATGGCAAATTTTCATTAAGAATAGGGAAAATACAGATGATAAAAAAGCAGTGCAAATCTGGCCATACATGGACCGAAATTCTTCATGCCAAATTTTGATCCATGTATGGGCACTGTGGTAGTGCAGATGTCAATCTACCGATTGGCTTCTGTAAAACTGCTCTGTCAGATTTTCCCCTCTTGATCAATGCCACAGGCTATAGACTGCAGCGCTCATCAGTGTATTCTAAAGGTAGGGAAATCTTCCCACTGTCAGGATACCATAGCTCAGCAAGAAGGATTCCCACATCCACCCCAAATGTGTGGATGGGGGATTTAGGTCAGTCAGGTCAAACTGACCACCTATGGACTATGGGCTACTTAAAATTGGCCATCATAAGGACATTTATCATGAGGGAGAATTGTCCAAAATGTAACAAAGAAAAAGTGAGTATAGGCAGATGTATTGCTACAAGAATTAAAGCCTAAGTTAAAGTGATATTGTCATGAATCTGTAGTAAAACTTTCATGTTCTTTCTGTCTGCTTATCTCTGGTCTGTGTATCTGCCTTAGGGCCCGCACTCACACCTGCATGGTTAAGTAATCTTCCCTCAGCATGGCTCAACCCTGGCTTCTACAGGATATACTATTTAATACCTCTGCCCAGTCTGATGATCCTGTGCTGGATGTCCAGCTTATCTTTAAGAGTCTGGGGGCCTCTCCTCAGGCTCCTGCTGGTCTTCTTCTCATGCTTTTGCCCATTCCTGAGCATGGAATTAGCGGGAAGAACCATCCCTGCTGATCTGGATGGCGTCATCTCCTTGTGTAACCAAATCAATATTCGCTTTCAGAAGCGGACCCTGGGAAAAAAGATGCCAGAACTCCCCGGTCCTTAGGCAGCCTGAGCTCCCCTCTCTTCGACCCAAGTAGCATTTCATGGCAGCTGAGGACCCTATGCAGCTGGGCCGTACCAGGCTATCTTCAGAGGAACATTCTAGGTGCAGAATTCTGTGCCTATGCCTCTATTGTGGGGCCAAAGGTAATTTTCGTGACACTTGCTCTCTTCATCTGGAAAAACGCTTGGATCCAATACATCTGGAAGGTGGAGTATTGGACCCAGAAATATCACCTTTACCTTCTCGTCTTCTTCTTTCTGTGTTCCTTCATGTTGGTGCTTCCTCTCATTCGGTGTCAGCATATGTGGATTCTAGGGAACTGCATCTTCCATGAGACTTACCCTTTTTCCCCTCACCACACCATTGGTGTTCTCAGCGATTGATGGCACTGTTCTCCCAGGGGGCCCTATCCACTTCCAGACTCTCCCTGTTAAGATGTCGGTAGGGACACTCCACCAGGAGTGAATATCCTTCCGTATCTTACCTAAAGCCTCAATTCCTATCGTTTTGGGTCTTCTTTGGTTAGGATTCCATTTTCCACACATTGACTGGTCTGTTGGGCAGATCCTGGTTTGGGGTTCCTCCTGTTCTTCATCCTGCCTACTCAGGGTTGCCCCAAAAGATAAACTTCCTGTTGACACCATCTCAGTATCTTCTCCTCTTCCCGCTGCATATAGCGATTTCCAGGATGTGTCCTGCAATAGTCAGGCTGATGCACTCTCTAGGTCATTTGACACTCTGGATGAGGAGCCCACCTGAAAACCTGGACTGATCATTCACTCCAGTCTGCATAACCATTTACCTTTGCCTGTCCCAAAACTCCCTTGGATGCAAAGCCAGGCTAACTCATCCGCAAGTTCCACAGCCACTACGCCTTGTGATGCGATTCAGTCGGCCTCTGCACCAGTTATGCCAGTCCAGCCCATGCCCATTGAGCCTCCTGCTTTTTTTTATTCAGGACCTTCTATAACCTGGCCTCACCCTACTATTACTACATCCATTCAAACCTATCTAAGAGGTTCAATCCATCCTTTGGATAGACTGCCTCATTTGGACAGGTGGGGTGTTCAACCTTTTGTTCAGGGCTCTCTGCATTCTTCTTGTGTTTCAGCTATCCGGCTTGGCTCCTGTGACACGTCACCTGCTAACCAACCTGACCTCACGGGTTCCACTGACCTCTGCCCAGTCTGGTGATCCTGTGCTGGATGTCCAGCTAATTTTTAAGGGTTTTGGGGCCCCTCTTCAGGTCTTCTTCTCATGCCCCTGCCCATTTCTAAGAAGCCGTTAGTCCTCAATAAGTCCTCTTGTGCTCTCCCTACCTTGGTTCTGGTCTCTGAGGATAATCTAAAGTACAAGGTTAGTCAAGTTCTGGATTGCCAGCTCTGTAAAGGCATTCTTCAGTACCTCGTGCATTGGAAAGGGTTTGGTCCTGAGGAGAGCTCTTGGATCACTGCATCTGAAATCTTTGCACCTTGTCTTCTGATGAAGTTACATTTGAAGTTCCCATCCAAGCCTAGTCCCAAGTGGGGGAGGGAGAGGCCTCATGGGGGGGGGGGGGTACTGTCATGAATCTGTGGTAATACTTTCATGCCCTGCCTGTCTGCTTACCTCTGGTCTGTGTATCTGCCTTAGGGCCTGCACTCTCGCACCTGCACGGTTAAGTAATCTTCCCTCAGCATGGCTCCACCCTAGCCTGTACAGGATACAATATTTAACACTGTTCTGTCCAAGCCTGCTTTGCTGATCAATATTGTTTGTTTGGCTTCCTGTGTGTGTGCGTCTTGCCGTGTGCTCTTTAACTGATTCTGTCCTTGGCTTGTTCTTGACTATCCTTGTCTGCTTCATACCCTGACCTTTGGCGTGTTCTTTGACTACCCCGTCTGCTCGTTGTCCCGACCTTTTGGCTTATCTCCTGACTATTCTTTCTTGTCCCAGTCTGCTGCTTCCTCTCTATCCTTCAGTAGCCTACCATGAGCGTGAGCTGGGAAACCCTGGGGGCTGCGACCTGGAGCCAGTTGCAGCAAAGTCCATCCCCACCACTAGGGGCTCTGATGAACACCTGCATGCCCTTAGACTCCGTGCCCTGGGGAATCTCATGCTCTAGCTCTCAGTGTGATCTGTGTTGGTGCTCCAGGGGACCTGCTTTCCTTAACCACCCAGGGCCCCATCCGCAGGAGTCAGCCATAAGGTCCACTACCTTAGTGGTGCACTCCTGACCCCAATGGCGTGCATATGTCACCTGATCTTAGGTAACCTTCGGTAACCTGAAAGATATTAAAAAACGTCATACCTGCTCTGTGCAGTGGTTTTGCACAGAGCAGCCCAGATCCTCCTCCTTGTCTGTGCTCCTGGCCCCTCTCTCCTACCCAAGCCACTGCTCTGTAGGTCCATTCAGACACAGAGCTACCACTCGGTCCCGAGGTTGAGGCTGAGGGGAATTGCTGCACACTGCAGTTTTTTTTTATCTTAATGAATACAATGCATTAAGATTAAAAAAAACCTTCTGAATTTAGAACAACCTTGATAAAAAAAAAAATAGAAAAAAAGAAAGAATAAGCACCGGGGACACTGTTAAACTTCGCTGCTGTAACCTTGGGTCATAGAAACCTCCTTCATTGCCCCCCAACACCACTGCCACTGTACTCTTCCATTGTGGGGGGGGGGGGGATAGAACTAAAGGGTGGTCACAGCTTCTCATTAAAGCGGGACTGTACTGCGGAAAAAAATATTAAAAGCCAGCAGCTACAAATACTACAGCTGCTGACTTTTAATAAATGGACACTTACCTGTCCCGGGGTCCAGCGATGCCGGCAGCCGAGGCCGATCGATCGCTCGGCTCTCGGCTGCTGCCGCCACCATTCTAGGTCAGGGAATCAGGAAGTGAAGCGACCTGCCAGTGGTCCCTGTCCTCTGATTCTCCAGCGGTGATCCCTGTCCTCTGATTCTCCAGCAGTAATCCCTGTCCTCTGATGTAAAGAGGAACTCTGGGAACTCAAAACTCTTAAGCCACTTTGAGTATCTTGGCGTGCGGTGGATGTATCTGCACGCATGTTGGAAGTAGTGGGGGGGGGAGGGCCCAGGTAAACTTTTGCATCGGGGCCCACAAGCTTCAAGCTACGCCTCTGATGTGATCTCTCCGTATGTAGTTTGTCAGCTTTCTCTATAGCAGCTTCTCACAATGTGCATTAGAAGCTGCAGCAAGTCAGATGGAGTCCACCTTATTTCCTTACTGGGAATGTCTGACATCATCTAGCACTTCCCTTCCCAGCCTGACTGTCCCTGGCCTTCCCTTTCACCTACTGGACTTTAAGTGATATTAAAGGCTGATTTTTTTTTTTTAAACAACAAGCATGTCATGCTTACCTGCTCTGTGCAGTGGTTTTGCACAGAGCAGCCCGGGTCCTCCTGTTCTCTGGTCCTGTTCTCTGGTCCCCCTGCCGGCGCTTCTGGCTCCTCCCTCCTGTCAAGTGCCCCCACACCTAGCAGGCTCGCTCCCAAGCCACTGCTCTGTCTGTCCATTCAGACAAAGACCATAAAATGCATGAAAGTAAAAAAAACTTAAACCTTTACAACCACGTTGATTTCTTTCAATTATGGAGGCTCAGTGTCACATGTGTAAGCAAAATTCAGTCTGCCAAGGAAGGCCTACTCCATATAGACTATCATCCACTCATCAAGGCATTTCCATAATTCCCACAGAGGGCCAGCCCACTGCTTGCATAAGGGAGGAAGGCTCTTGAAAGGAGTGCTCAGGCAGGGTGTTTTATTTTTCAGGAAGCTTTGTACAGCACCCTGCTGGCCCCTCCAACTAGGCATGACCTGCCTGGATTACATAGAGACCACAGAGACCCGGCATTGACATCGCTGACTCTAAAATAAGGTATGTTGTTAGCACGTTGATTCTGGGAGAGGGAAGTAGCAAGAAAAGGCAAACAAAAAATATAAGTTAATTGAACTTCAGCTTCAGCTTTTTTTCAGGCTATAGACTTCCAACGAGAGAGAGGACCCATGAAGCACTTTAACTGTGCAGCAACGCTAAGTAGGAACCAGATCCCTGCAAATGTAATTACCAGAAACAAGGGTATAAAAGCATCAACACTTATTGACAAGATTGTGCATACACTCAGCTACTACAAACTACACTTAACAAATTCACATGTATCTAAAAGCGTACCAGAATGTAACTTCCCTTTAAAGAAACATGAAGGCTGCCATTGGTGAATTCTCCGTATGAAAATGCTAGTTGCTCGGTTGTCATGTTGACCCTCTTGCTTCAATACTTTGAGACACTGACCCCGAAATAATTATGGCGATATGGACTTCCAAATTCACTCTGACTTTTATCATCTTCAGAAGCATTACTGCATGTTCTTGCTGACAATGACATAGGAACTGGCTGCTGCACATTCTTAAAATATACTATCCACTGCTGCTACATGGTTCCTACAGAGACTGGACTTCTCCTCTAGCCCACTGGCAATGCTGTATCCGCTCCTCCCACAGTGGTGAAGAAGAAAAATCATAACAAAGACAAGTCTAAAGTCCTTGACACACGGTCAGACTTTCCGACGGAAAATGTGCAATCGGATCTTAGTGACGGAAAATCCGATCGTGTGTGGGCTCCATCAGACTTTTTCAGTTGGAATTTCCGACACACAAAGTTTGAGAGCAGGATCTAAAATTTTCCAACAACAAAATCCAATCGTTTAAATTCACATTGTGTGTAGACAATTCCGACGGACAAAGTGCCACACATGCTCAGAATAAATTACGAGATGAAAGCTATTGGCTACTGCCCTCTTTATAGTCCCGTCGTACGTGCTCAATGTCACCGCGTTCTGAACGATCGGATTTTCCGACAACTTCATGTGACCGTGTGTACGCTAGACAAGCTTGGGCCAAAATCCATTGGAAATAATCTGGCGGATTTTGTTGTCGGAATGTCCAACCGTGTTTACAGGGCATTAGGCTGCATGGTCTAAGATGGCTCTGGGTCCTGCCTTGCCTCGAACTGCAAAGCTATGGCCAAACTGGCACAATTCGCCCACACTCCAGCTATAGAGGGAGTGGGCAAAACTACAAGTACAATTTTAAATAATGTGCACCCTCAGATCACTTTGAACACATGAATGGGGATCCCTGAGCTTGCTCACTTTACTTGTTCCAAGACTGTGAATCCAAGATTGGGAGCTAAGGGGCAAAAGGGAACTAGCATTTTCATAAGAGGAGCAAAAATGGCAATATACTTCCAATACTTCCTTAAGAAAAATTTTACTTTAAAGACTAAAGCAAGAGAAGAATGTTCATGTTACGTACAGTATAACTCTACGTAGGACAGCGCTATTCGAAATAATGATGTCTTTGAAAAGAAATAACACTACCCAGAGACATGCCAGTAACTTATTGAATATCCTGACACATTTTATGTGCTTTTATGACCTAGAAAATTTCAAATATTATTTCTTAAGGGCAGGATGTTCAATTTACAAGCTGGAGAAGTATTCACCTTTGAAACCGTTGCGGCCCTAAAAAGATTTAATGTCTGTTTTCACGGGGCGAGAGAATGAAGCAATTGTGCAAAGCAGCAGTTTTATAAAAAGCCAAGGAAGGAAACAGAATAATATTTTTGTACAAGTGAGGACGCAGATCAAAAAGAGATTGATTCTTTTAGCAGCTGCACCACAGGAGCGGCGTGCAATTCCAATGACTACCTAGCAAGCAAAAGTTTTGAACATTAAAGGCATGACTTAGGAAATTGTTTGAGTATGAATAAATGTACAGGGCAAAGAAAGGAAAGGTTTGACGTTTGAACAGCGTACAGTGTTGAAGTGCTAAAAGGCAAGGCACGATTTTTAACAAATAAAAAGGGTAAAAAGTTAGAAAAATATAGGGGGGTACAAGGGAGGGTCATGTCATCATCCATTTGGCGTGATCCTGGTAATGTGCTTCCAAAGTCTTGCAAGACAGATTTAAAACACTCATTGTTCTCAAAAAAAGTGTTTAAACTTTCCTCTTCACTTTTTTTTTCTTGGGCATGAGAAAAAGGGCCCTGATGTAATAAGCAGACCTTGCCTTTTAGGTGCCATTTACAGGAAACCGGCCACAAGAGAAGTATAGCAGATGGAGGTAGGAGGCACTGGATCCAAATTTAGACTCAGGATATAAACTATATTGAAGTGCACAAGGGCTCTGGTTGGCAGCTCATGGACATGAATGAACCTCTAGGGTGGGATGCTTTGGGTGACATCCAAGAGGTACAGAAAAAGTAGGAGTCCCAAGCCAAATGTTGACATATTAAGTTTTTTTTTGTTTTTGTTTTTTTTATCTTAAAACATCAAAAGAAATAGCCAAGATGTAGCACCCTGATGTTTAGGCAGAGTTATTAGTAAATTAACCTGCCATGTATAGTCCCATTGGCCAGTTGATAGGGGAGCAATTAATTCCACCCTAATTCTGGATTTGCTGCACTTCTCTCTTCTGTCGCTAGATGGCTGGGTATCTGGTGGCATTAGATAAGACAAGGGCATTGCAAGGACAGAGTAGTTATAGATGGGGTATCTCAGTCAATGGGCTGGGATCTTCTTTGGTCCCTTGGCCTGCTGAGAGAGCCTATTGTTTTGGGTGAGGTCAGGTTAATGGGGTTCTGTGCCACCTGGACGGCTGTCTGGGTGGATGTGTATTGTGCTGCGCCGGGCTGCTAGGTCAGAGCCTTAGGCCTATCCCGGGGGCATCTGGCTTCTAGGCTGTGTGAGGGTCTATCCAGAACCAAGAGAGCAGCATAGGGTTGGGATTGCAGCTTGCAGTCCAACCAGAAGTGATGGTTCTGCCGGCCAGAGAGTCTGTCATGGTCAGAGGTGGAGGGGAAGCTGTCGCCACCAAGGGACCATCCACCTTCTTACCAGGGACCACTGTGAGTAGCTGAAGCAAGTACAAGAGCAGTATTCTCGCCAACCGGGGAAGGTGAAGAATTGGGAAACTTCAGCAGATGTCAAGCCAGGGACCCAGCCAGTGGAGGTGACGCTTGCAGAGCAGCCTTGTGTGCCAAGCCAGGGACCAAGCAGGCCAGCTTGAGGAGTAGCTTGGATGCCAAGCTAGGGACTCAGCAGGGAAGCAGGGGTGACGCTTGAGGAAGATACTGAGAGAAAAAGTTGGAAGAGCTCAGGAGATCCAGTGGCAGTGGATCAGCAAGTCTAGTGAGAAAGACTGGGAGCTCAGTTGAGTGAAGATCTACAATAGGAGATTGTAGAGGAAGTGAAAGAGATCATTGTGACCTTTGTTAGAAACTGTTCAAGATCGTTGCCATAGGAGCCAGCGTTTCTGCACATGCAGATGTGGTGCCCGGCTGGGTGCCTATCCCTGCATGGCTGTCTACCTATAGAAGTCTCGGAGTCTGCCAATTAACATTGCAACTACTAAAGGGTGTCCTGGTCCTAACCCTCTCTCCCACAGTTCTGTTTAAGAGACAATGAATCTCTTGGCATTCAAGAAGTGTCTGGCGCCCATGAATCTTCCTTGTATTACACCCACCATGCCTTGTAACCCACTCTACATAGAAGGATGTCAGCTGTCCCTAACTCTGGAGGTTCCCATTAGACCAAAGGGGACCGAAACTTGGCTAAAAACATATTATGAGGGGCCTTTATCTTGGCTTGAAATTGCTGACTGGAATCTACATAATCCAATTAGAGAATGATTGGGTTAAAATTTAGGTTTAAAGTGGTTCCAAAGCCAGCAAATGTTTTACCTTAATGCATTCCCTGCATTAAGGTAAAAAATGCCCCAGTATTTGTATCGCTCCCACCCCACCCCTTATACTTACCTAAGTTCTTGATCCAGTTCTGATCCAGTTATCAATTCAGTGCTGTAACCGCTCTCTTATTTCTCCCTTTCTAGGACAGAGAGACATTGGCTCCTGCTGCTGCTAATCAAAGCCTGTGAGCAGAGAACAGGGGGCGGGGGCGAGCCATGCTGTATGAGTCTATGGACACACGCATCCCAGCTCGAGAGGGAGTCTGCACATTCACCCCAATAGGAAGTGGTGGACAAAGAAGAGGAGGAGCCAATAGCGCCTGAGGGGGACCATCGGAAAGGAAGTTCAGGGTTTCTCTGTGCAATACTATTGCACAGAGAAGATAAGTATTACCGTATATACTCGAGTATAGGCCGACCCGAATATAAGCCGAGGCCCCCAATTTACCCCCAAAAAACTGGAAAACTTATTGACTCGTGTATAAGCCGAGGGTGAGACATGGCTGTCCATCCCTGTGTGTCCGTCCATCCCTGTGTGTGTGTCCGTCCATCCCTGTGTGTGTGTCCGTCCATCCATCCATCCCTGTGTGTGTGTCCATCCATCCATCCATCCATCCCTGTGTGTGTGTCCATCCATCCATCCATCCCTGTGTGTGTGTCCATCCATCCATCCATCCCTGTGTGTGTGTCCATCCATCCATCCATCCCTGTGTGTGTGTGTCCGTGCAGCCTTGTGTGTGTGTCCAGCCTACCTGTGTCCCGAGCCTGTGTCCCGAGCCTCCGTCCCGAGCCTCCGTCCCGAGCCTCCGTCCCGAGCTGCCGTCCCGAGCCGCCGTCCCGAGCCGCCGTCCCGAGCCGCCGTCCCGAGCCTCCTCCGTCCTTCCAGGATCGCCGCTCTTCTCGGCGGCCATTCTAAAATTCAAAAGCCGCGCCTCCGCCTTCGCCTGTGATAGGCGGAACACTGAATTTCCCAGCAGCCTGTGTTCCGCCTATCACGGACATCGTCTCATCCTCGTCCGTAGTACGAGGATGAGCGGATGTCCGTGATAGGCGGAACACTGACTGCTGGGAAATTCAGTGTTCCGCCTATCACAGGCGAAGGCGGAGGCGGAGGCGCGGCTTTTGAATTTTAGAATGTCCGCTGTCTGTCTGCTCGATACGCTGATCGAGCAGTCAGACAGCGGTGACTCGAGTATAAGCCGAGGGGGCACTTTCAGCCTCAAAAAAGAGGCTGAAAATCTCGGCTTATACTCGAGTATATACGGTACATGTTTGTTTTTTAAAGGGAAAAAAAACTTTTTCTTAGCCTTTACAATTACTTTAAGAGCAGGCTCCAGCAGCTGACTACAAAGCAAGAAATAAGAGGCTGCCATTGCTAAACTCCTTCTGAAAATGCTAGTTTTCTGGCTGTTTTGCCAATGTCCCAGTTTCAATGGTCTGCAGCAGGTATGCAGAAGTTATTCACTTGTTACATGCTTGCTGCAGCTCATTGACTTAGGCTGGGTTCACACTGATGTGGTGTAACACATCGCATGTCATTTGTAGATGAATCGCACCGGATTCCTGTATAAATGACATGCGAATTCAGTGTGGTGCGAATTAAGCCATACTTTAAATATGGCTCAATTTGCACTGGACCAGCACCAGAATGGTGCAGGGCATTCCTGTTCAATTCACATGCAATTCATTGTAGTGCAATTTGAGCCCTTTCATTTTGACATTGAAAAAGACCAGAAAAGCATCTCCCATTGACTTCAGTGGGGTTCAGGTGCTATGCCCAGGGTTTGCTGATTTTTTTATATGTTCGCTGACTGTCCAGCAAACAGAACTTTGTTTAATTCACTCATCACTAATTAACCTGATGAGAAGTCAGCTAGCATTTTCAATTTTAAAATGATTTAATTCAAATTTACCACTGGAATTTTATGGAATGTTACAATCCTCTTAGATGTTTCAATGTTTTTTTTTTCAATTTACCTTCTTCATTTACACATATTTTTTCTATTACAAATTATAAAAACAAAAAAAAGCAATAAACACTCAATACACAAAAAAAAGAAGAAGGAGGGAAAACACATGAGTCCATGAAATGACCGGAGGCAAACATCCAACACAACTGAGCGTGTTTTCCCTAGTGTCGGGTAGATACTATGCATATGTGAGTGGAATGTTTATTTATGTTACCTAAAGCCTGTTGTAATTTTTTAGGTTGGGTTCACACTTATGTGAATTGGATGTGAGTTTCCCCACATCCAATTCGCTTGACAGGAGGTTGTGACCGACTCTCAATGGAGCCGGTTCACACATCTCCAGAGCGGCTGTCGAGCGGATTGCACAGGAGTCCTGTGCATCTTTGCTTCTGTTTCAGGTCTGAATTCAGGCAAAAATTTGGGCCTTATTTGTTCCCGAAACAGAGAACAGGGACACACTGGACCCCCTGCTGCGAGCCGCATCCATCTACAATGTGAACCCGGCCTAACACCATGGAAAGCTCCTTCCTTCTTTTTATCTCCCGCATTGGATGTCATGATATATGAGACAAAATTCTGACTGGTACGTTATTAAGAGAGGAGCGCGTTCAGAGGCCACTTGGAGAGATTGAACGTGTATGCTGGTCTATGATTTGACTAGCTGATCAATCTGGTGAGTCTGATCTAGTGAGAGTGGTGAAGGGTTCACTTTTTGGTGGAGCACTTGGATTTTTCAATGTGAAGAGGATTCTTTTTATTTTTTTATTATATTTTTTATTTTTGAAATTGCAATTCGGTGGCCACTGTCTTCATAGTTAAACATTTTTTTGTAACTTTGTTGGCTATCACTTTGACACTAATAGGATGTTATTAGGTTAAATACATTTCTTTGCACATAATAGCACTTTATAAGCACTTTAATTAATGTAATATTTTTTTTTACAATATTGTATTTGTTTGCACATATTTATGCATTTGCACTTTCCTTAATAATTGCACATTGTGTATGTGATATGATTAGAAAATATTGTGGATAGGAGGTGCAATATGCTTAGATGTTTGAATAATTACTTGATTACACATATTCATATAATTGCACTTTAGAGGTTTTATGTTAATGTGTGGACCAGCGCTATTCACTCTATATTTGACAATTGTTTTTATTGATATATCAATAATTGGAGCAGCAGCAGTCTAGTATAATACTTTAAACACACCCTTCTGTGGCACTGTTACTTTGGTATATTATTGCACAGAGTCCTGGCCTCAACCCGATAGAATACCTTTAGGATGAATCAGAGCGGAGACTGTGAGCCAGGTCTTCTCATTCACATCAGTGCCTGACCTCATAAATGCGCTTCTTGGAGAATGGTCAAACGTTCCCATAGACCAGTGATGGCGAACCTTGGCACCCCAGATGTTTTGGAACTACATTTCCCATGATGCTCATGCACTCTGCAGTGTAGTTGAGCATCATGGGAAATGTAGTTCCAGAACATCTGGGGTGCCAAGGTTCGCCATCACTGCCATAGACACACTCCTAAACCTTGTGGACAGTCTTCCCAGATGAGTTGAAGCTGTTATAGATGCAAAGGGTGAGCCAACTCAATATTGAGCCCTATAGATTAAGACTGGGATGTCATTAAAGTTCATATGTGTGTGTATAGGTATTATAGTGTATTACATTTTTTGGGGGTTTAATACCAGTTTAAGGAGGTACACTTTTGCAATACAATTTAAAAAATAACAGCTAGTCTGTTTCTCATTCTTAAACAATTCTGAGCTTGAGGTTGACTCAGGTAGCTGTCAGGTTTAACAAGGACACTAGGTCTAAATGAGATTAATTGTATTAAATAGTTACCCCTGGCAGATGTATTCAGACCTGCTTAACAAAGTAAACCTTTTAGTAACTTTAAATGTCTGCATAATTAAATCTCATGTTACAACATACTTCAAAAAAGAAAAAGTGGAGAGACCCTCAGATGAGGGGACCACAAGGAAAAGAGCGGCTACAAAGGCTGCAAAAGGTAATTCTGGAGTCAAGTGGTAAAAATAACAAAATAACAAAAGGTCCGGACACAAGATTATCCATGCACTCAGAGATCACCTGTGGAAATAGTCGCATGCTGGATGGTGCCAAAAATGCACCAATAGATGGACCTATTGAGGTGATCCATGAATGTATGGCTCCCCGGGGTAAATTGAAAACTGGATGTAATAGGCCTGCTGGATACTAGAAATCTGGTGCTGAGATTCCTGATGTACGATCACACTTGGTAAATCAAAGCATGATGACTATATATTCAAACACTTCATGGTTATATATATATGCAAATCAAATAGCAGTGCCTTGTTATTTGTTTTGTCAGGTTTTTGTATTTGTTTGTATGTCCATTGTCAGGTATCACATTGCTACCCAGTAGCGTGGGATTTAACAGGTCATAACCAGTGCAGATAATAATTGTATTCTAGGCAAATGTGCCATGTTTTTATGGAAAATTTAAAAATAAAGTTTTGTATTGTATTTTTACCACTTGACTCTATAATTGCCTTTTGCAGCCTTGGTAGCCGCTGTTCTCCTTGTGGTCTCCTTATCTGAGGTCTCTCCACTTTTTCTTTTTTGATTTATACATTTGGCTACGGCAGCACCACCCTCCATTGGTGAATGGCATTGGGTCGGTATTCATCCAAATTTATAACAGAGGTGTGATTAGTGGACTCGTCATTTTTCTGTTTTGTGTACAACATACTTCAGCAGTATATTCTTTTAGAAAAGCTCTAACTTTTATCATTAAAAAGCCTCCTCAACACCTCTCAAACTCCTCTGGAAAGCTACCAAGCGCAGATTACTTTATTGAGGGGCGGCAATGATAGCCGGACATGTGAATGAGCCCTTAGCCCTTGTACACACGGTCGGACATTTCGACAACCAAATCTGCCGGATTTTGTCTGACGTATTTTGTCAGAGACTGTTGCATACACACAGTCGGTCAAAGTTGTCAGAAAATCTGATCGTACGTAACGCGATGACGTTATTTTGTTAGGACGGGACTACATTCAGGCTAGTAGCCAATAGCTTTGGTCTAGGAATTTGATCTGAGCATGCGTGGCACTTTGTCCGATCGGAATTCTCTACACATGATCGGTCAAAGTCCGATCAGAGCATGTTGTCAGAAAATTTTATAGACAAGTTGGAAAATTGGTCCGTCGGATACTCCGATGGAAACAGTCCGATGGAGCCCACACACTGTCGGATTATCCAACAACACGGCCCTATCGGACATTGTCCATCGGAATATCCGACTGTGTGTACAAGGGCTTAGAGGATCAAAGATGTTGCTGATTCATCTCTGTGAATGCAGATTGTTATGGTAAACATTTACACCATTACAGTATAATCTATGAGCGGTTAAACACAGATTGTGTCTTGAGGTTTGTAAAGAAGGTAAAATGGCCATGTGTAATATGACATAACCCATAATAACTTCAAAAGTTGTGATTTTCTTTCACTTTTACTCTTGTGATAGTACACAGGACAAATAGAAAGGGTGAACCTCCTACAGACAGCAAATAAAACCTGGAAGGGGCTATAATCCCTCTCCACGCTATCAAAAAAAACAAAAAAAACATTTGTCTTTAAGGTTTGCCAAATTTTAATATGCAAACTGCAGTGGATCGTTTTTCAGAGTGTAATAGAGCTGGCTGGAAGAATCAGCTGCCGCCTTTTTTTTTTATCTGGAGGGGTTTTTCTATTAAAATACTGAACCTTAAAGCAGAGCTCCACCCAAAAGGGGAAGCTCCGCTTGTTTGGACCCTCCCCCCCACCTCCACCTCCACTGCCACATTTGGCACTTTTTGGGGAGGAGCTGGTACCTGGTTTGGAAAGGTACCCGCTCCCAATTCAGGGTAAGATCGCCGATCGGTGATATACAAATTTTTTGTCTCCTTCTCCTCCCCCCCCGCTGCCTTCTGGGACACAGACACAGGTCCCAGAAGATGGTTGAACCATTCAGATAGAGCAGAACGACTCACGCATGCGCAATAGAAAACCGGTTGTGAAGCGTGAAGGCTTTCCCTTACTTACAATGCCAACGCCTGCACCCGAAGCTGATTGACAAATCCCTGGACAGGTAAATGCCCTTATATTAAAAGTCAGCAGCAGTATTTATGTCACAGACTGGAGCTCCTCTTTAACTGCATGCCAGACGTTTGGCTCACAGTCTTGCTGCACTCTAATCGACCCTAATGGGCGCATTTGGCAAGTGGTGCCGCCTGTCAAACTCTACAAGCCAAGTTAAAATTGCAGCAGCTGCGAATCAAGCAATGTGGCTGCAGCATTTATACAACACCTGCAATAGTAGAATTTAGTTATGCAATAAAAGGCCGGTAAAACCATGTGAATGGACCCTTATTAATGCTTTAATAAATAATGTGTCTGCTGCAGTAAAACACATCACTGCTTGGAAGTCTTATTGCTGTGTATCACACAATCTACATGCGGCCAGGAAAGTTCAAGCAGCCAAAATACAATTCTGATCCCTAAAACAATCATTAAGTTAATTGCCTCCAGCCTGCTTATTTTTCTCCTGGATGTCACTGAATCAATTGAAGTATTAACAAATTATACAGACAACTATTCCTGGAAATGAGTGCTTTGCGCTGTAAGAAGAGAGCGGCGAGTCAAGGCAGAAAGAAGTAATAATGTAGGAAATACGGTAAATTATTCTGAACGGTGACACAGGAGAAACCTGGACTATCAGCAAATTGGTAAAGTGGAATTTAAATCTTATTAAGTGGAAGGAAACTAGCAAGAATGATCTCATTAATTGAAATTGCCTATCACACGGTGAGAAACTATGTGCTATCTGCTGCAGTATTGCATGTCTGCAGATGAAGCAGAGAAAAGTTCCTGTAGGCAAATAAAACTCTAATTAAGAAAGCAAGAAATTGGTTTCAGACAAAGAGCCATTACAATCACTGGTATAACCAATTAACACTTGCTTACTTTTATTATGCCCTCTCATGCGCTGAGTTGTTGAGTCTGCGTCCACCACCCACTCACAATATCACTCCAACTAATGGCATGGTTCACACCATTTCAGGACAGGGAAAGCACTGCATTAGGGGAACTGAGGTTTTATTTTGGTCCAAACTTGCCTGCTTGTCTGCAGAGTTTACAACAGGTCGAGACAGGGAAAGCATTGCATCATGGGAGCTGAGACTCCCTTGCCTAATCCAAGGATCACATGCTGGTACTTCCACCCATTTATTCCTCATCTTATTCTCATCCTGACAGGGGTGGATGGTGTTCCTGGTTGTTGTGTAACATTCTAATGCAACAGACTGGGTTGCCAAGTCTAGTGGTAACAAACAAATAACCCCTACCCCTACCCTATAACTGGCCTTCACAGCAAGGAGCACATGGAAGGGCAATGCATGCAAAACAAAACCAAAGAAAATTCCCAGCTCAACTCACCAACCAGTCTGCTACCGAATGACTGGTTGGTGAGTTGAGCTGGGAATTTCTTTGGTTTTGTTTTGCATGACTTTCCAAGTCTAGTGGTAGGCCGGCCTTCTTCCTTTTGTACAGTGCAGGAGAAATGGTTCTTGATGCTCCACGTATGACAGCTGAATGTGTGGAGCAAGAAATTCCCAAACTCCGGTCGGTCACTGGAAGTTCTCTGGTGGTGGCAGAAAATGATGGTGAAGCTCTCCACAACTGAAAATTTGTGACACTGAACTGGTTTAAAAAATGATACCCAAGTATGTATTCCTAACTCAAAAATTCCCTTCTATTACTCTCAGCCTCCTCCAAATCTCCAAACTCCTTTTTTTTTAACTGCGGCCATTTGATTTCCTGCTAGAGGGTGGCTATGGGAGTTATTTACGAAAGGTAAATCCACTTTGCACTACAAGTGCACTGAAAGTGCACTTGGAAATGCAGTCATTGTAGATCTGAGGGGAAGCTCTACTGATTTCAGTATCATCCAATCATGTGCAAACTAAAATGCTGTTTTTTATTTTCCTTGCATGTCCCCCTTAGATCTACAGCGACTAAACTTCCAAGTGTACTTGAAGTGGCAAAGTGGATTTGCCTTTCGAAAATAACCCCCACTGTTCCTTCTTCACAGTCCCACTGTATGTAGGAATGTATGCTACAGAGATGGCATATGACTATGGGATTTGCAGTGTCTATAGAGCAATGCACATGATTGTAACTAGCATGCATTCAAAACCAAATATTCTTATGCGCTTAGTGCAATAAGTAGATGCTGCACTCAGCAGTTTGTCGGACAGGGAGTTGTACACATGGGCCGAAAGTCAGCCAGCCTGCCAAACTGATAGTTTTAAGACAATTTTGGCCTGTATAAGGATTACTTTGGCATATCAATGAAACAGGACACTATGCAGTTACATTTTGGGCACCAGTTCACGAAAAGGATATTGGGGGAACTAGAGAACATGCAGAGAAGGGCAACCAAACTCATAAGAGGCATGGAGGAGATCAACAATGAGAAAAGATTAGAGTAACTGAGGAACTGAATGTATTCTCTCTTGAGAAGAGGAGATTGTGGGGAGGTGTATGATCAACATGTACAAATACATAAGTGGTCTATATAGTGAACTTGGAGGTGAGTTTACTTTAAGGTCATCACAGAGGACAAGGGGGCACTGTTACGTCTGGAGGTTTAATTTAATCTCCAAATATGGAAAGGCTTTTTCACAGTAAGAGATGTGAAAATCTGGAATAGATTCCCTCATAAGCTGGTTCGGTCTAGCTCAGTAGATTGTTGTAAAAAAATGCCTGGATTCTTTCCTAGATACATTTAAAATAGCTGGATACTAATATTTATAGGTAAAGTTGATCCAGGAAATATTCAATTGCCTCTCAGGGGATCAGGAAGGATGTTTCCCCTTGCTATAGCAAATTCGTTCATGCTTTATTAGGGGAGTTTTGCCTTCCTCTGGATCAACTGTGAGTATAGGATTGTGTAAATAGGATTGTATCAACATTTGTTTCCCCTTATATTGGTTGAACTGGATGGACTTGTTTCTTTTTCAAACAGACTAACTATGTAACAGATGAGTAGCAACAGAAACACGGATATCCAATCTTCTGAATAAAATGGAATGCAATGTCAGATAAAAGTACAGTATAGTCTGCACTCATCTAAATAGCATATTTTAAAAGTTGTCAAAGGTGTCATGTTCTATCACAGTCAGAGTGGGAAGATCAGTGGAAAAACTTCTATTGTACATATATCATAAAAGCCTCTTAAATTTAAGTTGATAGCTGAATTCGGTGAAATGTTATCCAATGTAGGTAATGGCAACCATGAAACAAAAGTAGGGGTGTAATCTTAGATTTTCAATATGACTGACTGAGGTTAAGAGGTCTAAAAAGTACTTCAACAGTGATAAATCATGTATATTTTGCTTCACTATTTCTGTAGTTATCATTTTCCTATACTTCCCTGCTTGTGAATATGAATTAAATGGATATTCCAGTTAAAAATGCAAACCCTAAGCCTTGAGATGACTACAGGGGACACCACCTACATAGATTGAACTTCTGTATTTTAGCCATGCCATGCACTGCTATAGCGTACTATTCCTCTCCACTCCTCTTTCTTAATAGTGGGGTGATCTGAGAACTCCTGCTGTAGATGTGGGAGAGATATTACTGAACATACCCTTGAAGATTCTTGGTTGTCTAACAGGAAGAATTTTATATACAGTATAAAATAGCAATTGTTTAGCTGCAGTCTCTGTGGTTTTCACATACTATTAGGATCATGAAAGTTCGTGGAAAAACTGGGCATGCTACACTCAACTTTCCCAATCCTAACCACTCATTTGTATCACACTAATATCACAGTTTATTGAGAGTTATGCCGCGTACACACGATCAAACAAGCGGGTGGAAAAGTCCGGCAAACTGAAGTCCGCCGGACAATCCCCCCGTGTGTAGCCTCCGGCATACTTGTTTGACCCGAAAGTACGGCGGACTTAGAAAGTAGTTTTGCACTCCAATCTTCCCGCCGGACTCGCATTTCGGCGGCGACGGAAGACCGGGCCACCGCCTGTAAAAGAGCTAGAAGAAGGCGCGGTGGCCCGGCAGAAGAACCAAAGAGGGGGACAAGACCCCCGAAGTCGGAAGAAGAGGCCGGGGGCGAGGAAGAAAGCCGGGCTCCTCCGCTAGCAAAAGAGCTACAAGAAGATAGCGGAGGAGTCCGGCGAGAAGACCCCCGAAGACGGAAGACCCCCGGAGCTGTGCAATAAACTATTTTATCTTGTGTGTTGTGTTTTTTTTTGTACTTTATTTTACAGGTGAATGGGTCTGGGTATATTGTACCCCATACTCATTCACATAGGGTGGGGGGCCGGTATCCGGGGGCCCCCTTATTAAAGGGGGCTCCCGGATTCCGATAAGCCCCCCGCCCGCAGACCCCGACAACCAACGGCCAGGGTTGTCGGGAAGAGGCCCTTGTCCTCATCAACATGGGGACAAGGTGCTTTGGGGTGGGGGGCACGCTCAGGAGGGGGGGCGCTCGCTCGTCCCACCCCTTACCTGGCCGGCCAGGTAGCGTGCTCGGACAAGGGTCTGATGTGGACCTGGGGGGACCCCCACGCCGATTTTTTTCGGCGTTGGGGTTCCCCTTTAAGTCCATACCAGGCGGCGGGGCCAGCGACGTATCCTTGGAGACACGCTTGAAATGAGCGGACTTTCCTCCGCGTGTGTGGGCGAGTCCGTTCATTTCAAAAGTAGGGCGGATAGTACGGCGGACTTAGTACGCCGTATTAGTCCGCTGAAAAAGTGCCGTGTGTGGGCAAGTAGCCCGTTCGGAAAGTCCGGGAAGTCCGCCAGACTAAGTCCGTCGCACAGAAGGCTACGTGTGTACGAGGCTTAAAGCATTGAAGCCGTACACTACATTATGGTAGATGAGTTTTTCTCCTGCTTCAGACCTAACTAGTAATGAAGCAGAAGAGAGTCCAAATATCAGGACAAAGGTAATATTTCACCATAATTATCTTTCACGAGTTTTCTTTTTTACAAACATCTTTATTTAGTTGTTTTGCCATTTATAGAATTAAAAAATTCTGTAACAAGTATCGTAGTTATGTCTATGAGTATAGTAAAAATTGGTAATTCATGCAGATGACACCAAGCTATGCAGTGGAATAACGTCCTTACAGGATGTCTCCAACTTACAAGCCAACCTCAATGCACTATTTAATTGGGAAACTGTGTGGCAAATGAGGTTTAAGGTTGAAAATGTAAAGTTGTGCACTTGGGGGCAAACATGTCATACTTACCTCCACTGTGCAGTTTTGTTTTGCACAGAGTGGCCCCGATCTACCTCTTCGGGGGTCCTCTGGCAGCACTGGTAGCTCCTCCCCGCATCGGGTGTTCACTTTGGAGAAGCACTCTCCTTGGTGGACACCTGTGCGGACTCGCTCCCTAGTTCTAGCTCCCTTTGGCATGTATTCACACAGAAAGCATAATTGGATTTGACTGACAGCAGCGGGAGCCAATGGTTGCGCTGCTATCAATCTATCCAATCAGGACACGAGACACCAGCTAGAGCTGATGTACTTGTTCCTGGCCGGAGAAAGACAGCATTCAGGTAAGTAAAACAGCACTAGAGAAGGTTTTTCACCTTAATGCATAGAATGCAATAAGGTAAAAAACAATGAGGATTTGAAACCCTTTTAATAGCATCAATGCCAAGCTGCAGTTTCCAAAGCGACCAAAGTCCTTTCTTGTATTAAGAAAGGTATGGACTCCAGAGAGAAGATATCATTTTTCCCCTGTACAAATCATTAGTAAGACCTCATCTGGAATATGCAGTTCAGTTTTAGGCACCAGTTCCCAAAAAGGATATCGGGGAACTGGAGAAAGTGCAGAGAAGGGCAACCAAACTGATAAGAGGCATGGAGGAGCTCAGCTATGAGTAAAGATTAGAGGAACTGAATGTATTCTCTCTTGAGAAGAAATTAAGGGGGAATATAATTAACATGTATAAATACATAAGTGGTCCATATAGTGAACTTGGTGTTGAGTTATTGACTTTAGGGTCATCACAGAGGACAAGGGGACACTCTTTACATCTGAAGAAATGGACCAAGCGTGCCATTTCTTCAGCAGATGTGCCGTTACCGGTGGCTCCCGAGCACAAGTGCGAGAGTGACGTCATAGCGGCTCTGGCCAATCACAGTAAGAGTTCCTTGCATTCATTAAGATTTGTCTTGGAGATACCAGTGGTTCAAATAAGAGCTGGGTATAGATATGGTACCTTTTGGAGGGTGTGAATGATTATTGATAAGTATAAAAGTGTTTAATGTGTCGGTATCTATTCTATATCTCTCTATGTCCGGGATCTTAGGTAGTGTTTAGGTAGGTTAAATGAAACAGAATTTGTACCAATTTGGAGATCTTTTTGACATGTCACAGAGTTAATAATTCACTAGGAAAATTCATTTTGGTTGTGAAAAGCTGAAAAGAAGTTTGGATCTCCTATATAGGAACACAGGTGAGAGATATGGAAATCAATGTCATATTTTCTCTTATATAGAAGCCCCAAAGGGAAAAGATCGCACTACTATTTTGTTCAAAGTGTTAATATCTTTATAGTATATTGATGAAGTCTGTAATAACCTTGGCAGGTGGTAAGGAAGAAAGGAGCAGCTCTCAAAGTGTATCCATGGTTGCACATTTACATTCCTTTGGTGGAGAGGAAAAGCACGAATATTCTTTGGTGTTATGATTTATTCATTTTGGATTAATTCTGCAAATATACATTAATCTTTGCATGGTTTATGTGGATATATTATTATGGGGATGTGAGAGCACGGTTACTAATTTATTCTATTCTGTCTTTTTTAAGACTGTATTAGTCTTATAACGAGCAGCTCTCAACACAATGTATACATTAATTTAGTTTAAAATATTTCTGATTTATTAGCTTAATATATTCCCTTAGTTGTCACTTAACATTTCTTCACATGAAGTATTTATTGTCCTATTTGCACAGGTGTGGGATACCACATACCAATTATCTGTATCCATGGTGTGTCAGGCTTCCCTTGATAGATGACTTTTGGTATGAAACACATTAGTGTTGAGCCAATTGGTGACATCATCACACTGGCTCAAAAGACTGGCGGTATTGTATGGGGGTATTGTATGGCGGTATTGTAGTGAGCTGTCCTTTATCTTTTCCACATTTGTGAGTATATATGTGTCATTTGATAAATATTGAGGCAAGAAATACTACACTATGTGGTTTCCGTTGTTCCTCTCTGCATTTGAAATCTTTTGTGGTTGTGATAAATATTGATGTACACAGAGGAGAGAGCCATCTATCCCGCCCAAGGCCAGCATCAGGAGGTCGGGCATTGTTTGTGGCCATTACCATCTTAAGGGAGGGAGTCAATCATCCAGCCCAGTTGAAATCTCTGTAGGACCTCCTTTGCAATGAGGTCTTACTTTCTAGTAAGGAGAAACAGGTGAGGGTACGAGCACTGGAAGTGGGGAAAAGTATGTGTAGCACCCTCCTAGGTAGGTTGCTAGGATGTATATAGTTAGAATAGTGTGGTCTCTGGCTTAACAAGAGACTGGGGGTAAAATATAGCAGCTTTCCTGCCTAATAGGAAGGCTACATTGGTTCAGCTAGGGAGTCCTGTTTGTTTCACAAGTACTGCTGCATCTGTATTGACTCATCTGTATCCAAGCAGTTTTGGGCATTTCTGGATTGGATGGACAGGAGTGACTCATGCAGATCAGTAGCATGAATATGAATGCAATCCCAGCAAATTACAGGAATGGGGGCCCTATGCACACTGGGAAGGATATTTTTGCCTAGAGCAGAGAGTACAGCTGGGGGGGGGGGGGGGGGGGACGTTGCCCTCCTCAGCACCAGCTGCCATGAGTGTTGAGCTGCACGATTCTGGCCAAAATGAGAATCACAATTTTTTTGCTTAGAATAAAAAGATCACGATTCTCTCACGATTCTCGCGACATAAAATCTTTCACATTATACAAAAAAATGGGATAACTTTACTGGTTAGTTTTTTTTTTTTTTTTATATTCATTAAAGTAATTAAAAAAAAAATGCATTTGAAAGACCGCTGCCCAAATACAGTGTGACATAAAATATTGCAACAACCACCATTTTATTGTCGGGTGTCTACTAATTATATATATATATATATATATATATATATATATATATATATATACACATACTGTATATATATGATTTTAACTTGAAACCAACAAATGTCAGAAAAAGGTTTAGTGTTAAAGTGGTTAAACTTTTTTCACTTACACACAAAGTCTATTCCATTGACAAATTGTTACACTGTTTATACGTAAGTTCCACTGATAAAGAATGTTGTGATTCTTGACAGACTGCCCAGTTTTTCTCTTCCTTTCTTTTGAGGGCTGTGGCTTCAGAAGATCAGAGAGAATTCTTTGCATAGAAAGAATTGTGAAACACTTTAGTCAAGATCGTGATAACGATTCTTGGCGATTAATTGTGCAGCTCTAGCTGGTAGGTTAATTGTCTAAATTAGCCCAAGTATGTGTATGTATGCATGTGATGTAAGGACTCAGATTGTAAGCTCCCTGAGGCAGGGACTGATGTAAATGTACATGATGTAATGTAAAATTGTCAACACTATATAAATACCTGTAATAAAATAAATATGTACGCACATACATATATACAAAGTCATGAAGAAGAGAAATAAGCACCATTGTTTAATAAATAAAAAGAGAGTGAAAGTCCACTTTAAACAGTAAAATAAATCTTAAACCCTTAAGCTTGGTATACACACAGGTTTCGTTTTTTCATTCAACCACCAGGTTGAAATAAAAAAAATCAAAGATCCCGTGTTAATCCAACTCTCTCTCACTGAGACTTTGTATTCTGACAGCGAGGACTCCCCTCAGAATATACTGATTAGTACTTGCAGAAATCGGATAATTACCCAGATCAACATTCTACAATAATATTTCCTAGTGATATTAGTATCCATTTATATTTTGATCTCTTAGAAACACATCCAGATATGAGATATTTTCAGCTGAACATATGGAAACAAATCTGGAAATAAATGATCGAAGGAGGTGGCCGGGGTAAGTTGGTTTTGTAGCAAATAAAGGCCAGCCTCTTTATCATTTTTCCTGCCACACAAATCACCTTCGCTTCTTTGCACTTTATTATATACTTTTCAGATCACAGATCAAGCCATCCTTTTTTTTTAGCAAGTGCTGGATAGCTCATTGAGGCCATGTGATCTAGTACGACATTATGTGTAATGTGATCTAGTTTATGACAGTCATGAATACATGTAAAACTCTTTAGTTAGATACAGCTGGATTGGATGTGGACTGGTCTCTTGACCAGTATCAGATTGCTGAGTAATGTGAACTCTGTAAGAGACATGCTGTTGTGCTATAGTTGCATTAATGTCAACAACTTTTCAGTATTCTGGCATTTTATTTCATCCTTTACTGACTAAAACCTAGTGCCGCGTACACACGAGCGGAATGTCCGACAAGAGATTGAAGCTATTGGCTATTGAACTTCTTTTTTCTAGTCTCGTCGTACGTGTTGTACAGCACCACGTTCTTGACGATCGGACTTTGGTGTGATCGTGTGTAAGCAAGACAGTTTCAGCGGAACTCAGTCGGAAAAACCTTCAGAGTTTATTCCGACTGGAAAACCGGGCGTGTGTATGCGGCATTAGTGCTAAGGTTTAAAGTGAGCCCAAAATCTTCCATTAAAGGGATTGTAAAGCAAAATTTTTTATTTTTTTAAAATAACAAACATGTTATACTTACCTCCACTGTGCAGCTCGTTTTGCACAGAGTGGCCCCAAACCTGCTCTTCTGGGGTCCCTCGGCGGCTGTCTCTGCTTCCTCCCGCAGGTGCTTCTCACGTTCATGCGAGCTCCCTCGCATTGGTGAGAAGCACCTGCGGGCGCGCTCCCGTGATACAGCCGGCGGCTATAGCAGCTCGCTGTATCACAAGGCCCCGCCCCCCCGGCGCGCTGCGTCATTGGATGTGATTGACATCCACTCCAGCCAATCAGCGGCCAGGCTGAGCCGCGAAGAGGACGGCGGGGGCGAGCGCGGGATTTTCGAGGGGTCAGGTAAGTAAAACGGGGGGACTGGGGGCGCAGCAGTGTCAGATGTTTTTTCACCTTAATGCATAGAATGCATTAAGGTGAAAAAACATTTACCTTTACAACCCCTTTAATTTACTAAAGATACTAGTGAGTTTATAACATGAAATAACTTGTTTAGTATTGGTAAAGAAACTTATTGAAGAAATATATTTTATTGTTACGTTGTTGTCTTTGTCTAGGTGGAACATAAAAAGCAGTTATGCTTACATTACTCCTCACTTCCCAGGCATCTACTGTAGTTCTCTTCGATGCTCTGGGACTGCAAGGGTAATTTTTTTCTCTAGCGTTCACCTACTGTAAGCACCATCCATATTTAAAATTACCAAATGCTCCAGAAAATAATGATAGTGCACTTTCTGAAGGTTGGACCTCTACTTTGAAAACTTTTGGAGCACTTGGTGCTTCTGTAATGATTTCACTTATTCTAAGTGAAACATGGACAAGAAGAGTGCAGGTCCCCTGATCCTTACATTCAACTGAACAATGAATAATAGGCCTGGCCCTTTGGGTTCTCACTTTCCTACACATCCCATCACCCCCCCCCCCCCTTCACTTTTTTATTTGCCCTTTTTCTACACCTTTCTCTCTTTTGTTCTCTTCTGTTCATCACATGTTGACTCTAGATTCTTTCCTGTTTCCTGTTATTCCCAACTTATATTAAATAAAGAGACACATGGAGCCCATGAGAAAACTTCATAGTTTTCTCACGCTGGCCTGGAAAGCCTTGCTAGAGTTCTTTGTGACCATTTATCACCTCTATAACCCATATAATGGCTTGTTACATTTGTGCTCTCCTTTAAAGCATAGTTTCCTTTATACTCTGTAAATAAACTTATGTTATGATCCTTCTGGGCCTCTCTCCTGTCTTAAACAATTTATAGAAAAATAATAAAATAACCACAAACCATAACTATATTCTGATAGTATAAAAATATATCTCTTACACAGTCATGGATTTAAAAATGCCCATACTTCCAAAATTACTGATCTTTATAACTAAACCTTCTGTACGCTAACTTCAAATACAAATCAGTAAATCCATAGTTAAATAAGAGACCCAAATTTAATAAAAAATTCTACAGACTGCAAAAATCTGGCAGCCTTGGTATCCCTAATTATTGGCTCATTATCTAGCAGCAAGGTTAGCTCAAATGACACAGTGGCGCACTTTGAAGCCTATATACAAAAAACTGCATTTAGTGCTGAACAAATTAAATTAAATTGTTCAAAACATGATCAACAAAACAGCAGCACTTACAGATATTTGAATACTCAATACCAAAATAACATATGCAAAAAAACGTGCTGTGCGGGTTAAAATAAAACACAAAGTATCAGTATAAAGCAATAATCAAAAAATCACAAAGTAATCACTTAAGAAAGTCCACTTTGATGAAATACACGTTTGCCAATGTAGTCCCACCCACATAGGAGCCACTAGAATCCTCTCTTATTTCCACTCTTCAGCCTGACACACATTATTTTCCACAGCCAGGCACACACTTAGGCTCGTTTCGTGAATAATCAGTCTAGGGTTTTCAGTTGTTTTTGATGTTTTATTGAGAAATTGGATATGGAAGGGAATGTGGTGGGATACTCCAGATTCAACTAATTTCATGAAGGACAACTTCTTTAACTTGACTGTGGAATTCCTACTCAATGCAACATGCACTCTTGAGCAAGTCCTCTGTGGTCTCAGGTTGGATGCCTGGAAGTTGAACATCTGACCCAAGTGTTCTGAAGAACAGACTGAGGGGAGCCGTGCCAAAGAGGGCCTGTTTGAAACTCATGTAAGTACAGACTAAAAATCTTGGGGTCTGGTTCTTTAGGCTACCACTCCGTGCTAGGAGAGTGAGCTACTGGGTACAGCAGAAAGGGAATACTGGCTAGTGTCCTGAAGTGCAACCGTCCATACTTCTCACAGAGGACTTGCTCAAGAGTGCATGTTGCATTGAGTAGGAATTCCACAGTGTCATTTGAGCTAACCTTGCTGCTAGATAATGAGCCAATAATTAGGGATACCAAGGCTGCCAGATTTTTGCAGTCTGTAGAATTTTTTATTAAATTTGGGTCTCTTATTTAACTATGGATTTACTGATTTGTATTTGAAGTTAGCGTACAGAAGGTTTAGTTATAAAGATCAGTAATTTTGGAAGTATGGGCATTTTTAAATCCATGACTGTGTAAGAGATATATTTTTATACTATCAGAATATAGTTATGGTTTGTGGTTATTTTATTATTTTTCTATAAATTGTTTAAGACAGGAGAGAGGCCCAGAAGGATCATAACATAAGTTTATTTACAGAGTATAAAGGAAACTATGCTTTAAAGGAGAGCACAAATGTAACAAGCCATTATATGGGTTATAGAGGTGATAAATGGTCACAAAGAACTCTAGCAAGGCTTTCCAGGCCAGCGTGAGAAAACTATGAAGTTTTCTCATGGGCTCCATGTGTCTCTTTATTTAATATAAGTTGGGAATAACAGGAAACAGGAAAGAATCTAGAGTCAACATGTGATGAACAGAAGAGAACAAAAGAGAGAAAGGTGTAGAAAAAGGGCAAATAAAAAAGTGAAGGGGGGGGGGGGGGGGTGATGGGATGTGTAGGAAAGTGAGAACCCAAAGGGCCAGGCCTATTATTCATTGTTCAGTTGAATGTAAGGATCAGGGGACCTGCGTTCTTCTTGTCCATGTTTCACTTAGAATAAGTGAAATCATTACAGAAGCACCAAGTGCTCCAAAAGTTTTCAAAGTAGAGGTCCAACCTTCAGAAAGTGCACTATCATTATTTTCTGGAGCATTTGGTAATTTTAAATATGGATGGTGCTTACAGTAGGTGAACGCTAGAGAAAAAAATTACCCTTGCAGTCCCAGAGCATCGAAGAGAACTACAGTAGATGCCTGGGAAGTGAGGAGTAATGTAAGCATAACTGCTTTTTATGTTCCACCTAGACAAAGACAACAACGTAACAATAAAATATATTTCTTCAATAAGTTTCTTTACCAATACTAAACAAGTTATTTCATGTTATAAACTCACTAGTATCTTTAGTAAATTAAAGGGGTTGTAAAGGTAAATGTTTTTTCACCTTAATGCATTCTATGCATTAAGGTGAAAAAACATCTGACACTGCTGCGCCCCCAGTCCCCCCGTTTTACTTACCTGACCCCTCGAAAATCCCGCGCTCGCCCCCGCCGTCCTCTTCGCGGCTCAGCCTGGCCGCTGATTGGCTGGAGTGAATGGATGGAAAGCAGCGCAGCCATTGGCTCGCGCTGCTGTCAATCACATCCAATGACGCAGTGCGCCGGGGGGCGGGGCCTTGTGATACAGCGAGCGGCTATAGCCGCCGGCTGTATCACGGGAGCGCACCCGCAGGTGCTTCTCACCAATGCGAGGGAGCACGCATGAACGTGAGAAGCACCTGCGGGAGGAAGCAGAGACAGCCGCCGAGGGACCCCAGAAGAGCAGGTTCGGGGCCACTCTGTGCAAAACGAGCTGCACAGTGGAGGTAAGTATAACATGTTTGTTATTTTAAAAAAATAAAAAATTTTGCTTTACAATCCCTTTAATGGAAGATTATGGGCTCACTTTAAACCTTAGCACTAATGCCACATACACACGCCCGGTTTTCCAGTCGGAATAAACTCTGAAGGTTTTTCCGACTGAGTTCCGCTGAAACTGTCTTGCTTACACACGATCACACCAAAGTACGATCGTCAAGAACGTGGTGCTGTACAACACGTACGACGAGACTAGAAAAAGGAAGTTCAATAGCCAATAGCTTCAATCTCTTGTCGGACATTCCGCTCGTGTGTACGCGGCACTAGGTTTTAGTCAGTAAAGGATGAAATAAAATGCTAGAATACTGAAAAGTTGTTGACATTAATGCAACTATAGCACAACAGCACGTCTCTTACAGAGTTCACATTACTCAGCAATCTGATACTGGTCAAGAGACCAGTCCACATCCAATCCAGCTGTATCTAACTAAAGAGTTTTACATGTATTCATGACTGTCATAAACTAGATCACATTACACATAATGTCGTACTAGATCACATGGCCTCAATGAGCTATCCAGCACTTGCTAAAAAAAAAGGATGGCCTGATCTGTGATCTGAAAAGTATATAATAAAGTGCATAGAAGCGAAGGTGATTTGTGTGGCAGGAAAAATGATAAAGAGGCTGGCCTTTATTTGCTACAAAACCAACTTTCCCCGGCCACCTCCTTAGATCTTTTATTTCCAGATTTGTTTCCATATGTTCAGCTGAAAATATCTCATATCTGGATGTGTTTCTAAGAGATCAAAATATAAATGGATACTAATATCAGTAGGAAATATTATTGTAGAATGTTGATCTGGGTAATTATCCGATTTCTGCAAGTACTAATCAGTATATTCTGAGGGGAGTCCTCGCTGTCAGAATGCAATGTCTCAGTGAGAGAGAGTTGGATTAACACGGGATCTTTGAGTTTTTTTAATTCAACCTGGTGGTTGAACGAAAAAACAAAACCTGTGTGTATACCAAGCTCAAGGGTTTAAGATTTATTTTACTGTTTAAAGTGGACTTTCACTCTCTTTTTATTTATTAAACAATGGTGCTTATTCCTCTTCTTCATGACTTTGTATATATGTATGTGCGTATATATTTATTTTATTACAGGTATTTATATAGTAATGACAATTTTACATTACATCATGTACATTTACATCAGTCCCTGCCTCAGGGAGCTTACAATCTGAGTCCTTACATCACATGCATACATACACATACTTGGGCTAATTTAGACAATTAACCTACCAGCTAGAGCTGCACAATTAATCGTCAAGAATCATTATCATAATCTTGACTAAAGTGTTTCACAATTCTTTCTATGCAAAGAATTCTCTCTGCTCTTCTGAAGCCACAGCCCTCAAAAGAAAGGAAGAGAAAAACTGGGCAGTCTGTCAAGAATCACAACATTCTTTATCAGTGGAACTTAAGTATAAACAGTGTAACAATTTGTCAATGGAATAGACTTTGTGTGTAAGGCCGTGTACACACGGGCGGATTGTCTGCCCAACTAAGTTCGTCAGACAATCCGACAGACAGTCCATCCAACATTTGAATGAACGGACTTGACCACACACTATGAACAGACAGTCCGCTGAAAGCTTGCGCGATGACGTGTACAGCACGTACGACGGGACTAGAAATACGACATCCAATACACTGCAATGCAACCTTCGGCCGTGTAAATCCTTTCTGAGCATGCGCCATACTTAGTCCGTCCAACTTGCCTACACACGAGCGGACTGTCCGCTGAAACCAAGTTTGGACGGACAAAACCAAGTTTGGACGGACAAAATTACGGAAATTCCGAAAGACTTAGTCCGTCAGACTGTCCGCTGAAAAAGTCCGCTGAAGCCCACACACGAGCGGATTGTCCGCTGAAACACGGTTCAGCGGACTAAGTTGGGCAGACAATCCGCCCGTGTGTACGCGGCCTTAGTGAAAAAAGTTTAAGCACTTAAACACTAAACCTTTTTCTGACATTTGTTGGTTTCAAGTTAAAATCATATATATATATATATATATATATATATATATATATATATATATATTAGTAGACACCCGAGAATAAAATGGTGGTTGTTGCAATATTTTATGTCACACTGTATTTGCGCAGCGGTCTTTCAAATGCATTTTTTTTTTAATTACTTTAATGAATAAAAAAATAAAAAAAATAACCAGTAAAGTTATCCCATTTTTTTGTATAATGTGAAACATTTTATGTCGCGAGAATCATGAGAGAATAGTGATCTTTTTATTCTAAGCAAAAAAATTGTGATTCTCATTTTGGCCAGAATTGTGCAGCTCTACTACCAGCGTGTCTTTGGAGTGTTGGAAAGGAGTGGAACACCCAGAGAAAATCCATACAGGCACAGGAACAACATGCAATCTCCATGCAGATAGTGTCCTTTCTGGGGAACTAACCAACAATAAAGTGGGCCTTGAGAGGAAAGGAAGTCCTTCTCTTCCTCCTGCTGCTCTGCCTCTGGTGCCCTGTCCATAATGCTACACAGAGTCTGCTCCAGCAGGAACACAACAGGGATTGTGTCACTGATGCATGCACTGTCACGGCTCACCATCCTTGTGGTCTCCTCAAATGGTGACAATACAGTGCATGCATCCTTAATGATCAGCCACTGGCATGGGGAAAAAAAGCAGAGGCGGCCTGAGCCAGCTTTAGCACATCTTGCAACCCTAGGGAATGTATTTAGGAAATGCTGCCCCACCAAATTGAGTACATGTGCCAGGCATGGCACATGTGTCAACTTACCCTGTCTACTGGTGGACAGGAGGTATATGTATTGTCCCTGCCCATGCTTGCTGGACCACGTGTCAGCAGTAAGGTGAATTTTAAGGCTGTCTGCCTTGCCCAATGCTGCCAGAACATTCCCTTCCACGTGATGGTAGAGAGATGGAATGGCTTTTATGTGAAAAGTAGTAGCAACTGGGAACCTACCATTGTGGTACAGCACATTGTGCAAATTCACAGAAGGGGACAGAATCCACCAGGCTGAAAGGCAGAAGTTGGAGAGTCAACAGCTTTGGCAAGCTTGCATTTAGATGCTGGGCATGTGGGTGTCAGGGACTGTATTTTTTTTCTGCTGCAGCAGATGGGGCAGAGATATTTGCTGGCTACAGTCTACAGCTGGTGGTGTGCTGCTAGGACCTGGGACACCCTGTGCTATACCATCATCCCTGTCAGTGGAGGCTGCTGAGAGGTAATGACTCGGTATAGCAGGGGCAGACTGAAGTGGGGGAATATGAATGCCAATTTATCTGCCTGTGTTCACACCTCTCTCTAGGCTCATGTTCCTGTCATCCTCAACCTGAAAACCAACATCTGAATCCAGTAGGGGCTGGGTATCATCAAGGAGCATGTGGTGGATGCTGTGGTCAAATAACTCAGCTGACTCCTTCATGGCTGATGTTGGGGCTATGGCAGTATTAGATGTGGACAAGGAGGCAAGTTTATCCACTCTGGCAACTGCAGGGGACTGCACACTTGTCTCTGCTTGCATGGCAGAGGATGAGGAAGGTTTAGTAAGCCATTCCACCACCTCCTCTGCATGCTGTGGCTGGATAGCACCAGCAAACTCTCTAAACAGAGGAAATTATACCCTAACTGAGGACTGACCACCACACTCACCTTTGCCTGTGGACACATTTGTTCCTGGCCCCCTTACAGTGCCAAGAGAATGTCTGCCTCACCTTGTTTTCCTCCCAGACATTATTGGGGGGGGGGGGGGGCAGTGCTTTAAAGCAAATGTAAAGAAGTGGCAATCTGTACGTAGATGCACTTTAATCAATGTAAAGTGGTGTTTGGTGCACTTTAATTTGAGTACTCACGGATACACTATAATATACTGCAATATAATGCACCAAACGTATAGTGACGCACAGAACTATATGGCATTAAACTTGCAGTAACGCACACAGAAGTAAATGGTGTTAAACTTGCAGTAACGCACAAAACTATATGGCGTTAAACTGGCAGTAATGCACACAGAACTATAGGGAGTTAAACTGGCAGTAAAACACAAAGAACTATATGGTGTTAAACTGGCAGTAATTCACTAAACTATATGGTGTTAAACTGGCAGTAACGCACACAAAACTATAGGGCGTTAAACTGGCAGTAAGACACACAAAACTATATGGTGTTAAACTGGCAGTAACGCACACAGAAGTAAATAGCGTTAAACTGGCAGTAACACACAAAGCTATATGGCGTTAAACTGGCAGTAACACACAAAACGATATGGTGTTAAACTGGCAGTAACGCACAAAAAAACTATATGGCGTTAAACTGGCAGTAACACGCACAAAAGTATATGGCATTAAACTGGCAGTGACGCACACAGAAGTAAATGGCATTAAACTGGCAGTAACAAAATCAAATAGACAGTGTTCAACAGTCACTACACTAACGCTATCTGAACTGTCCCTACTCTAGCTATACACTAATGTGAAGATTACTGACACAGTCTCACTACACTACAATGAAACTATATGAGCTGTCCCTACTCTAGCTGCACACTATGCAAAGCTGAATGATGGTTCCCCTCACTAAACTTACACTCTCCCTAGACTGACAATAAAATCATATTCTACACTGACAATTGAAGCAAAATAGCACATTATAGCACAAAATCTAATAGCACTGAACAGAGCCCTGTTCTATCTCTCTCCACGCCAAAATCACACTGAAAATGACTACCACTGAAAGAATACTTTTATACTGTGGGGCGGGAATGAGCCATGATTGGCTAAAGTCATGATGACAGTGCGCAATCATGACTCTGACAGTGATCTGAGCCCTGATTGGCTGAAGCTTTCACTGCTTCAGCCAATCTTGGCTTGCAATGCACCGTGGTTGGTTCAGGGGCCGAACAAATGCTCGAAAGACCCATTTGTTTGGCTGTTCACCGAACATCCGCACAACGAAAGTTCGGCCCGAACTTATGCTCCGGCCGAACCGTTCACCCATCCCTACTGGGGGGGGGGGGGGGGGGTTTAGACTCCCAGGGGTTGCTTGAGCAAGTTGCTATGGCTATGAATATGACACTGAGCATGTGCACTCAACTTCTTTGGTCGACCATGGCGAGCCTGTTCCGAGTGAAACTTGTCCTGTTAAACCACTGTATAGTCTAGGCCACTGTGTTGTAGCTCAGTTTCAGGGTCTTGGCAATCTTCTTATAGCCTAGGTCATCTTTATATAGAGCAACAATTCTTTTTTTCAGATCCTCACAGATGTTTTTTCCATAAGGTGCCAAGTTGAACTTCCAGTGACCAGTATGAGAGAGTGAGAACAATAACAATAAATTTAACACACCTGCTTCCCATTCACACCTGAGACCTTGTAACACTAATGAGTCACATGACACCGGGGAGGGAAAATGGCTGATTGGGCCCAATTTGGACATTTTCACTTAGGGGTGTACTCACTTTTGTTGCCAGTAGTTTAGACATTAATGGATGCGTGTTACTTTGAGGGGACAGCAAAGTTACACTGTTATACAAGCTGTACACTCACTACTTTACATTGTAGCAAAGTGTCATTTCTTCAGTGTTGTCACTTGAAAAGATATAATAAAATATTTACAAAAATATGAGGGGTGTACTCACTTTTGTGAGATACTGTAGATGGCTGCTGCACTGATTCCAGCTGCAGCTGTCCTTCCGTTGCCTCTAACAGAGCAATCAATCACTACTGATCTCTCAGCTCTTGGTCTCCAGTTTGCAGATAGCCGATGACTGTCAGTCACTGGGTCTCTGCTCTGCCCCCCCCCCAGTGCTCACTGGATTGCTGGGCAGTGGAGGGGTGGGAGCAGCTGGCTCAGACTCTCAGCAGCTCGCTGAGAGGCTGATCCAGCTGCCGGTCCAGGCTTCTGGGCAGATCCTGACCATATGGTTAGGATCTTTTCAGAGCCTAGACAGGCTCTGTGACATCAGCCAACAGCAGGCTTTAGCCCGCTGTTGGCTGAAAACGAGCTGTACTTCTCCTATGGATCACAGGAGTGAAATTAATTCTGCATTCCTGTGAGCCATAGGAGAAGTATAGCCAAAAAAGCATTGGCTATACTTCTCATTTAACCACTTCAGGCCCGCTTAAGGATTTGTCCCCTTAATGACCAGGCCATTTTTTGCGATACGGCACTGCGTCGCTTTAACTGACAATTGCACGGTTGAGCAATGATGTACCTAAACAAAATTGATGTCCTTTTTTACCCACAAATAGAGCTTTCTTTTGGTAGTATTTGATCACCTCTGTGATTTTTATTTTTTGCGCTATAAACAAAAAAAGACCAACAATTAAAAAAAAAAAGAAAAACATACTTTCTGCTATAATACATATCAAAAAAAAACAAAAAACTAATTTATTCAGAACTGCGATTTTTAGCAGGACTGCGACATTGTGGTAGACAAATCTGACCCCAATTGACACTTTTTGGGGACCAGTGACATTATAACATTAATCAGTGCTATAAGGAAGGGGTTAACACTAGGGGGCGATCAAGGGGTTAAGTGTGTTCCCTGGATGTGTTCTAACTGTAGGGGGGGTGGGCTTACTGGAACATGACAGAGATCACTGTTCCCAATCACTGGGAACAGTAGATCTCTGTCATTTCATCTGGCAGAATGGGAAATTGCCTTGTTTACATAGGCAGTTCTCCATTCTACCTCTCCTCACCACGATCTCGGGTCACCAGCAGCGCACACATGCCTGCTATCCTCCTTGCACAGGCCGACATCGGTTCGAGCAGGATAGCAGACTTGCCGCAGTATATCTTCGTGAGCTGGTCGGCAAGTGGTTAAAGTATTTTTTTGTAAATGCAAGCAGTAAGTATCTGATTTTGAACTGGTATCAGCCTCTCACACTCCCTGTACAGTATGACTGAAGTGTTAGAAGAAGAAACAGGACAAGGACCCAATCAGTTTATCTGCTGACAAGAAACATTCTGATAGGTGGAGAAATAAAAGTCAAAAAGAGATGGACTCATAATTGTGCAGCTTCTCCGGGGCTCAGAGAAAGTGGGCTGAATAATGCTGGCCATCAGACTAAGGAAATCCAGTGGCAGAGAAAAAATGCTGTGGAGGAAATCTCCGGATTGAAGGTGAATATTGCTGCAAAAGCTGGTTTTGTTTCCGTTTCATCATTTGTAACTTGCAAATTTTGGCTTGAGTTATGCTTTAAAGTATAGATAAACCCTCACTTTGTAAAACAACCCATTCACTTTAAAATAGAAATGAAAGACAAAACATTTGTGTATGCATGCATATAAACAACATTAGAAATACTTTTTTTTGCCCTGACATACCTTCTGTCTAGACCTCCCTTGACCCCTTTATAGCATTTCCCAGCATTCTATTCTTCTATTTTCTTTTTCCTCTAGTGAAAAACTTCATACAGGGGCAGCTGCTGGGAGCCAAGTTAAAGCGGACCTCCACCCTAAAGTGGAACTTCCGCTCATCAGATTACTCCCCCCCTTCGGTGCCACAATTGGCACCTTTCAGGGGGGAGGGGGGTGCAGATACCTGTATAATCCAGGTATCTGCACCCACTTCCGGGAATAGCTAGCCGCAGATGCCCGCCCACCCCCCTGTTGTGATCTTGGAAACACACAATTCCCAGAACACAACGGGGACCAGTAAAGACATGCAGCGCGACTCGTGCATGCGCAGTGGGGAACTGGGCAGTGAAGCCGCAATGCTTCACTTCCTGATTCCCTGACCGAGGATGGCGGCGGGGGAAGCTGAGAGATGAGTGTTTGCTCGTCATCTGCTGCCGACATTACGGGCACCCTGGACAGGTAAGTGTCCATTTATTAAAAGTTAGCAGCTGCAGTATTTGTAGCTGCTGACTTTTAATAATTTTTTTTAAGGTGGAGCTCCGCTTTAAATGTTCATGTAGGCACAGCTCCAGAACTACATCTGCCAAGAGCCCTAGTGTGCAAGTGGGCTGTTGGAAATCATGGCAATGGCATTGTTTTGCTAGAAAAGAATGTATGCACGAAAAGAGACCAAGAGGGGTAAGAATTGGAGTCTGAAGCCCAGTAGACAGGGCAACCAACACTGATTGGGATTTCAGTACAACAAAGGCATTCTGTTGTCAGGTGAAACAGGAGGTTGGGAGCACATTGGATTTCTCGCAGATTAACAGGTATTTTTCTATAGTTGTGGTGTCTTTAACCACTTCAGCCCCGGAAGGATTTACCCCCTTCCTGACCAGAGCGTTTTTTGCGATTCAGCACTGCGTCGCTTTAACTGACAATTGCGCAGTAGCGCGACGTGGCTCCTAAACAAAGTTGGCGTCCTTTTTTTCCCACAAATAGAGCTTTCTTTTGGTGGTATTTGATCACCTCTGTGGCTTTTATTTTTTGCGCTATAAACAAAAAAAGAGCAACAATTTTGAAAAAAACATATTATTTTTTACTTTTTGCTATGATAAATATCCCCCCTAAAAATATATAAAAAAATTTTTTTTCCCTCAGATTAGACCGATACGTATTCTTCTACTTTTTTGTGGTAAAAAAAATCGCAATAAGCGTTTATTGATTGGTTTGCGTAAAATTTATAGCATCTACAAAATAGGGGATAGTTTTATGCCATTTTTATTAATAATTAATTTTTTTACTAGTAATGACGGTGATCAGTGATTTTTATCATGACTGCGACATTTTGGCGGATCCATCGGAAAATTTTGACACATTTTTGGGACCATTGTCATTAATACAGCGATCAATGCTATAAAATTGCATTGATTACTGTATTCATGTCACTGGCAGCGAAGGGGTTAACCACTAGGTGGCAGTGTAGGGGTTAAGTGTTCCTAGGGCGTGTTTCTTACTGTATGGGGGCGTGGCTGTGTGTGACATCACACTGATCGCTGCTCCTGATGACAGGGAGCAGACGATCAGTGTCCTGTCATTAGGCAGAACGGGGAGATGATGTTTACATCGACATCTCCCAATTATTGAGCTCTGTGACACCATTGCGGGTCTCCCCACGGCTATCGAGTCCATGGGACCCGCCACCACGGTCACGGAGCTCTCAGCAGGCGCACGCGCGCACAGCGGGAAATTCAAAGTGACGTACGGGTATGTTACTTTGCCCAGCCGTGCCATTCTGCCGACGTATTTATACAGAAGCTGGTCGGGAACCAGTTAAAAGATAAAACATAAGGAAATGATAAGACAGGATGTAATGGAGATATGTACATGGTGAACATTTTTTATGTATTATAAATTATTATTTTATGTATTATATATTATTTATTTTTTATTCTGTCCTAACATACACTTTAACCCCTTGCTGACTGCTTCATGCACATATACTGCGGCAGAAGAGCACATACGGGCAGAATCACATACCGGTACGTTGCTCTTTAAGAAGTGGTTTGCGCATGCCGCCGGAAGCTCCGTGAGTGTGATCAGGATACCGGCGATCATCTCATGGAGAGGAAGAACGGGGAGATGCTAATGTAAACAAGCATTTCCCCATTCTGCCTACTGACACTGACACTGATCACAGCTCCCTGTAATCGGGAGCCGTGATCAGTGTCATGTCACACACAGCCCCTCCCCCCCACAGTTAGAATCACTCCCTAGGACACACTTAATTCCTAAAGTGCCACCTAGTGGTTAACCCCTTCACTGCCAGTCACATTTACACAGTAATCAGTGCATTTTTAATTGCACTGATCGCTGTATAAATGTGAATGGTCCCAAAATCTCACCAAAAGTGTCCAATCTGTCCAATCTGTCCGCCATAATGTTGCAGTCATGATAAAAATCGATGATCGCCGCCATTACTTTAAGAAATATATATATATTAATAACAATGTAAAAAAGTAACAGTACAGCGCATAGATAAATAATATAAGTGAATAATAAAGTGACACTCTATTAGTGCATCTAAAAACAAAAGTTCATAGATACAAAAAAACAAGTAGAGTTGTCAAGGAAAAGATCCGCTTGTGCAGTGTGCCTTCAATTGACAAAACAAGTGATGATGTGATTCCTTCACCAATAAGCAAGATGGACTCTCACCTCAAAATATGGACCCCTGATTTAACAGACAGGTCAGAAAACGCATGTTCCCATCATGGGTTAATCACAGCATTCAGTAGATATAGCGGTAGTGCTCAAAGATTGAATCCTTTTCAGTATCCTCAAGTTAATATGATTCCATATAAAAACATAAAGAACAAAATCTAGTGCTCTCCGTTTAAACGAATTTATTTTAAAACAGAAATGAAAGAGATACACTCACATTCTGGTGCACTGATCTCCAGTGCTGAGTGCTGGGCATGAAAACAAATATAGCACAGCGTCCATGCATGGATCAGTATAGCAGCTTGCGGATGACGTCACGGCTTAGGTCACGTGGTCCGTACGCGTTGCGTCCCCGAAAGTAGGCGGGACTTCATCAGCGGCGACGGCGTGACGTCGGACAGCCGCTTTTAAGCTGGTATACTGATAATGAGCCAATGAGAGAGAAGATAGTGCGCAAGGCAGTTTCACAGAGACAACACACATCAAGCGTGACTCCGGAAGTCAAATTAACACTTAATCAATTACCGGAAAGAGAGGAAACATTATAAAAACTAATAAAACTAAAAACATAGAGGGGTGCATATGAATTGAACCACATCAGTAGCAACATACATACGTTACACAACCCATTGCCATCAAATGGAGCATATTAGATAACAAGAAAAATTCCTAATAACCATAAAAAAGCAGTATTATAGCGCCGATGTGGGGAATATATTAATAACAATGCCATAAAACAATCCCCTATTTTGTAGACACTATAACTTTTGTGCACACCAATCAATAATTATACTTATACTTATTGCGATTTTTTTTACCAAAAATATGTAGAAGAATACGTATCGGCCTAATCTTAGGAAAAAAAAAAAATTTTATATATTTTTTGGGGATATTTATTATAGCAAAAAGTAAAAAATAATGTGTTTTTTTTTCAAAATTGACGCTCTTTTTTTGTTTATAGCGCAAAAAAATAAAACCGCAGAGGTGATCAAGAAAGCTCTATTTGTGGGAAAAAAAAGGACAACAAATTTCTGTTTGGGAGCCACGTCGTACGACCGCGCAATTGTCAGTTAAAGCGACGCAGTGCTCTAGTCTTTGGCCAGCCAAATGGTCCGAGGCTTAAGTGGTTAAAAGAAATAATAGAATTGTAAATGTTGTGCTTTGTTGTTGCCTTCACTTAGCCTTCCTTCCAGATACCAGGCCGCAGGTGCCTTATGGTAAATACTTGTTCTTGTCTTATAGTGTAAAAACGTGAACTCAAACTACTTTTTCTGCAGTACGCAATAAATAATAAAATAATAATATGAAATTCTTCTTTATCTCAGCGGCAGCTTTTCTTGGCTGCAGTCTAGTACAGGTTGCCGGTGCTATTACTATGGAACATGTCCTGGAAATTGTAGCAGCCGGAGGGGAATGCATGTCACTACCTAGTAACTATGTTTTCTCCTCTGTTTCCTGCCTGGGTTGGCTGACTGAGACACGCCAGTGATGTCATTACCCTGTTTTTCCCTTGTTTTTGTCCTTTAGTCAGCAACCAGTCAAGCTGCAGACTCCAGTACAAAGTCAGCAGTTGCTTAGAGACTACGGCAGCCAGCAGCTTGTATTTCTGTTTACACCATTCTTCTCGACTGGATTATTTGTCATCTGTCAGCAGCAGATGAACCAACCACTAAGCAGCACAATTGGGTAAAGCAGAATGCAGCAAAGAGGTGGCTCTCGATTAACACCATTCTTAAATCAAAGATTGCTATATTTTATAAAAAGGTACAACAAAGAAACAGAGAAATTACACACTTATTCTCTATGATTAAAAATATTCTGCTGATACTATAAAGCACAGGGACTTTGTGGTGCTTGCACATATCTGCAGAAACTTTTAATATCTTACTTTTAGAGTCAAATCCCAGGCCATTCTGAAAAGCCATAGCTTTAAAGTGGTTGTAAACCCTTACAAACCACTTTGACCTACAGGTAAGCCTAGATTAAGGCTTACCTGTAGGTCCAAGCAATATCTCCTAAACCTATATGGTTTAGGAGATATTTGCCCGAAAACGGGCACCGCTGTCTGCGGCGCATGCGCCGTAGACAACGGCGCGCAGGCGCATTGAGCGCGGCATTCTCAGCGACGGAGCTGCCGCGCGTGTCGGCTCCCGTGCGCATGCGCGCGAGTGACGTCATCGCGGCTTCGCCAAATGACAGCGGCGGAGCTGTGAGACCCCACCAACAAGATGGATGCGGCGGACTACAGGGGACAGCGGCGACTTCGGTGGCTCCTGTGTCAGGTAAGTGACACATAATGGGCTACTATGCGATGCATAGTAGTCCATTATGCTTTGCCTTTGCAGGGAATGAAAGAGGAAGTCAACTCATCAGGGTTTACTTCCTCTTTAATGCTTATGGACAGTGTCAAAGCTTGCCATTACCTCCCACCCACCGCACATTCCTACAGGCTCATCACCACAGTAGACATGTGCGATTAGTTTCGTACGAATCTCAAATTACGGAGGATCCGAAATACGAATTGGCATGCGTCTGAATTTTGTACGAAATACGAACTTTTGTTTACAAATTTTCGGATCAGCCGTCGTCGCGTCGACGACTCATTATGCTTATTATGAGGGGCTCCCGCCATCCCTGTGCTATGCTGACTCTTCCTCCTGGGGCTGTACCTAAATTCCTGTGCTGTGCTGTGCTGATATACTGAGCACAGCAGGGGTACAGCCCCAGAAGGAAGTCAGCACAGCACAGGGATGGTGGGAGCCCCTCATCTAACGTAAATTTGTGTTTCGGATAGGAAATTGTGTAACGAAATTTCGTATTTCAGATAAAGACCAAACTTCCATCAGCATCAACTTTCATATTGAGGTAAATTTTTGCCTTTAAATTCATCGTAAAGAACGTCCGTACAAGTTAACAAACCTAACGACAATTTGTATTTCGTACGAATTGAAATTGAATTTTGGACACGAAATACGAAGTACGAATTAATTCTAATATGAATCGGAACGGAACTAAACAAATTTATTGACTGCGCCCATTTCTACACCACAGTGGACTCCCTTACTAGCAGGGTCTCTTTTTTAAGTATAAAGTATGAACATGACATGACTGAAGGCTGTGTCTGAGCTCAAGTGTGTTCAGATCCTGGTCCAAACCCATCTGAGCAAGTACATCAGGAAGCCTTCACTGTATTGACCAATCATAAGGGGCTGAGGCATTCCCTGCCTGACAGGTGCATGTATAAAAGCCCCTTGCTGTGGCACGGCTTCTTGGCAGGCTTGCTCAGATGAGTTTGGATTAGGATCCAAAAACGCCTGAGCTAATCCCTACTGAAGACTCAAATAGAAGATAAAGCATTCTGGAGAAACTCTATCCATGTGAGATTAGGTGGACATATTCACCTTCACACCACGGATCACTGAATAGCGTCCAAAATCTTTATTGAAGAACGATCACATCACAAGGGACATCAGGTGAAGGGGGTCCTGCGTAGCTCGGAAATGTTGCACTATGTCTCTTATGATGTGATAGTTCTTCAATAAAGATTTTGGACGCTATTCGATAATCCGTGGTGTGCTGGCAAATATGTGCACTTAAAGGGGTTGTAAAGGTAAATGTTTTTTCACCTTAATGCATTCTATGCATTAAGGTGAAAAAAAATCTCATAGTGCCTGCGCCCCCAGTCCCCCCATTTTACTTACCTCATCCCTCGAATATCCCGCGCTCCCCCCCGCTGTCCTCTTCACCTCTCAGCCTGGCCGCTTATTGGCTGGAGTGGATGGATGGAAAGCAGCGCAGCCATTGGCTCGCGCTGCTGTCAATCACATCCACTGACGCGGAGCGCCGGGGGCGGGGCCGTGTGATACAGCGAACGGCTATAGCCGCCGGCTGTATCACGTGAGAAGTACCTGTGGGAGGAAGCCAAGACAGCCGCCGAGGGACCCCAGAAGAGCAGGTTCGGGGCCACTCTGTGAAAAACGAGCTGCACAGTGGAGGTAAGTATAACATGTTTGTTATTTTAAAAAAAAAAATTTTTTTTACTTTACAATCCCTTTAATCTGTGATGTCTTAGTTTCCAGCTGGTTGTTGCCTCAGCACTCAACATTTCTAATCCCTATGCAGGAAAGTATGCAATGGAAATATTGACAATACTCTATCCATGTGGTCATCATCAGCTTGATGGTACTTAGTAAATAAATGTAGGTATGTGGAGGCACTTCTATGTACCTGCACTTTATACTTCCAGATTTGTTTTTTTAATTTCAGAGCACCTGACCTTTGTTATTGTGGAGATCAGTTCTCCATCTAAACCATGCTGTATTTAAAGTATACACCAGGGGTAGGGAACCTTACCCTAACAATCACAGGCATGACTCCTAGAGGCAGAGGCATGATGGAATTTGTAGTTTCAAAACAGCTGGAGAGCCGAGGTTCCCTACCCCTGGTATACACTAACATACTTGTTTGGGGACATATAGGGATTTCAATTTCTAGCAGCTTTGGATGCCTATATTTTTGTTTCATTGAGGTAATAAATAACATTGACATATTTTGTGTTGTTTCATAATGCAACTTTTTCTCATTAGCTTTATTTACCTCAAAATATAATACAATTATGAATACAAGGTTACCACATAAGGTCCATCTTGACATCAAACTCAAACACCATGTTCCACCTTCAGTTTAGGAGATTTTTTCTTTTTGATGGGGGAATCCCTCCCACTTAGCCATTGTGTTCTCCCAGCGGGGGGGTGGGGGGGGGGTCCCCTGCTGGGAGCACATAGTGATTATTGCTAGCGGCTATAAACAGCCACTAGTGATAATCACATGTAAAATCCACCAGGCTGCTTATACACAAGTTGGTCATTTTCAGCCTCACCATACATGGTTCGAATCTCAGCTGGTATAGCAGTGTAAGAAAATTCAAACTGTCTATGGCTGGCCTTAGTATTTCTTATTTTGGTTCATCTGTACTCATAGAGTTTAAAATGTATTTAAAAAGCCCAAACTGTATTTTTGGATAGAGTAGGAAATGATTAAGACACCTGTCAGTTTTCTTCTGGGTCCAATTTGGGAATTAAATTTTTTCCAAGTGGTCACATGACCACAAGGTTCTATTGAGTGTGTCTGTCTGTTTGGTTAGCATGAATTCTTTATGATCAACAAAGCCTTAGCCCACGTACACACGGTCGGAGATTTTGCCAACCAAATCCGTCGGATTTTGCCTGTCGGATTTAGTCCGATGGATTGTGTCCGAAACTGTTGCATACACACGGTCGGGCCAAGTTGGCGAAAAATCCGATCTTTCAGAACGTGATGATGTAATTTCGTTATGATGGGACTACATTCAGGCTAGTAGCCAATAGCTTTGATGTAGGAATTTGATCTGAGCATGCGTGGCACTTGGTCCGATCAAAATGCTCTACACATGATCGGATTAGGTCCGTCTGGCCCAGATGGTCGGGAAATATTTCCAACATGTTGGAAAATTGGGTCGGACGGAGATTCGGACGGAATCAGTCCGATGCATACCACACACAGTCGGATTATCTGACGACACGGTCCGATAAGACTCATTCCGACAGATTCTCCGACCGTGTGTACAAGGGCTTAGAGCTATGGGTGCCAGTGCGATGATGTCACTGCATTAAAGATTCATTGTATTAGCTTGCATCTGTGTCAGCCCTCGAGATGGACACACTTGACTGAGCTTTGTGGTCATGTGACCGCTTGGAAAAAATTAATCAAATGGTATTTGCATTGAGATTAATTAGAAAATATATGCAAGAAATATAAGATCAGTGGGAGGCGCCATTAAAAATGTGGGTGACTGCAATGCCCTTCCTTCTACTTGTACATCCTGTCCCAAAGTCACAGCAAAATGTAATGTGAGATCTCTCCAAAGCGAGAGGATATCTCCTCTTAGACAGCTGTCACGAGAATAAGTTTCCCCATTAGGATATTTCCCCTCATTTCTTGTTTCTAGGACAAATAAATGTTGGATTTCCCATTTTGAAGACGAGGGTCACCAGGACCAATAGGGATTTGGTTCTCCCCAGCAGAGTCAGAGACAGCGATAGAAAATTAAGAAGGCTTCTAAAACTTTAACATTGTATCCAAAACTGAAATAAAGTGTTGACTATACACTTCAAAGAAGTCCAACTACAACATTCTATGTTACATAAAGTGTCCAGGACTTACAATGATAAGCACAGCAAAGCAGATAAAGATTAGACTTGGCAAATAACAACCCTTGTGATGTAAACCAGGAGGCATGCAGTTAGAGCAGCAGCTTAGCTTAAAGATATGTGAGGGAGTATAAAGTAGAGAGCACAGTAATGTATAGCTTATTTAGAGAGATATAACAGAATAACACTAAGACTAGTCATATACGTGGTAGGCAACCATGATTAACACCCTCTATCATCTTAGTTGATGCTGTGCTAAACTGGCCATACTCTAGAGTGAACAGTTGTTATATGAATATTCTTACCAGTGCACTGATGACTTGTAAATGTAATTTAAAAAGTACTTGTCCTGGGACCAATCCTGTTTAATTTGTTCATAAACAACATGGAGGATGGGGTAAACAGTTCAATCTCTGTATGTGCAGCCGACACTAAGCTAAACAGGGCAATAACTTCTCTGCAGGATGTGGAAACCTTGCAAGAAGATCTGAACAAATTAATGGGGTGGACAACTACATGGCAAATTATGTTTAACCTCCCTGGCGGTAATCCCGAGTCTGGCTCGGGTTGGGATTTTAGTATCATAAGCGGTAACCCCAAGCCAGACTCGGGATCGCATCGCTGGATACAGGGAGGACACAGGGAGAAGTTACTTACCTTGTCCCCTGGATCCAGCGATGTCCTCCACGCAGTGTGATCGAGCTGTCCTCCGCTCGATTCTCACAGTGCTCGATTGCCGCCGAGCTCCGTTCCCTGCTACGTTACGACGCATGGGAGCAGAGATCGTGCCAAATTCAAAAAAGTAAAAACACACAAAACACACACAGTACTGTAATCTTACAGATTACAGTACTGTATAAAAAAATTACACACCCCCTTTGTCCCTAGTGGTCTGTGCAGTGCCCTGCGTGCACTTTTATTTATAAATACTGTTTTTTCTGGCTGGAATTTGGAGATTGTCCATATCAACCAAAAAGTGTCCCTTTATGTCAAAAGTGATTTTAGACCAACTAGAAAACAGAGATAATAAATGATAATCACTTGCAGAATTGAGCGATTGCGATTTGTGGGGAAATTCGTCATCAAACAATAAATCTAATGACAGCGACAATTCTGCAAATGAGCAAATTTCAGTGTTTTTGGATTTGATTACATTATTGAATAATTTTTATTATTATTTATTATATTATAAACTTTATCATACCTGGGATGTCTGCTAGACTCTGGTTTGAACAGATTTAAGAGAGTTATTCCTAGAGCCGCGTACACACGGGCGGACTGTCTGGCCAACTTAGTCCGTCGAAACACATTTCAGTGGACAGTCCGCTCGTGTGTGGGCTTCAGCGGACTTTTTCAGCGTGCAGTCTGGCGGACTAAGTATTTCGGAATTTCCGTAATATTGTCCGTCGTACTTTGGTTTCAGCGGACAATCCGCTCGTGAGTAGGCTAGTTCGACGGACTAAGTATGGCGCATGCTCAGAAAGGATTTACACGGCGAAAGGTTGCATTGCTGTGTATTGGACTTCCTATTTCTAGTCCCGTCGTACGTGCTGTACACGTCATCGCGCAAACTTTCGACGGACTGTTTGTGCATCCGTGTGTGGTCAAGTCCGTTCATTCGAAAGTAGGACGGACTGTCCGTCGGATTGTCTGACGGACTAAGTTGGCCATACAGTCCGCCCGTGTGTACGCGGCTTAAGAATTACAGGACTACAATATAAAAACGCCAAATTTCCATGCAAAATAATTGTACCACTTTCAGCACCTAAAACCAGAACTAATCATACCGCCAGGGAGGTTAATGAAGAAAAATGTAAAATAATGCATTTGGGTGGCAAAAATATGAATGCAATCTACTCACTAGGTGGATAACCTCTGGGGGAATTTATAATAGAAAAGGACCTGGGGGTCCTAGTAGATGATAGGCTCAGCAATGGCATGCAATGCCAAGCTGCTGCTAACAAAGCAAACACAATATTGGCATGCATTAAAAAGGGGATTAATTCCAAAGATAAAACGATAATTCACCCACTCTACAAGACTCTGGTCTGGCCACACCTGGAGTATGCTGTCCAGTTCTGGACACCAGTCTTCAGGAAGGATATACTGGAAATGGAGCGAGTACAAAGAAGGGCAACAAACTAATAAAGGGTCTTCTCTCTGGAGAAGAGACGCTTGAGAGGGGATATGATTTCAATTTACAAATACCATACTGGTGACCCCACAATAGGGATAAAACTTTTTTGAGGAAGGGAGTTTAATAAGACACGCGGCCATTCACTAAAATTAGAAGAAAAGAGGTTTAACTTTAAACTGCGTAGAGGGTTCTTTACTATAAAAGTGGCAAGGATGTGGAATTCCCTTCTACAGGCAGTGGTTTCAGTGGGGGGGCATTGATAGTTTCAAAAAACTATTAGATAAGCACCTGAACGATCGCAACATACAGAGATAAACAATGTAATACTGACATATAATCACACACATAGGTTGGACTTGATGGACTAGTCGATGTAACTTACATATTTAATATAAAAAGTTGTAGCGGGCGCTCTGGAACACTAAAACAAAATTGATTGGTGATTAAACTACACAATAAACATTTATAAATATAAAGTGCAATGTGCCATATATGAATAAACACAAGTGATAGAAAAATGTGATACTGAATACATACCAGAATAAACGTGCAGGGTAATAAAATGTCCCAATTTAACCACAAAGGGATATCCAAGAATGGGCTACTGTGTTCAGATTCTTCCAAAAAGAAAGCGGAAATTCCTTCATCAACTTGGTAAAAATACACCCAACATGCTCTTATGTAGGATCTGCTTACCAGAAAACATTGACTCCTTTAATTAAAAAGCAAGTCAGAATGATCTTTTGCAAGATAATGTTTGCTGCAATGATGAAGACTTATGGATATGTGAAAAGATAATAATGAACCAAATTGTGTAATCCTGTTTTAAAATATAGATTCAAAAAAATACATGTGGCTATAAAATTTTCCGACAACATGATCCGATCGGACTTTGCCCGATCATTTGTAGAGAATTCCGATCGGACAAAGTGCCACGCATGCTCAGGTCAAATTCCTAAACCAAAGCTATTGGCTACTAGCCTGAACGTAGTCCCGTCGTAATGAAATAACGTCATCACATTACGAACAATCGGATTTTCCGACAACTTTGTCCGACCGTGTGTATGCAACACCAGTTTCGGACAAAATCCGTCGGACAAAATCTGACGGATTTTGTTGTCGGAATGTCCGACCGTGTGTACAAGGGCTAATAAGTGATGTTCAATTGTGCTGTTTACATAGACTTTCTTTAAGTTTGTATTTAATATTACACATGTGCAAGGGGTTAGTTTAGAGAGTGCATGTGATATTTGCAATATTTTGGCTACTTGATGCAGCCTTTGTAACACATACACGCAGGTGATTTTTCACGTTTTTTGATACGGTTGTAGCGCAGCTTATTTATTTTTTCTATCTGTGTATTTTGCCTACATACTTTGTTGTCCCTCTTTCTCTTCTCAGATAACTGGGAGCAATGCACTCATTTGTTTCTTTGGCAATAGTGCAATAGACATGCCCTCGGGTGCTCCAATTGTGCCTGCACATTGACAGCTTTAGGGGGGAAGCTATTGTATACAGTGCTTTGAAAAAGTATTCATACCCCTTGAAATTTTCCACATTTTGTCACGTTACAACCGAAAACATAAATGTATTTTATAGGGATTTTATGTGACAGACCAGTGCAAAGTGGCACATAATTGTGAAGTGTAAAGGAAATGATAAATGGTTTTCAAATTTGTTTAGAAATAAATATCTGAAAAGTGTAGCATGCATTTTATATTCAGCCCCCTTTACTCTGATACCCCTAATTAAAATCGAGTGGAAACAATTGCCTTTAGAAGTCACCTAATTAGTAAATAGAGTCCAAATGTCTGTAATTTAGTGAAAATACAGATGTTCTGTAAAGCCGTCAGAGGTTTGTTAGAGAACCTTAGTGAACAAACAGCCTCATGAAGGCCAAGGAATACACCAAACAGGTCAGGGATAAAGTTTTGGAGAAGTTTAAAGCAGGGTTAAGTTATAACAAAAATATCCCAGGCTTTGAACATCTCACAGAGCTCTGTTCAATCCATCATCTGAAAATGGAAAGAGTATGGTACAACTGCGAAACTACCAAGACATGGCTGTCCACCTAAACTGACAGGCCAGGCAAGAAGAGCATTAATCAGAGAAGCAGCCAAGAGGCCAATGGTAACTCTGGAGGAGCTGCCGAGATCCACAACTCAGGTGGGAGAATCTGTCCACAGGACAACTATTAGTTACGCACTCCACAAATCTGGCCTTTATGGAAGAGTGGAAAGAAGAAAGCCATAAGAAGTCCTGTTTGCAGTTTGTAAGTCACCATGTGGGGGACACAGCAAACATGTGGAAGAGGGCGCTCTGGTCAGATGAGACCAAAAATGAATTTTTTGGCCTAAAAGCAAAACGCTATGTGTGATGGAAAACTAACACTGCACATCACCCTGAACACACCATTTTTATCGTGAAACATGGTGGTGGCAGCATCCTGTTGGGGATGCTTTTCTTTAGCAAGGACAGGGAATTTGGTCAGAGTTGATGGGAAGATGGATGGAGCTGAATACAGGGCAATCTTAGAAGAAAAGCTGTTAGAGTCTGCAAAAGACTTGAGACCGGGGCAGAGGTTTACCTTCCAGCCAGGGAACGACCCTAAATATACAGCCAGAGTTACAATGAATTTGTTTAACTCAAAGAATATTCATGTGTTAGAATGGCCAAGTCCAAGTCCAGACCTAAATCTAATTGAGAATCTGTGGCAAGACTTGAAAATTGCTGTTCACAGATGCTCTCCATCCAATCTGACAGCACCTGATTTATTTTGCAAAGAACAATGAGCAAAAATATCACTCTATAGATGTGAAAAGCTGGTAGAGACACCCCCAAAAAGACTTGCAACTGTAATTGCAGCGAAAGGTCGATCTACAAAGTATTGACTCAGGGGGGTGGAATACAAATGTACGCCACACTTTTTAGATATTTATTTGTAAAAAAAAAATTAAAAACCATTTATCATTTTCCTTCCACTTCACAGTTATGTGCCACTTTGTGTTGGTCTATCACATAAAATCCCAATAAAATACATTTACATTTTTAGTTGTAACATGACAAATGTGGAAATTTTCAAGGGGTATGAATACTTTTTCAAGGCACTGCAATTACCTTATAAAACACAGAGACTTTTTATATGAACAGAAAAAAGTGTCTGTGTAGCAATGTCACCTCTAAGGATTGGCGGCTTTCCCAAGCTGAAAAAAAAGGAAGCATAAACTAAATTACATTTAAAATAACTAAAAATAAATCACCATCCATGAAAGGGCATATCATGATTAAAGTGGCTGTAAACCTCAGACATGAAATATGTAAAGCACATCCATCCATAGTGTGTACTTATTAAAAGCACTAAGCGTCATCTCTGTCTGCTGCCTCGTTCCTCTACTATCAGCATGAGAGACTTCTGACACGTTTTCCTAACACCAAGAGAAAAATGGTGACAGGGGAGGGATCCCCAGCTGATTGACAGCTGCAGCTCTGTTCCTGTGTGATGTGTGTCCCTTCCCTCCAATCAGCTCTCAGATCTCCTCACTGAGCTCTGCAGAGTGTGACTTCAGCTTTCCGCCCCCTTTTTTCTGAACTCTCAGACCAACTTATAAATTCAGCATTTTGAAAGGATGTAGAGAAGAGAAGACTGCAGATAAATGGGTACGACTTATGTAGGAGGATTTGTTTCATCAATGTGTATCACCTGAGGATAGTCCATTCACTGGGTATAGGTGAGGGTTTACAACCACTTTAAAGAAATAGGGTTTGCTCACTTAATCCAGGCTCCCTATGCAGATAAAATCTCCCCCACCACTTGTTTGTATGACACCTGCTGAATGACACTACTAGTAGTTACCAAAAGGGACAGTTCCTATGTTCAATGCAAAGCATCCCTTGTGCTGCTGGTTGCTTTTTTATTTGAAATCCAAAGTCCCCCCCCCCCCCCCAAAATCCCTCCGGCTTTAATGTTATGATGCTGTGTGGGTTAATACAAGCCCTGTGCCTGTCACAAGCACTTGTCAAGAGTGCTATGTCCACCATTTTCACCCTCCCCTCTATTCATATTAGCTATGTACCATGGTTTCCATCAATGAAAAGTGATCTATGAATGGATGGGGTGGACCATTCAGTCATTCTTCTGCCTGTCCTTTGAATGCTGTCTTTGCCCCAGCCAGGGAGATTCACTCTCTACTTTCCCTTTTAATCATTATCATTAAGTGTGAAAGGGAAAGACAATTCCACATGTTGAGTCGTCACCAGAACGGGATACACAGGAAAATCTTCCAATAGGCATAAAAGTTCCAACCAGGGATTCCTTCACTTTGGAAGGATTTCCTCTCACTTCCTGTTTCAGCTATGGGAAATCTCCCCACTGGAACATAGATGGCAAAAAAACCTGACAAAGTTGCTTTCACACTAACAGGAAGTCCAAAAGTCAAGTGCCGCCATTCACACAATCGCCTGGGCTAAGGTGCAGGGTGGTATTGTCCTACCCTACCAAGCCACTACTCATAATATATGTAGGGGTGATAGTCCAGAGTGGAGATACCTCACCATTTAGACATTAATGAAATCAGGACCAGCAGTCATTGACCTAGGCTAGATATTATATAACTACCCCATTTACAGCATTTGGCAGAGAAACTCTTCCAGAACCAACTTATTTTGCTCCTCCCAGCTTTCATGTAGATGAATGATTAGGGCTGCAAAGAAAGCTGATACTGGAAGATGTGAAAAGGTGACGATAAATCATGTCCTTTACTAACTTTATCCTTTCACCATGCCCACCTATCAATATAGCACCATGGTACATTTGATATGGTATATTTTCCTTAGTCCTAGGAAATCTGTTCATACAGTGAAAGGGGTTAGAAGATTGGGAAAACATTTCCTGGTCTTATGAATCTCAATGTATGCCACTTTTCATTTCTGGGCCAACTTTATAATAGAATTTTGATTTTATAAACATTTCATTCATTCTGGCCAGCTGCACACTGAACATCATAAGGAAATATTTATAGATGTTCAAATTCTTAATGAATTAATGTAATTTCTTCATTTATACTTCATATAAACTCCACAGAGAACATTTAATAATTTGGCTCAGTCAACTCTTCCAAATGTAACCTGATGTCTCTCCTCCAGTCCTACAGATGCACAGACAGTCAATTCATGGGGTTGTTTCAAGCTGAAATGGTTGTTTCCAACAATGATTGGCAGTAATCGGCACTACATGGAAGCCATAGAATGGAAAGCGTATTGTGTTTTTAATTGTTTTCCCTACCCAGGTTGTGGTCAATTTTTGTTATTATTGCTGGTGGTATGTGAAACAGGTAATTTTATTGACAGGCAGATGTTTAGAGCCGCGTGCACCAAAAAAAAAAGCACAAATACCAATTCATAAAAACCTACATTGCCTCAAGCTGTTTTTTTCTTGTTTTCTAAAGTTTAAGTAGATCCAATCAATAAATTTTCATATAAGCTTTAACAAGGCCTCCCTAAATGACCAGGACCATCTTTGTGCAGACATCATCCAATGTCAAGAGTACTTTCTAGCCCTAGTTCCTGCACAGTAAGTAGCCTTTCTATTGGCTGTGTGTACCAGTTTCACACACCTAAGCCCTCTTGTTCCACCTTCTAAGCTGGCAATACACTATGCATATTTTGTCCAGTTCCTGATGAACTGATAGAAATGTACTCCATGGGTGGATATGTGGCCCCCATAGTACAAAACAATCTACAACTGAAAAAGCCTGACAGAACATTTTTGGGCGAAAAGCAGCTGCATCAAATCAAATGCAGTCACTGTTCAGGTATTCTGACAGCCGCTGCAGCCGAATCTCAGCATAAAATAGCTGCAGTGAGAGATTTGTCAATCCACACTTTATATTGTGGATGGAGAAATCTGTTAGATTTAGCTGCAGGCTGAAGGAAAACAATCTAACTATGTATGGCCAGCTTTAGTATATGACTTGCCAGAGAGCTCTACTCATATAACAGCAACAGTTAGTGATCATTGGGGGGAAGGGAAGACTGCAAAAAATTCACTTTGGCACATACTTCTTCAATTATTTATATGTCAGGGCTGGGCTCCTGCTATTTACAAGCAGCTCTTCTCTTTCAGTGCACGGAAGCTGCTCAGCTGTTAATTACCAGCCACTTGTTATTTCCACAATGATTCACCTGGTTACTATTACCTACCTCATTAGTCCAGCCTAAGGCCAGCCCCTTTTGGCTCATTTCCTCCTTGGCCGTGTGTGGGCTATGATCTCCAGTGTGTTCCTGTGCATAACTTTGCCTGGCTGACTTCTCTTCCAAAACCTGTCCCTGTTTTTGCTCCTGCTATGCTGACTACTGGCTTCCTGACCCCAGCTCATTTGATTACCTGCTCTGGCATCCAAACCCTGGCTTCTGTTTTTGACTACATTCCTGAACTGTGTTATCTTTTGCTATTTCATTAACCTCCCTGGCGGTATGATTAGTTCTGGTTTTAGGTGCTGAAAGCGGTACAATTATTTTGCATGGAAATTTGGCGTTTTATATTTTAGTCCTGTAATTCTTAGGAATAACTCTCTTAAATCTGTTCAAACCAGAGTCTAGTAGACATCCTGGGTATGATAAAGTTTATAATATAATAAATAATAATAAAAATTATTCAATAATGTAATCAAATCCTAAAACACTGAAAAGGGGACACTTTTTGGTTGCTATGGACAATCTCCAAATTCCAGGCAGAAAAAAATCTGTATTTATAATATAAAAGTGCATGCAGGGCACTGCACAGACCACAAGGGACAAAGGGGTGGGTCATTTTCTTATACAGTACTGTAATCTGTAAGATTACAGTACTGTGTGTGTTTTGTGTGGTTTTACTTTTTTTAATTTGGCGCCGTAACGTCTCAGGGAACTGAGCTCGGCGGCATTCGGGCACTGTGTGAATCGAGCGGAGGACAGCTCGATCACACAGCGCGGAGGTCATCACTGCATCCAGGGGACAAGGTAAGTAACTTCTCCCTGTGTCCTCCCTGTATCCAGCGATGCGATCCCCAGTCTGGCTCGGGGTTACCGCTCGTGGAACTAAAATCCCAACCCGAGCCAGACTCTGGATCACCACTAGGGAGGTTAAAGGTGTGATTTTTTATTTTTATTTTTTAAATTGAAAAAAACAATTTTATTGGAAAGTATATGCATGGTACATAAATCAATGTAAGACAACATGGCCAGAGCAGTAGTACCTACATAAACACATTGAAATATCTGTGTGACGTAAGGCGAAATACCCACCAGTGGCGGAACCAGTACATAATTAAGAAAAGGAGAGAGGGAAAAAAAAGAAGGGGGGAGGGATAAGCATATCAAGTACACTTTCACCATCCACCAACCATCTGCCCCAGACCTTCTCATACTTAAGCGGGCACCCTCTATGTACAGCGATCAATTTCTTATATGTAAGAGTATCATTAATATTTTTTTTCCAGCACTGAATTGTAGGGGGCAGGGCCTGCATCCAATTATGGGCCACGACTCTTCTCGCCAAGAATAGCGTCTCATGTAAAAAGGTACGGAGGGGTTTCTCAGCGTCTCAGTCTTGCAGTAGATGGAGCAGGCACATCTTTGGGTCTAGAGTAGCAGGAGAGCCCGTCTGGTCATGCAGGAAGCGTATCACCTGTATCCAGTATGCTTGAATAGTTAGACAGGACCATATGAGGTGATAGAAGGAGCCTGGGGTGTCAGGGTCAGATAAGTCTTATGTATAATATACAACTGCGTAGGAGAAACTCTTTTCACGTCCTCCAAAATTTCAACCCAATCCTCATCCTCAATTACTCCAACATGGATGGCGGAGAATAGGGTGGAAATTAGTTTGGCTGGTTCAGTACCTGTTACTGTGTCTATAATAGAGGAGACTACCAGTGATGGGTTGAGACCAGTAAACTGGGTTTGTATAGCTGTGCGGAGTTGTAAATACCTAAAGAGTAGGTAATTGGGGAGGGAAAATTCGTCCTTTAGTGTTTGGAATGTTTTAAGTCCCTTAGTGGTCATGATCTGGTGTATGTACAAGATCCCATGGCGTATCCATGCCACCGGGTCTGGAATGGACAATTCAGGTAGGCGTATGTTGAAACAGAGAGGGTGTGAGAGTGGACCTGTGGGGTCCTGAGTTTTTGTAGTACCGTTTGCCAAACCCTCTGGTGGTGTGTCAGCATATCTGCTTTGTGTTGGGAGGAACGTCTTGTCAATGGGGTTCTGAGGACTGACTGAAGTGGGGTATGGGCTGGGTCGTCAGGGTGCTCACAGAGTAGTAACGGGTATCTTGGCAGTTCGTTTTTGTCAAAATGATAGAAATGTGACAATTGGAAGTTAAGATAATAGTTCTGAAAATCTGGAAGAGCAGCTCCTCACATTGTCACTGGGTTCTTCAGGATTCTCGAAGACAATTTGTGGCTGCTGTGACCCCATATAAACAAATTCAGAATAGATTCAATTATTTTGAGGGGAGCATGCCAAACTAAATATATCTTTGGGAGGAGTATCATTTTGACTAAACTAATGCGTCCCATAACACCCAGAGGTAGTCTGGCCCAAGTCTTGATTTTGATCAGGGTATATAGAGTTTCGTAAAGGTGTGATTTTAACTGCATGTTCTATCTCCGTCTGGTTTTTGAATCCTGACATTAAAGGATATCTAAAATTTTAATTTTAACCTTTTTGTTTTGTATAAAGTATCAAATGTTTTAAACTCCAGTCAAGTTTTTTTTCATTTGCTGTCAGTTTCCTGCTGGGGAGATTTTCTTTCACTTCCTGTCTGGTAGAGCATGACAATGTAACTTGTACCAGGAAGTGAAATGAAATTTTTCCAACATACAGAAAACCAGTCAAGTGTGGAAGATTTTCTCTACTCCTGTTTTAGGGACAGCTCAATATTTTGGATTCTCCCTCACTGTAATGCTGGTTGTAATGGTCATCAGGATGACTAAAGGAAGTGAATCTCCCCAGCAGGATGACAAACAGCAATAGAATTCTCATAAGGGCTCTAACCCCTCCCCTAAAGCTAAACCCCAGACTGATATGAAAGATCAATATGGTTTTGTAATTATTAAATGGGAACTTCAGTCTGTTTCTCAAGTGTCTCTACCTCCCCTGGCACCCCATGTGCAGATGTACCAACAGGCCCAGCCTTTGGGCCCTAGAAGAGCCTGTCTGAACATATGTCTAGGCAGCACAAATAATATAAAAAATGTAAAATAAAAGCTAAAAGGGGGAGGAGGCAGGGCAGCATAACATGACCTTTAGGCCGCGTACACACGGGCGGATTGTCTGTCCAACTTAGTCCGCTGAACCGTGTTTCAGCGGACAATCCGCTCGTGTGTGGGCTTCAGCGGACTTTTTCAGCGGACTGTCTGACGAACAAAGTCTTACGGAATTTCCGAAATTTTGTCCGTTCAAACTTGGTTTTGTCCGTCCAAACTTGGTTTCAGCGGACAGTCCGCTCGTGTGTAGGCAAGTTGGACGAACTAAGTATGGCGCATGCTCAGAAAGGATTTACACGGCCGAAGGTTGCATTGCAGTGTATAGGACGTAGTTTTTCTAGTCCCGTCGTACGTGCTGTACACGTCATCGCGCAAGCTTTCAGCGGACTGTCTGCTCATCGTGTGTGGTCAAGTCAGTTCATGCAAATTTTGAACGGACTGTCTGTCGGATTGTCTGACGAACTTAGTTGGGCAGTCAATCCGCCCGTGTGTACGCGGCCTAAGGGTGAAGATCCACTTTAATACATCATTAAATGTATTTTTAAAAGCAAGCAGTATAAGGCCCTTAATATGACCCAATATCAGCCTTCTGCAGTCTGTCTACAGCAGAACTTAGAGTACAAGCGGAAGAAGCAGTATAAAGGAGCCAACCAGTTTGTGTACTAACAAGCAGCATGCTGATAGAAAGAGGAAGCTGAGTGACAGAGAGATGACCTCCTCTTTTCACTGTCCAATCACAGGCTGGGGTGCAAGACAACCCAGGCTTAGAGAAAGTGCGTAAATAATGTTGACCATCAGACTGTGGACAAAACAAAGTACTGCAGGAAATATTTCTAGACTGAACCATAATATTTCAGTAAAAGCTGGTTATTGTTATTTTAAATGTAATAAACTATTCTTTAAAATCTTGTTATTTTTGAAGTTCTGCTTAGTATTGTGCAGTATGTAAAGTCGGCCATACATGGATCGAAATTCGGCAGGATCAGTAGGGACCGGCCAAACTGCAATCCTTGCAAGTGTAGTGCCCCAGTAAGCTACTACTGTTAAATTTTGTTTTTGTCCTCCCTGTAGCCAGGGAGAGCAACAATCAATTAGTAGTATCTGTCCTGGGTTCTGCTGTTGCAGGCTCAGCTACTTTTCCCTGCATCACACTGAGTTATGGGCAACACAGACCCTGTTCTGCATATCAATGCCTCTTCAGCCAATCCCTGGTCAGGTAAGTGAGTGACCAGCAGGGGTCTGAAATGGGTATAAACAGGCTGGGACCCTGCACAGAAGTCTTTTGTTCCTTGGGGTGTAAGACCTAGCCTGAGAGACTACCTGCAGCTGCAAGAATCATTTTTAGGGTCCGAGCTTCTGCTTTGGCTTGGGGACCTCTGGCCAAGCCTCCTGAAAGCTCATGATGCAGAACACAGGCATTTAAAGTTCAGAAACCGATTTACACTGCATGCGCCAACACAGTATTCAGTTATATTATGTACAGTTAGGAAATAATCCAGGCTTTTCTTCAAGCAATCTACTGAGCTAGCCAGAACCACCTCTGGAGGGAGTCTATTCCACATTTTTACAGCTCTTACTGTGAAGAAACCTTTCCGTATTTGGAGATGAAATCTTTTTTCCTCTAAGCGTAAAGAGTGCCCCCATGTCCTCTGTGATGACCTTAAAGTGAATAACTCAACACCAAGTTCACTATATGGACCCATTATATATTTGAACATGTTGATCAAATCCCCCTTAATCTCCTCTTATCAAGAGTGATTAAATTCAGTTCCTCTAATCTTTTCTCATAGCTGAGCTCCTCCATGCCTCTTATCAGTTTTGTTGCCCTTCTCTGCACTTTCTCCAGTTCCCTAGTATCCTTTTTGAGAACTGGTGCCCAGAACTGAACTGCATATTCCAGATGAGGTCTTACTAATGATTTGAACAGGGGCAAAATTATATCTCTCTCAGGAGTCATACCTCTCATAATACAAGAAAGGACTTTGCTCGCTTTGGAAACCGCAGCTTGGCATTGCATGCTATTATTGACAATTTGTGCTACAGCGCAGCTAAACCGGGGTAGTATGAAAGGGGCCTTAGTGTCCTCTAATACAGTTTGTTTAAGTACAGTATATTGTAGTATGCCAAGGCTCACCCTCACCCTATCCCAGTTCTCTAATAAAATAAAAACCACAAAAAAAGACACGTGCAGCCTGTTCTCTGACTTGAGCAGCTGTGAACTACTGTGTGCCTGGCTGCTGTGTACCTATCAGGGAATAGAACCTGGAACTAAACAGCCAGACCAGTCCTGGGTCTGCGCTAAATATGGGCAAGCTGGTTGTACAGAAGTCTACCCCCGGCAGCACTGATCAGTATATTCTGATAGCGGGGACGTCTCCCAGCTGTCAGCATACTGCTCAGTGGGGAGGTGTCCTCCATCCACATTTAGTTTGTGGATAGGAGAAATTGAGTCATTTTTTCCATTCAACCTGTTATTTGAACAAAATAAAAAAATGACTCATCTATGGGCTGCTTCAGAACTGCATTGTTTGTATGCTTCAAATGCAATAACCTTCCCTTGTACCTGTCGCTGCCTGCTATGCAGAGACTGAGCATTGTTCTACAGTATATCGGGGTAAAGCCAAGCAAGCTGTTTATTTCTACTGATGTCATCTGGAGTTGAAGGGTGAAACATCCACATTGGATTTACCCCTCCCATGGCAGCTAAGACCTTTTGGCAAGTGTATGTAAACAATGCACATCTGTCATTGTCTGCCTCTAGCACTCCAACATGCCTATCAGAGTACACAAGTAGCAGACACTCAAGCTGTTGCTAGGAGGGGGGATGCCAAGAATCCATACATATTAAAATAGATCAGATCTCTTGCTTTTGTCTTTCTTTTGTATTTAAAATGGACGTTTGCCAAGAAAAATAAAAATAAAAAATTTCTACTGATAATGAGCAACTACATTATTGTGAAAGGGGGTTTTCTACTCAGTGATCATATTGTTAGGTAAACCTGCTTGTCGGTTCAAAAAGAAAAGAAAAGAATCACAAGGCTACAATACTTTATACAGTGGGGAAAATAATTATTTGATCCCCTGCAGATTTTGTAAGTTTGCCCACTTACAAAGAAACAAAGGGGGTTATTTACTAAAGGAAAATCCACTTTACACTACAAGTGCACTTGTGAGTAAAGTCGCTGTAGATCCGAGGGGGAAATGCAATGAAAATAAAAAACAGTATTTTAGCTTGCACATGATTGGATGATAAAATCAGCAGCACTTCTACTCATTTTAGATCTACCCCTTAGATTTATAGCGACTGCACTTTCAAGTGCACTTGCAGTGCAAAGTGGATTTGCCTTTGTAAATAACCCCCAAAGGGTTTATACATTTTTATCATAGATGTTAAATGATAGAGACAGAATATCAACCACAAATCTAGAAAAAAACACAATACAAATGTTATGAATTGAGTTGGAGTTCACTGAGTAAAATAAGCATTTGATCCCCAAGCAAAACACGATTTAGTACTTGGTGGAGAAATCCTTGTTGGCAAGCACAGAGGTAAGACATTTCTTGTAGTTGGTTGCCAGGCTTGCACACATCTGAGGAGGGATTTTCATCCACACTTCTTTACAGATCTCTAAATCCATAATGTTTCTTGGCAACTCGAAGTTTCAGCTCCCTCCATGCATTTTCTAAAGGATTAAGGCCTGGAGACTGGCTAGGCCACTCCATGACCTTAATGTGCTTCTTCTTGAACCACTCCTATGTTGCCTTGGCAGAATGTTTTGGGTCATTGTCATGCTGAAAGATCTATCCATGACCCATCCCCAGTGTGAGAGAAGAAGGTTCTCTTCCAAGATTTTACAATACATGACCTCATCTATTGGCCCCTCAATGCGACAAAGTCTGTCTGTACCTTTAGCAGAGAAACAGCCCCAAAGCATAATGTTTCCACCTCCATGCTTGACTGTAGGGATGGTGTTCTTAGGGTCATAGTCAGCTTTTTTCTTCCTCCAAACACGGCGAGTCCCCCTCCTCAAGAAGGTACCACCATGCCAATGAACATCTAAATTATTCAGAGAAGGATTTGGAGAAAGTGATGTGGTCAGATGAGACCAAAATGGAGCTTGCCATTAACTTGACTCACCGTGTTTGGAGGAAGAAAAATGCTGACTATGACCCTAAAAACACAATCCCTACAGTCAAGCAGGAAGGTGGAAACTATGCTTTGGGGCTGTTTCTCTGCTAAAGGCCCAGACCGACTTTGCTGCATTCAGGAGTCACGGGACAGAGCCATGTATTGTAAAATCTTGGATGAGAACCTACTTCCCTCATCCAGAACACTGAAGATGGGTCATAGATGGCTCTAGCCAATCTCCAGACCTTAATCCTATAGAAAATTTATGGAGGGAGCTGAAATTTCGAGTTGCCAAGAGACAGCCAAAAAACCTTAAGGATATAGAGAAGATCTGTAAAGAAGAGCAGACCAGACTGCCTCCTGAGATGTGTGCAAACCTGGTAACCAACTACAAGAAATGCCTTACCTTTGTGCTTGCCAACAAGAGTTTCTCCACCAAGTACTAAGTCATGTTTTGCTTGGGAATCAAATACTTATTTTATTTACTGAACTGCAATTCAATTTATAACATTTGTATCATGTGTTATTTTTGGATTTTTGGTTGATATTCTGTCTCTATCATTTAAAATACACTTGTGATAAAAATGATAGACCCTTCATTTCTTTCTAAGTGGCAAACTACAAAAATCTGCAAGGGATCAAATTAATTATCCTTCTGACCTATATAAAGCAGGAATATATGGTGAATAGGTTTATTTTTTTAGAACAGTGAAGATGTATGATTTGTGTGATTTGAAGGCTAAATTAAACATGGCTTACAGGTACGACAATAAAGTAAATGAACATTTTACAAATTCATACAAGTTTTTTTTATATTATTGGGGCATCTTGACTGTATAAGTTATTTTCCAGAAAAGGTGAACTTAGCCTTTAACCACTAGAGATCCGTGCTATAGCCAAATGACGGCTACAGCGTGGACCTCCTTTGCCGGGACCACGCCTATTGACATCGTCCCGTGCACGAGCGGCCTGCGCGCCCCCTGAGGAGCGCGCGCGGCGCGCTCTGTGATCGGCGAGTCTATGAGACTCGCCTGATCACGGATCCGAGCAAGGGGTCGATCCCGACCCCTTACCACGTGATCGGCTGTCAGCCAATGACAGCTGATCATGTGATACAACGGAGCCGGTAATCGGCTATTTTTCCTCCTTGCGCTGACAGCGCGAGGAGAAAAAAAAGAGCCAATCACAGGCGGCCATGATCGGGACATCAGTCCCGATCACGGCCAGCTTACCAGTGCCCACCTGCCCCCTGCCAGTGTCACCTCAGGAATAAATAAGTGCCCCCCGTCAGTGCCACCCATCAGTGCCCATAGTGCCACCCAGCAGTGCCCACAGTGCCAAACATCAGCGCCCACAGTGCCCCACATCAGTGCCCACAATCTGCCTCAACAACGGTGCTGCACCCCAGTGCCACATATCCGTGCCCATCAGTGTCATCTACCAGTGCCCATCAGTGCCCATCAGTGCCACCTATCAGTGCCACCTATCAGAGCCACCTATCAGTGCCCATCAGTCCCATCTATCAGTGGTACCTATCAGTGCCCCTTAGTGCCACCCATCCGTGCCACCCATCCGTGCCACCCATCCGTGCCATCTTATCTGTGCCCATCTTTGCCCATCAGTGTCGCCTTATTTGTGCCCATCAGTACTGCCTTATCTGTGCCTATCGGTGCCACCTTATCTGTACCTATTAGTGCCGCCTTAACTATGCCTATCAGTGCCCACCAGTGCAGCCTATCAGTGCCCACCAGTGCAGCCTATCAGTGCCGCCTCATCAGCGCACTTCAATGAAGGAGAAAAATGACCTGTTTGCAAAATTTTATAACAAACTATTAAACATATGCATTTTTTTTGTTTGTTTAGCAAAAAATAAAACTCCCAGCTGTAATTAAATACCACCAAAAGAAAGTTCTATTTGTGGGAAAAAAATGATAAAAATGTCATTTGGGTACAGTGTTGTATGGGCGTGCAATTGTCATTCAAAGTGCATCAGCGCTGAAAGCTGAAAATTGGTCTGGGCAGGAGGGGGGTTTAAGTGCCCAGTAAGCAAGTGGTTAAGCAACATCAGAATCATTGTTGGCACCAAATGTGGTGGTTGTAAAAAACGCTGACTGCTTAGGGTTTGCATTTGTAACAATCTCTGGAGATTATAAACAATGGCATAAAAAATGGAGAGCAGCAGTTCTGCACAAGAATAAAACACCTTGAACTGCTTGCATAAAGGAATGTGACCTAAATTAGTATTTAGTTGAAAGAGAAAGTGTAGGAAATTCGATAAATTCAATGACTGAAATATTACAGTGCCTTGAAAAAGTATTCATATCCCTTGAAATTTTCCACATTTTGCCCCATGTTACAACCAAAAACGTAAATGTATTTTATTGGGATTTTATGTGATAGATCAACACAAAGTGGCACATAATTGTGAAGTGAAAGGAAATGATAAATGGTTTTCAATTTTTTTTACAAATATGTGAAAAGTGTGGCATTCATTTGTATTCAGCCCCCTTTACTCTGATACCCCTAAATAAAATCTAGTGGAACCAATTGCCTTCAGAAGTCACCTAATTAGTAAATAGAGTCCACCTGTGTGTAATTTAATCTCAGTATAAATACAGCTGTTCTGTGGACCCCTCAGAGGTTTGTTAGAGAACTTTAGTGAATAAACAGCATCATGAAGGCCAAGGAACACACCAGACAGGTCAGGGATAAAGTTGTGGGGAAGTTGTGGAGCAGGGTTAGGTTATAAAAAAATATCCCAAGCTTTGAACATCTCACGGTGCACTGTTCAATCTATCATCCAAAAATGGAAAGAGTATGGCACAACTGCAAACCCACCAAGACAGGGCCATCCACCTAAACTGACAGGCCAGGAAAGGAGAGACTTAATCAGAGAAGCAGCCAAGAGGTCCATGGTAACTTTGGAGGAGCTGCAGAGATCCACAGCTCAGGTGAGAGATTATGTCCACAGGACAACTATTGAACTTTTTTGGCCTAAAAGCAAAATGCTATGTGTGGCTGAAAACAAACACAGCACATCACCCTGAACACACCATTCCCACTGTGAAACATGGTGGTGGCAGCATCATGTTGTGGGGATGCTTTTCTTCAGCAGGGACAGGGAAGCTGGTCAGAGTTGATGGGAAGATGGATGGAGCCAAATACAGGGCAATCTTAGAAGAAAACCTGTTAGAGTCTGCAAAAGACTTGAGACTGGGGCGGAGGTTCACCTCTCAGCAGGACAACGACCCTAAACATACATTAGTTACATAGTATGTGAGGTTGAAAAAAGACACAAGTCCATCAAGTTCAACCTATGTGTGTGATTATAAGTCAGTATTGCATTGTATTGCATTGTATGTTGTGGTCATGCATGTGCTTATCTAATAGTTTTTTTAAACTATCAATGTTCCCCGCTGAGCTACAATGGAATGGTTTCGATTAAAGCATACTCATGTGTTAGAATGGCCCAGTCAAAGTCCAGACCTAAATCCAATTGAGAATCTGTGTCAAGACGCCCTCCATCCAAACTAACAGAGCTTCAGCTATTTTGTAAAAAAAAAAAAAAAAAAAATTGTCAAAAATCTCACTCTCCTAGATGTGCAAAGCTGGTAGAGACATCCCCAAAAAGACTTACAGCTGTAATTTGCAGCAGAGAAAGGTGGTTTTACAAGATATTGATTTAGGGGGGCTGAATACAAATGTACACCACACTTTTCAGATATTCACATACTTTTCAGATATTTATTTGTAAAACAAAATTTAAATCATTTATCATTTTCCTTCCACTTTGTGTTGGTCTATCATATAAAATCCCAATAATATACATTTATATTTTTGGTTGTAACATGACAAAATGTGGAAAATTTTAAGGGGTATGAATAATTTTTCAAGGCGCTGTACATGGGGACTGTCTTACCTGCTAACAAAAAGGTATTACTACTCAATCATTATTCTAATCCAGAAATCTATATCGATTAGTCATACCATTATGAAACTGACAAGTAAAATGAATAATAATTAATTATTTCGAGACAAGGGCACTTGAAAGTGGGTGGGATATATTAGGCATCAAGTGAACATGTTGTCCCTGAACTTGATGTGTTGAAAGTAGAAAAAATGGGCAAGCGTAAGGATTGCCCAATCCTTGTAATGGCCAGACTATTGTTTCAGAGCAACTCCAAAACTACAACTCTTGTGGGATGTTCCAGGTCTGTAGTGGCTAGGACCTACCAATAGTGGTCCAAGGAAGGAAAACTGGAGAACCAGCAATGCACGTGGGGAGCCAAGGCTGGCCTGTGTAGTTTGATCCAATAGAAGAGCTAATGTCGCTCAATTTGCTGAAAGAGTTAATGCTTGTTCTGATAGAAAATGCATTGCAATTTGTTGTGTATGGGGCTGCTTAGTCAGGGGCAGGGTGGTTAAAAGATATTTAAACAATTTTTTTTTTTAATTTTAATAAATTTATTTTACTAAAATGCTTTTGGATTAAATACGTATATAAAGATAGTTTTCTATTTAAGATACATTAATAATTTAGCTTATTCAGCATGAAATGGAGCTTAGTAATGTAGCATGAGGCTGTATATTCTGCAATATTTACAGTTTTGGTAAACTCATCCAATGAATCCAAGCTGGGATAACATGCGCTGCATTGATGCAATTACACAATTTCACAGTAACCATGAGATAAAACAAAGTTCAGGAATATTGCTTTATCCCATTGTTTTGCAAAGCTATGTACAGAGATGACAGTTGCACTTTAAAAATTATGATTTAAATCGAGTGGATTTACATCAAGCCTTTTTACTAGTGATTTAATCATGATTTAAAGTTGATTTCAATTGAGTTGATTTAAACCAAATCCACCCTGGTCAGAGGGCTCATGCTGACCCGTGTCAACAGCTAAAAGCATATACAATGGGCACATGAGCATCATAACTGGACCACAGAGCAATGGAAGAAGGCAGCCTAGTAGGATAATCATGCTTTATTTTACATTATGTGGATGGCTGGGTGCGTGTTATATGGTGGATGAGATGGCACCAGGATGCACTATGAGAAGCCCAGTCCATGGAGGCCCCATCTCACAACTTACAGGACTTAAAGGATCTGCTACTGACGGCTTGGTGCCAGATACCACAGCATACCTTCAGAGGCATGGGCGTAGCATAAGGGGTTGCAAGGGTCACAATCGCAACCCTGCCCCTAGCTCCAGGGGGCCCCTGCAGCCTCCCGATTATCATATCCTGCACAAAATCCATCTTTGCTCTGCCCTAGGGCCCCACAGCCACTCCCCAGTACTGGGTTTCTACTTTGCCTTCCACAGTTCACAGCCCTCTGTTCCCATTGGCTGGGGAGAAGCTGTGAGCTATTTCCTGAATAGAGAGGAGCACGAGATGAGAACAGCCCAGGATGGGGAAGTGTCTGTGCTGTGTGCTGGCAACATGGTATGGTAACCGAGCTCAGTGAGGCAAGAGGAGGAGAGTGCTCTCCTGTATCCACGATGGGACCGATGTCACTGGTGAGGTATGACACTGCTCAGTGTCTCCTAGTCACCAGCTGGGATTCTCTGCCCCCTCCCCCCACCTGGAGATGTCTACTTACCCCACTTCCCTGACAACCGGGGGAAAGACACACACCTCCGGGAGGTGACCTTCCCTCAGCACTGACAGAAAAACCTTCAGAAGTTGCTAAAACGAATCCCTTAACACCTCCCAGTAGGGCCTCTGAAGGGCTGCAAGCTCCAGATTTTGTGTCACATGGCTTTGCCCTCCCAGATATAAGTTGCCCCCCCAAGCCCCCTGACCACCCCTCCACCCTGCATGCTATGCCTGGCTGCTGAGCTCCTTTCCCATTATAGCACTCTATACTGTTCCTTCTCCGCAGGGCTGAAATCACATTCCTTTACAACACAGCCAGGTAGCCATGATCTGCATATGGTGTATCTTCTTAATGCAACTACACTGCCATTCCAACCAGAGAATTTTACAGGTCAGAAGGGCAACATAAGCCAGATACACCCTATAAAGACTGGCAGACTGTGTGTAAAGGAATGTGATTTCAGCCCTGTGTATTGTGGGGGGAGGGGGGGGGCTTTATACAGTGCTGGGATGGGAAAGGAGCTCTGCCAAGTGACCTGCTAGGGGTCCCTGTCCTCTGATTCTCCAGCGGTAATCCCTGTCTTCTGATGTAAAGAGGAACTCTGGGGACTCAAAATTCTTAAGCCACTTTCAGTATCTTGACATGCGGTGGATGGTGGATGTATTTGCACACACGTTGGAAGTAGTGGGGGGGGGGGGGGGCAGGCCAACTTTTGCATCGGAGCCCACAAGCTTCAAGCTACGACTCTAGTGGAGTCCATGCCTTGATGGGTCAGGGAGGTTGTGGCAGCAAAAGGGGGACCTATTCAATATTAGGTGGATAGTTATGTTATGGTAGGTGTTAAGGAGGGACTTTGACCAAGCAATCCAGCTTGGTCAAGGTCTCTCCTTTACTGTGAATATAAAAGACGGACTGAGGTAGTACTTATAAGCACATTTACAGCTAACCTCAACCTTTCAAACTTCACTCTCTCAATCAACATTGACTATTTTTAAACTTTATGTTGTTAATATATAGGAATGTATACCATATTTGCTTGTTTTAAAATTTTCTTTTACATTTAATTCAGTTATTTCCTGGTATCCTAGGCAAATTTTGTTATACATCCCAGGAGTCTTCAGTAGGGAGGAATGGCTTTCTCATCTAAGCACACCCACTCTTTCTTGCATGCCTGAGCTAAGGGCACATGGATTCCAGGAAGTAAATGCTATATTAATCACCTGCCCTTACTCAAGATGGTTGCAGCTAGAAATGTTAGGGGGTCTTTTTAAAATTTATATCTCAACTAAATAAACCATGGAGTTTGCTTTGAATATTAAAAATGAATTAAATAACATTTTTGGTTCGTGGTGCTCAGATGAAGTATAGTTCCACTTTAGTGGTAAGGTCCATATAGTCAGGGTGCTGCTTTACCTGCCTAAAATGCTGTATGAAAGAACCTTTGCTGGGAAAAATAGATAAGATACTTGTCTTTTCCCAACTTCTGTAGTGCAAGGGTTGACGTCATCCCTCTACTGACAAGATGCTGAGTAGCCCAGAAGAGGATCTTCTTCTCACAGGATATGGGCGACTCAACATTCTCTGAGATCTGACCAAAAGGAGGATGACTCACCCTTGCATGGACATCATGGGAGGAAGTCAGGAAGAGGTAAGCATATTATCTATCTTTCACCCCACCAGTATTTTTATACAGTATTTTATAGAGATGAAATGGGGCAACTTGAATAAGCGGCCTTGCCACTGAGTTAGGGTTTTCCTAGTTAATACATGAATGTTAAATAGGATATGTAAATATGCTTTAAACAATGTTGTCATAGGCATATTTCTTGTTTCTTTACATACCACATAAAGCATTGTAGATAATTAGTTGTGGTTATTAACATAATACTGAAGCTTAAAGTGATACTAAAGGTTCGTTTTTTATTTGTTCAAAATAAAAAACATGACATACCTCCACTGTGCAGCTTGTTTTGCACAAAGTGGCCCTGAACATCTTCTTCTGGGGTCCCTCGGCCGCTCTCACGGCTTCTCCCCGCATCAGATAACCCCCTAGGAGTAGCGCTCTCCTGAGGGGATTACCTTGCGGACACGCTCCTGAGTCCAGCATTTGCGTCCATAGACACGAATGCCAGACTCGGCCCTGCCCCCAGCGCCCGCGTCATTGGATATGATTGACAGCAGCGGGAGCCAATGGCTGCTCTGCTATCAATCCATCCAATCAGGACCAGAGACAGTGGCTTTTGCTGATGTGCTTGTCTCTGGGACAAGATAGAGGGGGCCAGGGAAGTAAAACGGGGGCTTGGGGGGGCTGCAGCATTACAGGAGGTTTTTCACCTCAATGCATAGAATGCATTGAGGTGAAAAACTTTGAAGGTTTACAACCCTTTTAAAGCTGAACCCCAAGAAACTTAAACATTTCCCCCTGCAGTAGGGCTGATAGACTGATAGTTTAGGTCTAGAGGGCATGGTAAAGTAGAATTACTTCCATGATTCCTGTCTCCTCCTCATGGCTAGACTGGTCAATGCAGCATCTTCTTCCCCATGTTCCACCATCTAAGGTCCTGATGTCATCCAGAACAATGACAGCACACCACTGGAGCATGGGGGAGCACCGTCTGCCAGGGGAGCAGAGGATGGGGTAAGTAAAAGTGCTTTTTCTTCCCCTGGACTGCAACCCCACTGCAGGGGTGTATTTTCAGGTTTCCTAGAGTTCAGGTTTAAATTAGATGGCAGGGCTACATATCCTATATATCAAAATGGCACCGCCTACATTGTAGTACCTGTTTGGATATAAATGCTGGAGTATTTTCCTGACATTCATTAGAGTGGCTTAGGTAAAGTGGCTTGGGTAAGCTACCAAAACCTTCAAAATTAAAGAACAAGTTCAATTGAATGTGACTACTACTATTAGATATACCAGGGTCTCCAAACTTTTTAAACAAAGGGCCAGTTTACTGTCCTTCAGACGTTGGGGGAGCCAGACTGTGGCCAGTGAAAGTGGAAAATGCCCTGGCATCAATGGGAGTAAAAATGCCCCATCATTGGCGTCAGTGGGGGGAGTAGTTCCTTAATGTTGGTGTCATTGGCAGAAATTAGACCTAACTAGAGTGTCAGTGGGAGGAATAGTGCCCATCATTGGTATCAGTTGGAGGAATAGTGATTTATTTGTAGTGTCATTGGCAGGAATTAGACCTCACTGTTGGCGTCAGTGGGAGGAATAGTGCCCCATCACAGGTGTCATTGGGAGGAATAGTGCCCCATTGCTGGTGTCAGTGGAAGGAATATTGTCCCATCATTGGTGTAAATGGGAGGAATATTACCCCATTGTTGGTATCAGTGGGATAAATAGTGCCCCAATGTTGGTGCCAGTGGGAGGAATAGTGCCCCATTGTTGATGTCAGTGGGAGGAATAGTGCCCCATCATTGGTGTCAGCGGGAAGAATAGTGCCCCATCATTGGTGTCAATCAGAAGAATACTGCCCCAAGGGCTGGATAAAGGCAAGCAAAGGTCCACATCCGGCCCCCATGTTGCAGTTTGGAGACCACTGAACACCTGAATAATTGAGAACCTTCACAGACAACCTAAGGCCGCGTACACACGCGCGGACTGTTCGCCCAACCTTGTCCGCTGAACAGTGTTTGGGCGGACAGTCCGCTCGTGTGTGGGGCTTCAGCGGACAGTTTCAGCGGACAGTTGGCCGAACAAGGTCTTACGGAAATTCCGAAAAACTGTCCGCTGAAACAAGGTTTCAGCGGACTGTTCGCTCGTGTGTAGGCTTGTTCGGCCAACTAAGTCTCGCGCATGCTCAGAAAGGATTTCCACGTCGGAAGGTTGCATTGCAGTGTATAGGATGTCGTATTTTTCATCCCGTCGTACGTGCCGTTCACGTCATCGCGCACGGTTTCAGCAAACTGTTCGTCCGTCGTGTGTGGCCATGTCCGTCCATGCTAAGTTTGAGCGGACTGTTCGCTCAAACTGTTGGACGGACAAAGTTGGGCCAACAGTCCGCGCGTGTGTACGCGGCCTTAGAGTCTTTGTTGTGATCTTTGAGGATGAATTACTTCACCCAGCATGTAGCTAGAGAGGTTAGGAATCGCTGGTTTTAAAACTCTTCTATTGCTTCATTTTAGGATGCCAATTCATCTATGCATGTCTGTATATCTTCTCAATAAATCTTATGGTCAAACAATACAAAGAAGTGAATGGAGCAGTTTCATTCTACTGGTTGTTAAAATATGTAAAAGTCTGGGTACAGGTGAATCTTGAAGATAAATTATAGGACCGCAGAATCTCTGTGATGGGGTGAGGGGTTACATAGTTAGGTTGAAAAAACACATAAGTCTGTCTGATTCAACCAATAGAAATAAATAAATCAACTCCATATATGGAACTCTATGCCCACTAGTGATCCAAAGAAAGGCAAAAAAAAACCCTATGAAGCATGGCCAAATATGCTCCAGCAGGGAAAAAAAATTCTTGTCTTATCCCCTGAATGCAATTCCCTGGATCAACAATCTCCAGTCCTATTACCTATCCAGTTATATTTTGAGTGTTTAGGTAAACGATAGCTCTTGCCTTCTAAACTTGATCTAGAAAAGTTTCAGCTCTTTACATGCTTCAATCTTCTTCATTCTAAGCAGGGGGCTTTCACATAGAGATCTACGGAGGTCACAAGTCATTCCGGCCAGCCGCGGACTGGCATTTAAAAGATAGAAGAGTGCCAAGACACAAAATTTGCACTTGAAGATCCCCCATTCGGGGGCACAGAACGTAAAGAAAATCATATTATTTATCTCCCCCAGATTCAGGGATATTGCGATTCCTGAAGTGTGCTTTATGTCATACATTAAACTGTTAATGGAAGAAGAGATCAATATTAACTTTTGTGCAAAGAAATGCAATATTTTAGAGAAGAAATTAATAACATCCACCATACACACTGGCAAACTAATCCACCATGACCTTAGTTTTGAAAGAGCGTAGCACCAACCCTTACTGTATTAAGTTATTAGGAAGACTTAATATTAAAACCCTAAGAAGCCCATCAGGAATATTCAATTAATACATGGTACAATCCAGCTTAAAAATAGAAGAGAGGAACGCGACAAAACACAGCCAACCGAATACAACATCTAAAAAAAATTAAAATAAAATAGAAAAATATGGACAATTAAAAGAAGGTAATATGGCCACATAACGGAGTACAATTTTATCTCCCCTATGAATAAAATATTGCAGACTTTTTTTTTTCATCAGAGCTGAAATAAGCGACAAACTATAATGCTAAAATGGATTTTCAGAAGCTAGATGCCTAAGTATTACATGTCGTCATGGTGCAAGCTTGTCCAAAATAGCGATGCAGAAAAGAGGTGAATGGTAAAGGATGCTTACCAGGTACCACACGCCAAGGATTATTGTCCCAGTGCGGACATGACAACACAGGCAACAGCTGTTAGAGTAGAATCGAGCCCATGGTGAATACATCTTCATGTCTTGGTAATGATTAGAAATAAACTCTCTCCTTGGAATGGTGGCCTTTAATGCAGCAGATAAGACTTTAGCTGTTCTTACAGCAATGGAGTTTGCTTCAGTGCATGGAAAATATGAGCAGAGCTTCAGCACCACCACAGCAAAGGACAACACAGGCAGGCAGCATCACTGCTCACAACTGCAGATTCTCCTATACAGCACTAAAGACAACCACTGAGCACATAAGAATAGATTAGCTGGAGATAACCAGGATCTACCAAAAAGCTGAGCACCAATACCCTCTAGTGGGAAGGAGGATGCGTTACAATCTACCAAGCTTGTTTCTTTTTATAGTATCTATTTTACGTTCAGTATTATGTGAAAGCGTTATGCTTTAGGGTTCTTGTGGAAAGATCCGTACAGTATATAGTACCTTTTTTTTTTTTTTTTTTTACAGATTTGAATGCAGCAGTAGTGTATATTATAAGCAGATGTGTTGTGCTCAGTAATCTTGCACTGCATTCATCTGCAGAAAACCACAATAGAAAATTCTATGTTCGCAGTCAGTATTGCTGCGTCATTTATGCAAAGAGATACATGTACGTGTGCTTCTTTATGTGTCTTTTGGTGCATTTTTGTAGTGCATTTTGTTTCATGCTTAATGCATTTTGTTGTTTTTTTGTCGGAGGAGACTTATAGGGTAGGGGGCAGGCAGTACCAGGACAGGGTTGGATCCAGAATTATGCCCCCCTAATCCACTATTAATAAATGTCGTAGAATGGGTGTACCATTCTGCTTCCTTTTTTGCCCCTTTGCTTCACTGAGCCCAGGGCAACTGTCCCTCCTGCCCACCCCTTGTCCTGGAAGCAGGCGGGTGGCACATCCTCCATGTTTCCCTCCTCATTGGGTGCCAAATGTGGGTCACATGAGAGGCCTACCCCGAGGGTGGGTTCTTCTGGGCTCCCTATCTACTTTACTTGAACAGATGACTGAACACTAGTTCACTTTCTTGATGTTAATTTACACCACCATGATCACTGTTTCATTTAGAAGGGACACACAGAGCAAATGTCCTTTGCACCCGTCCAAGGTTTCACTGCTATCTCACTCCAAGTAACGGTATGTAGTACCACCATGTACCTAGCTCAGACTCCATGTGTTCAGTTCATTAACTCTTCCTTACCTGTGTACAGAATGGAGACCTCTGCAGTGCTGATCTGGTCCTGTTGCTATGGGAGACGGACCTGGTCACAGAGAGAGTTTCGACAACAACTCCTCCTGCAAGAAGCTATCCCACCTGGTACATGTACTGTACACACTTATGACAAGTTGCTAGAGAGACCTTTGCTACCCTTGGCAACCACCTGTGTCTTCACACTCTATTAACTCTTATACTGATGCCTTCATATACCAATGTGCGTGGCTAACCCAAGCTGTATATTATGTGTGCCAGTTATTTGTATTACACCCCATGAGTAACTTCAAACTAGGCAAGGACAAAGTTCCAGAAGTTTTCCTTAAAGTGGTGGCACAGGCTGAAGGTTTTTTGTTAACTTCATGCATTCAATGCATGAAGGTAAAAACCTTCTGTGTGCTGCTTCCACAGTGAACCAAGGATACATGTATGTGCGTGAGGCACTCAGACTGTATGGTAATGAAGTCCTGTGCCTACCACTGTGCAGTGGCAGCTGGTGAAGTTTTAGGATGAGGGGCCCCTCCCACTTATCACAAGCCACACCCCTTATCGAATCAACATCATATACCAGGCTGCACATTATACACTGGGCTCTGCACATCATAAACCAGGCTGCACATTATACACAGGGCTCTACTAAAGCAGATGAATCATGCCTATCTTGTGTATAACCACATCAGGCACCTTTTCTGCAACCTGTAAATCACACATATCTGCATTCTGCAACCTGTAAATCACACATATCTGCATTCTGTAACCTGTAAATTGCACATATCTGCATTCTGTAAATCGCACATAACTGCATTCTGCAAATTGTAAATTGCACATAACTGCATACAGCAGCCTGTAAATCGCACATATATGCATTCTGTAAATTGCATTCTGTAAATCGCACAGATGTGCATTCTGTAAATCTCACATATCTGCATTCTGCATTCTGTAAATCGCACATATCTGCATTCTGTAAAACGCATTCTGTAAATCGCACATATCTGCATTCTGTAAATCTCACATATCTGCATTCTGCATTCTGTAAATCGCACATATCTGCATTCTGTAAATCGCACATATCTACAACCTGTAAATCTCACATATCTGCATTCTGTAAATCGCACATATCTGAATTCTGTAAATCGCACATATCTACAACCTGTAAATTGCACATATCTGCATTCTGTAAATTGCACATATCTACAACCTGTAAATCGCACATATCTGCATTCTGCAAATCGCACATATCTACAACCTGTAAATTGCACGTATCTACAACCTGTAAATCTTGTTGGGGGGGTATGCTGCCGACCACCGATAATAACCATTTAAAAAAAAAATGGATATTATCGGTGGTCGTCAGCATTAAACCCCCCCCCCCCCCCCACTAAACAAGATTTAAAAAAAAGGGTTTATTATCGGTGGTCGGCAGCATACCCCCCTAGACAAGATTTTTTTTAAAAAAGGGTTATTATTAATAACCCTTTTTTTTAAAGCTTCTTTGGGGGGGGGGGTATGCTGCCGACCACCGATAATAACACTTTTCTTTAAATCTTGTTTAGCAAGGGGGTGGTGGGGGGGTTGGGGTATGCTGCCGAGTGCCCACCACCAATAGTAACCCTGTGGATGTGGAGGGGGTACCGGCGGCGGTGCTGAATAAATAATGAATATTGAAGTTGTAAGCAGCCATGCGGCAGCCTTACCTGATCCCCTCAGTCGGGACAGAGAACAGAGCAGTGCCGTGCCAACGTCACTTCCTTGAGTGACGTCGGAAGCACTGCCCACCGCTCACTCAAAGTGCAAATCTATGCACTCACTCGGCCAGTCCATCGCGCCGGAAGCTGTGGCACGATCAGCTGCGCCACAGAGCGCTTTTTTTGGGCCAAATTAAGTGCCTCATCTGCAATATTGTGATTGCATAGACGTGGTGCTTCCCGTATTGCACTGCGCCTGGCGCTCGGCGCCAGGATACCAGTGCATATAGGGGGGGACATTTTTAAAATAAAAGTGTTTTTTTTTTGGACTACATGGGGGTGCTGGCCAGGAAGGGAGCTCATCTATGCTCCAGGCAATGGTAGAGTGATAGGTGTCCCGGGAGATGCACATCAAGTCAAGACCTGTATATGATAGTGAATGGCAGTCACAACCTGGACCTCAGCCAGGCCATGTCCCCCCATCGCCCCGTAGCCTGGTGGGGGTCCAAGCTGAGACTACCATTCACTATCATACACAGGTCTTGACTTCATGTGTGGCTCCCGGAACACCTAGTCGCTCCCCCCACAGTCCCCCTAATACTCATCTAAGCTCCCTCTTCATCCAGCTATGTGCACAAGAGCCTCAGCTGTCCTGGGACCCCCCTCCCCATTGGCAGAGACAGCAGCGGGAGCCATTGGTGGGAGCCAACCAAAAACGTAAAAATATATTTTATTGGAATTTTATGTGATAGACCAATACAAAGTGGCACATAATTGTGAAGGGGAAGGAAAATGATAAATGGTTTTCAACATTTATTACAAATAAAATATGTGAAAAGTGTGGCGTGTATTTGTATTTAGCCCTCAATACTTTATAGAACCACCTTTCGCTGCAATTACAGCTGCAAGTCTTTTTGGGTATGTCTCTACCAGCTTTGCACATAGAACTAAAGAGTTCAATTTTTTTGCCCATTCTTCTTTAAAAAATAGCTCAAGCTCTGTCAGATTGGATGGAGAGCGTCTGTGAACAGCAATTTTCAGGTCTTGTTACAGATTCTCAATTGGATTTAGGTCCGGTCTTTGACTGGGCCATTTTAACACATGAATATACTTTGATCTAAACCATTCCATTGTAGCTCTGGCTTTATGTTTAGGGTCGTTGTCCTGCTGGAAGATGAACCTCCTTCCCAGTCTCAAGTCTTTTGCAGACTCTAACAGGCTTTCTTCTGAGATTGCCCTTTATTTGGCTCCATCCACCTTTCCATCAACTCTGACCAGCTTCCCTGTCCCTGCTGAAGAAAAGCATCCCCACAACATGATGCTGCCACCACCATGTTTCGCAGTGGAGATGGTAAGTTCAGGGTGATGTGCTGTGTTAGTTTTCCGCTACACATAGCGTTTTGCTTTTTAAAAGTAAAATTTTGGTCTCATCTAATAAGAGCACCTTCTTCCACATGTTTGCTGTGTTCCCCACGAGGCTTCTCACAAATCGCAAACAGGACTTCTTATGGCTTTCTTTCAACAATGGCTTTCTTCTTGCCACTCTTCCATAACCTGTCATCTGCTGGCTCAGCGGGGATCGACAGAGCGATCCCCGCTGAGTAAGCGGATGTCCAAGAGGCAGATCATCATGTTCTGTCCCGTGTGAAAGAGCCCTAAGTGTTCTGTTAAAGCAATCTGTAAAATGAATGCTAGATTACTAGATCCCAATCAAAAAGCCAGTGTGAACTGAAAGTATTTTAGTCATGGGTTGAGCCAGGTAGACCGAATCACCCCTTGGTCTCTTATATGTTTTGGATACTACTACTGTGAGACCATTATCTATGTATTCTATTATAGAAAAAGTCTAGAATGAATGGTGGGAGCCCCTCATAATGGATACAGCAGGTGTGCAGACTCAGGAACTCAGTTCAGGGATGATTGGAGCCCCTCCTAATGTGCACAACAGGTATACAGACCTGGGAACTCAGTACAGGAATGGTAAAAATAATAATAATAATAATAATTGGCACAGCAGGTGCACAAACCCAGAAACTCAGTACAGAAATGGTGAAAGTCCCTCATAACTGGCACAGCAGGTAATACAGCCCTCATAATGGGGACAGCAGGTATACAGCCCTGGGAACTCAGTTCAGGTATGGTGGGAACCCCTCGTAATGGGCACAACAGGTGTACACACCAGGGAACTCAGTTCAGGGATGGTGGAAACCCCTCATAATGGGTACAGCAGGTGTACAGACCTAGGAACTCAGTTCAGGGATGGTGGGAACACCTCAATGGGTATAGCAGGTGTACTGTACAGACCTGGAAACTCAGTTCGGGGATGGTGGGAACGACTCAAAATGGGTACAGCAGGTGTAAAGACCTGGAAAATCAGTTCAGGGGTGGTGGGAAAATCATAAATGTGGGTGCTTTCTAAAATTTGGCCCCTCATCCCCTTGTTGAGGAGCTGCAGGATGAGTTCCTGGCAGGCAGTAGTGCTTCTTCTTCCTAATAGGGTGAGCACTCTCTGCGCCCCAAGCCCACCCTATTATGAAGCCTATTAGAGCATCTGGCTCTAATCAGGTGCTTCAAAAAGTACCACTCCCTCCCGCCATAGGAATCCATGTGTCTGGCGTCCTGAAAGGGGCCGGGAGCATGGATGGCAGGGTGGCGCAAGTGCGCCCACAATGTGCGCGCCGCCACTGGCCTTGGTACATAGATGTCATCTGCTGCTGCTTCTGACCTCTCTGATTCCTGGATTTTGATAAGCTCCCTTTTAAAAGTGGTACGGAGGTTAGCAATCTTTTGGCGGACATAGCTGGGGTCTGCCTTCAGGTAAACTGGTTTGCACAATTGGGCAAGTTTCTCCAATGCTGCCAACCTTAGTTTTTTATTAGAGTAGTCTTTGCTTTTAACCCTCCATAGACAGGGCAGCTGCCGGTACATATCAATAAAATGAGGCAGAAAGTCCGGTGATGTGAACTTGTCATTCACGATATGATGCCTGCAAGACAGAACACAAGACAAACCATAATGTCTGGCTTAACCCATAAGCTGGTCCCAATATAGGCCTCAATCTAAGCAGTATAGCCCAATAATCCTCCATGTTGGCCCCAATCTAACCAGTATAGGCCACCAACCACCTATGCCCCAATTTCCAATTGTACCTTTGTTTCTGCCTAATTTTGCGCATTGTCGATCGATCGTCCTCCACTCACAGATTGTTCCTACAGCTGTTCCATCGAACGTGCGTTCTGGCTTAATATACACTGCCCATGCGTCCAACTCCGCTCTCACGTGTGTCATGACGCTGGAGCGTGAACACCTCTCCTATCCTGCATGCGACACACATGGCAGAACTTTCGTGCAGGACATGGTAGTTTCACTGAGTTGCAGCCAGCCCCGCGGTGGTGGAGCTCATAGGAGGGGAAAAGCCACACCAATGAGCATGGGTGAGATGGCAGCAATGGTGCACATCCTGGAGAAGCACAATTACGATTACAACCAGAAAAGACTGCATTTTGCATAAGGTAATCGTTGTTTTGAAGAAAGAATTTTCGGTGGACCGATCAAAGGACCAAATCCAGAAACAATGGTCTGATCTTAAACACCGGGAGCAAGACCAGCTGGAGCACATACATTATATCATTAAAAAAAGTTTTTAAACTAGGCGATGGGGGGGAGGGCCCAGAGGTAGAGATAGTCAACGCGGAACATATTCCAGAGGGTAGTATTGGGGGTATTAGTGGTAGGTTGACTAAAGCACATAAACCCAAGATAATTATAGTAACAAGTCCTAGTTGCAATCTCGAAACACCCAATAAGAGGATAGTATGCGACCAGTCTAAACTACGTGGCCTGTTCACCAATGCAAGGAGCCTGGCAGACGAGATGGGTGAACTAGAGATACTGTTGTAGGAGGAGGATTTGGATTGTGTGGGAATTTCAGAGACCTGGTTCAACAGCTCTCATGATTGGCTGGCAACCATTCAAAGGTATACCCTTTATCGCGGGGATACAGAGAGTAAAAAAAGGGGGAGGGGTATGCCTATATATCAAGAATAATGTACAAGTGAATGTGAGAGATTACATCACTAAGGGAGCTAGGGAGGAGGTGGAATCCTTATGGGTAGAGCTTCAAAGGGAAAGGGAAAATAATACTGGGAGTATGCTATAGGCCCCTAACCTGAGGGAGGGGGAGATGGATCTCCTATCACAATTTGGATTTAGCAGCAAGGATGGAAAGTGTTATCATAATGGGGGATTTTAATTGTCCAGACATAGACTGGGTGGAGGGAACCGCATTTGTCTAAGACTGGGTAGGTATTTAATTAAATTTACAATTAACTTGACCATAACTCACTATGTAGGGCCTTAATACTTTTTACTCTTCTTACTAGGTCATGATCTTCCAAGTTGTACTATTGGCAGAATGCATTAGATCCATTAAGAACAAAAACATTGTGTGTGTGTGTAGCAGACTCCCACACACTATAATAGTTTGCTGAAGAAGATACTCATGTAGAAATTAAGGTAAGTTTTCACTATTGGAGTACATGTCCAAACAAAATCCCATTTGGGAACATACTATACTTATAAGAAGAAGGACAGACAACAGTAGTTCAACTGAATTATGAGTTTATGAGCTCCAAAAAAGTTTATACAGGATCAGCTAAAAATGGCTGCCAAGACACTGCCCCGCTACCCACAAAATAGTCCATTTATTTCCAGCATAAATCCCGGGCAATTTGGGAGGGCAAACCAGCACGGGCATATTCTATTGCCATAATCACGCCCACAGACGGACGACCTGCAGCCTCTCCAGCTGGGCCTGGCACTGCATGGTCCACGTCACTTGGCAGGGAGGCAAGGTAGCTTGTAGTATTCCTGCTTAAAAAATTGTGGAGGATGCAGCAGCATAGGACCACCTAATTAATAGTGTAGAGTGCCAGGTTGATGGTACTCAAAAACAGCCGGAAATGGTTGGATAAGATGACAAAGGCATTTTTAACCACCCTTCTGGCATGAGAGAATCAATAATTAAATATTCTGTTTGGGGGTGAGGTTCCTCATAGGAAATGGATTCATCAGATGTTCCCCCAGAGCAAACGCCTCATCTGCCACAAACACAAAATTTAGGCCCTCCATATTCATAATTGGCCGACACAACAGCTAGCATCACTATTCTGCAAAAGCCCTTATAATATAAAATAATATGAGCCAGAGTTGGCTGGGGGTACAATGCGGAAATGCTTCCCCTCAATAGCACCACTACAGATGGGAAAATCCAATTGGTGAAGAAACTGGGCTGCAATGTCCTGCCATTGCTCTGGGTTGGAAGGAAACTGTGGATTAAAAAAAAAAATTGCAATCAGATTTGACACAAACATGCTTGGCCAAAATTGAAAAATTATTTAAAGATAAATGTGGAAGGTCAACTTATCTGATTCCTTCGACCCCCGGTAGCCCATTAGACAAGTTTGGGGGGGTGGTTAATGGGTAGATGTTTTGGACAGGTAAAAACAAAAAAGCAGCACTCTATGGGTAAAGTCATAAGTTGTATGAATTACATCTAGACTGGTATGTAGATGAAAAACATATATATAGTTGATTGCACTAAGAAGATAAACAGTCTCTGTACGGTTCTCTGTGGGATGTTGAAACATATGCAGCAAACAGTCATGTAGCACAAAAACATCAAAACGAGTGAAATATTTAATTAAAAAAAAAAAAAAAAAAAAAAGCAAATCGGTACCACACTTAGAAACTGGGTAAGGTAGTATAATCTGGTGAGATGTGGGAAGTAAATACCTTGACAGCATGAGGAGTGGTGTCAGCCCGGTGGGGAAAAGATGCTGTACCACCCGATGGCAGCACATAGGAGACCAGGCTCTGTGGATCTGTTGGCACCTGGTGGAGAGCTGGATCTGGTTGCGAGGCACAGCCGTGCCAGATGACCAGTGATGTAAGTAACTCAGTTAAAATAAACGGAGTTACTTAACGCAGTTACTTTAGAGGGTAACGAGTAATCAAACTGATTACTCTTCCCCTCATGGTAATGCCATTCCCATTACTTGGGCGGCGTTACCACAATTACATCTACCGCTCGGGACCAGGTAGATGTGAATAGCGAAGAAAGTGAATGTCGCCGCCTCCATCAGCGAGATTGACACCTCGCGAGCCCCATTGCCTGGTATGGATTCAAAGGGGAACTCCTATGCTGAATAAATGGCATGAGGGTCCCCCCAAAGTCCATAGCAGACCCTTATCCTAGCATGCAGCCCAGCCGGTCAGGAAAGGGGGTGGGGAAAAGCGAGTTCCCCCTCCTGAACCGTATCAGGCCGCGTGCCCCAACATGGGGGGTGCTTTCGGAAAGGTGGGCCCTGCGACCCCCCCACCCCAAAGCACCTTGTCCCCATGTTGATGAGGACGAGGGCCTCTTCCCGACAACCCTGGCCATTGGTTGTCGGGGTCTGTGGGCAGGGGGCTTATCAAAATCAAGAGCCCCCTTTAATAAGGGGCCCCCAGATTCCAGCCCCCCACCCTATGTGAATGAGTATGGGGTACAATATATCCGTACCCATTCACTTGGGGAAAAAAGTGTTAATAAAAAATAATACAACACAGGTTTTTAAAGTACTTTATTAGACAGCTCCGGGGGTTTTCTTCCGACTTCGGGGGTCTTCTCGCCATGGTGACCCTGCCCCTTATGATGTCACAGTCCCAGCATCCCCCAGGACTGTGACAGCATAAGGGGCGGGGTCACCATGTGACATAACCCAGTGACCCCGCCCCTTATGCCTATATAAGTCTCCGCACAATGCGTCCCTGCCATTACAGCCGGAGAGAGCATCGTGTCAACATCGGAAGAAAGAAGAAGAAGGCGGCAGCGGCGGCAACAGCGACAAGACCAGGCCAAAGCTAGTAAAAGACCTGTAAGAAGATAGCGGAGGCCCGGCAGAAGAGCGGGACAAGGCCCCCGAAGTTGGAAGAAGACCCCCGAAGTTGGAAAAAGACCCCTGGATGGCGGCGGCGACGAAGGAGAAAGCCGGGCTCCTCTGCTAGTAAAAGAGCTAGCGGTAAAAGAGCAGAAGATATCGGAGGAGCCTGGCGGAGCTGTCTAATAAAGTACTTTAAAACACGTTTTTTTTTTATTATCACTTTTTTTCCCCAGGTGAATGGGTAGGGGTACATCGTACCCCATACCCCATACTCATTCACATAGGGTGGGGGGCCGAAATCTGGGGACCTCCTTATTACTCATTAACATAGGCTGGGCTCCCGGATTCTGATAAGCCCCCCGTCCGCAGACCCCGACAACCAATGGCCAGGGTTGTCCGGAAGAGGCCCTTGTCCTCATCAACATGGGGACAAGGTGCTTTGGGGTGGGGGGTCCGCAGCCTGGTACGGTTTAGGAGAGGGGCGCTCGCTTGTCCCCACCCCCTTTCCTGACCGGCTGGGCTGCGTGCTCGGACAAGGGTCTGCTATGGACTTTGGGGGACCCCCACTCTGTTTTTTCAGCGTAGGGGTTCCCCTTTAAATCCATACCAGGCGACAGGACTCACGAGGTGTCAATCTCACCGATGGAGGCGGCGACATTCACTTCCTTCGCTAGTCCTGTCTATAGAATATAAAAAAAAATCACAGTTACTTTTGCTGAGTAACTAATTACTTTTCCAATGTAGTAACCGAGTTACTAACGCAATTACTTTTTGGGAGAAGTAATTTGTAACTTAACTAATTTTTTTTTTAAAGTAAGATGACAGACAGTGAGCAGCGTAGAAGTGTGATTGTCAAAACTTTGACAAAGCGCATGGACGTGAAACATGTCAGTCACGGCAACCTAAGCTTTTGGTTCACCAGTCCATAAGCACTCTCCTTCCCTTCACATCTGGACACAGCTCTGACGTCATCCAGTGTACCTGAGTCTCGTGGCTTAGCTTGGCTTCCCCGTCTCCATCATCCTGTTGGGGATCACACCGCTACACTGCTCACTATTTGTCATCTGGCACGGCTATGCCCCGTGACCAGCTCCAGCTCTCCACTAGCTGCCAACAACGTCAGTGCGACTTTCATCTCGCACATCCACAGAGCCTGGTCTCCTATGTGCTGCCATCGGGTGGTACAACATCTTTTCCCCACAGGGCTGACACCGCTTCTCATGTGGTCAAGGTATTTACTTCCTACATCTCACCAGCAAGCCACCTGGATTATACTACCTACCTTTCTCTTACCCAGTTTATAAGTGTGGTACTGCTTTGTTTTGTTTTTTTAAACATTTTTAACATTTCACTCGTTTTGATGCTTTCAGTGACTGTTTGCTGCATATGTTTCAACATCCCACAGTCCCACAGAGAACTGTGCAGAGACTGTTTATCTTCTTAGTGCAATAAACTATATATATATTTTTTTCATCTACTTACCAGTCTAGATGTAATTCATGCAATTATGACTTTACCCATAGAGCGCTGCTTTTTTTTTTTTTACCTCTAGTCTTCCATTCTCCAGTAGTTAGGCAGCTGAACTGGTTTATTGTCCTTTTTATCCTGGTACTATATTTACACATTGGGCTGACAGCTTTTAGCACTTGAGAACTTGGTGTGTACTTTGCTATTTGTTTTGGACAGGTAACCCTCTCCACTTCCATAAGAGCTGATTGCAGAAATAATCAGTGATACTTTGACTAGCCCCTCCTTACTCACATTATTGCCAGCCCAGTGGACAGGTAAGTGTCATAATCTAAATCTGGATACACACTGTCCAAATTGCAGCACATTTTTAAATTATGATTTAACCAATCAATATAATAGGAGAGAAAACTAAGTTTCCATTTGTAAGTAATCAGGCAGGCCCTTGCACTACATGGTTTGGGTAATGTATAATGAAATTTGTCCACAAAAGAGAGATAGTGTGTATGGGTTTTTAAAAGTCAGCAGAGTATTTGAATTTTCTGGCTTAGCGTTTTAAGAGGGGAGGGAGGGTTCAAAATGAGTTTGGCCATAATAATAAGGCCGCTTGCACTCATTTGAACACATTTTAGGGGTTATTTGGGGTAAGCCACAAAATGTAGCTGACAAAAAACATTGTTAAGTTACCAGGCTAGGTGTGTATGGGCCCAGAATAGCATGCTGGGGAGGTTATTGTAGGAAAATATGCATGTAGCCCAAAAAAGGAGCTGGAAAAGCTTACAGCACGCATGAGGACAAAGAGGACATTCACAGCATATTACAATATTAATAATTATGTAATCAAAAAATAAAATAAAAACATTAGAAAACAGAAATACATAGAATGTGATCCTAAATAAACAAACCTACCCTAATATAATCCTTCTGCAGCACTTGAATGATGGCTGAGCAGGTCTCTGGAATAATGACTCTGGGGTGAGATCCCAGTACTAAAATTCAGATCCTGAAGGATTCTCCCCGTTGCCAAGTACCGCAAAGGTGGCTATGACCCTTTGTTCAGGAGTGATGGAAAGCCGCATACACGTGTCCTGCTTCTGGATATAGGGGGTCACAAATGCCAAGAGGTGGTGAAAGCAGAGATCCATCATCCGGAGATAATTCCAAAAATCATCCGGATTATTCTCCTGGATCTCCTGCAGCAAAGGCATATGACATAATTGCTCATGATTGATCAACCAATTATTGGTCCAAGGACTCCTCTTCCTCCTGTTCCTGGAAAGGTTCAAAGCAATGACTTCTAGCCCAATAATAGCACGTTCTCTTCTGTTATTTTGTAACATGGCTGATTGACGAACGATCGATCAAGAACGATCTGAAAATCGTGAATCAACGCTCACCAAACTTCTAACACAAAATTAGCAGAAGGAGCCCAAAGGGTGGCGCTCGAGAAATGAACTTCCTGTTTATATTCTTGTAGTATGTCACTGCGTTCCTGTTTGCCGAACAATTTGCGGATAGTTAGTACGCTAGCCAAAATCCTGCACATGTGTTTTTGCCAAAAATTATACACTCGGTCGTACGACAATCGAATCGTGGGTACAACGCTTTAGATGTGACGGCTGTATTCGTTTTATTTCTTAGCCTTTCTTATCTTTAGTTTCACCCTGTGATGGGGCCATTAAATCTTTTGTTTTTCAAAAGAACAAGCTCTTTTGTAGATTTATCAGTTACAGGGATAAGAAAAACTATTTAACACTGACAGGAGTGCTTACAAAGATCAGATGTTATTTCTTCATGTAAAACCTTTATCCCACAACAAGAATAAACAAAAAACAAAAAAAACAGATGCTGTAACTGCTTGTGTAACTGCAGTGTGAGCTGGAATTTGTATTCAGTTGTTAGTGTACCGAAATCTGCTAGGACAGCTAACATTCCCTCCCCCAGACTGACAATGCTGCTGTCTGTTGTGTCCACTGTTCTCCTTCATCCAGAGTGGAGGTACTCTAATACAGGAGGTATGTTACTAACCAGATCGCCAGGTAAAAACAGAGGGAAAAAAAGCCTAAATAAAGAAAAAATAAAGAATGCAGCCACCACATCTAATGATTGGTAAACTGCAATATATTACATTTTTGGTTTGGGTTTAATACCGCTTTAAAGATATGGGAGATTGCATGTACACTATTACTTTGACTATCTGTTTTGTTTCTGCACCAGATCAATATTCATAATCAGTAGGGAATGGCGGTGGAAATCTAATTACATCACACACTGACTACAAGATTAAGTGCACACCATCTGCAAAGGTGCTGTGTAGCCCCTGCTGGAGGGGAGCTGCCTTGTACAACGATGATTGGACAGAAGGTTTAATCTTTGTGGCTAGTGATTCTTTTCTTATTACAGGTATTTATATAGTCCTGACAGTTTACTCAGCACTTTACATTCACACCAATCCCTGCCCACAAGAAGCTTGCAATCTATGGTCTCCACCTCACATAAATACACATAAAAGGTCTATATGGAAAGACGCCAATGAACCTATCACATCTCTGGAGTGGGAGAAAAGTGATAATCACTAAGCCAATGTGAAATATGCAGATGTGAACCGACTGTCATACCTCAAAACCAAAAATAACATGATATGCATAAAGTGAGAGCGGGATAGTCATTAACATTCACAGCGATTCTAGGATGGGAGAAAATCTAGAAAATAGAAGTTATAGGTGAAGCAAGAGGTGTTGGGGCAAGAAGGTGGGCATTTAATGGCAAGCAGCTCATTGTAAGAGAGGTGAGTGTGCGAACAAGGGGAGAGATTCACTAAAACTGGAGAAGCTGTACATGGTAGCCACTTAGCTTTAAACTTCAGCTTGTTCAATTAAGCTTTGGCAATAAAACCTGGAAGCTGATTGGTGACCATGTAGATTTGCACCAGATTTTGCACTCTCCAGTTTTAGTAACTAACCCCCAAGTTGTTCACATAAGTCAGGGCTAGGGTGTTAGATAACAAGGCATACTGTACAGGGAGGTTAGTGTGACAATTACAGGAAAGGTTAGTGTAAGGGTTACAGGGAGGGTTAGTATTAGCGCAGCTATTGGCTACTGGCTATGAACTTCCTTATTCTAGTGCGGTTGTAAGTCATCACGTTCGATTCCGTCGGACTTTGGTGTGATTGTGTGTGTCCAAGTCTGTTCATCCAGAAAGTCCGCCGGAACGGCGCCAAAAGTCCGCCAGGAAGATTGTCAGACCTAGTCTGCCGGAAAGTCCGGTCGTGTGTACACGGCATTAGAGTTACGGGGGGGTAAGGTTAGATTTACAGGGTGGGTTAGTATAAGGGTTACAGAGAGGTTTAATCTGATTAATTTGAATGTTTAGAAAGAGGGGTGGGGGGATAGTTTAAGCCCTTCTACACATGGTCAGACATTCCGACGGAAAATGTCCGATCGGACCGTGTTGTCGGATAATCCGACTGTGTGTGTGCTACATCGGACTGTTTCCGTCAGAATATCCGACGGACAAAGTTTTAGAGCAGGGATAGAAAACTTTCCAACAACATGATCCGATCGGACTTTGTCCGATTGTGTGTAGAGAATTCCGATCGGACAAAGTGCCACGCATGCTCAGATCAAATTTCTAGACCAAAGCTATTGGCTACTAGCCTGAATGTAGTCCCGTTGTAATGAAATAACGTCATCACGTTACCTACGATCGGATTTTCCCGACAACTTTGTCCGACCGTTTGTATGCAACACAAGTTTCAGACAAAATTTTGTTGTCGGAATGTCCGACCGTGTGTACAAGGGCTAAGAGTTACAGAAAGTATTAGCATTAGGAATACATGAAGAATTGTGATAGGTATATAATTAATGTTACAGTGAGGGTTAGTGTTACAGATTAATTTTAACTGCTTCCCGACCACCTCACGCAGATATACTGCGGCAGAAGGGCTGTACCTGTACGCTGCCCTTCAAGAGGCGGGTTGCGTGTGGGTGCGCGCTGTTGGAGGCTTCCTGAGCGTGATCGCGGGTCCCACGGACTCGATGTCTGCGGGGATATCCGCGACCGTCTCATGGAGAGGAGGAACGGGGAGATGCTGATGTAAACAAGTATTTCCCCATTCTGCCTAGTGACACTGTCACTGATCACCACTCCCTGTAATCGGAAGCGGTGATCAGTGTTGTGTCACACACAGCCCCTCCCCCCCACAGTTAGAATCACTCCCTAAGACACACTTAACCCCTACAGCGCCACCTAGTGGTTAACCCCTTCACTGCCAGTCACATTTACACAGTAATCAATGCATTTTTAATTGCACTGATATCTGCATACATGTGAATGGTCCCAAAATTGTGCCAAAAGTGTCCGATCTGTCCGTCATAATGTCGCAGTCAAGATAAAAATCACTGATTGCCACCATTACTAATAAAAAAAATATATTAATAAAAATGCCATAAAACTATCCCCTATTTTGTAAACGCTATAACTTTTGCGCAAACCAATCAATAAACGTTGGTATTATATGTAGAAGAATACGTATCGGCCTAAACTGAGGAAAAAAAGAGTTTTTATATATTTTTGGGGGATATTTATTATAGCAAAAAGTAAAAAAGAATGCGTTATTTTCAAAATTGTCGCTATTTTTTTGTTTATAGCGCAAAAAATAAAAACCGCAGAGGTGATCAAATACCACCAAAAGGAGGCTATATTTTGTTTGGGAGCCACGTCGCACGACCGCACAATTGTCAGTTAAAGCGATGCAGTGCCGAATCGCAAAAAGTGCTCTGGTCTTTGGCCAGGTAAATGGTCCGGGGCTGAAGTGGTTAAGGAGAATGTTGGTGTTACAGGGAGGGTTATTGCTAGGATAAAGCCCCGTACACACGTGAGGACTTATGTCCGACAGACTTCCGAAGGAGTTCCGTCGGAGTTCTGCTGGAATTCCGACGGAGTTCTGACAGACTTTTCGGCTGAGCGGACTTGGCCACACACGATCACACTAAACTCCGACGGATTCGAACGTGATGACGTACGACTCGGCTCGAATAAGGAAGTTCATAGCCAGTAGCCAATAGCTGCCCTAGCGTCGGTTTTAGTCCGTCGGAGTAGCATACACACGAGCGGATTTTTCGAAGGGGACCGGGTCCGGCGGAGTTCCTTCGGAAAAATTTGAAGCATGTTCCATATTCTAAAGTCCTTCGGACTTTGGCGAGTCAAAAGTCCGTTGCAGCCCACACACGATCGGATAGTCTGACGGACTCAGTCCTTCGGACTTTGGATGTTGAAAAGTCCGCTCGTGTGTACGCGGCATTAGAGTTACAGAGAAGGGTGGTCAGGAGAGTTAAAGGGTTAGTTGAGCTTTACCACAAAACTGCCTATGCAGATAATAAACTGTAAAAGCTTTGACCAAAGTTGAATAATGCACAGCCTATGTTTATCTAGAGATGCCCTTCATCTTACATTGATGAATAGTGTGGGTGTTAGAAGGAGTTAGTGTGAGAGCTACAGAGAGAGCTAAAGTAAGGATTAGTGGTATGGCTAGATTTACATGAAGGGGCTACAGAGACTATTACCGGAAGTGACGCAATCGAGCTCGAGGCTCGTTTATACACTACATGAGAAACTTGTTTGTTTGTGAGTACCTAATTTTTTTACTGTAATAAAATACTATATGGTTAAAAACTACTACACTATGGGGCTCCCTTCCTCCTCATCTGTTTAATCCCTTACATACACACCAATTGCCGAGGTACCCCCCCACGCTGAGTGACTATTTAAAGGGACCAACACAACGCAATAGGCAGGATACGGACGCCAGGATCTGGGAATACCGGAACAGGACCTCAAAGGATAAAGAGTACCAGGGACCCTGAGGATATATATATTATATGCTGTTACCTTACAGCTGTAAGGTAAGGGGACACCCATACTTCGACCACACAGGACCACGAGGGATACATTCACCATCACCATTACCATCACCGATTACATTGCTCTTTTATAGTGCACATGTATTTAGACACTAGCACTTTATGCGATTTTTTGATATAATCGCCACTGGTTGTCGCACAAGTAGAATGGACATTTTCCGATAAATGTAATTTTTCAATTTTTATATATTTTATTGTTTGCATAGATTTTAGGTATTGTGCACAAGCTTCTTTATTACTCTAGAGGGATTTTGCTTTTATTCCCTTAGCACCAACACTTTTATGCGTTTATTTTGATTTTTTTTTTTCACTCTTTGCACAATTGAATTATTGAGCTGCTTACTGCTGCATTTATATTGTTTTGATTAGTGTATGGTGTAGAGGACACCTGCACAAATTTATTTTTGTATTTTTTTGGCACTGGCACCTTATGCGATTTTGTCAGTTACAACCAACCACTCTCTGCACAATTGATTTATCGAGTTGGTGACTGCTTTATGTATACTGTTTAATTTACTTTATGGTGTAGAAGATATTTGCACAGATTTATTTACTTTCTAGCACTGGCACTTTAATGCGATTTTGTCAGCTTTAACAAATCGCATTGGGGATCACTAGTTTTAATTACTGTGATTATTTTTCTTTTTGTCTGTATATACATTTGATTTTTATCCTGAATGCTACAATGTTATAGTGGTGAGGGTCCCCAACTATCCCCTCATAAAACACGCATACCGTTTTACACACAATTTTTTTACTTTATGCGGTAGTATATATATATCACCTAATAATTTTAGTGCCCATAGAATTTATTAGCCTTTAGGCTAAATTCCCTGTCATAGTACTGCGCATCACTACCTTTCTGTTTTTATTTTTTTTTTATTTATTTTTTTACAGGGACTATTTATTTTATGGATACAGGGACATTTAGTGGTGGGGCACAGGGAGGGTTAGCATTAGTGTTAAGGGGGGGGGGGGAGTTGGTATGTCCTCTGTTTGAAGAACTACCAGCACAAATGTTCAGTCTCTGAAACCTAATGTATCATCTTTTAGGGATCATCAATATAAAAGTTTACCTTCGAGTATGCTTTAACTTTTACAATTTTTAGTGACATGTATTCCTTACTAATTCATATTTAATGTGATAATAAATAATAAATTAGATCAAAAGCAGACACACAAGCTTTCTATTATTTTAAAATCAGGCAGCTATCCAGAATCATTAGATTTTCCCATTACAGGTTCTGGGTGGCTTACAGGTAATTAATGAATATGATTAGTACCTTACAAGGTTAATTAAGACAAATTCTTTCCGCTGAAGATGTTAGTCCCTACACCCATGGACTTTAAGCAGGTGTTTATGGGAACTGATGGTTGGTGCTGTCAGTGTCAATAAAATAGTCCAAAGATTCAAGGTATCACCAGCACACCATTGTAGCAAAAGCAAACATTTATTCGGCACTGCATAGTTTTATATGGGGCAAATACATTTTTGATATTAATAGTGTGTTGGTGATACCTTGAAACTTAAAGTGATACTAAACACACTGTTTAATTTACATTGTCCCTTCTCTTTCTGTACATGGATGATGTAAATTATTTTAAAGATGTTTCCAAGCCTGTCTGCAGGGAAACAGTGGCAGTCCTAGTCCTCTGCTAGAAACTCACTGAAAACTGAGCATGTGCAGAGTTGCCACCACAGCTAGATAGAGAAAGAGAGCATCAGGATCAACCAGTTTTTTTTACAGAATATAGGAGACAGGGTTGGAGTTGAATGCTCAAGCCTATGTCAAATAATTCACAAGACATGATTCCAATAGAGTGATCAAACCAAGGCATGGGCAGAACTTTTTCCACCTTTAATGTGACCTATAAACTGTACAACTCAATTGAAAAAAAAAACTGAAATCTTTTAGGTGGAGGGAAGTAAAAATACAAAAATAAAATAATATGGTTGTATAAGTGTGCACACCCTTAAACTAATACTTTGTTGAAACACCTTTTTTTTTTTTTTTTTTTTTTTTTTTTTTACAGCATTCAATCTTTTTGTGTATGAGTCTATCAACATGGCATATCTTGACTTGGCAATATTTGCCCACTCTTCTTTGCGAGGGCATCTCCTGTGCACAGCCCTCTTCAGATCACCTCTTATTTTCAGATTCAGGTCTGGGCTCTGGCTGGGCCATTCGAAAACTTTAATCTTCTTCTGGTGAAGCCATTCCTTTGTTGATTTGGATGTATGCTTTGGGTCGTAGTCATGCTGAAAGATGAAGTTCCTCTTCATGTTCAGCTTTCTAGCAGAAGCCTGAAGGTTTTGTGCCAATATTGACTAGTAATTGGAACTGTTCATGATCCTCTCTACCTTGACTAAGACCCTGTTACAGCTGAAGATAAACAGCCCAAAGCATGATGCCACCGCCATCACCATGCTTCATTGTGGGTATGGTGTTCTTTTGGTGATGTGCATTGTTTTTGACCCAAAAACATGTTTTGGAATTATGGCTGAAAAATGCAACCTTGGTTTCATCAGACCATAACACATTTTCCCACCTGCATTTGGGAGACTTTAGATGTATTTTTGCAAAATTTAGCTAGGCTTGGATGTTTTTCTTCATAAGAAAAGGCCTCCGTCTTGACACTCATAGACCAGACATATGAAGAATACGGGAGATTGTTGTTGCATCTACCACACAGTTAGTACTTGCCAGATATTCCTACAGCTCCTTTAGGCTGGGTTCACACTGATGCTGGATGCAGCTCGCAGCAAAGGCCCGGTGCGTCCCTGTTCTTTATTTCAGGGACAAACCAGGGACAAATTTTTGCCTGAATTCTGCCCTGAAACAGCCAAAGACATACAGGACTTCTGTGCAAACCATTCCAGAGCCACCGCAAAGATGTGTGAACCGGCTCCATAGAGAGCCAGTCACAATCTCCTGTCATGCGAATTGGATGTGAAGAAACCACATCCAATTCGCACTAGTGTGAACCCAGCCTTAATGTTGCTGTAGGCCTCTTGGCAGCCTCCCTGACCAGTTTTCTTCTCGTCTTTTCATCAACTTGGGAGGGATGTCCAGTTCTTAGTAATGTCACTGTTGTGCCATATTTTTTCCACTTGATGATGACTGTCTTCATTGTCTCCATGGTATAGTTAATGCCTTGACAGAGACAAATAATTCCACAGTAGAGCACTAAATTAATCTACAAAACTCTTAAATATTAACATTGTGAAATGATCAACATAAAACACCCATACATAATGAAAAGTAATGCACTTACATCTTAAAAGATTCAAAATCGCCTTTTTAAAATTCCAAACATGCCAGGTGACTCAGTGTTGCAAACTCCTCATAGCTTCAATCTTTGTCACAGGGGGTGGTGACACAGCATGGCAATGAAGCTTAAGTATCTCCCTCCTCATCACTAACAGTCATAGTGAGCAAATTTGGTGGACTTTTAAGTCAATGGACATAGACCACTGCAATATTGTCCATCTGTCCAATTAACCCGCCTTCTGCCGGTTAAAATGGTAATTATAAACTATAAATGATAAAATATTCACAACCACATAGATGATTAACAACGGCATGCACATTACTGTGTCTCATCAAACTCCACCAATATAACACACTACTCATGTGGTAATTAAAATGGACTGACCTAACCGTCCACCTGTTCTATTAACCCCACATTGACTAAGAGAGTTTTAAATAACCATTAAATGCTGCAGGAGAAGAAAAATAGTCTCTCCAATTCAAAAAAAAATACGCAGCACGCAATACATAAAATGAAATAATGGTAAATTCTGAATCACAGATACATTGCCACTACCAATTTAAGGTTTGGAGGAGTGATGCTATTGCTTTTACAAGCTTGATTACAATTTTAATTTATAGTCTATATAAAATATCCCTGAATCATATATATATATATATATATAATCTCTATCTCATCTCCAAAAATGAATAATAACAACTAAAATAAGGTATACCCTTTAAAAAATTTTCAAAGTATTCAGTTAGAACTCGACTAATAAGTATAAATCATTAATAATCACTAATGAAACAGTTAATGTCCAGTTTGATGTTTTACCCCTCAGGGCTCATTGTCTGTAATAAATTAATCCACTTAGTTTCCTTTCTGGAGAGGTCTCTAACTCTATTAGAGCCTTTCCAAGCGGGGAGGACCCTATCCACTCCCCAAAATTGGAGAGAAGAGGGGTCTTTTGCATGATAACGCCTGTGTTCTGATACACTATAATATGTACAGTGGTGTGAAAAAGTGTTTGCCCCCTTCCTCATTTCCTGTTCCTTTGCATGTTTGTCACACTTAAGTGTTTCGGAACATCAAACCAATTTAAACAATAGTCAAGGACAACACAAGTAAACACAAAATGCAATTTGTAAATGAAGGTGTTTATTATTAAAGGTGAAAAAAAATCCAAACCATCATGGCCCTGTGTGAAAAAGTGATTGCCCCCTTGTTAAAACATACTATAACTGTGGTTGTCCACACCTGAGTTCAATTTCTCTAGCCACACCCAGGCCTGATTATTGCCACACCTGTTCACAATCAAGGCATCACTTAAATAGGAGCTGCTTGACACAGTAAGGTCCACCAGAAGATCCTTAAAAGCTACACATCATGCCGAGACCCAAAGAAATTCAGGAACAATTGAGAAAGAAAGTAATTGAGATCTATCAGTCTGGAAAGGGTTATAAAGCCATTTCCAAAGCTTTGGGAATCCAGCGAACCACAGTGAGAGCCGTTATCCACAAATGGCGAAGACATGGAACAGTGGTGAACCTTCCCAGGAGTGGCCGGCCGCCCAAAATTACCCCAAGAGCGCAGCGACGACTCATCCAAGAGGTCACAAAAGACCCCACAACAACGTCCAAGGAACTGCAGGCCTCACTTGCCTCAGTTAAGGTCAGCGTTCATGCCTCCACCATCAGGAAAAGACTGGGCAAAAATGGCCTGCATGGCAGAGTTCCAAGGAGAAAACCACTGCTGAGCAAAAAGAACATCAAAGCTCGTCTCAATTTCTCCACAACACATCTTGATGATCCCCAAGACTTTTGGGACAACATTCTGTGGACCGATGAGACAAAAGTGGAACTCTTTGGAAGGTGTGTGTCCAAGTATATCTGGCGTAGAAGGAACACTGCATTTCATAAAAAGAACATTATACCAACAGTAAAATATGGTGGTGGTAGTGTGATGGTCTGGGGCTGTTTTGCTGCTTCAGGACCTGGAAGACTTGCCGTGATAAAAGGAACTATGAATTCTGCTGTCTACCAAGAGATCCTGAAGGAGAATGTCCGACCATCTGTTCGTGTACTCAAGCTGAAACGAACTTGGGTTCTGCAGCAGGACAATGATCCTAAACACACCAGCAAGTCCACCACCGAATGGCTGAAGAAAAACAAAATGAAGACTTTGGAGTGGCCTAGCCAAAGTCCTGACCTGAATCCTATTGAGATGTTGTGGTATGACCTTAAAAAGGCCGTTCATGCTCGAAAACCCTCTAATGTAACTGAATTAGGACAATTCTGCAAAGATGAGTGGGCCAAAATTCCTCCAGGACGCTGTAAAAGCCTCATTGCACGTTATCGCAAACGCTTGGTTGCAGTTGTTGCTGCTAAGGGTGGCCCAACCAGTTATTAGGTTTAGGGGGCAATCACTTTTTCACACAGGGCCATGATGGTTTGGATTTTTTTCACCTTTAATAATAAACACCTTAATTTACAAATTGCATTTTGTGTTTACTTGTGTTGTCCTTGACTATTGTTTAAATTGGTTTGATGTTCCGAAACACTTAAGTGTGACAAACATGCAAAGGAACAGGAAATGAGGAAGGGGGCAAACACTTTTTCACACCACTGTATATTCTTTTAATATATTGGTTATGTGTTCACCTACTCTTATTTTCAGAGTTCTTTTTGTACGTCCAATATACATCAGTCCACATGGGCAGACTAATGCATATACGACATGAGTAGTGTCACCTGTTATGAGGTCAGTGATCTCATACTCTCTACCTGTGGCGTTTGAATAAAATGTGGATCTTTTCTTTACATTGCTTTTTGCAAACTGACACGCTCTACATTTCCTGCAGGCTACAAAACTCTTTCGACCCTGACAGAAAGATAGTTTGGACAGAGGATCTAGAATTTTTTGAACTACATTGTCACCAAAATTAAGAGTCCTCCTAAAAATAAAGGAGCTTTTTTGGGGGGATTACAGATTTTAATACCTTATCCATCCCGAGACTATGCCAATATCTAGAGAATATGTTTTCGACTTCCTTATACTGGTAATTAAAATGGGAGATGAAACACCACTGCTTATTATCATCTTTATCAATCTGGATCCTATTCTCTAAGGATTGGTCCCTCGGGATGTCCTCTGAATCTCTTGATTTATCTGTACCTCTTAATATTCCTTCTGTATAAATTTCCTTTTTATGGTATCTGAATTCTGGTTCTAGAAATGCACTGTCAAAAGTGCAGTTACTTCTGATGCGCATTAGCTGACCCCGTGGAATGTTGCGCAACCACATAGGATGATGGACACTGCTAATTAATAGATAACTATTTCTATCTGTAGTTTTAAAATAAACTTTTGTGGCTAAAAAATCATCTTTTCTATATAGCCAGATCCAAGAAATTGATGGTATCTATGCTGTACTGGTAGTCTAATTTAATATTGTTCTTATTATTGTTAAGATGATGCATAAACTGGTGAAGTGATTGTTCAATGCCCTCCCAGATTAATAGCAAATCTTCAATGAACATCCCGTAGAATCGTAATTCCCGTCGAGATTCATGAACAGCAAAACAATCCTCCCACATTGGCAAGATTAAGGGCAAATTTAGTGCCCATAGCTACACTGCTTTTCTAGCCAAACTACATATTCTGATACCAGAAATAATTATGTGACAAACAGAAGTGCAAAGATTTTTGTAAAAAGACTTTTTGTACATGGGGTAAATCCTAGGGTCCTTTTGCAGGCTTTGCAGAATCAGAGAGGTCATGCAGTGTGCGTTTACAGAGGCATTTGATTCTGAGTCTTCTGGGTCACATGATCTGTAACTACCTCCTCCCAGCCACGCACAACTCCTTGGGTTTCTGGAGACTGAAAACCACCCTTAGAAGACTGCTGCTGCGTGTTATACTCTACATCCATGCTGACACAATCCTCCTCCTCTTCTTCCTGTGTGTTTGGTGGGCTCGCAGGAAAGCTGTCTGGATAAAGGGGGCCTTGAGAGGAAAGGAAGTCCTCCTCTTCCTCCCAGTGTTATGCCTCAAGTACCCTGTCCCTGATTCCACAAAGTGTTTGCTTCAGCAGGAAGACTAGAGTGACAGCGTCACTGATGCATGCATTGTCGTTGCTCACCATCCTTGTGGCCTCCTCAAATGATGACAGGACAGTACATGCATCCTTGATCAGTAGCCACCGGCATGGCGAAAAGAAGCCAAGCTCCCCTGACCCTGTCCTGGTGCCATACTCGCACACGTACTCATTGATGGCCCTCTGCTGTATGTGCAACCGCTGCAGCATTGCCAATGTGGGGTTCCCCCTGGTGGGCATGTCACAAATAAGGCGGTTGGTGAGCAGGTTGCATTCCCTTTGAATGTCAGCCAGTCAAGCACTGGCATTGTATGATTATTGGAAATGACCACAGATTTTTATGGCCTGCCTCAGGAGATCCTGTAAGCCTGGGAACCTGTTCAAGAACCACTGTACCACCAAATTCAGGACGTGTGCCAAACATGGAACATGGATCAAGTGTCCCTGTCAGAGGGCGGAGAGAAGGTTGGTACCATTGTTGCATACAACCATTCCTGGCTGAAGCTGGCATGGCGTCACCCACCTCTGAGCCTGCCCCTGCAGAGCTGACAGAATCTCTGCCCCAGTGTAGCTTCTGTCCCCTAGGCAGACCAACTCAAGCAGCGCATGGCATCTTTTAGCCTGACTACTTGCGTAGCCCCTGAATACTTACAGAGCAATGCTGGTTCAGAGGAAAAATCTGCAGAAGAGGCCATAAGGAAGAAGAAGAGGAAGGGGAGGAGGAGAGAGCTGTGGCAGAATCACCACTAGCATTTTGGAGGCATGGTGGTGGAACAAGCTCCAACAACACTGAACCCTGTCCTGTCCTCCTTCCCAGCTGCCAGCAGGGTTAACCAGTGCGCCTTTAAGGAAAGGTAACTTTCCTGCACATGCCTGCTGGACCATGAGTCAGTGGTAATATGAACCTTACTGCTGACCGCCCTGTCCAACGAGGCCAAAACAATGCCTTCCACATGTCAGGTAGAGAGCCAGAATGGCCTTCTGTGAAAAGAAATGGCATTTTGGAATCTGCCATTAAGGTACAGCACATTCCACAAATTCACAAAAGGGGGCAGAGTCTACCAGATGAAAAGGCAGCAGTTGCAGTGCTAGCAATTTGGCCAAGCTAGCAATTAGACACTGAGCATGTGGGTGGCTAGGATCAAATTTCATTTTATGGTTCAGCAACCGGAGACGGGACATTTGCCTGATAAAATCAATTGGTGGTGTACTGCTAGCAGATTGGCTGCAATAACTTGGCACACCTATTGCTATACTTTCATTCCTCTCAGTGCGGGTTTTTGAGAGTACTGGAGGTATAGTAGGGTGGAGATCCAAGATGAGGAGCAAGGAGAAGTCCGCCTTTTTCTTTGATGTGGGTCTTTCAAGTGCTGTTGCCAACAGACTGCATGGCAGGTCATCATATGTCTGGTCAAGCATGCAGTGCTGAAGCCACTGCTGTTCTGGCCACGCTTGATCCGCTTCAGACATCAACGGTGTGATCTGCTGCACATGTGTTGAAAAAGGCCCACACCAAGGAACTTTTAAAAGTCAGCAGGAGTCAGAAGCGCCCTGCACCTGTTGGTTCCCAGGTTGAGGAAGTGAGTAACCTGAGCCTAGAGAGAGGGGATGCCACAGAAGGACAAGAAACTGGCAGTCATGTTCCCCCATCTGCAGCATACTGTCAAGTTTGCTCCAGTGATGAGGAGGAAGGGGATGATGAGGTCACTGGCTGTACTTTGGTGCCTGAGAGGAGGAGGAGGCACAACTCCAACGAGGCAGGATATCCTCTAGGGAGCAGCTTAAGGGCAGCCACCCTATTGCATCACATTTTGCGGTCAGGCATGGGATGACTTTGCATCCAAACTCCAGAGGGGGTATGGCCAGAACGAATCCTGTGAATCTCAACGTTTTTATTTTCTGGCCTTACCAAATGGCTGGGAAAAAAATCCCTCGTGTATTGGCACATTAAGACATTCGAGGAATATATCAGGGAGGACCTAAATCCTTTGGGGCTTCATGTACAGATTTTCCCCTCTTTTGATGACCCCACCTTTGAAATAGTGTGGGAGAGTAATCTCAAGCTGTGTTCTACTAAAATGATGAGTCTCCTAATTGATGAATATCAGAAACGTCTAATTGAAATTGATATTAATATAAATACAATTTATCTACAGATTAAACCACTGCAGGCTCACTCTTCCTTCGTGGAATTAAATGAAAAATTAAAGACTCACATAGAGTTCTTTAATAAATCAATACTTTCCAGGAAGGAAAATAAATTCTTGAGGGACAAACAGACTTTTCAGGAAGGCAGAGCCTATAAATGGCAACAGAAAGTGAATAGCAGGGGTGCCCAGCGTGGTCCGGTTCAGCCCTCCAGGCAGTCTGACATGTCGGATACCTCTTCTATATCCTCTAATATCTTCCACCTTTCCAGTGGTCTCAAACTGGCGGCCCTGCAGTTGTTGTGAAAATACAAGTCCCATCATGCCTCTGCCTGTGGGAGTCATGCTTGTAACTGTCAGCCTTGCAATGCTTCGTGAGACTTGTAGTTTCACAACAGCTGGCGGGCCGCCTGTTTGAGACCCCTGCTCTAAGCAGTATAGATGTACCAGACGACCTAAAAGACGTTGCGGCTGCGAAACCTCTTCAACAACTTTTCCGACCAAACGCCCTTCGGAACATCACACCCGTACTCCCTCTGGCAATACCGGAAGCAAACTAGCACCAGTGCGAGGTGAGACTACCAACACTGGAATGCCTTTGGCCACTGTAGCCAACACTCCTTCACTCCTTCCCACACAAAAAAAAAATTTTCAAAAAAAAACGTGAATCCTCTGGTTCCCCCGATCCAAACACCACTATAAACACGCACATCTTTTATTTCCGCCCACAATTCAACATAATTAATCTTTCATCTCATCCCCTCATGGTAGACAAAATTTTAGTTTTATTTAAAGGACTTACTTTCTGCCCCAATCACAAGCTGGACAAATTTGAAGTGATTAAAGACCTACACCTATACATACACAAGCTTCTATTGAGAAGCATGTTTGATAAAGAGAGGCCAGAAAAACAAAGGATGCTGTACTTTTAGTGAACAACAAGCCCTGGTGAATCTCAACTCCCTATTAGAGGAAAGTGATTCCAGAGACTTGATCGACACCATTGATCTAGAATATCAATATTAAAACAACTACATGATTCATCCGCCAATACTATTACCAGCCCTCAAATGTTCCACTTGCCGAGTGGAAAATGAGGTCTGGCGAGGAGCTGGGCTGCCTGGGAGTTGGGGGGAGGGCGAGCACCACCATCAGGAGGGGATGAATGGGAGCCGTTCTCCCAGAGAGGGTGTGGAGGAACAGAGGGGGCGGCCAGATCATTATAGCGGAAGAAAGGAAGAGGAGATCTGGCTTGATCACAGAGCGGGGGTTGCACGTTGTAACAGCTTTACATTTTACAATTGAAGTCTGTGCGCGGTCACACACAGGGGCGGGCGGGGCTGTGTGTGACGGCGTGCGGACTTCAATTGTAATGTAAAGCTGTTATAGCAGGTAAACCCCGCTCTGTGATCAAGCCAGATCTCCTCTTCTGCTATAATGATCCGGCTGCACAATGGACACAGGTGGGGATGCATGATGGACACAGGTGGGGCTGCATGATGGACGTAGGCGAGGCTTAATGGGTGAGGCTGCATGATGGACACAGGTAAGGCTGCATGATGGATACTGGTGAGGCTGCAATAGCGGACACAGGTGAGGCTGCACTGGTGAGGCTGTATGATGGACACGTATGAGGCTGCATGATGGACACAGGTGGGGCTACAATGATGGACACGTGTGAGGCTGCAGTGATGGACACAGGTGGGGCTGCACGATGGACATGGGTGAGGCTGCAATAATGCACACTGGTGAGGCTGCAGTGATGGACACAGGTGGGGCTGCATGATGGACACTGGTGAGGCTGCACGATGGACATGGGTGAGACTGCAATAATGGACACTGGTGAGGCTGCAGTGATGGACACAGGTGGGGCTGCACGATGGACACAGGTGAGGCTGCACGGGTGAGGATGCACAGGTGAGGATGCACGGGTGAGGCTGCATTAGTGGGCACTGGTCACGCTACGTTGATGGGCATGGGTGAGCCTGCATTGATGGGCGATAAAGTTGTTAATATTTATATGTGTATCTTAATTATGCATAAAATATTTAAGTGTTAAGAATTTATGAGGGCGTGCATATGGGCGGGGTTAGGGGCGGGGCATGGTAGGGGTTGGGTTTGGCAACTGGTGGTGAGTAAGCCTTAAGGCCTGGCTAGTAGCTCAGAAATTTTGAGCCCTGCTATCACAACAAGTATTAAGTCCTCATTAAAGAAAAAATGGTATATGTACCCTGCCCCTAGCTCTAACCATGGAATAGCCACCTTTCTAAAACTCACTTTTCAGGAGATCAAAGCCTTAGATCTATTGTCCAATCACCTAGGGAACATTACTGTAAGCCTTGAAAGTCTGTTCATTAATTACAATTTAACCATTAAGCATTCAGACAAAGGGGGCAACATTGTCCTTATGGACAATGAGAGATATGTACAGATGCGTACCAAAATCCTTAGTCACACTGATTGGTATCGACCAGTGGGAAAAGCAATCATTGATAGTTTCAATGACAATGCATTTTACAATAATGTTATTTCCAAACAACTATGGAACTTTGTTTGTACCTCCTTTCGTAGAACGGCTACCTTCTACTCAATCCCTAAAATTCATGAAAACAAATTAGATCCCCTGGTAGGCCCATAATATCGGGCAATGGTGCTATCACTGAGAATCTGTCTAGATTAGTGGACAAACACATTAGACCATTCATTCTTGCCCTATCCGCCTATGTCCGTGACACTATCCATCTTTTAAAAATAATTTTGGCCACCATAGATGTGGAGGCCCTCTACAATTCAATACTGCACTCTAGAGGACTTGCATGCATTCGTAGATTGCTATCCCAAATTAGCCATCATGCAGAATATTTTAATTTATACTACTCTCTCTTGAATTTATACTTCAACACAATGTTTTTTAATTTGATGGACAACACTTCCTCCAGATACAGGGAGTAAACTAGGGGTTTGAGAGTCTGGACCCTAACCAAGACCCATCAAGAACAAAAAAGCAAGCGGACTATCTTGACACAATTTAAACAATTACAAAGATATTAATAAACAAGTTAAAATTCAACAACATTTTATTAATACAAAAACAACATTAGGGTAATTCTATAAAATTTACAAATGGCGTGGTATTTCTACTAGTATTGCGGGTTAACCGCTTCATCAGGAAAAACATCTGAAAAAAATATATATATAAAAATTCCAAAACAGTAAGACATAAGCAGTGTTAAATGAAACAATAAAAAAGGTATAGTGGAGGAGGGGGAGAGTTAAAAAATTGCAGATCAAAACTGCTTACCCACACTCCAGCAACAAAAGGGGCCTCACAGGTACACGGTCAGAGCCTCCCGCAGCTGGAAAACCAGCAGGCCAATGTCTGAATGAAGTAATAGCCCACATTCAAATGCCGGGTAAAAATCATGGATCAGTGCCAAAAGCAAGGGCATCTGCCAAGGTGATAGAAGTGATGGTGAGAAGTGAAGAAAACTGAACGTGAACCGAAATCAAGACCCCAAATCGGTAAAGTAAACAATGAAATAGTCAAGTAGATGACCAAAAGACTGAAGTGAAAACAAGGGGAAATAGAGAAATAAAATGTAAAATGACAGACATAAAGTAGGAGGGATGCAAGAGGAAAATAACAGATGTGGGGAAGAAGGGCAGAGGGGACGGGGAGGGAAGGGGAAAGAAAGGAAGGGGGGAGGAGAGGGGGGAAACAAGAAAAGGGGGGAGGAGGGGAAGAGGGACAGAAAAAAGGAGGGGGGAGGGAGGAGGAAGAGAAATAGAATGATAATGATGAGAGGAAGAAAGAAAAAGATGATGCAGCCATAATAAATACTGCACACACCAGTGGACATGCTTGAATAGTGATAAGGAAACAGCAAAAGTGTAAGGATCAATGAATTAAAGATAGCGTGAAAGAACCAAGTGCATAACCAGCAGTGAGTGTCAAATAATGAGTGACAAACCCTGCATGCATGGGTTGGAATTAACAAGAGTGCAACACAAATGTGTATAATACAACCATAGATACCTAATTGGCAGTGAATGTGCAAATGAATGGAACCTGGAGGAAGAAATATCAGTAGTGTCCCATTGTTAGTTACAACCAATGATACCGTAATTTCACTATCACTGCAGAGCAGCCAATACTGTGCAAATTCATAAGACCATAAACAATGTAGATGGAGCCTGCGGGCAAAATAAATAAGCGATATTATTAAAAATGTAAGTAAGGCCAAATAAAGCGGTATATCAATAAGCTGTAAGGAAGAAATAAACACAGTGATGTCTCAGATACAGGGAGTAGCCATTGGCACTTGCTGTGCCCCTGGCTATGCCAACCTGTATCTGGGGGAATGGGAACGCACCATCTTTGAAGATGAGGATCTCTCCGTGTACCTGTGCCACATTGTTATGTGGCACAGTTACATAGATGACATCTTCATACTTTGGGATGGACCCAAGGACCTTCTATGTGAGTGCTTGGCTGCTTTGAATCACAATGAGTTTAACTTGAAATTAACAATGTCCCACAGTACCTCCAAAGTTACTTTTTTAGATGTCCAAATCTATAATGATACTCAAAACATGCTCTCTTGTAAGCTATTCAGGAAGTCAACTGCACTGTTCTACACTCCTCCAGGTTTCATCATAGGCCCCTAGTCAACTCAATACCTTACAGCCAATATTTGCGAATAAAATGCAACTGTTCTAATGATTCAGACTTTAAGCAGGAGGCCAAAGGCCTAAAACTACGCCTATTAGAGAGAGGCTACAGTCACAAATGCCTCAAAAAAGCATTCATAGGCACGACCTTCTTTTTTCCAAAAAGGATAAATCTACCAATAATGAGGGTACTAGGAATATTACTACCTATTCAAATGATCACCTCAAAGTGAAACAAATTTTTGGAAAATACTGACACCTCCTGACCTTTGATCCCAGTGTGGGACCATTTGTACCTCCTGCTGCCTTAGTCACCTACAGACGTGGTTTGTCTGTGGGTGATCTGTTAACTAAAAGTGAATTCCGGGGCTCCACCCGAGGTGATTCATGTAAACTCTTTGGCACTTTCCCTTGTGGATCGTGTGCCTATTGTAAATACATGGACGCCAGAAAAAACATATGATTGCCCAATGGTTGTGTTTTTGCCCCCAGACACTTTGCTAACTGTCAGACTATGGTTGTTTTATACCTCCTACAACGTGGCTGTTATTACATAGGTAAAACCATACAGAAATTATGGCAAAGAATTTATCGCCAAATTCGGGCTATGCAAACCAGTAACCCTGACTCCCGTTTGGGAAGACATGTGGCACAAACCCACGGTGGTCATTTTCCCAGGGTGTGCATCTTGGTGTTGGACCGGATACACCCCAGTCCACGAGGAGGGAACTTTAAAAAGCTACTCCTACAAAGAGAGCTGAGGTGGATTTCTGATTTAAATGCCACCACTCCACCAGGCCTCAATGAGGCCTTCAATCTGAAGTCCTTTTTACAGGGTTTCTCCTCTGGAGGCTTCCAAAGGGACATATCCCCAAACAACCCACCTATGTAGATATACTGACAATTCACCCATCCATACATATGGGCAGGAATAGTAACTAGTCCTTTCAACTGACCACAGAGGTACAATTTCCATATTGGTCCCCATCTTTTTCCCTTTTCCTCCCCGTGTCTCCCCTCCATCATCTTCCTGTTTTTCTTTCCCCCACTTTTCATTATCCACTCTGGATATTTCTTTATTCTATTGTTACAGACTCCTTTATCGTTTTGGCTATTTTTGCTCCCCGATAGTTCCCTTCCCCTCTCAAATTATCTATGTGTAACATACATGTTATAGTGATTTCTCATCAAGTTATATATCTGTTATCTACATCGTTAACTTGTCTGTACATTGTATTTTTTGTACAGGTCGGGCTTCATTTTCTCTGTCCATGCTCTATCGCATATGTCTCGGTGTTTGTTACAGAGTGATCTCATTTTTACGTATACCATATCTGCTGCCTGTGAGCGCTGGGGCTCCCCTTGATGCAATTTGCACCTCAGGGCTTCCCTCTGGGCTCAGCCTTCTCTGCCGTGCTGTGGATCGGCGTTTCACACCGGTTCGCGCATGCGCTGAAGGGTCTCTGCCATCCAACATAAGACGTATCGCCCATCCTGTGTGTCGGCAACCTTGTGACGTCTGACGCAGCAATGTGCGGTGACGCCGGACACCGTCTCTGCCGGGGGATCACTTGGGAGACGAGCCTTAACACACATCAGGTATACAGGTGATTGGTAAGACTCATCACCCTTGATGGGCCCCCCAGTCACCTGATACCTATCTGCCCGATTTATTGGACTCTGCTTGTACTATGGGCGCTTACCACATGACCTCCCATTCCCTTATAAGCCAGGTAAGCTTAGTCTTTTACTGCTACACAGCCAGGATTGCACGGCACTCCAAGCTTGAGATACCTATGCCAAACGGCCATTGTGAGTAAGTACTATGATGGACTTTATGTCCTGTTGCCCTCTCGCTTCTTGCATATCCTACTGTGCAGACCACCTGACCTTTTGGGAATGGTATGCCCCTGTTATGATACCCTTTATGACTGTTTGTTGTACCCCCGTGTGTGCACTTGCATGACATGGCGACTCACCTACACTCCCATATTGCTACCCCCCCTTAATTGAATATGTTGTGTTCTCATACAGACACATACATATTTTTTGTGCTAGACTCGTCCCCACATCTGTGATCGATCCTCGTGGGCCCTGGTGTTTCCTATGCCAGCAGGGATGATTTTTATCTCACGCCATACAACTCAATCATTTTGGCACCAGCAACTGTACATCATCGGTGCTGTGGGGACGCATACCCAGCCCCCCAGCCAATATCCAGAGCATTCTCTTATGCGATGGGGCATTCTAGGGATTGAAGCCCCTCCTTTATGTGAATCCTGATGTGCACTTTAATTTGCTAAAGATAGTTATATTGTAAGTATCACTTGCTTTACTACTTGCTCTATCTATCTATCTATCTATCTATCTATCTATCTATCTATCTATCTATCTATCTATATATATATCTATATATATATATATATATATATATGCCATGCCATGCTATTACCTACTGTGTTCTTACATTTGTACATTTGTTCATTTTCTCATCTTTTTGATGTCTTTGTTACTTTGTGACAAAAAAACAGCTTGTTTCTAATCAGCCCGCAAGAAGGAATTTATTACTCATACCTGTATTCCAAAACAAGTTGGGATTTCTATGCACACGCACTCCATTTGACCTCCTACTATGAGATCAACTGTGTTTTGGCATATAGCTGTTATGTAACTATCCAGTCTGACTTATTTGTTTATATACCCTATGCACTTACTTTACTCCTGTTTTGTATTTAATAAATGTAGTATATTTTTATATGCTTACTCCCTTTTCTGGTTAACATCCTTTGCCCATAAAATGCCCGGGCACTCCCTTTTGCAATTTTCTCTTTTGTACTGGGATGCGGCGAAGGTTTCCAGCTCTATACCTATAGGTGGTTTTCTTTTATCTATATTTTCTTTTTTAGTGGTTAAAAGTAATGCACTTACATCATAAAAGATTCATAGTCACCTTGTTAAAATTCCAAACATGCCAGGTGACTCAGTGTTGCAATCTCCTCATAGCTTCCTTTGTATACATGGAGTCACCGTCTCAGCGTTGCCATGTCCTGATTTTATCATTTAAAGTTTATAATTACAATTTTAACTGGCAGAAGGTGGGTTAATAGGACAGATGGACAATATTGCTGTGGTCCAGGTCCATTGACTTAAAAGTCCACCAAATTTGCTCACTATGAGTTAAAATGATGAGTAGAAAGATACTTAAGCTTCGTTGCCATGCTGTATTGCCACCCCCTGTGACGAAGTCTGAAGTGATGAAATGCGTCAGAGTTGGCTATATAGCAACGCTGAGATGGTGACTCCATGTGTATGAAGGGAGATATGAGGAGATCGCAACAGTGAGTCACGTGGCATGTTTGGAGATAATGGCAACAGCATCTGGTGAGCTTTATTTTTAAGAGCGTGGAATTGGCACACGTCACTTTGAAGGATATTTGTGGATCAACAACATTTTGTTTCACTATTTTTTTTCATCACTTTAAGTTGAACTGTATTACCATATTGATTAGCATATATATTTTTTGGATATGACATATGGACACTTTTCATTATGTAATGGTGTTTTATGTTAATCATTTCACACTGTTAATATTTAGGAGTTTTGTGGATTAATTTAAATGCTCTACTGTGGAATTATTTCTCTCTTTTTTACATTGACATTTGTAGGTATATGCAAATTACCATCATAAAAACTGGGGCAGCAAACTGTGAAAATTTTAATTTGTGTCATTTCCAAAAGTCTTGGCCATGGCTGTACACTGACATACGCATGTGCGCTACTAAATGCCCCACAGTCACCTTAAGCAGAAGGACGCCCACCATATTTTACAAATGTGCCTGATTCGGTCTATTTACAGTGAAACTACCTGTTCCTACTTTACACTGACCCAGTAAATAGCAATGGTAAAGTGATCTTCTTGACCAGTAGAGGTGGGTGTAGCCAGCCAGTAGCAAGTCAGCATTACAAACCATTTGACAGGCATACAGTAAACATAGTTGTAGTCCACTCATGTACAGTATTTAGCGATTTGCTTAGAGTTCTACTTTAGCCATTTCAGTTCAAGCTCAGCACACACACTTTTTTGGAAGCATGTAAATGCATTCAGTAACATGTATTTTTCCCAAATGCTTACATATCGGTCCTACATGCCTTAGCTGGGTTCACATCGCAGCACAGAGCAGCTCACAGCAGGGGTCCAGTGCATCCCTGTTCACCATTTCAGGTCCGATTTCCGCCCGAATTTTCGGCTGAATTTGGACCTGAAACAAAGCAGAAGACGCACAGGACTCCTGTGCAATTCACACCGGAGCCGCTCCGGAGATGTATGAACCGGGCTCCATAGAGAACCCATCACAAACTCCTGACATGTGAATTGGATGCGGGGAAACCCTCATCCAATTCACAATAGTGTGAACCCAGCCTTACCGCATTTGATCTAAACCATTTGTCTCCAAGCAGTGAGTTAAATATCCCACAATCCCCATTACACATGGATGCATTTACTGTGAGTCTGTACAGCACTCTGTTAGTTGCAATCACATACAATGACTGCATATAAAAAGATAAAAGCACAAAAAAAAACATTAATTTAAACCTGTGGTTTTTACTTGCGTGCATGATTAAAAAAAAAATCACAGATACAGAGCAGCTTGCACTTGCCTTAATGTTGATGATTTTTAGTATCACACTGTATGTAGGAATATTGGGGTTTATTTACTAAAGGCAAATCTACTTTGCACTTGGAAGTGCCGTCACTGTAGATCTGAGGGGGGCAGAGGCATGCAAAGTAAAAAAAAAAAACAGCATTTTTGCTTGTACATGGTTGGATGATAAAATCAGCAGAGCTTCCCCTCATTTCAGATCTTCCCCTTAAATCTAAAGCGACTGCACTTCCAAGTGCACTTGTAGTGCAAAGTGTATTTGCCTTTAGTAAATCAACCCCACAGTCTGAGTTAACCATAGCAGCCACATTTTCATTGTCCTTTTTTTTTCCCCAAGTTAAGATTTGAAAGGATCCGATTAGTTGCTGTGAAAAAAACAATTTTTTTTTCACCCAGCACCTTAATAATTGAGGAGTACTTTATGACGTCATCTAACAGAATGTAAACTACAACCTCATTGCCTGCATTTTGTGATCTTGTCTATAAACAACTCTAATCCAATAACATGCCATGTCTGATTTAAACTGTCTGGGGATTAGGGAGTAATCTGCTTTAGCCTTGTCCTGGTTTCTTGGTCCTCTATTGTAAAAAATATTCCTGTGGATAATAAATATGAACACACTACACATGTATTTATTGTAGCAATATAAAATGTAACCTTTTTTGTTATAGAACAGTGCAGTTATCTAAAAACATATCCATGATCAAAATGTAAAAATAGTATATTGTATCAAATACAATGATTAATTATAAAATGTAAAATCATATATTCATTTCCACATTGTATTGCAATTATTTCTAGCCAGCATCTATTAATCCAAAACGGGTGTGCCTAACCTTTTGGGGAGTGAGGGCCACTTTAGCGACTTGGTAACCGCAAAGCGGACAGATGACAGGTCCATGTCCCCTTTGCATATGCAGGACAGACACAGCCCACTCTACGGGCCCTCCGATGCGCCCAGACAGAAGGATCAGATTGGAGATAGGCGGTGTAAACGGACACAAGTCCGTTTACATCTGCCACTCTACAGAGGTGAATGGAGTGTCCACCTGAATAATGGACAGGCTACATTTGGTAGCACTCTGCTTGTGACAGCATTGGCTCCGTTCTTCATACTGATGCTTGGGGATGGCGGGTCAGGAATCCATGATCCAGGCTTGCCGACTAGCCATCCCAGAACAGGAGGTGGCGGGCAACATCAGAGGGCGCTGTGGGCCAGCAGTTGGACACCCCTGATCTAATAGATCTTGAAGTTTGTAAACTTACTTTGCAAAGATCCACACACATATTGTGAAACATATTCCCTAGATCAGTGATGGCGAACCTTGGCACCCCAGATGTTTTGGAACTACATTTCCCATGATGCTCCACTACAATGCAAGGTGCCAGAGCATCATGGCAAATGTAGTTCCAAAACATCTTGGGTGCCAAGGTTCGCCATCACTGCCCTAGATCCTGTGAATAGGCACTGCTGTGTCAAACATTTTACAAATCCTGTCTAACAGCTGGTACAGACTTGCAGGTCACACTAGAGGTGACTCCCAGTATCAGGTTTGTGTTAAAGAAAACCTTTGGCCTTCTCATACAAAGTAACATGGTGGCAGGATAGTTGCAGGAAGATCTTGGTGACTGGATGTACCTGAATATTGCCCCAGGCTTAACAAATCCTTTGGCGCTTAAAAACAGGTTAATGGTTGCAAAGTAGTCTGTCCTCTCCTGTGTTCTTTAACTCCCTACTGCCCAGTAAGGCTATCATTGGCACTCTGCAACCAATAGGAAGACAATAGCAATGCAATGGAGTTGACTTTAGTGCAGCCATGAGAGTGGTGCTATCTGTTTGATGTGACAAAGCTGATTTGATTTTCATAGTAGCAGAGCCCTATTTAAACAAGAGAGGCATCAGGAAGTGACTGCATTATAGTCCTTTTGCCAGATTACTAAGAAGAAAGCTACAGGTTTTGATCTCCTCTCCTCCGTCCTCTCCCCTCCTTGCTCCTTTGTCAGTGCCCGCTCCCTGCTGAAGTTTCAGTTAAAGTTTTATACCATCCTGTCTAATACTCCCACGTGCCTGTTTTATATAAAAAAAAAAAAAAAAAAAAAAAAAAGCTGTTCTTTACCAGTTACCTACTGACGTGACAGGGCAGTTCTCTCCTCCTGACTGACGTCAGCGGGTAATCCTCAGCCCTGCCCACTTCAGCTGTCAGACGGGGAGAGGAGAGAGGCGGTGGGTCATGTGAGCAGTGATCGCCACTCTGGGAACGGGTTAAAAATAAATAAATTATTTTTATAAATCACAGGGGCACATAGGAGTATTGTACAGACAGGAAGGTATAAACAGCATAAAGTGGCTAAAGGTGGATGTAAACCCTAAATTATAATTTTTTTGATGTCATGATGTAGAGTATAAGATTTCCTATCATTTGAGCTCAGTCTTGCCACAAAGAGTTAATCCAGTTATGAGCAATCAGTGAGATAAATCTTGACAAACAGAAAAACTTTGTCAAATCTTCCCCCTTGCTGTGAGTGACAGGTGATTTACATATCTTGTGCACTAGCCTAAGAGACATGCATTATTTTTGAATTCCCTCCCACTCCTTTCTGCTGCTGCTCTGCAAGGATTGGCTGTTCCACACCTCAGCATGATTTGGCACGCTGACGTCATGTGGGGACTGTTCTGAGTTTTGACTGGATGTTAGTGATCATAGCAGACGTTCAATGTAAGAAATACACAGGAGAAAATGCATGTTGATAAGGGAAGTGTAGATGTGGGTGGGGAGTCTACTGACATCACAACTCCACCCACTGAGCCCTGGAAAACAGATCCACCCACAAAATCTGCAGTTTTTTGGGTCTCATAGCACAGAGTGGGTTTACATCCACTTTAACAACCACTTTAAGTCCTGGTTCACACTGATGCGGTGTGGGAAATCACGTGATTCAGACAGGAATCACACCACATTCCTGTTCAAATCACATGTGATTTTTTGCAGTGTAATTTGAGGTCATTCACCTTTTTTCACATCTGAGAAGCGGTATTGACTGATGCTTTCACATACACACATCCTAACTAGGATCAGCTGAGGCGAGTGCTTCACTTCTCACAAAATGTAGCAAGAGGTGATAAAATATTAAACAGACATATCCAACTGCAATAGAGCTACATGAAGCTTCTATTCAGGTCCACCTGAAAAAACAGATCCGAACTTATCAGCGACGTGAACATCCCCTCAGCATTTATATGCCTTTTGTTTTGATGCACCAGGAGGCCCTTAGCAGATGCAGTTGGGTCTTAATGAATATAGATAGGAGGAATACTATCAGAGGCTGCCATTCTGTTTCCTGAATACAGAGGACCTATGGTTGTTTTCCTGACGCCTTCATGGCAGCACACACTGGGTTGTGACTCCACCCCCACAACCTGACAGGATTGGATTAACTATAAATTTGAAGGGGAGACCCCCTGCTGCATTCTCTTTTTTATCCTCACCCGACAGGTTGGATGGACATGGTTTCTCCTGTTTACAGATGAATAAGCCTCTTGCCGCCCTTTGCCCCAGCAGGTTCAAGCCTCTCCTGTTTGGAAGACCCTCCTGTACAGTCTCTAAAGGAGCTTCTATGGAGGAAGCCCCCGCTCTGGTGGTCTCAAGGGACATCTAGGCTATGGCATATAATAAGCTTTAAAGAAGCTTCTCTTCTTGCAGTGGACTCCCCTTTCCTTCCTATACCTTTAATATATTTAAAAAAAAAAAAAAAATTCTTGCTCGGGATGGCTGGTACTTGTTATCCATGGCCGCCGTTCGTTTTTTCGCCGCTCTGCACACGTGCAGAGCTAGGTTTTTTTCCTATCTGTGATCCTATGCATTGTTCCATTTTCCAAGATGGCGTGAGAACACTCGAGGCGCTTCCGTGCATGCGTGGAGCGTCGTTTGGCTGCCGCTATGGCGCCATTTTTAAACACACAGACTCTTCTCTGTATTCTGTTCTTTGCTGGAACAGCTGCAAATTTCTGCTCTAATTTAGATCCAGATATCAAGCTACAAGGTAAGCCCCTGTGGGATTCTTATTTATATATTGATTGCTGCTATTATTTTCTTTTATAAATAATAATAATAAATAAATATTTAATAAATAATAATTTAGTTAAAATTGTAAATAAATATGGAATTAGGAGTAGAAGGCTATAGCAATCATCTACCTACACATTTATCTTTCTTACATTTCCCAGACTGTCCTGTCATTTTTTTTTTTTTTCCTTATGGAGTCCACTGCCCACACAGACCACCATCAGCAAGTTAGGTAAGAGGCTATACCGGACATAGGTAGGTATTGAAGGGGAGATAGAAAAAAAAGAGTGCCAGACACTTAGTGCTGCCTTTCTCTTTTGGCAGCCCAGCTAAATCAAGAGCCGCAAGTTCCAGGCATGGGAGAAGGTTTAGCCATACTTCAAGTAGAAGATCTCGCAGGAGCCGCTCAAGATCTCCTTCACATCACCGAAGGCACAGCCATTCACGGCATAGCCACTCACGCCCTAGTCGGTCAAGTCGCAGGAGATCTCCTTCCTCGCACCATCGAAGCCGCCTTACCCGACCTGCAACAAACGCTTGCTGGGTATGCGGCGCTCCGGCTTTGCCAGATAAACTTGCCTGTCATTCTTGTTTCAATGAGGCTACCAAAGAGAAAGAGGCGGATGCAAGGATAGCTACAGACCTCATAAGGGAGTCAGTGCAAGAGTCCATACTGGAAACGACAGCACCAGCATTGGATAGAGCAGTTCCCAGCACATCTTCAGCGGACCCTCATCTCACTCAGGCATCAGAGTCTTCCTCTGAAAGCGAAGGTCAGGAAATGTCAGCCGGCTTTGATTTTTCCCTAGTAGAACCCTTTGCGAAGTCTGTCAAAGAGGCAATCGGCTGGTGAGAGGACGCAACGAATCCCCCAAAAGTACGAAAATATTTTCCAAACCTGAAAAGAAATCCAGAATCTTTTCCTTTCATAGAGGAACTCGAGGATATCATTAAAGACGAGTGGGAGAGATTGGATAAAAGGTCTAGCCTTACCAATAGATTGGCCAAGATGTATCCCTTAAAGGAATCAAAAGTGAAATCCTTGATTAATGCTCCCATCGTCGACTCCTCTTTAATGCGTCTCACCCGTCACGTTACATTACCGATCGAGGATGCGGTCTCTTTTCGGGATGTACTCGATCGCAAGATGGATTTGGAATTGAAGAAACCATATTCCACGGCTGGAGTAGCCTGCAGACCAGAAATTACCACAGAGGCGGTGGTCAAAGCCATCTTGGGATGGACATCCAGAATAGAGAAAGACCTACAAGATGGCGTAGAGATGGGGAAGATAATATCCTCTCTGAAAGAGGTCAGACTAGCAGGAGACTTCGTAGCAGAGGCCTCGGTAGATTATAAGGTCTTCAGCTAGGTCAATGCTGGCTTCAGTAACGGCAAGAAGGGCTTTATGGCTCAAACCGTGGATGGCCGATGCAGCATCCAAAACGAATTGGTGCAGGATTCCGTATGATGGCTCGAACCTATTCGGTGCCAAATTAGACTGCCATCTCCAAGGTAACAGGAGGGAAATCAGGTCTGATCCTCTCCGATAGAAGACCCAGAACACAAAAAGGACCAGCTTACAAACGCAATCTTCTGGATAAATACAGGGAATCCAGATCCTACCGTCCGGGTAGGGAGTTTAGAAGGGACTGAAAGAACATAAAACCTTCCTATCTCAGGATACAGAAGTCCAAGGCTACCCCGGCTGGGGAACAGCAGAAATCGTTTTGAAATTTCGCCCGCCCACCCAGTTCAGGTGGGCGCCAGGCTGAAAAACTTCTTAAAAATTTGGTCCACATAAAGGACTTATGGACATTATCCACAATCAAATTCGGTCACAGATGGAAGTTCAAAAACAGAATCCCAGCAAATCACTTCCGGACAACCAGACTTCCATCCTTACTATCCAAAAGAAATCTGCTAATGAAGTACATAGCAGAATTGAAAAAGAAAGGAGCAATCCTGGAGGTTCCATCATACCAAAAAGGGAGAGGGTTCTACTCCCCCCTGTTTTTGGTGAAAAAGAGGACAGGCGACTTGCGACCTGTATTAGACCTCAAACGGCTCAACAGAGGCATCAAAGTGGAGGCTTTCAAAATGGAAAGTCTACAGTCCATTCTTCTGCTAATAAATCTGGACGACTGGATGCTTTTAATAGATTTATCGGACGCTTATCTTCATGTGCCAGTTCATCCGGCCTTTCAAAAGTTTCTGTAATTCGCCATAAACCAGCATCACTTCCAATTCCGGTGTCTCCCATTCGGCATCTCCTCGGCTCCCAGGACATTCACCAAAGTTCTGTTACCACTAGTGGCATTTCTCAGGGAGAAGGGATTACGAATCCACCATTACCTAGATGACATCCTGCTTTTAGCAGAGGATCAGGAGACGCTGATCCATCACCAGGAGATTCTCCTTACAATGCTTCAGAAGTTCGGTTGGATAATCAACTGGAAAAAGAGCAGTCTACAACCTACACAAAATATGGTATTTTTGGGAGCAGATCTAAACACACGGGTTAAACAAGATACAGCTCCCACAGGAGAAAGTCAAGCCTCTAATACGGAAGATGCAGAGACTGTTATCAACAAATCATTTGCCAGCCAGAGCCTGTCTGAGTGTACTGGGGTCCATGTCCGCAACCATACCCATGGTGCAATGGTCACAGTGGCACATGAGAACTCTACAGAACTAATTTCTCAGGCAGTGGGATGGAGTATCGATGCGTCAGACCATCTTTATCTCCAGATCGGTGAAGCAATCGATATGGTGGTGGACACACCCGAACAATCTCGTAAAAGATACAGACCAATAGTTCCTCCGGACCCAGAAGTAGTCACTTCGGATGCATGCCAGAGCGGTTGGTGAGCCCACTTTCAGGATCAGGCAGCCCAGGGGCAGTGGCATTTTCAGGCCTTAGGCCTGGTCTCAAACATACTGGAGCTCAGAGCAGCCTTCCATGCCCTAAGAGCGTTTGCACCACTCCTGAGAGGCAAGAATGTGATTATTCGCATGGACAACAAAGTGGCAGTATTTTATATTCAGAGGCAAGGAGGTACCAGGAGTTCCACATTGATGGAGGAGGTTCGGCCAATCTTGGAGTGGGCCCAGATACATCTTACGAGTTTGAAAGCAGTGTATGTCCCAGCAACACAGAACATATTAACTGACTACCTAAGTCGAGAAACATTATCCAACGAGTGGTCTTTGAACCCTCGGGTCTTCTCTCTCTTTGCAGAAGTCCGGGGAATGCCAGAAATAGATCTAGCAGCCACACAATAAATACCAAGTGCCACAGATTCCTGTGAAGAGGTTCGTTTCCATCAGCGGAGGGGGTGGATTGTCTGAGTCACCCATGGAACTTCAGGTTGGGGTATATATTCCCTCCAACTCCCTTGATTGCGAGGTTCCTGTCCAGGCTCCGGAGATCCTCAGTGACAGTAATCACTGTGGCCGTGGTTCACGACACTTTTACAGCTCAGTCTGCAACCGCCTATTCCTCTTCCGATAACTCCGGATCTTTTATCTCAAGGTCAATTCCTGCATCCAGCACCAGAGAAGTTGCACCTGATGGCCTGGAGATTGAGAGGGCTAGACTAAGCCCTTGTACACACGGTCGGAGAATCCGTCGGAATGTGTCCTATCAGACCGTGGTGTCGGATAATCCGACTGTGTGTGGTATGAATCGGACTGATGCCGTCGGACCCAATTTTCCAACTTGTTGGAAATATTTTCAGACCAACTGGTTCAATCGGACATACTCCGATCATGTGTAGAGAATCTTGATCGGACCAAGTGCCACGCATGCTCAGATCAAATTCCTACATCACAGCTATTGGCTACTAGCCTGAACGTAGTCCCATCGTAACGAAATTACGTCATCACGTTCTGAATGATTGGATTTTTCGACAACTTAGTCGGACCGTTTGTATGCAACAGTTTCGGACAAGATCCGACAGACAAAATCCGACGGATTTGGTTGTCGAAATCTCCGACCGTGTGTACAGGGGCTAAGAGCTCAGGGCTGTTCTCAGGAGGTTATATCAACTCTGATGCAAGCCAGGAAGGTTACTACCAATACCATTTATTCTAAAATTTGGGAAAGATTCTGCTCCATGGCTCAACAGAGGGGATGGAATAGCATTTCTCCAGAACCTTTGCATGTTCTGGAATTCCTCCAATCAGGCGTTAACAAGGGTCTGAGCTTAAGTACCCTCAAAGTTCAAGTATCTGCCCTGTCAGCCAAAACAGATACGAAGTGGGCATTCCATCTTTTAGTAATCCAATTCCTGAGGGCCGATCTAAAGATCAAACCCCCTAGGAAACTAGTCTTTCTATCATGGGATCTGTCAGTAGTTCTCCATGCTCTATCTACTCCTCCATTTGAAACAATCTCCCTATGGGACTTGACTTTTAAACTGACCTTCCGCATTGCAATTACATGAGCAAGTAGAGTGTCAGAAATCCAAGCATTAATGATTTCAGAGCCTCATTTGGTTCTCTTCCCCGACAGAATGGTTCTAAGTCCCTCGGAACGATTCATACCCAAAGTAGCTACTTCCTTCCACTACAACCAGGACATCATCCTTCCATCCTTCTCTAACGATCAGGGAGATCCACATCCACTAGATGTGAGGACGACCATCATTAACTACTTAACTGCTACCACTTCTTTTAGAAGGACAGATTCTCTTTTGATCATCCCTCATGGAACCAAATGCGGGCAAGCAGCTTCCTCACGTACCATTGCATCCTGGCTGGTCAGAACCATTAAGAATGCATATTCCACCCAGCACATGGCGATTCCTGAAGACATCAGGGTTCATTCAACTAGGGCAGTGGCTACCTCCTGGGCAGCATGTTGCAGGGTCTCTCCAGAGACAATATGCAGAGCAGCAACTTGGTCCTCCAGGCATACCTTTATTTCCCACTACACGGTGGACTCTGCTCACCTGTCCATGACCAACTTCGGCAGAACCATCATTAGAGCCAATTCTTCCGCATTATGAGGAATAACATTTATTTTTACTTGCACCCACCCGACTGGCGAGTTATTTCCCAGTGTGTGCTGCCATGAAGGCGTCAGGAAAATGGAAAATGTTACTCACCTTTCGTAATTTTCCTTTCCTGACGCATCTTCATGGCAGCATACAGTTCCCACCCTGTTTCTTTGTGATGATATGTACAGAGAATGCAGCAGGGGGTCTCCCCTTCAAATTTATAGTTAATCCAATCCTGTCAGGTCATGGGGGCGGAGTCACAACCCAGTGTGTGCTGCCATGAAGATGCGTTGGGAAAGGAAAATTACGGAAGGAGAGTATACAATTTTCAGTTTTTTGGACTTATGGACTTGAATGCTTTTTGCAACTTGGGTACAGCCCCTACACTTCTTCCATCTAGTGTTATGCTGGCCATACACTATATGAAAAAATCGTTTGAACCCGTTGAATTTTAAAAAAACAAACATTCGGCCGCGAGAGAGCAAACAATAATGCCGTCATGTAATGACTGATAAATTATTCAATGGACATAAATGAATCCATTTGTTTGTTCTTCACATATACCTAGTGCAAACAGTTTGGACGGGAAACACAACCTTTCAATTTATCGTTTTTTTTCCAAACTTGTCCTTAGTTTTTTTTTGGCTCAAAAACATCCCAGCCGATTACCAATTTGTGCCCATTAACTGGCCAAAAAAACAACCAACCTGTGTAAATGACCAAATTTCAGCCGATTTTTTGTATAATGTATGGCCAGCATAAGGGTGGGGCAAGAAAATTATGGCAGTACCTCAGCAGGGGTGTCTAGTGCCGGCGTAAACTGCATGTCTGGTTGGCAACTGCTGTTATAGTACAGAGCCAGATCCAGGTACTATTACCAAAAGTATTGGGACAACACAAAGCAAGGTCCATAAAGACTTGGATAAGCAAGTTTGGAGTGAAGGAACCTGACTGACCTGCACAGGGTCCTGACCTCAACCTGATAGAACACCATTGCGATGAGTTGGAGCAGAGACTGCGAGCCAGGCTCTTAATCAACACCAGTGCCTGACCTCACAATTGCACTTATGGAAGAATGGTCAAACGTTCCCATAGACACACTCCTAAACCTTGGGGACAGCCTTCCCAGAAGAGCTGAAGCGGTTATAGCTGCAAAGAGTGGGCCAACTCAATATTGGACCCTACAGACTAAGACTGGGATGCCATTAAAGTTCATGTGTGTAAAGGCAGGAGTCCCAATACTTTAGGTAATATAGTGTATGTTGCTAGATAAATCAAATCCTTAATAAATAATGGACAATCAGGAAAAACCAAGTCCTGTCTGGAAACAATGACCTTGCACATGCCTTAAGATATGCAGGCTTAAAAGTACCTTCCCTTTGTTCCATTGCATAACTTTCTTTAAAACATCTCTGTGGATTATTACACTTATTACTCCAATATGAAAAAATATTTCTTCCTTTTCATAATAAAAAATAAAACCACCTTTTTTGCCTATTCATGAGGACAGGATTATATTGGGTAATGTGCAAACCATTTTTTCTACAGAAACATTTGTTTTACAGTCTCCAACCAACGAGACCATTTTTGGTACTTTGTATTATGGAGTTTTGCATTACATTCATTCAATCACAGAGTTACAAAAAAGATGAACATAAGTTTGCACAATGCTGAGGAGGCAGAAAAGGTAAAAAGACACTTGCCATATGGAAGCAAAGGGGTCAAAGTATGACGCTTTTGCATCATCACACAGCTAAGCTTTGGTGCCAAATTGACTTCATAATCATTGGAGAGATCTGCTCATGTGCACCACCTAGACAGCAACATATTAGCTCCAGTAATATGGCAATGTAAGCAGTCAGCTCAAAGATGTCTTTAGGGGTATAGAGCAGCTTTATTCTAACATTGGCACAGCCTACCCATCCAAAGCCTTCCCAACAACTCCATACAACAATACGCCACACATATTTCTGAAGCCCTTTGTATGAGGTTAGTGATGTGACCTGTGCTTAAAAGTGGAGTTCTAGGCTTTTTATATTTATTAAAAGTCAGCAACTACACTTTTTGTAGCTGCTGACTTTTAATAAACAGACACTTAGCCGCATCGCTGGACCGTGGAACAGCTGAATGGAGCGTAGCTCCTCTCCATTGCCACTCTGGGCACCCGGCTGTGACAGCTTTCGGCTTCACAGCCGGGCACGCACGATTCGCGTTGCACTCCCAGCGTGGACAGGCAATCTCCTGGGACCTGGCATGTGTCCCAAGAGATCGTCTAGAAGGAGGGGCTGCCGAAGGCGAAAGGAGTCACCGTGGCAGTCCATGGGCAGAAGGAGGAAGTGGGACAGGAAACACCTTAGGTTCCACAGTGAGTATAACAAGCATGTTTAACTGCATATACAGACTGATTTTACTGTTGTGGGTTTAACCACGTCAGCCCATGGAGATTGGGCTGCTCAATGACCAGGCCATTTTTTACGATACAGCACTGCGTCGCTTTAACTGACAATTGCATGGTCATGCAACACTGGACCCATATGACATTTTGATCATTTTTTATCCTCAAATAGAGCTTTCTTTTGGTGGTATTTGATCATCTCTGCAGTTTTTATTTTTTGCGCTATAAACCAAAAAAAAAAAAACACGATTTTGAAAAATTAAATTTTGTACTTTTTCCTATAATATCCCTATTTTATTTTTTTTTAAAAGCATTTTTTTCCAGTTTAAGACGAGAATGTACGTTACATATTTTTGGAAAAAAATAATTGCAATAAGCGTATATTGATTAGTTTACGCAAAAGCTATAGCTTCTACAAAACGGGATAGATTTATGGCATTATTTTATTTTTATACTAGTAATGGCGGCAGTTTTCATCGAGACTGCGACATTATGGCGGACACGTGACACATTTTTGGGATGACTGACAATTACACAGCGATTAGTGCTATAAAAAAAAAAAAAGAAGCACAGATTATTGTATAAATGTCACTGGTAGGGAAAGGGTTAACACTAGGGGGCAATCAAGGGGTTACCTGTGTTCTAACTGTAGGGGGAGGGGGCTGACTATAGGAGATGACAGATCGTGGTTCCTAGCCATTAGGAAAACACGATCTGCATCACATCTCCTCGCAGAACAGGGATTTGTGCATTTACACACAAGTCCCTGTTCTGCCCCTTGCAATCATTGCGACTGCTGGTCACAATCATGGGCACCCCTGCTGTGGTCGCCTGATATCCTGCTTAAAGGAGCCGAAATACATCTGACAATTTGCGGGATTGTGCCTACCTGCCGCAGTATAATGACTATGGATAGTCGGCAAGTGGTTAACACCACTTTAAATTTAAAAAGAGCTTGTGCAGCAATTTAGCAGACCTGTAGATTTCCTAGGACTGCTGAGAACCCCCCCCCCCCCCCCCATGGATGTTAGGCCACTTCAATCTATCAAAAACCTCGCTCATAATATTTCCTCCCCCATGTGCCCCTTCCCCTGACTTCTCTGTCAAGATCGATGGCACAACCATCAACCCATACCCCATGCTAGGTGCAATCCTGGACTCTGAATTCTCCTTTTGGCTCCACATCCAATCACGTGCTGTCTCAACCTCTGTAACGTCTCCAAAATATGCCCCTTCCTAACCAATGACTCCACTAAGCTCCCAATTCCCTCAATGGTTATCTTTTGCCTTGACTACTGAAACTCCCTCCTCATTGGCTTATCTTTACAACGTTTAGCCCCTCTTCAGTCCATCATGAATGCTGCTGCCGGACTCATCCACCTTACAAACCGCTCAGCGTCTGCTACCCCTCTGTCATCACTTCATTGGCTGCCACTCACCCAATAAATTCAAAATACTAACAACTTCTTACAAAGGCATACACAACTCTGTCCCCAGCTACATCACTGACCTAGTCTCACATCGATCACAAGACCTGCTCTGTAGCTACTTTGTAATCTCTTCCCACGCTCACCTCCCAGGACTTCTCCCGTGCCTCTCCCATCCTATGGCATGCCCTACCCCCAATCTGTCCAACTATCTCCTACTCTGTCCACTTTTAGGTGATCCCTGCAAACCCTTCTTCTCAGGGAAGCCTATCCCGTCTCCACCCAACAGCTGTATTTACACTATCTCCATCAGCCCATTCCCCACAGTTATTACCTTTATCACCTGCCCTCACTCTTAAGCTCCACTATTCGATTTTCTGCAGATTTTTGTCTTCAGATTTACCAAAACCATGTAGTGCAAGGGTCTGCCTGATTGCATACAAATTTAAACTTTTAAGGTTTGACCTCATATTATATGGTTTTGGTAAATCTGAAGACAAAAAGCTGCAAAAAATCTAATAGTGCGTATGGGGCTTTAGAATGTAAGCTCTATTGAGCAGGGTCCTCTTTATTTGTCTTGTATTGTAACATTACTGTCTGACCTCATGTTGTAAAGCACTGCGCAAACAGCTGGTGCTATATACATGCTGTATAATAATTTAAAATAAATTCCCTGTTGCCAGAATGAATCTGTGGACACATGCTTAATTTGCAAGATTTATTTAAACAAAATCAACTTAGAAATATCACGGAATTAAACAAAAAAAAAAAAAAAATTCTGAACATGTAAAAACTTACTTGTCATGTTCTTGAAAATCTCTATTTTTGTTTTAATACATCTGTGTAAAAATTAGTATTTAAATCAGGAAATCTCCCCCCTCCCCCCCAAAAAAATACAGCGGACTTGTACCTAGCACACAATGAACACTGGCATTTGATGGGTATAAACTCACATTAAACCCATCAAGACTCTGGTAGATCTGTAAACAGTACTGAATAATACTCGAGGGGCAGTAAACACTGACTGGAGTTGCTTCCTCATAATAACCAGATTCCAGATGCCTTTTATTTCTAGTGCAAGTTAGAAATGAAAAGCAATTTTTTTTTAGAACCATCTTTAACTCCAGTTATTAGTCAGTCTCCACCTTGTGATTGTTGGTTGTGTCCCAGAAAATGGCAGCTCACATTGTTCTTTGGCGAAGGCTCAACATTAAAGTGATCTTGTTGCCACCTAAAGTTAAATGAAGCCAACCATGTAAAGGTTGGGTTATACTTATTCCAGCTTGTAGTGCATTAAATTTTCAATACCGAAGAGCTCTGGGCGTCGCTGCTATCCGACTTCTCAGGTCCCAGGCACAATTTAAAAAAAAAAAAACAGCCTGGAGTCCCAAATACTTGAGTCTTTTTTCATCTTTACTGCAGAGTGGAGAGGGTCTTTATAGGAAGTCTCTGCCTGGGCAATGTAGACAACTTTCATTGGTGGGGCCCTCTCTGACTTGAATACAGTGGTGTGATGTCACAGAGGGGAGGGCAGCAAGACAGGTCAGAGGCACGCCCAGACTGCATTATTGGTTCACTGGTCTCCACTCCCAATAGAGGCACTGTGGAGGGTTGCGTGATGGCTTAAGAGGGGGGAAAAAAAAAAAAAAAAAAAAAGGAAGGAAGGGAGGGAGGGAGGAATTTGAACCTTGTCTGGGGAAAGTAACCTCCTTTTACAAGACAACTTTTTATTTATTTTTTATTGTTGCCAGTGGTGACAGTTTTTTTTTTTAAAAGGGCTTATTTTACCCATCCTCACTCAATATTTAAATGGGCAAACCTTTTAGGTCCAGAATATCCCCCAAAAAATATTGATGGACCTTAGAAAGGGGACAGTTAAATAAAAAAAAAAAAATAAGTATTAGGCCACTGATCAGTACCACTGGTTATAACCGTTACAGAGCATGTTATATCCCATCGTCCAATACTGTAAAGAGACAAACAATATTACATGGCTTTTTTGTCCACACTTACCTAAATTGATGCTGATTTTTCAAAGAACATTTGGTAAGGCTATTTACAAAATCTGACTTACCATGCAGAAGAAGGAATAGATACAAAGTTAACTAAGTTTAATAAAATGAAATAACATTGCCTGCAAATGGTGATAAAACCACACGCTTTTTTTTTTTTTAAATCAACATAGTCTGAAGCTGGCAATACTTCTTACAACTACAGATGTTTTTTTTTTTTATTATAAAAACACCAACTTCGGTCACGAAGTCTAAATACTAGAGTTTAAGGCGGGGGGGGGGGAAAAAAGGAAGAAGGATTCCTGATTATTGAAGGTCTCAACATCAATTAAAGCTGTCCAAAGCCACCATGACCATCCAAAATAAAAAATAAAAATCCAAAAAACAAAAAAACTGTATAATTCATGTTAATTAAAAATGGCTGCATAATCAACTTTTTAGAGCCAAGTCAAGGAGGATTTCTGACTGATGGCCCTCACATGAAACACGACTGGTTAGCCACACTACGGCTAGAGTGCAAGTATTAAAAATTCATTAGGAACATAACACAGTAATAAGAAGTGACAAACAAATCACATAATGCCACGCCTTAAAGAGTACCTGTCGCACGCAGGTATGAAACAGCCATATGTATGTGTTGCACCAAGTCAGCCAATCAGAATTCGGTCATCTGCCTTGTGATGAATCTATAGGCTACGATTCCCAATTACTACATCCATCAACAAAACAGCTGCCCCCCTGCAAAGGCGACAAGGATTCTTTTCTTTAAAAAAATACATCCTAAATACAAAAATGGACGACAATGCTAGTGGAGCAGACATCCTGATGTAAATGACAATGATTCATACATTCACCAGTTCACAATCCATTCTTCTGATCAGTGCTTAAAGGTTCACACAAACATTACATGACTCTCTTGCACTGCACATGATGGGGTAATGTGCTGTGCTACTGTATAACAATAGCCTGTGATATTAAAATGACAAGATAAAAAGATGATTCCACGATGATAGCAGAAATGTTACGTCACAAAAAAAAAAGTCACCCAGCTTGTTCATCTCAGAGGCCAGGTGGGGCACAAAATGAATGTAAACAGATCACTGTTTTGTAAAATCAGGAATTAAAGTCTTGTGTTTCAGTATATCAAATGAACGTTCTCAGTTGGCAAATGCGGGATCTTCAGTGTTTTTTTTTCTTTTCTTTTTTTTTTCCTTTTTTCTTTGCTGCTCCACGTTCTTGATCTTGTGTGTGAACCTAGAGTTCCTTGTGTTCTTCCACCTGTCTTCAGGGAGGTCACGTTGACAGTAGTTGCTTTAAAAATTCAGAATTCGCTTTATAAAATTCTGTACAAGTTCACAAATTATTGCATAAACAGCATCACCTTCAAGAGCGTCTGAACAGGTGTTTCAGTGATGAAAGGGCATCACGTTTCTCTTCTGGCTTTTTTCTTCTTTTTCACTTGCTTAGGGGATTCCCAGCTCTCTTCAGACTTTGCTGAAAACACACATTTTAGTTTCGTTAGAAACAAATCATTTGAAAAACGTTGCCGTCTCTTTCACATGAAATCATGGTTTCAAAATCAAAAAGAAAAAAAAGCTGTGTTAAATGAAGCATTTAAGGGGATAGGGACTGCACTGAATAATAACTGAATGCTGCTGGATAGAAGGATTTAGTAATTTGTGTGCGAGGAAAAAAAAAAAATGTACACACTATATTACCAAAAGTATTGTGACACCTGCCTTTACATGGTCAAACTTTCCCATAGACACACTCCTAAACCTTGTGGACAATCTTTCCAGAAGAGTTGAAGCTGTTATAGCTGCACAGGGTGGGCCAACTCAATATTGAACCCTACGGAGTAAGATTGGGATGCCATTAAAAGTGATGTGCGTGTAAAGGGAGGCGTCCCAATAATTTGGATAGACAGACCGATGTCCCGCCTCCAGTCACTGGATTTTATTGACAGCAGTGGGAGTCAAGATTGGAGGGAGAGAGAAGAGTCGGACTGCAATAGGGCTCAGGTAAGGGGGGCAGCTGCACCCAAAAGGATTTTTTTTTTTTTTTTAAGAACCACTTTAATAGCTACATTTTGGCTTCCTTGGTCCATCTTTTCCTGTCTTTAATTTTTATTTTCTTTAAATAAAAAATTAAAATCAGAGTCTGATGAGATTTACCAGATTTAATCTCTAATCCACTCAGAGAATAACAGACAGAAGAGATATACTAATGCCCTAATGTTGTAAAGATCCTATAGAATAACAATACAATACAATTTACCACTTCATAGAGATATTTAGGAATAAATTGACATTTTAAAACTTTAACAACATTAACTAAAATTATACACACTTTAAGTTTATTATCCAATTAATCAAAACAATCAGCCAACTAATCGATTATGAAAATAAATCGTTAGTTGCAATAATATATAATTTTATTGTTTTTTCCCCCCCATTACTAATTTTATTTTAAGCACACAGTCATATCACTGGGGCCTCTGCAGCTCAGAAAGATCATGGGTGGTGGGATGCGACAGGGCAACGCTGTACATGGTTTCCCGAAACCATCGCAGTACCTTGCCTCGGTTCTTCTCTCATAAACCCTCAGCCCTAAAGTATGTAGCAGGCTGGCTCATGAGGAGTCATGCAAACATAAAAATGCCTTGATGGGTAATGTCAGTCTGAAGGAATGGGGATTCACATGCACACCACCCTAGGATATGAGATGCCACGCCTCCATAAATAGAAAAATTTAATTGGATACATAAAAACGATTGGGTCAGGGGCAATCAGGTTGGGGAAGAAAGGTTTAATGGTGCTGAACATCCACCAGACAGGAAATGAGGTGGGCTCTGACTTGCTGCAGCTTCTAATACACACTCAAATGTGCAGCGACCCGAGTGTAAGGCTGGAGCTCAGCTTTAGGTCACTTTAAAAAAAAAAAAAAAAAAAAAGAAAACACTACCTTGTGCACAAACTCATCAAACTGGTTCCCATTTATCAACATTACCCATTACATAACATTACCTTGTGATGGTGGGGGCACGATGATCTGCTTGGTAGCAGCAGTGCTGGCCTCTTGTGGCTGCTGCACTAGAGATGGGCTCTTCTCAGAAATGTTATGCGCAGGAGATATTGAAGACTCAGTTAACACTGTATGCACATGCTTCTCCTTCAAAGTCTGTGTATGGAATATGAGAGACCGTTATACCCGATACAAATCTTCAGGAATATTTTTAAACAAATACTTCAATCTGAAAGTGTATACATACACACATATACACACACACGTGACTTTGAGAATAACCTCAGTGATCAAGCTCCTTAGCAAAATACAAAAGTAATAAAATATATAAAATATTACTGTCACCGTGTATAAATCAAAAACATTACTTCAAAAAAAGAGCAAAAATAAAGTGCATCCAATATAGTCTGAATATATACAGTGCACTCCACTAATATACAGCGTAATAATAATAAACTGCAAACCAAACAATTAAGTGCAAACTGCAATAATAATTAAAAGTGCAAAAAGTGCAAAAAGTTCAGTGCCAGATGGCACTGAACTTGTATAGATATATGAAGATATAGGTCCTTTCACACCCAATTCCAGTGGTGAGGAGTGAATCCACTATTGTGCTCTCAGTGCCCTTACCTCATAGGTGTACAAGAAAGGCTCTATTCATTTACACCGCTCTTGTCCCCACTTCCATATGTATAGGCCAGTCAAGTTGGTGATATCAGTTAGGTATGGGAGGTGAATATCAACTTGGAATCCATAATTGGATCCACATGTGAAAATAAATGGGTCCCCGAGGAAGCCAAGAGGTACAAAACGCGACTTAACACGTAGGACGCAAAACCGGAGGTTGTTACGATGGACCGGAAACGGAGTACAACGCCATTTCACGCCACTTTGTACGTTGAGTCTGGCCTAGTTTTCTGCCATCTACATGTAAGCAGTCATATTTTGTATTAATAAATTTGATGTTATTTGGGTAATTCACTATTGGAGACCCATTTATTTTCACACGTGGATCCAATTATGGATTGCAAGTTGATATTCACCTCCCATACCCAACTGATATCGCCAAACTGACTGGCCTATACATATGGAAGTGGGGACAAGAGCGGTGTAAATGAATAGAGTGTTTCTTGTACACCTATGAGGTAAGGGCCTTGCTCAGTGTGCTGCTAATCAGCTGAACCCCCGGTGTAAAGTAACATATCCGAGGTTGATGTGGTCCTCAGCGTCTTAGCACAACGCAGCTCCAATGAAAGCAACCCAGTGCCAAGAGTGACTTCCACTCACATGAAAAAGTGGAAGTATTCCTTTACCCTTATCAAAGCCTTCATCAATTATGAAGTTACCTCTTTCAGTTCATGACTTTTTCCAATGATTGATGGGATAATTACAGGTGGTGGAGAAGGGGTAGAATCCTCTTTATAATCATCCAAGGCTTCCCTTGTGCCTTCTGTTTCCTGAAAGATTAAAGTGTAATGAGTTCAGCAAGCCTAGCTAAGACTGGTAAACACAAGGGGCCGGTTGTCATGGAAACCACCTCAGCCCACCAGCATGCACAGAATAAAATGGAAGAAAGTACTGAATTACCAAGTTTTGTAATAACCATAAGAGATACATGAACTGGAAAACACTACCAAGGTTCTCTCTCATCTAGGGTACCATTAAAACACATATTACTTACCTTTTCCCTTGTTCCCCTGGCAGCCGGTGCTCCACTCTACCCTCCAATGCTGTGGGTTATGAGCAGGCCCTCAGCATCCTTACTTACATTGCAGGACTGCTGCAAGAAGCCCTACTGCAAAGGTAGTTTTGTCATTTTTCCTAGCACCTAGCCTTAAAGCAGAGTTCCACCCAAAAATGGAACTTCTGCTTTAAGTGCTGGTGACCCCGACATAACACATTTGGCATGTCATTTTTTGGGAGGGGGGAGTGGGTACCCAGTTTTTAGAGGCACGCAGTTCCCCCTTCCTCGTCTGGCGCAAGGAAGTACACCCCCCCTTTACTTTATAGCGTCTACAAAATAAGGGATAGTTTTATGGCATTTATTATTTTTACTAGTAATGGCAGTGATCAGCGATTTTTATTGTGACTGCGATATTATGGCGGACACAGACAATTTTGACACATTTGTGGGATCATTCACATTTATACAGCGATCAGTGAGATGAAAAATGCATTAATTACTGTGTAAATGTGACTGACAGTGAAGGGGTTAACACTAGGTGGCGCTGTAGGGGTTAAATTACTCCTAGGGAGCGAGTCTGTGTGGGGGAGGGACTACTACATGTGACACATCACTGATCACCGCTCCCGATTACAGAGAGCTGTGATCAGTGACAGTGTCACTAGGCAGAACGTGGAAATGCTTGTTTATATAAGCATTTCCCCGTTCATCTTCGTGAGACGATCACGGGTAACCCCGCAGACAGAGCCGCGTTCCTACTCACGGAGCTCGCAGCGGGTGTGCGCACGCAATGGCACAGCTGCAAATTCAAAGGGATGTACAGGTACGCCCATTTGCGCAGCGTGCCTTTCTCTCAACGTATATATACATGCGGCGGTCGGGAACCGGTTAAGGTTTTCACCTAAATGCATTATATGCATTAAGGTGAAATACCTGTGCTGCAGGTCCCCCCAGACCACCCCTTTTTCTTACCCGAGCCCAATCCAGCGATGTGCATAAGCGCTGCGGCTCCAGCTGTCGTTCTCCTCACTGGACACAGATTGATAACAGCAGAAGCCATTGGCGGGGCCGAGTCTTGCTGTCTGCATCAATAGACAAAGCAGCAGGATTTGGGAGCCCACACGGGTGCGCCCATGGAAAGCAGCATTCTGTGGGGGCACCCGATGAAGAGGGGGGGCCTGGAGCACTGACAGGGGACCCCAGGAGGATTGGGGCTGCTCTGTGCAAAACCATTGCACAGAGCAGGCAAGTAAAGGCATGTTTATTAAAAAAAAAATCAAAATAAGCAGCTGAGTGTATATAAATATATATATATATATATATATATATATATATATATATATATATATATAAATATAATTTATTTATTTATTTTTATTGGATGCTGTTGGCAGGGTATCTTGTCTGTATATTCAGGCACTGGGCTCTGTATCATATACAGACCAAAATAAATCAATCAACATCTTCTGAATGGAACCACAATCGTATTGGATTGTTACCGTAGCTTCCATAACAAATGCCCACACGCAGTTGGCATAATTTGGATATCCAAATGGGAATCCCAGAATTTTCTACTGTTCCGTTGGGCTTGTGTAGAGTGAAACTACAGTTCTAACTTTTTTTGGGGAAATCCAAAAAAAAAAAAAAAATAATAATAATAATAATATTATATATAAAAAACAAACCACACAGAATTTTGCCTTGTATATATGAATGATTGAAGTGTACACAGTTTCACTAAGGACAGGACTGTAGTTTTTCACTTATTTGTTCAGCAACATGCCTCAAAGTCCAGTGGGCCAAAGAATTGTGTTGAGTAATTCCCTCTCATACCAGCTGTAAGCAGTAGCTCTGTCCCTGCTGACAATTGGTCATGTGATCACCAAGTTAGCTATGCCCCCCAGGGACATCCATTACTGACTCCGCTCAGAGGAAGCGTGTTAAATGATGGCGGTTCTCAATCAACACAGAAAACAAGTGACACCTAGTGGTAGAAAGGAATTGTATAGCTCCAGAAGGACAGCAATTTACAGTTACTAGGCTTTTAATTTTACCTGGAGTTCTGCTTTAATGTCATTTGAAAATACCATTGTAAACACTTGAAAACCCTCATAATAAAAATGGGATGAATCACAGAATAAATTTAACTCGTACATCAACTTTTTTTACATGATCACAGGTGAAGGCGGGGAAAAGAGGTGCATTTTACCCCTCCATTTTTATTTATTTTTAACTGAGAAAACCTAAAGATTTAAAAAACAAAGGAATAGTTTTCTCACCCCCTTACTAATGCATGTCTTACTACTATAAGAACATGTGACCAGCTATGACACCGGGCATCTAGAACATTTATTGAACATTTCTAACGTCAACTTTCTTATTATTTAAATTGAGTTAAAATAGAATTGGTGGGCTTAGCTCTGCCTAAACTGTTTAACTTTTTCAGCTGTATCTAGGATTCTTGCAGCAAATACCTGGGTAGGAGAGCCAGACTCCTCTCCCTGCTTCTTCTTCTTTTTCTTCTTCTTCTTGGTTTTGCTGCTGGCAGATGTTTGGGCAGCATTTTCCTCCTTCTCTTTTTCATCATCAGAAACCTGAAACAGAAACAAGCTGCTAAAGTCTCTGAAACCAAAAAAGGAAACTCAACCGTGAAATACATTTCTAATATGGGACCTGTTTATCTGTCCAATGATTTGTAAAAATAATACTACATACACTCTGGTGACACAAACATCAATTAAAAAAAATAAAAAAATAAAAAAAAAAAAAATAAAAAAAAAATCGCAGTACTGTGCCCGGTGTGCCATGAGGCGTGTTCTAGTGTGCCGTTGAAAAATATACCTTGTTTGCATTTTTTGGGTTGCACTGCAACCTAATGTATGAAAATCAGCACAAGGGACACTGTTTACTCTGTGAGATGAGTCCTTGTGCTTACATGTCCTCCTTTCACCAAAATCTTCCTCCTACAATGCCTTGCCTCTGCTGCTGTAAACTTCTGGTGTGGCGGGGTTGAATAGAACTGAAGGAGCTGTCATTTGCATTCATCAAGAGTGCCGGACTAAGATTGCCATTTCCTCCCTGCTTCTCCAGGTCCTCCCTTTGAATAAATATACCTCTTCCAATCCCCCCTTGCACCATAATCTTCTGTTGTGGCGCGGGTTAATAGAATTGACTGCGAAAGGCTATCAAGAGACCCCACTTTTTCTGCCAGCTGCTATATTCATACAAGCTGGTACTACAGCATGTATGAATGAAACACGACCTATGAATGGAGGTGCCAGACATATCAATCATCTACCTATTATTCATAGATCCCGTTTCATTCATGGAGGCTGTAGTAACAGCTTCTATGAATACAGCAGCTGGTAGAAAAAGTGGATGCTCTTGATGACAGCCTGTCACAGCCTGTTAAGTTTTATTAACCCACCACAGCAAGGTTATGGCACCAGAGGGGGATTGGAAGAGGTATAGTTATTCAAAAAGACATGGAGCAGCAAAAAGGAACACATCTCACTAGAGATAAAGAGATAAGTAATGTTCCTTGTGCCCATTTTTATTGATAGGTTTTCGGTAACTTTAGCCAGTAAGGCAGTTGTGGCGTGAACAGGGCACAGAGAAATCAACTGTTTTCTCTGTGGCCTAGCAATAAACTTGCATTAATCTGTACATATTTAAACACAGGTCACCGCATATGGTGTGAAATTATAAAATATATATATATATATACACACACACACACACACACACACACATATACACACACACAAAATTAAAAATAGAAGAAAACCATACCATTCGTTCGTCCTACACACTGAGCCAAACAGACTGGGTGAAGCTGCGATTAAAAATTTACCTTTGTAACCTCTTGCTCAGTTTCTTCGATTTGTGGTGGGAGCGCTGGCTCCTCTTCTCCATAGTTCCCCCATTCCTCTGCCGGTGCATTCCAGTCAGAACTAGGGTCAGCTGAACTCGGACCATCTATTAAAATGCACATAATTATATAATAAAATAACCCTTCTCCATCTAAGCAAATTTAAACAAGAAAGGGTGTATGTAAATTTTAATGAACTTATTTGATTTCTTGTCAATAAATATTGGAATCGTTTTGTTATATCTGCAGAAATCAGTGGAAAAAAAAAAAAACACAACAGTTATCAGCCCTGCCCTGAGTCTGTGGACTACAGAAGCCCACCTGTCATAGGGTATTGGAGATGAGGAGGAGAGGGGTTCTTTGGACCCAACAATTCCTGTACTAGGCTCCTCCACAGATACAGTAAAGTGAATGAGCATTGTCACCTAAGACAGAAGTGTATTACTGAGAGCATCACTAGGTGAAAGAGGAGAAGACTTGCAAGCTGTAATATTAATATATACAGTCAATTACATTCTTGGGGGGTATATAGACCCTTTAGTATCCATCTACTTAAACAGCTAAAAACAAACATTTCTGGAGTTGCCAGGCCATGTACAGTGAAAAAAATAAAAAAATAAAGTCTTCAAATATTTCCACAGCCTTCTGAGCCCTAATTTGTAGCTATTCCCTAGAGATGCAGTGTTCAGACACTGATAAATATGATAAAAACAGAGCTGAAATTCTTGCAGTTTTGAGAACTCTGCATACACAGCAAATTAAAAGCCAAGAATAGGAAGATAACCTGCAATGATAGAAACTTGGGGCCATCATTGGACTTTTTAGTGAAACTGTATGATCTGGGGTTATTTGTTGGATTATTGTTCTTACAGCATAGAAACAGTTACTGTTTCTCAAGATTGCATTAAAAAGCAATTGGTATGGCAAACCTGGAAGTGTCAGATGTGTTTGACACACTGCAGCCTATCGGTGTAACTATACATCCTGTTCTGGTGCAGCTTGCTGTGGAGTCACCAGTAAAATCATAGGCTGCACATTAAAAACTCCAATTGGCAACCTACTTTGTGCATATAAAAAGGCGTGGCATTTGCACCATCATCGAAATAATGGGCTGCACACTAAAGTACAACTCAAGCCGAGGTTTCCTGCAATGGCAGCACATTGCTCACTCCCACCCAAAGTCATGTTCAACATTTTTCACCCACAGCAGGGCATAAACATGGAGATCAAGACCCAACTACAGGTGTAACATTGTGCAAAAGATGGAGCTGGCCTTTAAAGTAGAATTAACCACTAGCCAACCAGCCGCCGCAGTTATACTCGGCTGGGCAAATAGCTGTACATCGCTCCTTTAAGATGACACAGCAGGCACGCGCCGCCGCGTGTCCAGCGGGCACCCGCAATTGCTCGGGACAGAGCAAGAACTATGATCTGTGTGTGTAAACACACAAATCCTGCTTCTGTCAGGGGAGAGGAGACAGATTGTGTGTTCATAATAAGTGTGAACACTGATCTCTCTCCTCCCCTAGTCAGTCCCATTGTCCCTACAGTTAGAACACACCTAGGGAACACAGTTAACCCCTTCATCGTGCCCCAATGTTAACCCCTTACCTGCCAGTGTCATTTACACCGTAATCAGTGGCTATTTTTAGCACTGATTGCTGTATAAATGTCACTGGTCCCATAAATAGTGTCAAAGGTGTCCAATCTGGCCGCTGCTATGTTGCAGTCCTTAAACATAAAAATAAAATATCGCAGATCACCATTACTAGCAAAAAAATAAAAAATTGACAGCCTCAGCCCTGTTCCTGTGTGAAGGGGGTGTCTCTTCCCTCCAATTAGCTGTCAAAGATATCAGTTTCCACCCCCTGTTTTCCAACAGGTCAGACAAGCTTTATAAATTCTAGACTTAAAACAGATTGAGTAAAGAAGACTGCAGATAAACAGGTACAACTTATGTAGGCAGATTTGTTTTATTTCTGTGTATCACCTGAGGGCTTTCCTTTCACTGTGTATATGTAAGGGTTTATAGCCACTTTCATTTTTAGACAGCACAATTACTATTACCGATAGGTGAAACCTTGTGAGGTGCCACACTAAACTACATATCCTTAATAAATACAAAAAATAATATAATCAGCTGCCCGCACTACCCACACTTCCCCAATCTGATAATAAAAAATATAATACACACAGCTCCCAGTTCTCCATGTGCCCCAAACGCTCGTGGGAACCCGGCGGCGATCGAGACCACCAGGCACTCGCATCAGCTCGGGGAGCGAGCTCCCTTTAGTGGCTGTTTATGCTACAGACGTAGCATGACGATTCGCGCAGCCGAGCCATGCTGCCGCAGTAAAACTGCGGTGGCTGGTCGGCTAGCGGTTAATGCATGGTGTCATATTATAGATATCTTTGCTATATATAGTTTATTGGATTTATATTTACATTTACATTAGTATTGGTTTTTATACATATTAGCGCTGTACAGTGTGTTTATATAGCAATTATTACTGAATGCTTTCATTTAAATAGGGAAGGAACAATAAATTCCATACATACTTAGACCCGACCACTCATCATCAATGTTGGGCTCAGTTGGTGTGGCCTCCCACTGACTATCAGATGCACTGGGTTGAGAAACTGGATCACCAACAGAAGCTGAAAAAGAAAGAAAGAATTCAGCACTGCCAGATAAGCAATTATAATGTAAATAATAATCTGGTCTTTTGTAATCTTGTTCAACATACAGCTTGTAGAAACATCTGGTCTTTTATTAGAATATGGACCTCAGAACGGTTACATTCAAACATATTTCCCAGCAGACATTTTTAGTGCAAGTTTAAAAATTGGACTGGCTGCTATAGCGCCAAGGCACCGGAGCAATGACAACTGTTATCTTCAGCAACCAATGAAAACCGACACTAAAGACTGTTATGGCAAACGTGAGATCTTACTCCAGGGGTTGACAAATTTGCTTGGAATCTAGGAGCCAGCTAAAAAAGTTAGGAGCCAGGTCCATGCCGGCGATCTGGACCTGTCCCTGGCCTGACATGGAGACGAGTGAGGGGAAGATAGCCCCCAGCCCCCCACCTGTCTCCAAGTCATTGCCCATAGCTCTTGGAGGGACATTCTATTTTTTTCAAATGACAATTTTTTTTTAAATTGCATTTTAGTGTAAATATGAGATGTGAGGTCTCTCTGACCCCAGATCTCATATATAAGAGGACCTGTCATGCTTTTTTCTATTACAAGGGATTTTTACATTCCTTGTAATAGGAATAAAAGTGACATACACTTTTTTTTTGTTCTTTTTTTAAAAGAACAGTGAAAAAAATAAAAATAAAAGTTAAAATAAGAAAAAAAATTTTTTTTAAACGCGCCCTGTCCCGCCAAGCTTGCATGCAGAAGCGAACGCATATATGAAAGCGGTGTTCAAACCACACATGTGAGGTATCGCTGCGATCGGTAGAGAGCAATAATTCTAGCCCCAGACCTCCTTTGTAACTTAAAACGTGTAACCTGAAGAATTTTTTAAACTTCGCCTATGGAGATTTTTAAGGGTAAAAGTTTGTCGCCATTCCATGAGCGGGCGCAATTTTGAAGTATGTCATGTTGGGTATCGATTTACTCGACGTAACATTATCTTTCACAATATAAAAAAAAATTGGGCTAACTTTACTGTTGTCTTATTTTTTTTGTTATTAAATACATTTTCCACAAAAGTGTGCTTGTAAGTCCGCTGTGCAAATACGGTGTGACAGACAGTATTGCAACAACCACCATTTTATTCTCTAGGGTGTTAGAATAAAATATATATATAATGTTTAGGGGTTCTGAGTAAAGGGAAGGAGATGGAGCTTCCCCTGCCTGCCAGCCTATTAGCATTGCTGGTTGTAATTCCAACGGCCACCACAAGAGGGCGCCAGATTCCAGAAGGAACCATAGGATCGTAGAAGGCCTCAAAGCCGGGGGCTCAATTACCGGCCGCCGGCGGCACGGCCCGACGCGATCACGCCGGGGGGGTCCGCGGTGAGGGGGATACCCCCAGCTGTGATGCCCCAGGTCGCTAATTCTAGTGGCAAATGCGACCTGGCGCCCGGGTTTTGTCGAGCCCTGTCTTACTCAACAAGACAATACGCACAGAGGTCTTGCTCACACCATGTTTGTGCTGCATATTTCTTCACACCAACACACATGTAAGGAGTGAACAAAGCACATAGAAAAATCTACATGCCCTACTCACATCATACATGTGATGGTACGCAGAAATTGGAAAATAAATAAAACATAGCTCAATGGACACGGTGTGGACAAGTCCTTAACCACTTCAATACTAAGCACTTTTGCCCCTTCCTGTACCCACATTTTTTTATCAGTTTGTTCCCAAAAATAGAGCTTTCTTATGGTGGCATTTGATCAAGTTTTTCTAGGTTTGCTATAAAATTTTGGAAAGGAGTACGTTTTCTCCTCACTGACGGGCAACCATAGGCGACACAGATGCGCTGCACAGGTGGGTACTTATGGACCACACTGCTGGGCATCACTGATGAAGACATATGGCAGGCATTCATAGTGGCCACTGATTAGCATTGTTTAGGGCACTGTGTGGCATCCTTGGTGGTCATAGGGGGCATATACCTGCTTAATGTGTGGTGGACATCCCTGGTGGTCATGGTAGCATACCTGCTGGTCCAGTGTGGGCATATGCCAGGGGGGCTGCGCTGATCAAAAAAAAATAAAAAATCAGCACAGACCTCCCGTCAGGATAGCCACCGATCCCCTCTACTCACATCTGTAAGACGTGAGTGAGGAAAAGCCAATAACCGTCTCTTCCTGTTTACACTGTGATTGGACACGACTGATCAAGTGGTAAAGAGCCTCCGTCAGAGTCTTTTTACAGAGATCGGTGTAGCGGTGTGTCAGACTGATAAGCCACACCACTGATCATCAAGCTGCAAGCGATTGTGGCTCATCCTGCTGGACATCATATGACCTCCAGTCAGGATAACTGAACCACCGCCCGGCCGTCATTTTGCTATAGGCTGAGTGGGAAGTGGTAAAATAAGGACATCACATACAAGTCTTGCAGTGATTCAACAGCTAAATGGGTAATTTTAGATAGATATTCCTGGGCTTGAACTCACATTGGCCATTCACTGGACAACTGTGGAAGCCTTCTATCAGCTTAAAGAGTTCCCAACACAACTTAGCAGCTGTAAATGTGGCAGAATTCACCTGCCAGACTCTCCCCCCCCCCCCCCCTCTTTATTTTCACATAGTGATCCTGCTAGCAAGAGACACTGTTCCTAGGATGACAACACGCACATGCACGGTATCCATCAACGATATTGTAACCATAGGAAAAGGAAGTGCTACATAATCCCCTTTTCTCTGGAATATGCGAGGGATAGGGGGGCATACTACAGTAGAGAGGGAGAGGGAGAGAGAAGGAAGTCATCAGCTCACAGGATTGTTGTTTAGCAGGATCCACTGGTATTTTTTGCACCTATTAAATCATAAAACACTTTAGTGGTATATTGTACAGACCAAAAGGGAACAAGTAAGTTCATTGTTGCATTTTACATGCACCTTAATTGAAAGCGTGATTGTATGAAACTGAACAGTCTGCAGCAATCTGCCACCTGTGGGTTTCATGTGACCAAATAGTTTTAAGGGTAGATCTAGATGACAAATAACCTCTGCAATGCCAGTCAAAAGGCAACATCAATTCCCACCACAAATTACATGGTTTCTCGAAACTGAAACACTTAAACAGCAGGTGCTGGTTTGTCGTGTTTGAAAGACTACTGAAGCCTTCCAAAAATGGCCACAAAACTAACAGACATCATTACAGTTCTGTTGTGTAGTCCTTTTCATTAGCTAGGCTGTAACCAAGCGATTTGTCTTTCAGCACATACTGCCAGCTGTATAAAGAGAATGTTAGCCAGGAAACTTTAAAGAGGAGACCCAGTCTCCCCAAAAAAGTCAGTCAATAGCTACAAATACTGTAGCTGCTGTCTTAATATAAGGGCACTTGCCTGGTGAGGAGGGGCCAAACTTCCGAATAGATCGCCCAAGCGATCTGACCCACCACCCCAAAAAGTGCCAAATATGGCAGTGGGGGGGGGGGGGGGGGTGCAAACAAGTGGAGCTTCCCCTTTGGTTAAAGTCCTACATCAATTACCAACATGCATGTCCACAATAATTTTATAACAGACCTGTAGGGGCACACACACCATATATGCAGAGCAGTACAAGAGAACCAAAAATAGTAAGAGTATTAAAAAAACAAAACAAAACAAAACAAAACAAAAAAAAAAAAAAAAAGAACAAAAGGCTTTTAGGTCAAGTTACTCAATTTCTGTGAACTGAAAGAATGGGAATTCGGCACAGGAAAGTTGATTTTCACCTTTTGTTTCTGGAGTGGCAATATTAATTCCACGTCCGCAAACCAGATTATGAGGTTGGATAAGCAAAATTTGTGACGAATGCAACCCAGAGAGCCGCAGCTCAATTAAGGATATGTTCAGGGATACATTTTTTGCCTCCACATTTTGAGTGTTTTCCTGTAAATCAAGATAGTTCCCTTTATTATCTATTAAGAGAGCTGCTCATGTGTACGCACTTACACATCTGGCAAAAGAGCAGCAATACAAAAATCTATGAAAAACACTGAATACATCCACAATGTGGGAGATTTACTAAAACTGGTGCAGCTGTGCATGGTAGCCAACCAACTTCCATGTTTTATTGTCAAAGCTTCACTGAACAAGCTGAAGTTAGAAGCCGATTGGTTACAATGCACAGCTGCCATGGATTCTGTGCGCAACAGTTTTACTAAATCTCCACCATTAGGACTAAAAGGCTATAACTAGAGAGATTCTTAGTCACCACATACCAGACACAGAATTGTTTAATCCAATGGTAGAGAAAGGGGGTGGTCTCGGTTCTGATGAAGAGATCCTCGCTTCCACTGTTGTCCAGGGAGCTAAAAACAGAGCCAAATGGAACATAAATCTATAAAGATGTAACTCACTAGAGCCTGAGTTCAAGAAATTACAGGAATTGGCAACAGATAATGGAATTCCCCAAAATGTTCATTACGGCAAACTAATATGTTGCATGAAAATGGATTACAGAAAGTGATGATACAACCAGAGCAAATCTAGATATTTCAGTGCAGTACCTATGCCAGGGAAGATTGAACGCTCACTCCATGGGGCACTCCAGTCCTTTCCATTAGTATCCACCGCATCCTGGTTCCATGTACAAGGCTCAGCTTTCTTCTTGCTAGCTGTAGAGGCCGGGGGAACCCACTTTTCCTCTACGACTTGGGAGGGAATCATTTTAGTAGGTTTCTCATTCCAGCTACCTCCATTTACTGCAGACACCTCACTTGGGCCTAGGGATTTACAATGAAGATGGAATAAGAAAAAAATAAAAAAAATAAAAATGGACTGCATATTAACCACTTGCCTAATGGGCACTTAAATCTCTCTCCTGCCCAGACCAATTTTCAGTGCTAATCACAGTTTGAATGACAATTAGTCATGTAAAACTGTACCCAAATAAATTTTTTTGTCCTTTTTTTCATACAAATAGAGCATTCTTTTGGTGGCATTTGATCACGTCTGGCTTAATTTTTTTGTGCTAGAAATGAAAAAATTCCAAAAATTTTGAAAAAAAAATATAAAAAAACAAAAAAATAAAATAAAACACCACACACATTTTTGTTCGTTTCTGTGATAAAGTTTTTCAAATTCAAAATTTTTCTTCATACATTTTGGTCACAATTTATACTGCTACATATCTTTGGCAAAAATAACCCAAATTAGTGGATATTATTTGGCCTTTGTGAAAGTTAGAGTCTACAATCTGTGGTGCAAATCATAAAAAAATTGACCACACCAGATGTACTGGTGGCCTATCATTTCTTGTGACCCAAACAAGCCAGGAAAGTACAAATACCCCCCAAATGACCCCTTTTTTGAAAGTAGACATTCTAAGGTATTTAGTAAGAGGTATGGTGAGGTTTTTGATGTTGTCATTTTTTCCCACAATTCTTTGCAAAATGAAGATTCCCTCCCCCCCCCCCCCCCCACAAAATTGTCACTGTGTGTGTACCACAAATGATGCCCCAAAATACATTCGGTTACTCGTCCTGAGTATTACGATACCACATGTGTGGGACTTTTTCACAGCCTGGCCACATAGAGAGGCCCAACATGCGGGGAGCACCATCACGTGTTCTAGGAGCATAAATTACACATCTAACTTGTTGACTACCTATTACACTTTTGGAGCACCAGGACAATGACACGTGACACGCGATACTGATGTGGCACCGCTGACAGATGGCACTAATAGGTACTGTGGGCACTGTGTTGTGTTAGTGTGGCATTGTAATGATTTTTTTCACTCGCACTGCAGCTGAGAAGCTCTCCCTCCTCATACGCGGTCTCTGTGTAAGGAGGGAGAGGAGGCAATGAGATATGATCTCATATGTTTACATATGAGATCATCTCTCACTGGACACTCAGTGCTAAATGGCTGCTGTGATTGGCCATTTAGCACATTCTAATCGGGTGTGCATCGGGGGAAACCTGTTTGCTGTGTCCCTTGGACACAGCCAATACAGGTTTACTTCCTCCCTGCGCGCAGCCTCGGGGGAAACAGGAGGACGTCCAGGGACACCCTCCCGGCAATTGAGCGTCATGCTGTAGCCATCTTTTGGCTATAGCGCGGGCACGTAGTGGTTAACCTGCATACTTGGCAAACAAAACAAAAATCCACTAAAAGCTGCATGTACAGATTTCAAAAGCTCTTACAACCAGTACAGTTATAATACAATACCTTTTAGAGCAAAGTTCCTCATTAAAACCTTTATGAACACATGGCACAGGTTAAATAAGTTCACTTTATTACAAAAAATAAATAAATGCACTTTTGCAGGAAAATGTGCACAATTTATTGTTGTAGCAGCCTGTAAAGCAATGCACCAGTGATCAGCAGATCGTTGATACCAATGCACACCTGTCAGTATATCAGCTTGCTTGTACGGCTTATTGGCAAGCCAATACACTGATAGTAAGAATCAATGAACTACCACAGAGCTCACAGCACCATGGTAGTTAATTGAGAACGACAAGCCGTCAGCCACTGTCGGGACTTGTAGTTTTCCATTCACAGAATAATGAAGATACCTGCTGTCAGAGGAGGTGAACTTATCCTTTAATTATTTTAAGTTTTTGGACTGTTGAAGGGTCATTGTTTTCAGGTGCTCTCTCCCTCTGGAGAAGTAAGCACTCAAAAGAAGCCATGCAGGTGAAAGATTTGTATGAACATACCCTTAGATTTTCTGAGGTTTGTTGGTTGAGATGACACCATTGTGAAGGACTCCGTGGCTGTAGTGTTCTCAGTTACGTCGGAGTCGGTTCCTTTGTCACGTTTGCGCTGCTGTCTCTTTTCTTTGTTGCTGATCTTCGTTTCCCAGTTTCCTATACAAAAAGAAAATATAATCCAATTGTTAGAGAGAACATATGGCCTTAAGTGCACCATTTAAACAGAGTAATTAAGGGGTCAGAGCGTAAAAGAAAGAAGAAAAAAAAAAAAAGAAAGAAGAAATGCCTGAAATGCTCTTCCACTCCATGCAGTGGAAGCCAGTGGGTAACATCACGGGGCTGAATTCAGTCCGTTGAGCCGCTCAATGACAAAAGAACTAGAGTTTAGTGAGAACGTGACTGATTTGAAGATTAAATCCAGTATTTACATTAAAATATTTTACAAACAGAATGCAGTATGTATAGAGCAGTGGGTAAGAAACGATTGAAACCTAGGTTATATTGGGCCTGTCCTACAGTAGGGACACTAAACAGCTTCCGTTTACATTTTCCACACTCCCTGCAGCTCCCATCTACTGGCAGGCCGCTCAGGTTTCCTCCTAAGGTTTGTACTCGTTCATGCGGGCTTCCCCTACCTCCCATGACACCATTTGGGAATGAAGACTGGCTGCGGAGGACAGAACTATTAAACTTCATCTTGAATGCCAGGAGTCATACAATGGACTGTGCTGGGCCCAAAGTAAACAAGAAGCTGCCATTGCTGACCTACTACATACTCTATTATATGTCTGCCTTTCTCCACCTTTAGTTCTTTCAATACTCTGGAACTCGTGCACAGGCAAATTCACGTGAGAGTACTTGTTCCAGTTCAGCAAGGCAAGTACTGAAACCACTGACTGGATCATCCAAAGCTCCAGGCAACAACTATTTTTAGTTCTGCAATACAAACTGATATTTTTCTTAGTACAAGTTTCCCTATAAGGATGTAAGAGGAAAAATTCTATCACTGCTTATGGTGGACCAAGAAACATGTTCCAGCTCCTGCCTCCACTTGACCACACCACCCCATGCGGTTTTTAAATTGCGCCAGTGAGTGCAGGGATATCCTCTCCCTGCACTCACTGTCATAATTTAAAAACAGCATGGCCGTGTGGGGCTCTGCACACATGGCCACGTCATTCAGAGTTCTGTGAATGAACTACAAGTACCATCGGTCACCATGGCCGGCAACTTGTAGTTCTCATTGAACTGCCCGGGCGCTAGCGAGTGCCCTCTTAGCCGATTGATTCTTCCTACAATTCAGTAACTACCTGCCTGTAAGAAGGGACAGGCAGTGTACTGAGGGTCTGCAGGATCCTGGCACTGCACCTTTGATCTACTGATTGTTAGTGCAATGCTTTACAGGCTGCAGTGTAAAATAAATGTACATCTTTTTGCAGGTAAAACTACTATTTTTTTATAAAAGGTGAACCTATCCTTTAAAAGTGATTTTACCTTAATGCAAGGTTTGATACTTCTGTCCTCCTCCCTTCCCTGTGTGAATGGGAAGAGGGGAGTCGAGATCCAGCACTGTGCACGGCTACATCTGCTCTGCCTCTACACACAGACTAAAAACAGGAGCCGTTGACTACTGCTGCTGTCAATCAAAAGCAGTGAGGTGGAAGTAGAGCCCCTTGGTGTGGGTCTATAGAGCACGTGTGTTTGGAGCGAGCAGGCACCATGTGCCTCCAAAGAAAACAGCTGGCTATGGGGACACATGAAGAGGAGCAGCCAGTGGGTGACCCCAGAAAAGGAGGATCAGGGCAGCTCTGTGCAAGATCACTGCACAACTTTTTTTTTATTGAAAAAAATTTAATAAAAATAAATAGTATTAGTAACACTGTGGCAATTACCCAACAATTACCTAACGTAAAGGTAGCCTGAGGCAGTGTATTAGAAGTTTTCAGAAATCATAGTTTGACTCAAAAGCTACATGCACCTGCCAGCACCCTCTCAGCACACTTTTTGGGGTAGATGTGGCACTGGGGAAAAGATGTTTTGCCAAACGCTGGACTCAAACAAAAAGGTGAGCTTTGTATATAGGGAACATCCACATACTGGAAGGTCCTTATGGTATTAGGAAATCCTTTTACCTAAAATGCATGGTCCCAAAGCATGGACAACACAAAAAGCCTTGTTTTCTATTGTGGCAGTACAGATGCAGAGAAAAAAAATATATATATGAGGCAGGTAGTATTTTATTGTGCTACAGCGAGCATTAGGTACATGTCAGGGCTGACATGTAAATATGAACGTGTAGCCAGGCGGTGCCACCGCTTACACATTTGAGGTTTACATCTCCACTTAAATGAGTCACATGAAGCAATGCATGCGCAGAATAACCTCAGCTGATGCTGAATGACTGTGCATGGGTCCATTGCATACACTACTGCTGCGTTCAGATCCATCCAAGTTAAAGATCTGTATGCAACAAACTGTACGCTTGTGCGCAAGAGCCTGTGTCCTAGGCTGAAACTGCCAATTAAAAAGGACATACAACTGCGTCCAATGCGTCAGCTAGTTAGTTATAACAAGCCCAATTACCAGTGACTCTAACAAGCTGTGTCAATACAGGTAAACTCACAGTGGACCCGACTTCTTAATGAAAACACAACTTTTTACTGAAACCAATTCCCCCAAGAGACCAAAGAGCATCAGCAACTTGGCTCCTGAGATTTCTCTAGCACTGCTGTATGAAAACAAAGGCACTCAAAGGATCGCTAAACACGAATAAAATACAGCTTACCTTACCTCACACACAAATATATTTGAATAGTCACGGCCGCACCTGCATGTATAATTTTCTTTATAATAAACTATATGGCTCTCGCATTATATTTTAGAAGCGTGGTTATGCTTGCCCTACATGGTCTCAATATAGGTCCAACGTAGTCCCCCTCCTCAGCACGTTACAAAACTATGTGCCAATGCAGCCAGTGGAAGCACGTCCGGCCTCCCGCTATTCACAGAGAAGCAGGGGGCACACACGGCCTCCCTCCATTCACAGAGAAGCGCGGGGGCACGTACGGCCTCCCTCCATTCATAGAGAAGCGGGGGACACGTACGGCCTCTCTCCATTCATAGAGAAGCGGGGGACACGTACGGCCTCTCTCCATTCATAGTGAAGCGGGGGGCACATACGGCCTCCCTCCATTCAGAGCAGTGGCGGCACATACTGCCTCCCTCCATTCAGAGCAGTGGCAGCATACACGGTCCCACTCCATTCACAGAGCAGTGGCAGCACACATGGGCTCCCTCCATTCACTGAGAACTGGTGGCACATATGGCATCCCCCATTTATTATTAGGCATGCCAATTCCTGCTGAAAGCCGCTGAACGCATTTATGGAATGTGTGGTCTGAGGCCAGCAGCGCACATGGCCTGAAGTTCCTGAGGTTTGCAGGACAGACCAAATAATCACCGACTGAAAATACCCTTTATCAAGCTTGTTCAGGAGAATAAGTGACAGGCACACTGGTTTTCACATGCAGGTTTAGAAATAACCAAGTTCTGTTGTAAGGGTTTTAGCATTGTAACCTTGCTTTCCCACCCTTGAGACTTGCGTGAGCAACTTGTCAGCATCTGCAAACATTGCACTGGCTTGCAGGAATTATTTTTTATTTTATTTTTTTCAAATATTGTTACTATAGCGACAATGACAAACTTTTAATAAATCCGATTTCAAAGGCTCTCGTATTTTCATCAAAAAAAAAAAATAAAAAAAATAAAAAAAAAAGGTATTTTACAGGATGATAAAAGTGTTTATGAAATGTTTTTAAGGTTACAATCTAAGGTTGTAAACCGTTTTATTTCATATAATTAGTATATTTTTTTCTGGAACTAGTTATGCAATATCTGGTTGATTACAGGTGAGGATGGTTACCTTTAATAGCCCTTCAAACCCCTTTGTGCACCAACTTGTGTGCATGTTATCAGGCCAAAATCACCAGGGTATGTAAACTTTTGATCAGGGTCATTTGGGTAGTTTCCGTTTTCATTATGATTTAAAGAGTAAATACAGTTGATTAATAAATGGCTTCATCCAATCACTAACATTGTGAGTGAAAGAAGTTTTAGGGTTATTCATATTCTCTGAGAAAACACCCACAATATTAGTTGGCCGATTGGATAATAACCTTAAAAAGGGGTTGTGAAACCTCTTTTAAAAATACACACACTTAATAATAATAATTATTATCATTATTATCATAATTATTATTAGGTACACCTAGCTAGTACCGGGTTGGACCCCTTTTGCCTTCAGAACTGCCCATATTCTTTGCAGCATAGATTCAACAAGGTGTTGGAAACATTCCTCAGAGATTTTGGTCCATACCGATATATCATGCAGTTGATGCAGATTTGTCAGCTGGACATCCAAGATCCAAATCTCCCGTTCCATCATGTGACAGACCTAACCGGGACACAGGCTTTTTGAGAGGACTGAATGCGAGCCTCTTGCCGACCGATTATGGGCCCTGGATTTTAAGAGGCACAGGGTGAATGAGAACCCCACTATAATCTGTGCTAGTCAGATTCAATGAGAGATATCTATATCTATATCTATATATATATATACATATACACACACACATAATGCTGTTGGGGCACAAACTGTTAGATGCTAATGTCAAACTCCAGCCACCTGTCTGTTGTGTAAATGAGTCTAGTCTGGCTTGTAGGAGTATTCACACATTGTTGTTTGTGCTAATTAACCCTGTGTTTATGTAAATGTTCATTGAATTGTTAGTGAGCTAGGAGCCAAAAAGTCTTATCCCTCAGTCAACTAGTTTGACTGTTGATTTAGATAATTAGCTAATGTTAATTAGGTTAGGTTTTAGTCTTCTACTGCATTATAAATACTTGGCATTTTGGTTCTAATAAAGGAGTCCATGTTGAGCAGCTAAGCAAGTCTCGTCTTGTTTTGTGCTTGTGTGCGGCTGGAATATCAGATATCTATATTCAGACTTGGGAAGCGGTATACTGTCGGAAGAACTCAATCGGAGTGTGGGATCGGTTCCGTCACACACAACATCCCAAAGCTTGATTGGATGGAGATCTGGGGACTGCGGAGGCCATTGGAGTACAGTGAACTCATTGTCATGTTCAAGAAACCAGTGGTGAAATTATTTGAGCTTTGTGACATGGTGCATTATCCTGCTGGAAGGAGCCATCAGAAGTTGGGTATACTGTAGTCATAAAGGGATGGACATGGTCAGCAACAATACTCAGGTAGGCCGTGGCATTTAAACACTGCTCAACAGGTACTAAGGAGCCCAAAGTGTGCCAAGAAAATATCCCCTACATCATTACACCACCAGCCTGAACCATTGATACGAGGCAGGATGGATCCATGCTTTTGTTTACGCCAAATTCTGACCCGACCATCTGAAATCGAGACTCAACAGACCAGGCAACGTTTTTCCAATCTTCTATTGTCCAAATGTGGCGAGTGTGTGAACTGTAGCCTCAGTTTCCTGTTCTTAGCTGGCAGGAGTGGCACCCGGTGTACCATCAACAAGGCATTTTCCTTCACACAACTGCCACTCACTGGATATTTTCTCTTGGTCAGACCATTGTCTGTAAACCCTAGAGATGGTTGTATGTGAAAATCCCAGTAGGTCAGCAGTTTTTGAAACACTAAGATCAGCCCCCACCTGGCACCAACAACCATGTCACACTCAAATTCACTTAAATTCCCTTTCTTCTCCATTCTGATCCTCTGTTTGAACTTCAGCAAATCATGTTCATCACATCTAGATGCCATGTGATTGGTCGATTAGAAATTTGTGATACCAAGCAATTGAACAGATATGCCTAATAAGTGGCCGGTGACAGTATACACACACACACACAGGAGGGGGGTCTTCAAAAAGTTTCCAGCTTTGTTTGAGAGCTCTCTCTATATACACATACATACACATAACATCTCAATCACACACTTTGGACAAGGTCTCTGCCATGTACAAATTTAGTTTTTGCCTCAGAACAGTAAAGGGGTTCTGAGGGCTGATTGTATAGGTTTAACTTTGGCATCAGTTTGGCTGGGCTGTGTTAGAGTTCTGCCTTGGAGGGGTACCGCAGCCCGTGTAAGCGATCGGGGGAGGACTCTTCGGAGGAGGGCCAACAAGCTGGCATCCCAAGAAGTGCCTGGTTGCTGGGTTGTCAAGGACACTAACGAATTCACGCTTTTCCAGTACTGCCAAGGAGAATTCTGGATCAGAGTGCTGACTGCATAATCTCTGGCTACAGACTTGTTCAGCCTTGGAGCATCCAGCTGCGAGTGGCTACTCTCTGGGTTGTATTAGAGACTGATGATTAGCAGTTCAAGGTGCCCGAGTTTCTTCACCCTTGCCCTTTGTTCCCATATGAGACTGTTTGTTGGATGTTACCCCTGCAAATAAAAACCTTTCTGAAGGACTTTTATGGTGTCAGCATCCAAAGTTGTTGGGTACTAACCCTGGGAACCCCTACACATGGAAGAACAAGCCAAGCGGAGGTAACCGGTAATCCCAAAAGTCAAGGCCGTCCTATTGAGGGTTATGGCCACTACCCAAAGCGTGGAAACTTTTTAAAGAAACTATCTACACATACTATAGTCATACTCAATAATTAAATAAAAAAAAAATCCAACCCAAGTAGATTATGCTGGTGCGTGTATACAAAAATAAAGTGGTACTATTTCTGACAACTAGAGTCCACACTTTTGCTTCCATTTCCCCATAGTCTGCGCCATAAAAAAACAAAAACAAAAAACACACTTTTCTTCCAGGCATCTCTTCAGCATTTGCTCCTGTGCAATCAAATTATTACAGGAAATGTTGGGTGAATTCTTTAATATTTAGATAATACTTATTCAAATGACAGAAATAGGAGAGTAGAATTGTTTACCTTCCTCTGCTTCCTTTTTATCCTGGTTGGGCGACTGCTGAGATTGTTTTATATCAGCCTTTGGTTTCTTTTTATTCTTCTTCACCTAATAAAATAAAGTGGGGACCTTCAATAACCATGTACGCATCCCATAGAAAGCCATTGTTTACCATTTGTGTACGTAGTCACCAAGTTCCATTCCAATAGCTGTTTTATGGCCTGTACACACGATCATAAAATCGTTTGAGAAATAACGCTTTCACAGCGATCATACGATAATCTGATCATTAGTACAGAGCTTTCAAGAGCCCATCACAATTCATGCAAAATTATCCAATGGGACAAGCATGATAATTTTTTCTTGTACGATTGTAAGATTTTCGTTTCATCAGTACAGTTGTCGCTCTAAAAAAAATATAAAATACACTACAACACATTACATCATTTCTGAATTTTTATTCTGTCGTACGAGAATTTTCATAACTTTAGTAAACTCTTCATCATTGATATGAGACTAGCAAAAAACAAAAAAGGTATACAAAAACAAAAAACACAAATAGACGATCGTTCATCCAATAATCTCATCGTGTGTACCAGGGATAAGGCTGGCTTCACACCAATGCATGGTGTTCATGTACACTAATCTGCGGGGTGCATAGTCGTTCTTTTCATATAGCACCCCGACACAATACAGTAAGGGCTAACAAAACTACATTGCAGTGCTTTGCAACACACACACTTAATTGCATTTAAAGTTTGCTGCAGGCTAGGTCTCTTACATTGTGGTGAATTGGGAGTCCATTTAGACTTCATGGACTGCCATAAAGTGTTAAACCCACAACTGTAAAATCAGTCTATATATGCAGTAATACAGGCTTGTTATACTCACTGTGGAACCTAAGGGGGTAATCCTCCGCATTGTGTATAAAGGGCTGTTTGATCCTCTTTTTCCAATGTCTTGAAAAAAAAAATCTGATATTTACAGAGCCAGGGGACAGGCTGCACATGCTCAGTTTGGTGTGTATTGCTAGACAGTTGCTTTTTTTCTTGGGAGGGTGCATGTGATCAGCACAGGGCCAATCAGCCCTGTCCAGACAGAGGATCAGGGGAGAATGAAAACTCCTCCTACAAGCTTTACTATGAATGCTGCTATATACTGCCGTTGAGAAAGTTATTTAGCGGTTTCAATTTACTAAAATAATTGGATTTCCGTGTTCTGTGGGAGAACAGATATAGTGAATGAAGGTTCTGGCTTTAGTAATACTAACACAAGGCTGAGCTGTGAAAGGGTCCATAGGCTGCGTAATTAATATTTCTATTGCACACAAATGTTTTTGCAAATTACTGTCATATGTTTATTGCCAACATCCTAAAAAGGTAACCTGTGCTTCACCCAACAGGTTTATTAAAATGCCAACCCCCCCTAGCCAATTTTATCCAGCTGTATAAGCTCCTGTTTAGCCTTCGAGCTTACAGGCAGTTATTGCTCCCCCACACCAGAAGCACCAATTATTAGTCTGTGAGCCAGCTGAAAGATTAGAGGTGACAGGCTTTACAATGATATAGCATAGGTTCAAACCAGAAAATTGCATTCCACATCCCTGTAACAGTTAAGCCTTTGAAAATCAGTAATTAAACTTTTCCTCATTTAGTGCCAAGGCTGCTACAAATGGGCATGCAAATGAATGGTAATTTTATTTACAAAACAGCACAGCAGGCTGCAGCAAGCGTATCAAGGGGACTGAACGGCTCATTAAAATACTTAAAAGGAATGTGTTTGTATTCTGCGATATTTAGTGCACATTTTGTTTTACCCAAATAAATATGTAACACTTGTACATAAAGTCACCTTTTCATTCTTCTTGTCAGCATCAAGAGGCTGCTTTGGACTTTCTTTTTTGACTGGAACAATCACCTCTTCCTCAGCAAGCTCTACTGGGCGACCGTTAGGCTGCAAAAAGAAAAACAAAAAATGATGAAGGACTAAATTAAAAAAAAAGGAAAAAAAAAATGATATTATAGATACAAAATAAAAAAAAAAGGAAAGTACAACCCAAGTTTTTGGCAATAAACCAAGACAGAAAAAATGGCCCTCAAAACCCTAAAAATTATACTTTTTTTTATATTTCTACTCTGCTGTTGCCAATTTTGCTGGTTACATGGACAGCCTTTTTTCCTGATCATTGCACTGATTGGACTGGGAGTGTAGTCAAAGTACATGAGGTTCTAGTGTTTAGGTACCGGTGGAGGACCATCTAACCCTGCTACTGGCCATCTGTAAAAGTCTAAGAGAGGCTGTCAGCTGTTGTAGCCGGATGGTCCACAGAGCAGTACTTGCATTTAGAGCAATAATTACCCAAAGATGAATACCCAGATGCAAGCTATCTGCGTCCCAAGCATTTGTCTCTGGGTGCAAACTGCCCTAAGTGCAAGTACCGCTTGGTGCACCATTAGGCCCCGACAGCTTTGATAACCTCCAGGCACAGCCATCAGCATACTGTATAGTGCCGTTCACACAATACACACTGTTGACAGGGATTAAATAACAACAAGTCCAGCAGCAGTCCAATTGGACTCCATTGGTCTGGTTTCCATTCATTAATAGTCCTAGTTGGTGGAGGCAACACAAGAAAGGGCTTTGCTATGTGAAAGAAATCAGTGTGGGACCTGTAAGGAAGCATCCCACACTTCATCATATACTGTTTTCTCCCAGTCTGAATATAGATACCAGGTATTCAAAACCGTTGACAACCAATAACTAGACAGTACTCGTTTTGGAGTAGTTAAGTCCCATCTACAACCTGCAATGGATAAATGATCGCTCTGCCTTACTTAATCCTGGAATGGCTTGCAAGCCCTGCAGCTCAGCAAGGTAACCCCACACTTTTCAGTTTACTGGTAGAGGCAAGCATTCCATTCCCCATGTCATATAGGGTAGCGTTGGTGATATTTACAAAATGTATGGAAAAAAATGACACCAACACAGACTTTCTATGGTGGTCACTGGCAACACGTTCCCTGGTAACTAATTGCTAACAAACTTATTTAGCTCTAGTGGTCTTAAGGGATAAGGGAATCCACTAAGGAATGGAACGATAAGAATAGGATTGCTTATTTTGGTCTTCTCTGCAAACCTTATTCCCCAACCTGGGAAAAAGGGAGCAGGTTCTTCAATAATAATGGATAGAACCTTATCTAAGCAAAAGATTTTGGTCTGCTGAAAATATTTAAGACAGTAGAAGGGAAGGTGAAATAGAGTGTATAGAAAAAGTACCCGTTACCTTCATAACTAATCCTGTGCTTAAAGTGGTTGTTAAGCCAGTATATTCAGTTTAGATCATCATCTTCATTTAATAATGCTGTGTCTTAACCGTTCTATACCCGATTTCAGAGCACCGCTCATGTGACCAGCCGCCTCTCTGCTCTCCCCAGCTGACAACAGCAGTGGGCAAGGCCGAGAAACCCCCTCTGATGTCAGGAGGGCAGGAGGTGAGGAGAGAGGTGGTCGGTCACGTGAGCGCCTAGCATCGCTCTGAAATCAGGCACAGAATGGCTTATTTTTTTTACAAGGCACAGACACGGGCACACAGGATTAACAATTTCCCTCTGGGATTAAGTATTCTGTAAACAGAGGAGGGTATGAAGCTTTTAATGTAACTTCAGCAGGAGGGGAGGGTGCAGGTATTGGCGAGGAGCAGGGGAGAGACAGGAGAGCTGCGGATGACAGAGGCATATAAACCGACCACAGTTTCAGGGCTCAGTAGCCAGGATATATATTGTGGTCAGTTTACAGGGAGGGGCATAGCCAGACAGGATTAGCCAGGTATTTCAGGTGATAGAAAGGGCCAAATGACATGGCACATGCACTGTGCCCTTATTCATGCATTAAAGAAACAGGATAAAAAAAAAAAAAAATAATATATATATATATATATATATATATATATATATATATATATATATAAATATTTTTTTTTTTAGGGTAAACACTAAGTTTCCGTATCACAATACCTAAAGCGGATGTGGAGCTGTTGACATTAACAGCATCTTCAGTCACTGTGAACGAAGACACAATCCAGATCGGCTATGGATCAGGTGACCTAAGGCTGGCTTTATGACCCCAGACCCTGGGGAAATGAGCACGGGAAGATCTGCATAATTACAGCTGATAGAGAGGGTAAGTGTGGATAAACATACCTAAAGCCTCCCACTTTGAAGCAGAACTCCGGGGAAATTTTTATTTTTTTCCCCCTCTGTGCTACACTTTTTTGAAGAAAAAAAAAATTTGCATACTATCATTATGCCTTTGCCTTACAGGATTTTTTCTTAAATAAAAAAATTCTGTACGGGTATACAACCGGTTTAATAAGTTAATTGAACACGTTCTGGTAGATAAATTTATATTATACAGAGGCAGATTAAAGCAGTGTTCCAGCCTTTAAAAAATAAATAAAAAAGTCAGCAGCTACAAGCCCTTTAGGCTAGGTTCACACTGCTGCGGGGGGAGATCCGGATGCGATTCGCACTGCAAATCACATCCGATCTCCGTAGCGATGAGAGTTCAGCCATACAGATAGTATGGCTGAATTCGCATCGCTCCCGCAGCAAACTCGCACGGGACCATTTTTTTGGTCCGCAACAGAATCGGATCGCATGGGGGTTCACACCATGCGATCCGATTTCTGTGCGAGTCGGCAGATCGCACTGCGATATGCGGACGGATCTGGGGGTGTCATTAACATATCATTGACACTCCCAGCCGTCCGCATAGGGCAGTGTGAACTGCCGGCGGGAGTAATGCGATGCGGGAAAACGCTGCGGATTTGCGGCGTTCCCGCACCGCAGCGGTGTGAACCCGGCCTTATAGTACAACAATATAATCACTACTGTAAATATTACCTTCACTGTTCTACAGTAAAAAAAATGAACCCCTTCCAGTAGTGATCATCTGCTTTTTTGTACTATAAAGGGATAATTTTAGTCTTTTTAACCCCATTATGTTACTAAACATCTTAGGCCTGGTTCACATCTGTTTATTGGTGAATGCACTACAGTTAATTTACATGGTTTCCTATGGGACACGTTCAGATCTGTGCTTTTTTCAGCCGCTGCATATTTGGAAAGGGTCAGGGACTTTTAAACGCAAAACTGTGCTTTTTTTGGCTCAATATACTTCAACGGAGAAGCTGCAAAAAAGCATGTAATGCGTTTTTGCAGCAATTTGTGTTTTTTAATCTGCAAAAAAAAATAAAAAATTGCAGTAAAATCACGTGCGCAAAAATCAAAAACGCACAACAAAAAGTAAAAACTGCATAGGTGTGCACAGAGCCTTATGCTGGCCTCACGGATCAATTTTCAGGTGAGAAGATTCAGATGAAAAATCTTTGTACATTTGCTGAATAAAAGAATTTTGTTTGAAATTTTCACTTAATTTCTAAACAAAAACCACATACACTGGCTGAAAATTCCTTTGACCAAGAAGTTTATTCTATTTCCAAATTTTCCCGTCACTGTGGTTGAAAATGAACGTTAATTTGACTTTTTTATTTTATTTTAAGGTTATTAACCGATTATTCGAAAACAATAAATCGGCCAACAAATCAATTATGAAAATAATCGTTAGTTGCAGCCCTAGTAATTTCCTATCAAAAGTCAATCACATTTGTTTGCATCATATAGTCTCATAATCTGATTGATCAAATACAACTCATATTCACAAAAGTATCAGTGCTGCTGATCAATCAAAATGATCAATAATTTTATGCCCTGCTTGACTGATGCAGTTTGATCAAAACTGAATCTAAATATATCATAAGTTCTGGCTATTTGATTTTTTGCAGTATAGACTGTTTTAATTGACTTGCAAAAAGAATATAAAAAATAAAATAAATAATCAAAGCATGTATGTCACCATTAGTGACATTGAGCTAATCAAATTTTAAATGTGTCAGATGCATGTTCTCTGAAAAAACTATAAAAGTACATAGAAAGAATTAGCAGTACACACATTTCCAAGTACCTAAAAACGGCAAACGTCTTGCATCAGACCTCTGACCCCCCCATGACAATCCCGTCTCTTCTAGCAGAAAAGGCTGACACACCAAGCAGCCATGCATGTCACTACCAGGAATTCTCAGCTGCTACAAGGACATCTCAGGCACATTCATTCTGTACGAGGCAAGTTTGAACTTCAGCCATGTGTAGAGATGCTACAGAGGCTGGATTTCAGAATACGGCTAAGTATTTTTCCATCTCATGCTTGTATAAACTCACATCCTCGCTTTTAGTATTTATTATTAGAGAATTATTATTTAGAGAATTTAAACATATTCAATTAGAAACATTCGGTCTTTGTTAGGAAAGTAAAACTTAATGTGATTGTAGCCGTATTAGTGCAATTGAGACAGAGAAAATTGAGTACTGTCCGTAATACTTTTTTTATTTGCACTAACATACAATTTTTTAGGACAACTGAGTACACTGAGTACTGCTTGGACCTTGAAGAAGGGGACATACCCCGAAAGCTTGTCCTGAAAAATTGTATGTTAGTGCAAATAAAAAAAGTATCACGGACAGTACTCAATTTTCTTAGGAAAGTAAAAAAAAAGTGCCGTCCATAGCAACATATTATATTGTCAGTTACTGATCACTGCAAGTCACTAGAACCAGTCCTGATTGTAATCTGTCCCCCAAACAAAAAAGGACACAACTCACATTTACAACAGAAACCCTTTTACTGAAAGAAAATCTCTCCTTATCACACCGATTACCAATAAAACCACAAGCAATGGTACTGCAATCCGGCAACTCCCTGAAATATTAAAGTGGAACTTCACTCACCTGATGCACAGATGAAGGGCAGCCATAAGACGCAATCAAAGAAATTTGCTCGATTCCTCCATTAACACAGTTAGCGTTGTTGGGGGGAATCCCTCCAGCCATGCCATTGTGTTCTCCTAATGTGGGAAGCCATCACCACCATTAAAACAGCGATTATTGCTAGCGGCCACTCGTGATCGCATGTGAAATCCATTAGGCTGGTTGTACACAAGTTGATCGATTAACTTGGGTACATTTAGCCTGTCCATACATGGCTCGAATCTCGGCCAATTCCTGCTGAACTGGACGACATTTAAACAAAGTCTATGGCTGGCATAAAGGCAGCTGGATATACATGGATTGAAATTTGGCCAGTTCAGCAGGGACTGGCTGAATTTCGATCCATGTATGGGCAAGGCTGGTTGTACATTAGTTGATCTAGCGATTGACTTGTGTACAACCAGCCTGTTGGGTTTTTCCCAAAATGATCAGTGCTGCCGGTTATAGCCAACAACACTAATCACTGCATTCTGGTGGCAGGGAAGGCTCCCCACTGTCAGTATACAATACCATAGCGTGAAGAATCCCCTTATGAATGTGTAGATGGGGGGGGGGGGGGGGGGGAAGAGTCGGATCATTTTTTTGTTGTTCAACATGCTAGTTAAACAAAAAACATGAATAAAAAAAGCTTAATGTATGGGGCTACCTAACTGTTAGTACTTGTAGTTTATCAATCACAGAACTCTGAATGAATGACTTGGCCGGTCAGACAAAGCCACATTATTTTAACCACTTGCCTAATAGGCACTTTCACCCCCTTCCTGCTCAGGCCAATTATCTGCAGCTGCTGAAGTATGTTCCAAAAAGGTGAACTTATCCTTTAAAAGGGATAAAACGAAGGTGTACTGCAATTTGTTTATTCTACCAGCAAACTCTTTATACATAATTATTCTCCGATTAAGATCAGGACTTTGGTTCTTTCTGAAGCCAAGGCAATAAATATGTCTATCTAGAAAGGCTGGACATCAGAAACAAGAAGCTGTCGCAATTCTATCTGCAGCAGTTACAGAAAAAAAAAAAAAAAAGTTTATTGCTAGATTTTTCTAAGCCCAAAATTTCCAGTGGGAAAGGTGCAGGGGTCAGGCAGCTGCATCATTTCAAGTAAAAGCGGCAAAGCAAACAAAAAGAGAAATAAAATATCAGCTCCCGACCACAACTCTACTCGGGCACTGTCTGCTGGGACCCTTTTCTGGGGATTTATGCCCACGGGTATTTTAAAAAACGAGCTGTAAAGCTACTACAGACGCCAGGAAAAAAGCGGCATTAAAAATGCAATTTTAGCCGGGTTTGTCATTGGCATCAATGCAAGTTAAGCTGCGCTAACTTTCAGCAGAGTTTCTCTGTCTATTCAAAATCAATGGTTCCCTATGGGACCCTTGCACCAAAAGATCCATACCAGACCCTTATCCGACGCAGCCCCGCAGGTCACACTGTGTAGTGTTCATTTTTTTTTTTAGATGAATGGGTAGGGGTACGATGTACCCCATACTCATTCACCTAGGGTGGGGGGGGGCAGAATCTGGGGGCCCCCTCATTAAAGGGGGCTTCCAGATTCTGATAAATCCCCGCCCGCAGATCCTGACAACCACCAGGCAAGGGTTGTCGGGAAGAGGTCCTTGTCCTCATCAACATGGGGACAAGGTGCTTTGGGGTGGGGGGCGCAGGGCCCCCCTTGCCCGAAGCACCCACCCCCCATGTTGAAGGCATGTGGCCTGGCATGGTCCAGGAGAGGGGGGGCTCGCTCATTCGCCCCCCCACCCACCTGAAGGTGTGCATGCTCCGCAAACGCACGTCGCCTTCTACTGACAAACTCGTCCGACCGGAGGGGAGTCATCCACCGGCATCCCGTGCTTCCGAGGATCAGGAAACGCTGGCATCCACTAACACAACCCGCTCCACGGTTCCCCCCGCCTATGCCCGATGGACTCCCCTCCGGACTTTGCTGATATGTCTACCTGTCACATACTTTTGTGAGTACAATATATCCTGTGCTGAAATTGTGTTTAATACTGCACTTAGAGTGGCACTTATTTGTGCTCTCTCTCCTATTCCACTGCTTCTAAATCTCCACCGAAGCTGCGTTCAAGTGCTTTTCTACAGACTTTATGGACCGTATTCAGTCAGTCACATCATGTTTTTGTTTTTTATATCTTTTATAATGTTTTTTTTTCTATCAAAAGGTGTGTAATTAGACAGGTGGATCTCCTCCTAGGTTGATGTAAAGCACCAACTTTTATTTGACCCCCCCCCCCCCCTTACCTGCCATACTGCGTGCTCGGATAAAGGTCTACTATGGATCTGGGGGGGGTGGAAACAATGCAAAATTTTGTCAGGGTTCCCCTTCAAAATCCTCAGCACATAAGTCACACCGCAAGTCGAATCATCTTGGTGCGACTTCTATTTAAATCAATGGGCTCCCATAGGGAACCACTGATTTCGAATAGAGACAGAAATGCCGGACAAGGCTTAAAGAGGAAGTAAACCCTGATGGGTTTACTTCCTCTTTGATTCCCTGCAAAGGTAAAGCACAATGGACTACTATGCATCGCATAGTAGCCCATTATGTGTCACTTACCTGACACAGGAGCCAGCGAAGTCACCGCTGTCCCCTGTAGTCCGGAGCGTCCATCTTGTCGGTGGGTCTCGCTGCTCTATCGCCGTTAACTGCTGTCTTTCGGCAAATATCTCCTAAACCGTGTAGGTTTAGGAGATATTACTTGGACCTACAGGTAAGCCTTAATCTAGGCTTACCTGTAGGTCAAAGTGGTTTGTAAGGGTTTACAACCACTTTAAGGCCCCTTTCACACGGGACGGATCAGTAATGATCCGCCCCATGATTGCTCAGCGGGGATCGCTCCGTTGTCCCTGCCGAGCCGGCGGATAACAGGGCGGTCCCAGCACACTTTGCAGGGACCGCCCTGTCAGCTCTCCGCTCTCCTCTATGGGGGATCGGGTGAACACGGACCGTCTGTCCGTGTTCATCCGATCCGCTCTGCAGACTGATAGAAAAATAGGATTTTCCTCCGTCTGCAGAATCAGACAATTGTGGATGTTCATCCGCAGACACCCGCTATCCCATAGGAATGCATGTATGTCCGTATTTCATCCGCAAACGGATGGATGAAATACGGACATAATGTCCGCACGTGTGAAAGGGGCCTAAGTGCTGTGTATACATGGCGTTTACGGCATGTGGCATTTTTACATCTCTAGAGCTGAAGCCTCAGAACGTACTGGTCTTGGAGGTTTTTTTAAGTTTAAAAACGCCTATTCCACTTAAAGCTCTTAAACGCCTTGGTGGGCATGAGGCCATAGGCTAATATGGAGAGGCGTTTTTAAGCTATGAAAAACGCTCCTAAAAGCGGCTGTAAAAACATCCGTGGGCATGAGGCTTTAGGTTGTTCAGTCAAGTTTTTGGTGTTAATTTATGTGTCACGTAGCCCTGGTTCACATTGGTACAATTTCACATGTCAAATCGGCAGCAATTACCGGCAAAGGCACGTCTCAATTGGTGGGACCCTGCATTTGCGGCGCTGCACCGATTTCAAAAAGTCGTTTCTGTACTGCAATTTACATTGTTAAGTGAAAGTTAAGGACATCTGTGCAGAAACCCGCACAGATGTCAGAAATTGCAGCTGAAATCGAGACTGACATGCAGGAGTGAAATCGTTCTTCATTCCCGCAGCTCAGTGTGAACCTGGGCTAAAAGCCAGTATGATCAGTCACTAGGGAGTTAAACATGATTAGTGTGGCAGATAACTGGGGGAGGGGAGGGTCTCACTCGGGGTCAATAGGACACGAGTGGTCAGCACACCAGCTAACAAATGGCTTGGCATGTGGGCAATGTCTCACTTAACTTTCCTCTGTGTACAGAATAGAAGATCCGTTAACCTTCACAGCAGTCAGAATTGCCCATATGCTAAATACTCCAGTTTAGTGTTTGAGCAGCTCTCAGTTTTTGGCTGCAGAGAGCCATAGTTGGTGCAGGGGTTTGGGTTCCTGGAGGACTGGGCCGATTCCTCAGTTGTACTATAGAAGGGACAGACTGCACCTAAATGAGGAGGGTGCAGATCCTCTGGGAGTAAAGATGGGCAAAAAGTTAGAGGGGTTTTTAAACTAGGCGACCCGTTGGGGGGGGGGGGGGGGGGGGGGCCTTGGGCAGGGGATTAGCTAGTCCAGAGGTAGAGCTAGTCAGTGCAGAACATAGTCCAGAGTGTAGTATTGGAGGCATTAGTGGTAGGTTAACTAAAGAACATAAACCCAAGTTAAGTATAGTAACAAGTCCTAGTAGCAATCTCGAAACATCCAATAAGGATGGCATGTGGCATATTCACCAATGCTAGGAGCATGGCGGACAAGGAGGATGAACTAGAGATACTGTTGTACGAGGAGGATTTGGATTTTGTAGGAATTAGAGACGGTTCAAAAGGATATTCCCTTTATCAAGGGGATAGAGAGGGTAAAAAAGGGGGAGGGGTATGCCTATATATCAAGAATAATGTACAAGCGAATGTGAGAGATGACCTCACGAAGGGAGCTACGGAGGAGGTGGAATCCTTATGGGTAGAGCTCCAAAAGGATGAAATATCGAATGAATGAAGAATCTGTATAGCGCTCAAAGCGAACTGAATCGCATCAAGGCACTGCCTTACTGGGAGTATGCTATAGTCCCCTTAATCTGGCTAAGGTTAAGCTTAATCAAGCCAAGGCTCGCCAGGTCCCAAAACGTCTTGCAGGAAAATTTCATGGGTCATATGGTAGACACACCAAATCAGAAATAAAGTGTTACTGGATCTATTGATTACCGACAAAGAACAAAGAACCCGGGGAGAGATGCGTTTGCTTTAAGAGCATATTAAATCGGTTGTATACCCGCTGTGTGTTTTTTGTTTTGCCACCTGCAAAGGAAACGGCATAATGAGCTAGTATGCACCGCATACTAGCTCATTATGAAATACTTACCTTAGAACGAGGCCCCGACATCTGGCCTGATCCACGCCGAGGGAGCTGACATGGTCCCTCTGCGTTTCTTCCGGGTATCGCGGCTCCAGCGCTGTGAGTGGCCGGAGCTGCTATATCGTCACTCCCGCACATGCACACGGGAGATTTCATCCCGGCAGGGTCCGGCATCTGCCGGGCTTTCAGCCGAGAATCCCCTTGTGCGCATGCGCTGCTGTCAGTGGCGCATTGCGAGGGGAATATCTCCTAAAACGGACAGGTTTAGGAGATTGTTTTTTTACATACAGGTAAGTCTTATTATAGGCTTTCCTGTAGGTAATAGTCAAAAAATTTACTATACAACTGCTTTAAATAGGGGCATGAGCCAATGCATCCCATTGGGTAATAAATTTAAAAGAGCAAACAAACGTTCAGCATGGCTTAATGCCAATTTAAAATGCATATAAAAGCAAAAGAGAAGGCCTTGAAAAAATACAAGGCTGAGGGATCATTACCAAAGGACAGACCATATTGGCCCCATAAAGAATGAGGAAGGACATCTGGTTACAAAGGATGGCGAGGTGGCAAAGGTATTAACAGAGGACAGAATTAGACTTGGGAAACTTAACATTAGTAAATCACCAGGACTGGACGGCTTGCACCCTAGGGTACTTAGGGAACTCAGTCAAGTAATTGCCAGAACATTATTCCTTATTTTTACTGACGTCTACTGACTGGAATGGTACCAGCGGATTGGAGAAAACCCAATGTAGCACCAATATTTAAAAAGGGTCCAAAATACATCCCTTGGAATTACAGAACAGTTAGCCTGACATCAATAGTATGCAAGCTCTTGGAGGGGATGATAAGGCACTATATACAAGATTTTAGTAACGAGAACGGTATCATTAGCAGTAATCAGCATGGATTCATGAAGAATCGTTCTTTTCAAACCGATCTATTAACCTTCTATGAGGAGGTGAGTTGTCATCTAGATAAAGGAAGGCCTGTAGACATTGTGTATCTGGATTTTCCAAAAGCATTTGACACAGTTCTCCATAAAGGTTTACTGTACAAAATAAGGTCTGTTGGCTTGGACCATAGGGTGAGTACATGGATTGAAAACTGGCTACAAGGGCAAGTTCAGAGGGTGGTGATAAATGGGGGAATACTCGGAATGGTCAGGGGTTGGTAGTGGGGTCCCCCAGGGTTCTGTGCTGGGACCAAACCTATTTATTCATAAACGACCTGGAGGATGGGGTTAACAGTTCAATCTCTATCTGCAGATGATATTAAGCTAAGCAGGGAAATAACTTCTCCATAGGATGTGGAAAACTTGCAAGAAGATCTGAACAAATTAATGGGGTGGGCAACTACATGGCAAATGAGGTTCAATTTAGAAAAATGTAAAATAATGCATTTTGGTTGCAAAAATATGAATGTAATCTATACACTGGGGGAGAACCAGTGGGTATATGCAATGCCAAGCTGCTGCTAACAAAGCAAACAGAATATTGGCATGCATTAAAAAGGGATTAATTCCAGAGATAAGACGAGAATTCTCTCGCTCTACAAGACTCTGGTCTGGCCGCACCTAGAGTATGCTGTCCAGTTCTGGGCACCAGTCCTCAGGAAGGATGTACTGGAAATGGAGCGGGTACAGAGAAGGGCAACAAAGCTAATAAAGGGACTGTAGGATATTAGTTATGAGGAAAGGTTGCAAGCACTGAACTTATTCTCTCTGAAGAGACGATTGAGAGGAGATATGATTTCAATATACAAAATACCATACTGGTGACACCACAATAGGGATAAAACTTTTCAGTGGAAGGGAGTTTAATAAGACTTGTGGCCACTCAAAAGAAAAGAGATTTAACCTTAAACTACGCAGAGGGTTCTTTACTGTAAGAGCGGAAAGGAATTCCCTTCCACAGGCAGTGGTCTCAGCGGGGGGGCATCGAGAGTTTCAAAAAACTTTTAGATAAGCACCTGAACGACCACAACATACAGGGATATACAATGTAATACTGACATATAATCACACACATAAGTTGGACTTGATGGACTTGTGTCTTTTTTCAATCTCACCTACTATTTAACTATGGTGAGGAGGCAGAGTGATGCGTTTTTTTTTTTTAAAAGCTTTATTTGAAGTGCACAAAGTAATCCTTTATGTGTCTGTGCTGCTGAGCTGCGACCTGCAGCGTTTACCTGTGCACTGTGGTAATATGCTGCATTTCTGCAGCTGACTGCACACCACCTGACCTGTGGGAAACAATTGTTTTATCTTGCCCTAGCATTAACCACCATTTATCCCATGAAAAAACAAAAACAATCACCGCTCTGTGTGTGAACGAAGCCCAAGATGAACATAATCTATGAGATGCTTTATCATCAAGTAAAACATCTTGGCACAGTGATGAATGGGTGGTACACAGTCAGGCCCCTTCCACATGGGACGGAACCGTTTAGCGGAAACCACCAGTTCAGCAGATCGCTCCATTGATCTCCGCTGAGCAGGCAGATGACAGGTTCGCCTCCGCTCACTGAGCAGGGAGGGGCCTGTCAGAGCGCCACTGGATTCCTATGGGGAGATCGTACGAAAATGGACAGCATGTCCGTTTATCAGATCTCATCTGATCCACCAAGACAGATAGATGTATCGCCATACATCTGTCTTGAGAGGATCCAATGGAAGGCCGGTGTCAGCAGACATCTCCGCTGACATCCGCCTGCCCATAGGAGTCAATGCATGGTCTGCTCGAATCAGCCTGAAAAACTGACCCGCGGATCCGAGCGGGCTTATCGTGTGAAAGGGGCCTTACAGTGCTAGGCTGAAAAAACACCCAGCTCCCTCTAGTTCTATTGGTGGAACTAAATAGTTCAGCCCTTCAGAAACTTTATTAAATATTCTGAGGCCTCCTCTGAACCAGGCAGCTTAGAAGTTCCAGCCAATGAAGAGCCTCCCCTGTAGATGTATACAGGACACAATGTACAGAGTACTGACCGCGGGGCAATGTAAACAGCAATCAGATCACGGCAGAGGAACGGACAGCAACCAGATTGCACCAGAAAGCCATCTGGATAATGACAGATCATTGCACATGGCTGTCATAATAAAGACCAGAGGGGTTTTATACACCATGTCGAGACTTGTGGACCGATTTTTAGGTTACAATATTAGAAATACACTAAACTTCATAATATAGGAGGTTCATAAAAAAAAAATCTTAATTAGGGGTCCCTTAAATCCTGACTGGAGCTCAACAATAACACTATATTTCTATAAATGTGACTGACATATCTGCTCGCCAGTTATTTTTTACCCAGGGGCTCAGTTCACACTAGTGTGGTCTGTGAATCACATTGATTCCAACAACCACCCATAGCTGAATCACGCTGCGCTTGCAAGACGTGTGGGGCTACAATTCATTCTGAATGACACTTCCACGCATCTCAACCCCCAGCACAATTGCAGGTGTAGAAACTGCAGAGAAACCGCATGGTCAAAAAGACCATGTGGTTTTCCTGCAGCTATGTTTTCAAAAAGGTGCATGCATCTTGTCTGCGATTCATTCAGCACAGCAGCCCATTCAAATAAATGGGTTGCCATGTCCGAGCAAAGGCGGCCTGCACTAGTGTGAACCGAGCCTAAAGCTCGCTATCATGTAAAGCCCAATGCTGGGCTTCATGCACACCTCAGAATAATAGCCCAATGCAGACCTGTAAGCTGGCCATAAACAGTTCAAATCTCAGCCAGTTAAGCAGGGATCAGCTGAGATTCGATCCATCTATGGGCAGGCCGATTTTACCTAAACCAATCCATTTGTTAGATTCCCCCATCAACAATGTCAGTGTTATGAGGGAATCCCGAGGAGCTACTGTGTTCTCCTGGGGGGGGGGGGGGGGGGGTGTTGGAGGGAATAAGGAAGAATGATAGAAAGGTGCTCTTTTTCTTGGAAATGTAATTAAAGGATCGGTTCACTTTTTCACAACACCCTCTTCTTCTGGTCCCTGTACTTAGCTGCTATAAATCCCATCCCCCAATGCCCCTTCCAGCTGGGGAAACAGGTCACATGCTTGCAAACCCTAGTGGTGATTTGTCAGCACAGGCACTTGACTGTGCTGACCAATGACAATGTCTTCTTTCTTCTGGGATGCTGTCCTGGAAGAAAGGCAGCTCAAAATAGATTTTCATTGGTCAGTGCAGTCACATGGCCACCGCTCGTTCACCTTTTCATTTCCTATGAACTTCGTTTCTTTCAGTGAGGAACAGGGCTGCCCTGTACTGCTTTCCTGCTCCGGCAGCTCTCCGTTCCCATCACAAGGCCCCCCCCCCCCCTTTTTTTGGGGAAAAAAAAAAATGTATGACGTGTACAAAACCTTTGCTTCATTCATAGCAAGGTACAGCACCACAATGTTATACTTATCTGCTCTGAGCAAATTATTGCACAAAGCAGACCCTTACCTCCTCTTGGGTCCCTCACCAGCACTCCCGGCCCGTCCTCTTGTAATGTTCCCCCAAAGCAGAATGGAGAATCAGTATACCTTTATCGGTCATGCCCCTTTCACAGAAGCCAGACATTTAGCCAGCTGTGGGACTGACTGCAGTACACATGTAAAATTTGAATTGCACAGACATCCTATGTGATCTGCAGTGCAAATCACATTCGATGTGAACGACACACCAGTGTGAATCCAGCCTAAGAGATGATTCACTTGCCAATTTGTATTGCCCCCCCCAGGTGCTTGTGTAAATGAGCCATAATTGTGGAGTATCTGTAGATCTCCGCACATCGGTGTAATGTATGGGTCTGCGAGATGGGATGCAGATTGCCTGGAGGGATCAGGTGAGAAAGTTCTCCATGAAGGGAAAGGGATCACCGCTCCAGGTGAAAATGTGGATATAGAACTCTCCTCGGAACTGGAACACCAGGTGGCGGCTAAGCGTATAGCAACATGAGGCAAAAGGGAAGTGCTGGACAGCCGCACTCCAGAATATAGCCTTTATTAGTAAAAGTCCAACAGATACAAGCCACAGTAAAAAAAAAAAAAAAAAAAATAAAAGGAAGGGGACCAATGAGCTGACGCGTTTCACACTTAACAGTAATTATTCGTAGCTATGACTAAGCACTGTTAAGTGTGAAACGCGTCAGCTCATTGGTCCCCTTCCTTTTTTTTTTTTTTTTTTACTGTGGCTTGTATCTGTTGGACTTTTACTAATAAAGGCTATATTCTGGAGTGCGGCTATCCAGAACTTCTTTTTTCCCCCTCATAGTTCTCCATGAAGCCGATTGTACAGTGTATGGCCAGCTTTAGACAGACCATTGCTATAAACAGTCCGATTGTACAATCTGCTTTATTTTGACCACAACTAGCTAAGGTGTCGGTGCACAACCTGTGGTCCTCCAGTTATCGCAGAACTACAAGTGCCATGAAGCATTGCACGCCACTGACAGTTACAAGCATGACTCCCAAAGGCAGAGGCATGATGAGACTTGTAGTTCCATAACAGATGAAAGTTGATCACCACACGTTACAATCTGCTTTAGATCTCCCATCACCTGTGTAATATAAGGGCCTGCCAGGGCGGACACAGGTCGGGCGATGTAAGGGCGGACACAGGGCCATACAGGGGGTACAGATCGGGCGATGTAGGGGGTACAGATCGGGCGATGTAGGGGGTACAGAGGGCCCTCACCTTGGCCTTGTCGGCCGCCTTCTTCTTGCTCTTCTTCTTGGCCTCCTCCAGCCGTCCGGTCTTGCTGGGCAGAGGAGTGGCGGCCTTGGTGAGGTGGAGGGCCGGCTCGGTGTCCTCCGCTGTGGCCGCTCTCCTGGTGGGGGAACCCCGGGCCGAGGCGCAGTGTAGGAGCAGGAGGAGGAGTAGCAGAGCCAGGAAGGCCGGCACGGCCAGGAACACCCAGGACGGGTAGAGTTGGGGCTGCAGGCCGAGCTCCACTCCCAGCTCGGTGCGGAGGAGGCCCAGGCCCGAGGTCAGCAGCTGCCTCAGACGGGCCGACACCTCCTCGGCATGCTGGGCCGCCGCCTCCTGCCAGCCAGACACCATGGTGGGTGAGGAGCAGCCTTCCCTTCCTTCCTGCCCGGCCCCGGGAACTCCTGCGAGTGTCAGCAGCGGAGAATGAGAGCCGGGGAGGGGAGAACGACTGGAGAAAAGCCGGCTCCGCCCAGGGCCTAACTTCGCAACGTCATCACTCCGGACCACATCCAGGGGAAGGGGAGACCCACGACGCCTGCCAGGTGGCTCTGCCTACAGGGTAAGGCGCATGGCAACACCGCCCTCTACTGATTGGACGGTAAGGGGCGCCTTCCCCAATGGGAACATGAGCTGAGATCACGTGAGGTTCCGCCTTCCAGGCAGAGCTGCTTGGAAGGTAGACGTCTACGAACAGAAGGCTGGGGCTTGCTGGGAGGGGGTCCGGTCACGTGATTTTGCTCAACTGCTGACGTGGACTCAGCTCGGTGCTGTGTGAGGGAAGGAAGACCTCCGTAATCAAATGTCAACGATCACTGCAAAAGTATAAGCTTGAACGTGTGTAATACGCCGCCGAGGGCTGCTTGTAACTTTCTCTAGCTTGTGAAAACATTTTATACTGCCAGTATGTAACATGGCCGACCAAACACAGGCGTCTTTATACGTGCCCCAAGTACTGCACCTGCGCAAAAGGTTTCTGTGGGCGTTTGTCTTTTTTTTAATTTTTTATTGAAAATAAACTTTATTGAAATATGTAGTTGTGGACACATTTGTTTCTGTCTCAATAAGTTAGAAATCCTAAGGCCAAATTCCGGAGCCCTCCGTTCCAGCAAGTTCTTGCATGATGCGCCAGACCTTCACTGCACATGCACCTCATCACATCAGCGGCTTGCAAGCAAGGTGAATATCAATATGGGAAAGTCTCCCCCACTGGGGGTTTTCCACAGCAGAATTACAATGGTTGAAGGAAACATTTTAAAAAGTTTTTTTTTTTTAAATGGCAACATAGCATAGACACTGAGAGAAAAAAGACACATAAACATTTAAAATATGAGCTCTGGTCGGAGATATATAACACCATTCAAATTTCTACAACAATGTATAATTTACATAATATTAAGTCAAACATCTGGTGTGCAAATTCCAACTAGTTTTGGCATGCATGGTCAAAGTCTTCCTCAGGGGATTCATTTGTTGTCAGAATATATATACATTGAGGGTTATTTACAAAAGGCAAATCCACTTTGCACTGCAAGTGCACTTGGAAGTGCAGTCACTGTAAATCTAATGGGTAGATCTGAAATGAGTGGAAGCTCTGCTGATTTTATCATCCAATCATATGCAAGCTAAAATACTGTTTTTTATTTTCCTTGCATGTCCCCCTCAGATCTACAGCGACTTTACTTCCAAGTGCACTTTCAATGCAAAGTGGATTTTCCTTTACTAAATAACCCCCATTGTGTATTTTTCATGCTAACATATATAAACAATGTATATATATTCGTTGACAGCAAATAAATTCCCTGAGGAAGACTTTGACCCCGCTTATCGAAACACGTAAATTTGCACATCAGATGTTTGAATTATGTACTGTTGTAAATTATACATTGTTGTAGAAATTTGAATGGTGTTATATATCTCCGACCAGAGCTCATATTTTTAAATGTTTATGTGTCTTTTGTCAATAAAAAAACGTTTTAAAATTATTCCTTCAACGACTGTAATTCTGCTGCAGAAAAACCCCATTGGGGGAGACTTTTCCCATATTGTATCCCATTTGGGGAAGCAGCATTTATATCACTCAAGTTCATGTGTCCTTCGCACGTTTTGCAAGGTGAATATCTTCTTTGTTGAATGAGTACTCATTCACATAGGTGGGGAACCAGAATCACCTTGTTAAAGGGGGCTTCCAGATTCAGATAAGTCTTCTTTGGGGTGGGGCCCCCTGCTGAGGGCGTGTGGCCTGGTATGGTTTGGGGGGGGGGGGTGCTCTCTCATCCCCTCTCTTTCCTTGCTGGCAATTCTTTTCTTTTACATTCAACTGTCAGTGGGGAACCCTGCTGACAGCTGAAGACTCATTGGTTGTTAAGGACGCAGTGGCCAGCTTTCTGGCCTGCTCCTTAACCACTTCCCGACCGCCTCACGAAGATATACTGCGGCAGAAGGGCATGTACAGGCAAATTAACGTACCTGTACTTTGCCCTTTGAGAGGCGGCTTGCGGGCACACGCACCCGCCAGGAGCTCCGTGGTCGTGTTTGCGGGTCCTGTGGACTCGATGTCCACGGAGAAACCCACGACCGTCTCACGGTGAGGAAGAACGGGGAGATGTTAATGTAAATAAGCATTTCCCGTTCTGCCTAATGACACTGTCAATGATCACCGGTCCCTGTAATCGGGAGTGGTGATCAGTGATTTGTCACACACAGCCCCTCCCCCCCCCCCACAGTTAGAATCACTCACTAGGACACACGTAACCCCTAAAGTGCCACCTAGTGGTTAACTCCTTCACTGCCAGTCACATTTACACGGTAATCAATGCATTTTAATTGCACTGATCGCTGTATAAATGTGAATGGTCCCAAAATCGCGTCAAAATTGTCCAATGTGTCCACCATAATGTTGCAGTCACGGTAAAAATCACTGATCGCCGCCATTACTAGAAAAAAAAAATTATCAATAAAAATGCCATAAAACTATCCTCTATTTTGTAGACGCTATAACTTTTGCACAAACCAATCAATAAACGCTTATTGCAATTTTTTTTACCAAAAATATGTAGAATACATATCGGCCTAAACTGAGGAAAACATTTTTTTTATATATTTTTTGGGGATATTTATTATAGCAAAAAGTAAAAAACATTTTTTTATTTTTTAAAAATTGTTGCTATTTTTTTGTTTATGGCAAAAAAAATAAAAACCGCAGAGGTGATCAAATACCACCAAAAGAAATTTGTGGGAAAAAAACGTCAATTTTGTTTGGGAGCCACATCGCACGACCACGCAATTGTCAGTTAAAGCGACACAGTGCCAAATCGCAAAAAGTGCTCTGGTATTTGGCCAGCCAAATGGTCCGGGGCTGAAGTGCGAACAACCTGCTATTGTAGGCTTTTGTGGTGAGGTTTTACCATGGCAAAAATACTTGCCAATATAGCTGCAAACATGCATAAGGTGTTTGGGGGAGCATTTTTATACCCATTAAATGCTTATCAACTCACTTAGTAATGTTCATTAACGATATAGGTGCAAGCCCTTAGGGTCCTTTCACACTGCCGGCTTAAACACACCCTGGCTTCCAGTGTGACAAAAGCGCATGGAAAGTATTCTCTTTTAAATCCCATGTAACTCTTCACATCAGTGTGCCGCATCGTTGGTGTGCTTTTGAAAAGCCCACACATAGGGCACCTTCCACTGTAATTCAATGGGAACCCACCAAAAATACACCTGCATTTTTTGAGTCACATGTCCATGCATGCTGGGAGTCAGAAATCCAGAAAACACATGTAGCGCCGGCTCCTGAAGAACACGCGCTATGCTTTTTTGAAAGTTAAGGTTACACCTGAACTGCAGTTTGGTTCAGGTACAATTGTTCTAAATTTGGACCTCAGCATCAGTCTGACTGGACTGTGGGATGTTCGGCCTGGCCACAGGGGGCACTGTCTCTTCTGACAGGCAGGGAACCACAGTCTATTTGGGTGTTTTAAGTTTACTCTCTTTCGGAGCCCGCCCAGTGGGAGTGTCACTCTTACTGTGCTTTCTGGGAGAGGGTACTTAAGATGCGGATGTCACGTGGTTCGGGGTTCCGGTCCAGAAGGATGTTCTGAGTCAATGGTCCTGGTCCCCCTGACCAGCCCCCAGGAAGGCTATGGCCTGGGGTGCGGATCCACCTGACTTATTGTCTCGGAGCTGGCTAGCCTGAGGCAAGGAAACTTAGAAGGATTCCGTGGTGGTCCGGTGCCGTCTCCGGTAGTTGGCGAGGCCCAGTAACTTCATAGCTATCCAGGGGAGGACTCTGTCAGGCTGGCACTTACCGAACCGGTGAGTCCGCTTGGGCAGAGGGTGGTCTCTTGTACGTGTCCGACTTACAACCCCTGATAGAGCAGACAGGTGGCTGAGAGTGCGGAGTGGTAAGAGAGCCTGTGGTATGGCTCCAGGAGCAGGAACTTGCAGGAAACTTCCAGCAGCAGGTGTGTAGGTAGGACACAGGCAAACTGGGTACGGAGCAGGAGCAGAGCAGGCAGGTCCGGGTGCAGGCAGGGTATGGTAACAGGCGGGCAGCAGAGGCACAGAAGGAGCAGGCAAAAGAGAGGTCAAACAGGCCGAGGTCAGGTACAGGCAGAGGTCAGAGGTGTCTAAGGAGAGCCGGGTCGTCGGGAGATCAGCAAGCAGGAACACAGGATACGGACAACGGAACAGGAACCGAGAAGCTGTTGATCAGGCAGCACCTGAAAGATGTCAGCAGCAGACCTAAATAGGCCGATTGGTGCCAAGCACCGCGCACGTGCGTGCGCCGACGCGCGCGGGCGCACGCGCACCCGAACGCCGGGAGACACACCAGCGGTACCCGAAGTGCCCACAACAGCGCGTACCGGCGCGCGCTGACGCGCACCGGCGCCAGCAGGGGCACGCGAGGGCACACACCGACGCGCACCAGCGCCCACAGGAGCGCGCAACACCGCGCGCACAGGAACACGCACCCCAGCACGCACCGCAGGACATCGGCGCACACCAACACGGGCAGCACCGCGACCATCCAGGTAACGACCCTGACAGTGCCCCCTCCTTAAGGGCAGACTCCGGCTGCCCAGGTGAGCCGATCTGGAAACCTGGCGGTTCTTGAAGGCCCGCAAAAGTTCTTGAGCATGCAGATTGCCCTCGGGCTCCCAGGAGTTGTCTTCAGGTCCATAACCCTTCCACTTGATAAGGTACTGGGTTACATTACCCCTCTTCCTACAATCAAGGATTGCTTCAACCTCAAACTCCTCTTCATTATCCACTATAACAGGTTCGGGTGGGTCAGTAGTGCGGTCAGCAAAGGGATTTGGGGTAACGGGTTTCAGTAAGGTCACGTGAAAGACCGGGTGCACTCTAAAAGAGTCAGGCAGGTTAAGTTCATAGGCAACTTCATTTATCCTCCTCTTTACTGAAAAAGGGCCCATGAATTTAGGGCCTAACTTCCTGGAGGGACAGGCCATCTTAAGGTTGGCTGTAGATAACCATACTTGGCTGCCGGGCGCCAGAACGAGTTCTCCACGTCTCTTCTTGTCAAACGCCCGTTTATAGCATTCCTGGGACCGGGCCATAGTTTCCTTTAGGAGTTGGTTGTTTTTAGAAAAGAAGTCCAATGTCTCGGAAACTGCCGGAACAAGGCATTCTGGGACTGAGCTGGGTAAAAAGGCTGGGTGGAAGCCGTAGTTGGCAAAGAACGGTGTTTGGTTGATGGCGGAATGCAAGGAGTTGTTATATGCAAACTCCGCCATAGGTAGTAGCGAGACCCAGTCATCTTGCGAGAAAGAAGAAAAACAGCGGATGTACTGCTCCAGGGACTGATTGGTTCTCTCCGTTTGTCCATTTGTCTGGGGGTGATAAGCGGAGGAAAAGGCCAATTCAATTTCAAGAGACCCGCAGAGCGCTCTCCAAAACCTTGAGGTGAATTGGGCGCCTCGATCGGAAACAATACTTGCCGGGATCCCATGCAGCCTTACAATTTCTTTGATAAAGATCTTGGCCGTCTCCATTGCCGAAGGGGTGCCCCTCATCGGGAGGAAGTGGGCCATTTTGGACAGCCTATCTACAACAACAAAGATAGTAGAGAACCCCTCGGATAGGGGAAGTTCCACGATAAAGTCCATCGAAATCATTTTCCACGGTCTCTCAGGAACAGGCAAAGGTTTCAGTAGACCCCAAGCCCGTGTCCGGCTGTTTTTACTTCGGGTGCAAGTGCTACACGAGTCCACATAGTCCTTGCAATCCTTAAGAAGTTGAGGCCACCAGAAGGTGCGCTGAACCAGTTCGGCAGTCTTCAGGGTACCAAAGTGTCCGGCCATCTTATGGTCGTGGCAGAGTTCCAACACGTTCACCTTCAAGGCTTCAGGGACCACAATCTTGCCTTTATGCCAGAACAACCCCTCACTACAGCTGACCTCAGGGCTCGAGGGCATTCCAACAGAAGCCTGTCTGATCCGGGAGATAAGGTCCCCTTGGAGGAGCAGGAAGTTCCCAGAAGGGAGAATTGTATCCGGAGGCCGAGTCTTTTCAGGGTTAGAAAACATACGTGACAGGGCATCTGGCTTGACGTTCTTAGAACCAGGTCTATAGGTGATGTGGAATTGAAACCGGGAAAAAAAAAAGAGCCCATCTGGCTTGCCGTGGTCTAAGTCTTTTGGCAGTTCTCAAATATTCCAGGTTTTTATGGTCGGTGTAGACCAGGATGGGATGTGCAGCACCTTCCAATAGATAACGCCACTCCTCCAGAGCCGCCTTAATGGCCAGAAGTTCTCGGTCCCCAACATCATAGTTCCTTTCGGATGACGACAGTTTGCGAGAAAAGAACGCCACCGGAAAAAGAAGGGCCTTGGCACCCTGCCGTTGGGATAACACCGCCCCCACAGCGATTTCCGAAGCATCCACTTCAAGAACGAAGGGTAAGGCTGGGTCCGGATGTTTCAGAATAGAGGCAGAAGTAAATAGCATCTTGAGTTTTTCAAAGGCCAGCTGAGCCTCAGGGGTCCAAGAGAACCGGGTACCCTGCCTGGTCAGTTCGGTGATGGGAGCAATAATTGCAGAGAAACCCCTGATAAATTTCCGGTAGAAGTTGGAAAAGCCGACGAAGCGTTGTACACCCTTCTTGTCCACAGGCGCAGGCCAGTCCAGGATGGCAGATACTTTTTGGGGATCCATCTTGATGCCCTCCACAGATATAACCAGGCCCAGGAATTGGATGGACTGGCGTTCAAACTCACACTTTTCGAGTTTTCGTGTACCCTGAGACGAGCTAACACGCTACGGACATGTCTACGATGGTCTTCCAATGATGAGGAAAAGATTAGGATATCGTCCAGGTATGCAATTACATATAGATCCAGGTAGTCGCGAAAGATGTCGCTGACAAAATGTTGAAAGGTCGCGGGTGCATTACACAACCCGAAGGGCATGACAAGGTACTCTAAGTGCCCAAAACGAGTACAGAACGCAGCAGCAGGTGTGTAGGTAGGACACAGGCAAACTGGGTACGGAGCAGGAGCAGAGCAGGCAGGTCCGGGTGCAGGCAGGGTATGGTAACAGGCGGGCAGCAGAGGCACAGAAGGAGCAGGCAAAAGAGAGGTCAAACAGGCCGAGGTCAGGTGCAGGCAGAGGTCAGAGGTGTCTAAGGAGAGCCGGGTCGTCAGGAGATCAGCAAGCTGGAACACAGGATACGGACAACGGGACAGGAACCGAGAAGCTGTTGATCAGGCAGCACCTGAAAGATGTCAGCAGCAGACCTAAATAGGCCGATTGGCGCCAAGCACCGCGCACGTGCGCGGGCGCATTGACGCGCGCGCGCACCCGAACACCGGGAGACACACCAGCGGTACCCGAAGTGCCCACAACAGCGCGTACCGGCGCGCGCTGACGCGCACCGGCGCCAGCAGGGGCACGCGAGGGCACACACCGACGCGCACCAGCGCCCACAGGAGCGCGCAACACCGCGCGCACAGGAACACGCACCCCAGCACGCACCGCAGGACATCGGCGCACACCAACATGGGCAGCACCGCGACCATCCAGGTAACGACCCTGACAGACTCTTCAGAAGAAGGCCACGTACGGGTTGGCTTCTTAGCAAGAGCCTGGAAGGGCTGAAGTACCAAGTGAATCCTGTCTCGTGGGTATTGCCAAGCTGGCTGAAAGATCCAGGTATCACACAAATGTTCCATAAGTGCTAGTTTCCTGAAGTCTACAACACCGCCTGTGGCAGAGACTATTCCTGTATGTTCTACAACAACGTCTGTGGCAGAGACTTGTTCCTGAGTAAAGCACCTTCTTGGCTGCTAGGCCTTGTGAGAGAGGGACTATCCAACTTGAGTGAAGATCCAGTTGTGAATGGCTATTCTCTGGATTAAGTCAAAGTAAGCAAGTTCTTCATTATTGACTTTGACACTAAGGAGTACCTGAACTTCCTTCCTAACCCTCTGATCCTATTTTGAGAGACTGTTTGTTGTCTGCGTTTTGCAAATAAAAATCCCTTTGTGCGGATCTGTCATCAGTCTCTGAGTTTACTGGGCCATCTACCATGGGAACCCCTAGACACAGATAGAGGAGGAGAAGAAGGTAATGGTAAGCCCAATCAAACCAGCAGCTCCTTTGGGGGTCAGTGCTACATGTGGGGTCTCGCAGTCCAGGATTTACCGTTACCTCTCGCAAGAACTGTACACGTGGTGAATATAGGACAGAGGGTGAAGTGTTTTTGAACTGTCAGTGCCATCTTTACTGAGACAGAGTCTTTCACTGAGGTGCATAAGCGTGGGAGGAGCCCTTGCCAAAAAGCCAGCAAAGTTATGCAGCCCCTAGGAACCAGTGGGAGGAGTCTAGCCTGTTTTGTTTCCCTGCACGAGGTGTTGAGGAATCCAATGTACATAATGATAATCAGAAAATGTCTATTTGCTTATGTGTATACATGTTCCTATGCTCCTTACTTATTATGAAGTATACAGATTGACCCTGTTCTGCGGAGCCAAGATGGCGTCTACACCCTACATCCCACGCGTGCAGAAGAATGCATTCGAGATAACAGAACCAGCTTCAACCAAGCTTCAAGCATCAAGTTTCTTCATTTTTTTGTATTGTAACCAATAAGATGTACCAATTAGACTGACATAGTAATGACGTATATTTCTGTATAAAATATTAACACCGCCCACGAATAAATCAGTATTTAGAAGTAGCCTGAACTGAACATATCTCAGAGAGTGTTTACTTCTAATGTGCATGCACATTTATACTTTTAATTAGGAATAGCAGCAGATAACCAAGAACTAATTTATAGTTCTCATCCATCACAGAGGCACCGCAAGGAAAAAGCAGGTTGCTTTGTTTGAACGCGGAGGAAAGAGACTTTTTACACAGAAATGTTCCGAGCTCTGGGAATGCCACCCAGCATGGGACTCCGTATGCCGTCAGGAGAAAGTCTTATGGGTGTGAGGCTCCCGGAAGCTACTTATAGACAGATGTAGGGATTCGCCTGGCCCCTCAAGGGCAGTTCATCCTGTACGCATCTGGAGATGTTGAGGCCCTGGGGATGCTATGTGTAAAGTGTGAAGGACTGTTCGTGAACCCCTGGCCATTTGTCCGCTGTCCTGCCTGTGGGGAATACTTCTTTAACCACCTTCAGACTGGACCATTTTGCTGGTAAATGACCAGAGGTCTTTTTACAATTTGGCACTGCGCTGCTTTAACTGGTAATTGCGCGGTCATGCAATGTTGTACCCAAACAAAATTTGCGTCCTTTTCTTCCCACAAATAGAGCTTTCTTTTGATGGTATTTGATTGCCTCTGCGATTTTTATTTTTTGCGATATAAACGTAAAAAGACCGCAAATTTTGAAAAAAAATTATATTTTCTACTTTTTGTTATTAGAAAAATCCAATAAACTCAATTTTAGTCATACATTTAGGCCAAAATGTATTCAGCCACATGTCTTTGGTAAAAAAAAGTCAATAATTGTATATTTATTGGTTTGCGCAAAAGTTGTCACATCTACAAACTAAGGTACGTTTTCTGGAATTTACGCAGCTTTTAGTTTACGACTGCCTATCTCATTTCTTGAGGTGCTAAAATGGCAGGGCAGTACAAAACCCCCCCAAATGACCCCATTTTGGAAAGTAGACACCCTAAGGAAATTGATAAGTGGCATGTTGAGCCCATTGAATATTTTATTTTTTTGCCTCAAGCGATTGAATAATGACAAAAAAAAAATTTTTTTTTTACACAAAGTTGTCACTAAATGATATATTGCTCACACATGCTATGGGCATATGTGAAATGACACCCCAAAATAAATTCTGCTGCTTCTCCTGAGTACGGGGATACCACATATGTGGGACTTTTTGGGAGCCTAGCCGCGTACGGGGCCCCGAAAACCAAGCACCGCCTTCAGGCTTTCTAAGGGCGTAAATTTTTGATTTCACTTCTCACTACCTATTACAGTTTTGAAGGCCATAAAATGCCAAGATGGCACAAAACCCCCACAAATGACCCCATTTTAGAAAGTAGACACCCCAAGCTATTTGCTGAGAGGCATTTTGAGTCCATGGAATATTTTATATTTTGCCACAAGTTGCGGGAAAATTACAAACTTTAATTTTTATTTTTTTTATTTTCACAAAGTTGTCACTAAATGATATATTGCTCACACATGCTATGGGCATATGTGAAATGACACCCCAAAATAAATTCTGCTGCTTCTCCTGAGTACGGGGATACCACATATGTGGGACTTTTTGGGAGCCTAGCCGCGTACGGGGCCCCGAAAACCAAGAACCGCCTTCAGGTTTTCTAAGGGCGTAAATATTTGACTTCACTCCTCACTACCTATTACAGTTTTGAAGGCCATAAAATGCCAAGATGGCACAAAACCCCCACAAATGACCCCATTTTAGAAAGTAGACACCCCAAGCTATTTGCTGAGAGGCATGTTGAGTCCATGGAATATTTTATATTTTGCCACAAGTTGCGGGAAAATTACAAACTTTTTTTTTTTTTTTTCACAAAGTTGTCACTAAATGATATATAGCTCACGCATGCCATGGGCATATGTGAAATGACACCCCAAAATAAATTCTGCTGCTTCTCCTGAGTACGGGGATACCACATATGTGGGACTTTTTGGGAGCCTAGCCGCGTACGGGGCCCCGAAAACCAAGCACCGCCTTCAGGCTTTCTAAGGGCGTTACAGTTTTGAAGGCCATAAAATGCCAAGATGGCACAAACCCCCCCAAATGACCCCATTTTGGAAAGTAGACACCCCTAAATTTAGGGGTACACTAGTGAGACTAGGTAATAAATGGCGGGTGCCCTGAAACTATAAAAAAAATAACCAACCAACCAGCGTCACCTGTAACAGTTATATGGTGATCACTGGTGAAAGGGTTAACTAGGGGGCAATCAGGGGGCTTTATGCGGTAGTATATGGGGGTCCCTGGCGCTATAAAAAGCTGCGGCGAACCTAAATACCTACCTGCCTAACTAGCGTCACCTGTGACACTAATACAGTGATCAGAAAAACGATCGCTTATTAGGCTGGGTTCACACTGGAGCGATGCGGGAACGCCACGAATCCGCGGCGGGTTCCCGCATCACATGCCTCCCGGCGGCAGTTCACACTGCCCTATGCAAACTGCTGGGAGTGTCAGTGAAATGTTAATGACACCCCCAGATCAGTTCGCATATCGCAGTGCGATCTGCAAACTCGGATCGCATGGTGTGAACACCCATGCGATCCGATTCTGCTGCGGACCAAAAAAAGGGTCCCGTGCGAGTTTGCGGCGGGTGCGGCGGGTGCGACACGAATTCAGCCATACTATCTGTATGGCTGAACTCGAATCGCACAGAGATCGGATGTGATTTGCACTGCAGTGCGGTGCGAATCACATCCGTTCTCATAAACCGCTGCAATGTGAACCCAGCCTTAGTGACACTGGCGACGGGGGGTGATCACGGGGTTAAACCTTTATTGGGGGGGTTAGGGGGGTACCTTAGAACTAAAGGGGGCTAACCCTAACTGCCCTAACAGTTATTACAGTCACAAATGACACCCGCCAGGTGATCAGGGGGTTAAACCTTTATTAGGTAATAAATGGCGGGTGCCCTGAAACTATAAAAAAATAACTAACCAACCAGCGTCACCTGTAACAGTTATATGGTGATCACTGGTGAAAGGGTTAACTAGGGGGCAATCAGGGGGCTTTATGCGGTAGTATATGGGGGTCCCTGGCGCTATAAAAAGCTGCGGCGAACCTAAATACCTACCTGCCTAACTAGCGTCACCTGTGACACTAATACAGTGATCAGAAAAACGATCGCTTATTAGGCTGGGTTCACACTGGAGCGATGCGGGAACGCCACGAATCCGCGGCGGGTTCCCGCATCACATGCCTCCCGGCGGCAGGTCACACTGCCCTATGCGAACTGCTGGGAGTGTCAGTGAAATGTTAATGACACCCCCAGATCAGTTCACATATCGCAGTGCGATCTGCAAACTCGGATCGCATGGTGTGAACACCCATGCGATCCGATTCTGCTGCGGACCAAAAAAAGGGTCCCGTGCGAGTTTGCGGCGGGTGCGGCGAGTGCGACATGAATTCAGCCATACTATCTGTATGGCTGAACTCGAATCGCACAGAGATCGGATGTGATTTGCACTGAAGTGCGGTGCGAATCACATCCGTTCTCATAAACCGCTGCAATGTGAACCCAGCCTTAGTGACACTGGCGACGGGGGGTGATCACGGGGTTAAACCTTTATTGGGGGGGTTAGGGGGGTACCTTAGAACTAAAGGGGGCTAACCCTAACTGCCCTAACAGTTATTACAGTCACAAATGACACCCGCCGGGTGATCAGGGGGTTAAACCTTTATTAGGTAATAAATGGCGGGTGCCCTGAAACTATAAAAAAATAACTAACCAACCAGCGTCACCTGTAACAGTTATATGGTGATCACTGGTGAAAGGGTTAACTAGGGGGCAATCAGGGGGCTTTATGCGGTAGTATATGGGGGTCCCTGGCGCTATAAAAAGCTGCGGCGAACCTAAATACCTACCTGCCTAACTAGCGTCACCTGTGACACTAATACAGCGATCAGAAAAACTATTGCTTATTAGGCTGGGTTCACACTGGAGCGATGCGGGAACGCCATGAATCCGCGGCGGGTTCCCGCATCGCATGCCTCCCGGCGGCAGTTCACACTGCCCTATGCGAACTGCTGGGAGTGTCAGTGAAATGTTAATGACACCCCCAGATCAGTTCGCATATCGCAGTGCGATCTGCAAACTCGGATCGCATGGTGTGAACACCCATGCGATCCGATTCTGCTGCGGGCCAAAAAAAGGGTCCCGTGCGAATTTGCGGCGGGTGCGACACAAATTCAGCCATACTATCTGTATGGCTGAACTCGAATCGCACAGAGATCGGATGTGATTTGCACTGCAGTGCGGTGCGAATCACATTCGTTCTCATAAACCGCTGCAATGTGAACCCAGCCTTAGTGACACTGGCGACGGGGGGTGATCACGGGGTTAAACCTTTATTGGGGGGGTTAGGGGGGCACATTAGAACTAAAGGGGGCTAACCCTAACTGCCCTAACAGTTATTACAGTCACAAATGACACCAATGCAAAAAAAAAAAAAAAAAAGCAATTGGTGTCACTGTGACTGGGGGGGCAGGGGTAATTGGGGGGTGATCGGGGGGTAAAGGGGGGGTGTGAGTGTGCCTGGCATGTTCTACTGTATGTGTGGTGTGTTGGTGCAACTCACCGAACCTCTCTCCTCGGTGCCGGAACGAAAAATACCGACACGGAGGAGAGAATACATCACTTCCTCTCCTGTGTTTACATTACAGGAGAGGAAATGATGTCACGGACATTTTCATTCGTCGGGAGCGATCGCGAGGGGGTGGCCATGAATGAATGGCCGTCCCCTCGTCCGGGATCGCTCCCGAACGAATACCGACCGCCGCAGGCACCGGGCGGGGGCCCGATCGGGCCCCCGACCGGCGGGCAGGCAAGGACGTACATGTAAGCCCTTATGCCTGCCCGTGCCATTCTGTCGACGTACATCGTCGTGCGGCGGTCGGCAAGTGGTTAAAGTTGAGCAGTCAATTGCGCTACCAAGGGCCTATCGCATGGACTGGGCCACGGGCGTGATGACCGAGGAGTTGGCCATCTTTGCTCCGTCAGTTAGGCCTTCCACAGCGGTGATACCTGTTGATGCTGACACCCCCGAGAGAGATGCTGCTACTTCTACCACTGCCACTGCCAGAAAGAGACCACTTTGGAGCAGATGGACACTGCTTCTACTACTGTTACTGAAGCCACCATGCCTTTTCTGGAAAAAGTGGGGCGTGAAAAATCTTCCCAGAGTCGCAACGGAAGACCGTTACCGAGTCCGGCTGGACCCAATCGGTGGAAGAGGGTTGCCTCGGGGAAAAGTCAGACTGTGAGTAAAACTTTGTGTAAATATTTACCAGCAGAAGAGTACCGGGACTCAGAGTTAGAGTCCTTGTCAGGTACTGGGGGCAATGACATTCTTGAAACGCTGTCCCAGGAGTTGGTATGGTCAAAAGGGGATGATGTAGCCGCCACTTGTACAGATATTTCGGGCTGGTTATCCCTAACTTTAGGGGGTGAAACGCAGAGTGCGGAAAACCCCATCACGGTAAATGTGACTCTCCCTAAACCCGTGAATTTGCCCACACTTCAAAAGGACTCTGCCGCACTGGTGAAAAGGTCCCCAAACTCCTGCATACCTCTCGGGGAGGGAAGTGCCTGCACACTGCCAAGGCTTGCAAGGTCGCAGCAGCTCCTTAATAAAAGGGTAGCAAACGAGTATGGACTTGAGTTCCCTTATGTCCCGAGGTACATTATGGATGTCTTTGAGGAGAACCGCGAGGCATGGTACGAGGACGATGTCTGGAATTACTTAAAGGTACCAAAGCCACTTCACAAGAAAGCTTTTTTACCGAAGCTGTATGAACGGTTTGTCAGATGTCTGCAGGATTGGAGTTACGGTCGACACATTTATGGGGACAAAGTTATAATTTGCCGCCCGGACAGAGACAGTGCCGTTTACTTTATTACCACAGTGGATGCACGAGGGAAGGACCTAACATTGCCAGATTCACGTTTTTATTGGTAGGAGGAAAAGCTACCGGAACTGTGTTTCTTGAACTTGAGGAGAGTTTTACCTCCTTTACCTAACTTTCCTGAACAGAGAAAAAAAAAATTCAGGAACTATGGGGTAGTTAGACAGGGCCAATTAAACAGAACGCCGTGTCAAGATTGCTTTATTGGTTATTGAATCTGTTTTAGGGAAAAGACTGCACCTTGGTGACTCTTACCACTAGGTGGCATGAGTCGGCGTAAATAACACTTTTACTTTTTGAAAAAAAAAGAAGAGGTTTTAAAGTTTAGGGGCGAGGGCTTCATTGAGATTGGGATGGAGCCCTGCCTTCTAATAAGTTTATGTGCAACTTGTGTTTGTGTGTTTTTCTTTCTTCTTTTCTTTTTTAGGATTCAACAACAGAACATCTATCAAGCTGCTGGAGAGTGGGTAGTTTAGGTAGACATGTTTTGGGTTCTATTCTTTATGCATGATAATTCTGTGTCACTACACTATGTCCTTATAATATTTAAAGGTTTATTGTTCTTTCCCTTTTCCCCATCCTTACCCCAGAGTTCAGGTACTCTATTTTTGATACAGCTATTTTTGTTGGCTCTGGGCTTTTTTTTCCCTGTCCTTCCCAGGCGATCATGACATCGTCTAAATTGGCAGGGGAAGTATGTAGCGCCGTCTCCTGAAGAGCACGTGCTATGCTTTTTTGAAAGTTAAGGTTACACCTGAACTTCAGTTTGGTTCAGGTACAATTGTTCTAAATTTGGACCTCAGCATCAGTCTGACTGGACTGTGGGATGTTTGGCCTGGCCACAGGGGGCACTATCTCTTCTGGCAGGCATGGAACCACAGTCTAGTTGGGTTTTTTAAGTTTACTCTCTTTTGGAGCCTGCCCAGTGGGAGTGTCACTCTTGCTTTTCTTTCTGGGAGAGGTGCCGGTGCCGTCTCCAGTAGTCCGGTAGTTGGAGAGGCCCAGTAACTTCATAGCTATGCAGGGGAGGACTCTTATGAAGAAGGCCACGTACGGGTTGGCTTCTTAGCAAAAGCCTAAAAGGGCTGAAGTACCAAGTAAATCCTGTCTCCTGGGTATTGCCAAGCTGGCTGAAAGATCCAGATATCACACGAGTGTTCCATAAGTGTTAGTTTCCTGAAATCTACAACACCGTCTGTGGCAGAGACATATTCCTGTATGTTCTACAACAAGGTCTGTGGCAGAGACTTGTTCTTGAGTAAAGCACCTTCTTGGCTGCTAGGCCTTGTGAGAGAGGGACTATCCAACTTCAGTGAAGATCCAGTTGTGAATAGCTATTCTCTGGATTTAGTCAAAGTAAGCAAGTTCTTCATTATTGACTTTGACACTGATCCTATTTTGAGAGACTGTCCGTTGTCTACGTTTTGCAAATAAAAATCCCTTTATACGGTTCTGTCGTCAGTCTCTGAGTTTATGGGCCATCTACCATGGGAACCCCTAGACACAGATCGAGGAGGAGAAGGTAATGGTAAGCCCAATCAAACCAGCAGCTCCTTTGGGGGTCAGTGCTACACACACAAAAAACAAATTGCAAACATACTAAAAATGCGATATGCATTTTGAAAACACACACACTATGTTTTTAAGTGCATCAGTGTGAAAGGGCCCTTAATGATTCTTTTTTTTTTTTTTTTATTGAATCTTTTTCATCTATTTTGAATTATAGAATAAAATATGAATGAATGAAATACTTATATAGCGCATAATGCGAACTGAATCGCCTCTAGGCGCTGAATATTGAATATTTCAGCCATGCCAAAAACCAAGGTTACATAAGAGGGAGATATGTGAAGCTACAGGCAATGTATAAGTGATGTATCTTGGGATAAATAATATAAACCAGTGTTTACCAACTTACATGCATTAATTTTCCAAGGGTTTTCACACTGGAGCGGTGCGCTGGCAGGATGCCAAAAAAAGTCCTGCAAGCCGCATCTTTGCAGCACTGTATACACCGCTCCTGCCCATTGAAATCAATGGGCCGAACCGCTGGCATAGCGCCGCTGCAGCGACACTTTGCAGGCGGTTTTAAACCGCTGCAAAAACCCCTGCAAAAACGATGGTAAAACACCGCAAAAAATAGCATCTCTTTACCGCCGACGCCCCCAACGCCCCAGTGTGAAAGTAGCCTAAGAGACGGATGCTCAGAACATAGACTGTCTGCATTCTGAGCATTCATCCCGGGATGTAAACTGCCCTTAGGGCACTTTCACAATGGAGTGGTTTTTCAGGCTCTTTAGCACTAAAAATAGCATCTGTAAAGCTCCTGAAAAAAGCCTCATCTGCAATCCCACTGTGAAAGCCTGAGCGCTTTCACACTGGGGCGCTGGCCTGGCAGGATATCAAAAAAAGTCCTGTAAGCAGCTTCTTTGAGGTGCTTTAGGAACGGTGTATACACCACTCCTAAAGCGTCCTTGCCCATTCATATAACCCTTTATTCAGCCGCTAGCTTGGGTTAAAAGCTCCCGAAAAGCACTGCAAAAATGATGGTAAAGCGACGCTAAAAATAGCGGCGCTTTACTGTCGACGCCCAGGCACTGGCAGTATGAAAGTGCTCTTAGTGTCCAGACACCACAGCTGTCAGCCTCTCAGAGTGTGACAGGCACTCTGTAAATGCTACAATTTTAAATGTCCAAGTCCCTGGGAATGATTCGTGCTAACAAACATTGGGTGTTATTTACGAAAGGCAAATTCACTTTGCACCAAAAGTGCAAACTACAAGTGCAAAGTGCACTTGAAATTGCAATGAAAGTACACTTGGAAGTGACTGCACTTCCAAGTGCACTTTCATTGCAGTTTTAAGTGCACTCTGCCTTTTGTAAATAACCCCTAATAATATCAGTCCCTGGCTGCAATGAGCTTCTAATCTAAAATCCAAAACTAACTTTCTTATATTAGAGACTATTTTGACAGGACACAAATAAAATGCCAGCATGTCTTTGGATTGTGGTGAGAAACCCACACACGAAGAGCATATAAAACTTTGAAACAAGCATTAGTATATTGGGGAATTGAACCAGCAATCCCAGGGCTGCTAGACAGAATTGCTACCCACTTAACCACTTTCAGACCGGACCATTTTGCTGGTCAAAGACCAGACCACTTTTTGCGATTCTGCACTGCGTCGCTTTAACTGACAATTGCGCTGTCGTGCGACGTGGCTCCTAAACAAAATTGACGTCCTTTTTTTCCCACAAATAGAGCTTTCTTTTGGTGGTATTTGATATAGTGCTTGCTAAAAAAGACACTGGAGCTAAAATGAGAGCCATTTGCAGGTCTGAGCATGCTCAGTTGTGTTGGCACAAAGTTGTACAAAAATGGGGAATTTATATTTTCTCTTTAAAGATATTTCAGTGTAGAAATTACTTTTTCACACAGTTTAAAAGCAGATTATCTTTAACCACTTCCCGACCAGCGCACGACGATGTACGACAGAATGGCACGGGCAGGCATATTGGCGTACAGGTACGTCCAATATTCAATGCCGCCCTGCCATCGGGAGCGCGCCGCCAGCGGCGCGCTCCCGCGCTGGTCGGGACCCCCGTGAGTCCGGTCGCGGGACCCGTGGACTCGATCGCCGCGGGCATCCCCGCGATCGTCTCACGGAGCGGCCGAATGGAGGAAATGCCGAGTAAACAGCATTTCTCCATTCTGCCTAGCAACTAGTGACGCTGATCTCTGCTCCATGTGATTGGAGCAGAGATCAGTGTTCACTAAATGAAAGCCCAACCCCCCCACAGTTAGTAACACACCCCTAGGAACACTTAACCCCTACACTGCCACCCACTGGTTAACCCCTTCACTGCCAGTGTCATTTACACAGGAATCACTGCATTTATATAGCAGTGATTACTGTATAAATGACAATGGTCCCAAAAATGTGTCAAAAATGTCCGATGGGTCCCCCACAATGTCTCAGTCACAATAAAAATCGCTGATCGCCGCCATTACTAGTAAAAAAAATAATAATAAAAAATTATTAATAAAAATGCTATAAAACTATCCCTATTTTGTAAACGCTATGACTTTTGCGCAAACCAATCAATAATCGCTTATTGTGATTTTTTTTACCAAAAATATGTAGAAGAATACGTATCGGCCTAAACTGAGGGAAAAATTATTTTTTTTATATATTTTTGGGGGATATTTATTATAACAAAAAGTAAAAAATAATGCGTTTTTTTCAAAATTGTCGCTCTATTTTTGTTTATAGCGCAAAAAATAAAAACCGCAGGGGTGATCAAATACCATCAAAATAAAGCTCTATTTGTGGGAAAAAAAGGACGTCAATTTTGTTTGGGAGCCACGTCGCACGACCGCGCAATTGTCAGTTAAATTGACGCAGTGCCGAATCGCAAAAAGTGGTCTGGTCTTTGACCAGCAAAATGGTCCGGTCTGCAAGTGGTTAAATAATATACCACATATTTCAGTACTATTTAGGCAATTATATCATGCTCTAAACAATATTTCCATGTGCAACTCTCCAGGTTTTAGCAGAGTAAGGGTTTGGGTGCTATTTGGTTTCAGGGAACTATAGTAAATTCGATTTTGGGAGTGTTTACTCACCAGCGCTATAGTGAATACCGTTTTAGTGCTAATTAGAGCAAATTTGCGGTAATTCGCACTAATTAGCACAAATTTGCAGTAATACATGCTAATGTATGCAATGTATAAAAGTGTAACAAACTGTGAAAGCAGATTTCCATCTACACAGGTAGGTCCAATGGTTCCATTGGCACTACTATATAAGGGCTCCTTTGTGACAGTTACACAAAAAATCATGAACATTGATGAAAGGTTTTATTCCTTTGTGGGCACCAGAAACGATCAGCTTTGCCTATTCGCTATCAAAGATTGTTCTGCATCTGGTATTTCCCTTTTAAATAGATAGCTCCATTCCCCCGTGTGCGGGATCTTGTTTTCAAGAATGCTCCCACCATAGGCAAATACATGGCAAAAAGTTATATTGCCTTTAAATGAAAAGAGCAATTTGGAGTATACTAGGCTAGCAGACTATGTACCTATAAATATACCCTAGGTACACACTTCTGCGTGTGGCTGCGGGAATGGCAGCGATTCCTTGACACTCGCAACCACATGCAGTGAAAACCCACTGCTCTGTGGAAACGCACAGGTCTGCCATTCATTTAGAATGGCACCCCTCTACACATGTAAAATTAGAGAGCGGGTACGGGAACAGCAGAGAAATTGCATGGTCAAAAAGACCATGCAATTTCCCTGAAAGAATTTTAGAAAAGGTGCATGCTGTGAGGGCTGGGCTCAGCCCTTCCTTCTATGAGCTGGGCACTCAGCTGTCGGCTAATTGCCAGCTCCTATCTCTCCACAGTTACTCGGCTGTTGATGATATCCTGCTCGTCAGTCCTGCCTACTTAAGCTGTCCAGTCCAGAGCATCTCTGTCTTCGCCATGGTCAACATCACAGAAACTGTGAAAAATTCCTGTGATCCTGTACAAGACTTGCTTTGCTAACATCCCTTCTGGCTCCAGATCCTGCTTGCTGTTCCACTACATTGATCCCTGCCTTCTAGCTTGTCTGATTATCCATTCTGGTTACTGAACTTTGGCTATGTTTTGACTTTTATTATTAACCACTTTCAGACCGGACCATTTTGCAGGCCAATGACCAGACCACTTTTTGCGATTTGGCACTGCGTAGCTTTAACTGACAATTGTGCGGTTGTGCAACGTGGCTCCCAAACAAAATTGACGTAGTTTTTTTCCCACAAATAGAGCTTTCTTTTGGTGGTATTTGATCACCCCTGTGGTTTTTATTTTATTTTATTTTATTATTTACAAAAAAAAGAGTGACAATTTTGAAAAAAACGCATTATTTTTTACTTTTTGCTATAATAAATATCCCCCAAAAATATATTAAAAAAAACGTTTTTTTCCTCAGTTTAGGCCGATACGTATTCTTAACCAGGGGGTGGCAGTGTAGAAGTTAAGTGTGTCCTAGGGGCATGTCACTAACTGTGGGGGGCTGGGCTGTGTGTTAGTGAACACTGATCTCTGCTCCAATCACAGGAAGCAGAGATCAGTGTCACTTGTTGCTAGGCAGAACGTGAGACGATTGCAGGTATGCCCATGGTGATCGAGTCCACGGGACCCACGACCGGACTTACGGGGTCCCGAGCGGCATGCGCGCACGCCACCGACGGCACGCATATGATGGCAGGGTGGCAAATTCAACTGGACGTACCTGTACGCCAGTTTGCCTGCCCATGCCATTCTGCCGAGGTACATCGTCGTGCGCCAGTTGGGAACTGGTTAAACAAGTGTGATTTAACTGTACTTCTGTCTCGGCCTGATTTTGTGCAGCGGCATGACGTCAGCACCAAAATCTTTCACCCCGGCGGAATGGGATGTTATCAAGGGGTCATGTGGTATTGGTGTGCATGCCAATATTTATATCTCTTTCACAGCCATGTGCACTCAGCCAATCAATGCTGCTGCCAGATGTAGTGCATGGCCATCTTAACCCCGGTACCGTTTTTCAGATTGGGCGGTTGGCTCTTTAGGGATAACAACCGATGCGGCCTAAACTGCTCAGCTGGTTTTCTAAAGGAGAGGGAGGGGACAACCTCCTCTCCCACCACCTTCCGGCGCTCTTCCCAGGCCTCCCGTCCCTCCGGGAGAACCAATCCATGATCTGGCTCTTCTGCCAGGTAGGCTGAGACTACAACGAAACCAGAAATGGCTTTGTTCTAATCTCCTACGTAAAAACATGGAAGCAACGTTACTTCTGGTTTACTTAACTGCCATTGGTGTTGATTTTAAAAAAATGACAGTATTCAGAATTAGAGATGGCCTTGAGGTTCGCCTGGCGTGCGGTACACGGCAAATTTTGCGTGTTCGCGATTCGCCAAACCGGCGGGCTTCTGGCGCTGTTCGCCCGGCGGACATATGCGTTTAAATTGTGAAAGAACTTTGACCCATGATGACACATCCATCATGGGGTACAGGACAGCCAATTGAGACATTTCAGCACATGGACAATTGGACATTCCCCCTACCTTATAAATAGACCTGATCTGGCGGCCATTTTACATTCTGTCTTTTGTCAGTGTAGGAAAAGGTTGCTGTGTGGAGCAGGGACAGACTGTAGTGACACAAATCGCTAGCTATTAGGTCCACAAAAGTCCTTTTAAGGACTGGTATAGGTGTACAGTATATAGGGTTCTGGTGCACTGCTGTGCTGGTGATTGTCAGTGTAGGGACAGGGCGCTGTGTGGAGCAGGGACAGTCACTAGCTATTACTATTAGGTCCACAAAGGTCCTTTTAAGGGCTGGTATAGGTGTACAGTATATAGTGTGCTGGTGATTGCTGAGTGCACTGCTGCCCGATTCTGCAGCTGTCTTTTGTCAGTGTAGGGACAGTCTGCAAATCACTAGCTACTAGGTCCACAAAGGTCCTTTTAAGGACTGGTATAGGTGTACAGTATATAGGGTTGTACACGTATAATCTACTTTCTTTCAAATATAGAAAGAATATTATACTTGACTGCTGCCTGATTCTGCAGCTGTCTTTTATCAGTGTAGGAACTGAGGGACAGTCTCTATCATTGTGCTGGTGCTCTCTATCATGGTGCTGGTGTCAGTGCTCTCTATCACGGTGCTGGTGTCAGTGCTCTCTATCACGGTGCTGGTGTGGTGTCAGTGCTCTCTATCTCGGTGCTGGTGTGGTCTCAGTGCTCTCTATCATGGTGCTGGTGTGGTGTCAGTGCTCTCTAACTCGGTGCTGGTGTCAGTGCTCTCTATCTCGGTGCTGGTGTCAGTGCTCTCTATCTCGGTGCTGGTGTCAGTGCTCTCTATCATGGTGCTGGTGTCAGTGCTCTCTATCACGGTGCTGGTGTCAGTGCTCTCTATCACGGTGCTGGTGTCAGTGCTCTCTATCATGGTGCTGGTGTCAGTGCTCTCTATCACGGTGCTGGTGTGGTGTCAGTGCTCTCTATCTCAGTGCTGGTGTGGTCTCAGTGCTCTCTATCATGGTGCTGGTGTGGTGTCAGTGCTCTCTAACTCGGTGCTGGTGTCAGTGCTCTCTATCACGGTGCTGGAGTGGTGTCAGTGCTCTCTATCTCGGTGCTGGTGTCAGTGCTCTCTATCTCGGTGCTGGTGTCAGTGCTCTCTATCATGGTGCTGGTGTCAGGGCTCTCTATCACGGTGCTGGTGTCAGTGCTCTCTATCATGGTGCTGGTGTCAGTGCTCTCTATCACGGTGCTGGTGTGGTCTCAGTGCTCTCTATCACTGTGCTGGTGTGGTGTCAGTGCTCTCTATCTCGGTGCTGGTGTCAGTGCTCTCTATCACTGTGCTGGTGTCAGTGCTCTCTATCATGGTTCGGGTGATCATCTCCTGCACCATCTTCATAGCCTACCCTGACCTTTCCTCTCCTCCATGGCCTTCATGCGCTCCTGAATTGTCAAAATTTCACAGATAAAAAAAGAATGCTGGTCTTGTCGATCCCAGATTCACTTAGAATACTTTTGTTATGTCAGTGTCCATGTGGTGGGACTATGTGTGCACATCTAGTAAGTATTTTGTGGCTGAAAATATGACCTGTAGGTTTTTAAGGTTCTCTTGCCATTAAAGTCAATGGGGCCCGCCACAAACTTTGCAGTTCGCAAACTTTTGGCCGCGTTCGCGGTTCACGTTCGCGAAACGTCCCATCGGAAGTTCGTCCATCACTATTCAGAATCACTGTTTTTGATGATCTGAATACTTTGAATTGCAAAGGAGGGATTTGGGGTTTTTTAGACCCCCCGATCCCTCCATAAACAGTACCTGTCACCACCTCCCAGATAGCAAGTAATTGAGCTGAAAGTTTGATAATGACTTGCTAAGCTCTTGCTAGACTTGCCAAGCTTTACAAGTTTGTTGCACAATTTCAGCAAGTATGCATTGCATGACTCCAGATCAACTTTCTTTGCAAACATTCTGCCAGTTCTGATTCAGTGTGCAATAGTCATCCCACCACAGGGGTCACTGTGGCTGAATTTTCATCATTGCTCCCTGCTGTGTGTAAGGTTTTCTTTAATTGGTGCAGGGGCAGCCATAGAATCACTTTGAGTATGGTGTGCAGAGAGGTGAGTGGTATCCATGAGCTCTGCTATGCAGTTTAGGGAGGTAGAAATAAAGGGGTGACTAACCCTAATATCCCATTGGTGGAGCACAATTTGAAATGTTTTATTTTTCCTAATCTGACGAAACGTACGTTGGATGGCAGACGTGCTGACGTCATTGCGATACAGCGTAGGTTGGACGGGTGATTGCATGCTGGCCGGCATTTTTTATGGGCGTTTTTACTGCTTTCTTTGTAAGTGTATTTCTTTACTTTTATTAAATTTGTTATACAGAATTATGCTATGGTGACTCTTCTTTCCATTTCCCTGGAATTCTGAGTACTGCCTTTCTGCTTCATGTGCTGCTGTTGACGGTCCCAGCCTGTTTCATTCAATAAGGGAGCCTACTGTGATCATGGTCTGAGGAGGTGCTGTGGAGATTGACTATGGGCATGAAACCGCTTGCCTTTTGGTAAGCGCATATTTTGTGTGGTGGTGGTCATGATCCTTGGTGTATTTTGGTTGCACAGAAGATTGAACACTTTTTATTTTTTATTTTTACATTATTATTACAATCATATTATCACCAATTTTGTATTATTATCACTAAAATATATTTTTTACATTTCATTTTTATTGCTACTATTAATCTAATATTTTTTATTTTTCCATGAATTCTTATGAAATTTAGGTATTTATTAAGTTTTTACTGGACTATTTTTCTTTTATTGGACTTTTTTATCACTTCAATGGGATTTTTCGAATTTCATTATTAACACTTGTTATTTATAATTATTTTTATAAATTATGGTATGTTTGATTCATTAGAAGGGTAGATCAACCTTTTTCACTACTATTGCAACCAATTAATCACTCATAGGTGTTTATATTTAATTTTATTTACAGTATTTATGTATGTGCGCAGCTTTTTTCTTTTGTTTTATTTTTCCTTGCTTATATGCATTTAGCAGAAAATGTGTGCATTTAACAAGAGGTGGAAATAGAAACTTTAAAGAGGACTACAAATCACAGCAATACAGTAACAATGCAGAATACCACCAGCTATAGGGGGTGTATATAGAGAGTTATGAATAGGGATGGGCCGAACCCCCCCCACCCCAGTTTAGTTCGCACCAGAACATGCGAACAGGCTAAAAATTTGTTCAAACATGCGAACGCTGTTAAAGTCTATGGGACACGAAAATTCAAAAGTGCTCATTTTAAAGGCTTATATGCATGGTATTTATTGTCTTAAAAAGTGTTTGGGGACCCGGGTCCTGCCCCAGGGGACATGTATCAATGCAAAAAAAAAAAGTTTTAAAAACAGAAATTTTTTCGGGAGTAGTAATAATACTTACATTACAGTAAAACAATACAAGTGTAATATTCCTTTAACCACTTCCCGACCAGCGCACGACGATGTACGTCGACAGAATGGCACGGGCAGGCATATTGGCGTACATATACGTCCAATATTCGTTGCCGCCGTGCCATCGGGAGCGCGCCGCCGGCGGCGCGCTCCCGCGCTGGTCGGGACCCCCGTGAGTCCGGTCGCGGGACCCGCGGACTCGATCGCCGCGGGCATCCCCGCGATCGTCTCACGGAGCGGCCGAATGGAGGAAATGCTGTATAAACAACATTTTCCCATTCTGCCTAGCAACTAGTGACGCTGATCTCTGCTCCATGTGATTGGAGCAGAGATCAGTGTACACTAAATGAAAGCCCAACCCCCCCACAGTTAGTAACACACCCCTAGGAACACTTAACCCCTACACTGCCACCCACAGGTTAACCCTTTCACTGCCAGTGTCATTTACACAGGGATCACTGCATTTATATAGCAGTGATTACTGTATAAATGACAATGGTCCCAAAAATGTGTCAAAAATGTCCGATGGGTCCCGACAATGTCGCAGTCACAATAAAAATCGCAGATCGCCGCCATTACTAGTAAAAAAAAAAATAATAAAAAATTATTAATAAAAATGCTATAAAACTATCCCTATTTTGTAAACGCTATAACTTTTGCGCAAACCAATCAATAATCGCTTATTGCGATTTTTTTTACCAAAAATATGTAGAAGAATACGTATCGGCCTAAATTGAGGGAAAATTTTTTTTTTTATATATTTTTGGGGGATATTTATTATAACAAAAAGTAAAAAATAATGCGTTTTTTTCAAAATTGTCGCTCTATTTTTGTTTATAGCGCAAAAAATAAAAACCGCAGGGGTGATCAAATACCACCAAAAGAAAGCTCTATTTGTGGGAAAAAAAGGACGTCAATTTTGTTTGGGAGCCACGTCACACGACCGCGCAATTGTCAGTTAAAGCGACGCAGTGCCGAATCGCAAAAAGTGGTCTGGTCTTTGACCAGCAAATTGGTCCGGTCTGAAAGTGGTTAAATGTCGTACCTGGGGGGTGTCTATAGTATGCCTGTAAAGTGTTTCCCGTGCTTAGAACAGTCTGACAGCAAAATGACATTTCTAAAAGGAAAATAAAAGAATTTAAAACTACTCATGGCTATAATGAATTGTCAGTCCGGCAATACACATAAGTTCATTGATAAATACGGCATGGGATTCCCCCACAGGTGAACCCCAAACCAATTTTTTTTTAAAAATGCGTGGGGGCCCCCCCAAATTCCATACCAGGCCTGATATTAAGGGGAACCCGGCACCAAAATGTAAAAAAAAAATGGCGTGGGGGTCCCCCTCAAAATCCATACCAGACCCTTATCCGAGCACGCAATCTGGCAGGTGGCAGGAAAAGAGGGGGGGCAAGAGAGCACCCCCCCTCCTGAACCATACCAGGCCACATGCCCTCAACATTGGGAGGGTGCTTTGGGGTAGCCCCCCAAAGCACCTCGTCCCCATGTTGATAGGGAGAAGGGCCTCATCCCCACAACCCTTGCCTGGTGGTTGTGGGGGTCTGCAGGGCAGGGGCTTATCGGAATCTGGAAGCCCCCTTTAACAAAGGGTCCCCCAGATCCCGGCCCCCCTGTGTGAATTTGTAATGGGGTACAAATAGACTCCTACCATTTCACAAAAAAGTGTTAAAAATATTAAAGAAAGACAATAGACGGTTTTTGATAATTCCTTATTAATGTCTTCTTCTTTGCCCGCTTCTTCTTCCATCTTCTTCTGGTCTTCCTTCGGTGTTCTTCTTCTTCCTCCATCTTGTTCTTCCCCCGCTTCTTCCTCTATCTTCCTCCGCTTCTTCATCCGGTCTTCTCGTCCAGCATCTTCCTCCGGCTTCTTCTTCTCCTCTTGATGCTTCTGTTCAGGTGACAGCTCTTATATAACGGAGGGTGGGGCCACCCACTGACCCCACCCCCTCTGACGCACGGGGACTTCCCTATGGCTTTCGCCGTGTTGTCAGAGGGGGCGGGGTCACCCGTTTACGTATATTTTACAATATTCTTACATATTATTGCATATTGCATTTTTTTTTTAAATTAGGGATGAGGGAGTGTGTGAGGGCATGGGGGAACTGTTAGTGCTGACTTTGGGCAGTGTGAAAGAGAGTGAAACAGACACTGTTGGCTTAGACAACTGCAGCCAGAAACCCTGATGGTAAGTCATAATCTGAATAATGTGTCCGGGTTTCAGGTAGTCAGAAACCCGGACGCATGATTCCAAACCCGAACTGTCCAGGTGCATCCCAGACAGGTGGCAACACTAGTGTACAGTACATGGATCTCTTTACAACACAGCACAGTTCAGTCATCTCTCTATATACAATGCATGACTCTCTATATACACCCTATACCCCTATAGCTGATGGTATTCTGCATTGTTACTGTATTGCTGGGATTTGTAGTCCTCTTTGGGGTTTATATTTCCACCTCTTATTAAATCACATTTTCTGATAAATTTTAGCATATAAACAAGGAAAAATAAAAAACATTCCAAATTGTGCTCCACTAATGAGATAATCAGGTTAGTCACTCCTTGATTTCTACCTTCCTGAACTCCATATCAGATCTCATGGATACCACACACCTCTCCCAAAGAGATTCTATGGCTGCCCCTGCACCAATAAAAAAAAAACCTTACACACAGCACGGAGCAATGATGAAAATTCAGCCACAGTGACCCCTGTGGTCGGATGACTATTGCACAACATAACTGAACCAGAACTTTCAGAATATTTGCAAAGAAAATTGATCTGGAGTCATGCAATGAGGACTTGCTGCAGCACAATTACTTGCTATCTGCGATTGTTTTGTAGAAACAAATACTTTTTGTATGATAGAGGAATTATTTTATGCAATGACACAGGTTTTATCATTATATATGATTGTTGGCATGAATGTATTTCACACGTGTACAGTAAGGGATTAGATTAATAGCAGTGGGTTCACTATCACCAGGTTGTGGGATTATAGATTTGCGCTGCTTGCCTTTTCTCTCTTGCCAAAAACTGAGACTTGCAGAGCTCTTGCTGTAGACTAACCACTGCAACTTTGCTCTTGCTAGAGACTTGCCATGAAAATTTGCTACAAATTGGAAAAGTGTTAACCAGAACTTGTGCTTTAAGTGCTCTGCTGCGTGTACAACCTGCCAGGGGAGATGTGCAGCAAATTCACAAGACTTACAATTCAATACTACCACAAACGTGTGGAAAGTTATCCTTGCTATCTGGGCTATGTTTGCATTCCTTGTGAAAGCAATACAATTGATCAGAATTTTTTTTTAAAAGTGACAATGTAAAAAAAAAAGAAAAGAAGAAAAAAAAAGTTTTTTAAAGCGCCCCCTTCCCCTGAGCTTGTGCAGCAAAGAAACCGCATATGTAAGTCACGTCTGCATATGTAAACGGTGTTCAAATCACACATGTGAGGTTTGGCCCTGATCGTTAGAGTGAGAGCAATAATTCTAGCGAAAGACCGTCTCTGTAACTCTAACCTGGTAACCATTAAATTTTTTTTAAAGCGTCGCCTATGGAGATATTTAGGTAACGTAGTTTGTCGCCATTCCACAAATGTGCGCAATGACATGTTAGGTATCTATTTACTCAGTTTAACCTCATCTTTGACATTCTACAAAAATCCATTAATTCATGAAAGTGTCTTTCTTCCAAAAAAAGTGCGTTTGAAAGACAGCTGCGCAAATACCATGTGACATAAAATATTGCAACAATCACCATTTTATTCTCTAGGGTCTCTTCAAAATAAATAAATAAATATATATATATATATATATATATATATATATATATATATATATATATATATATATATATATATATATATATATATATATATATATATATATATATATATATATTGTTTGGGGGGTTCTCAGTAATTCTGTAGCAAAAAACACGAATTTTAACTTGTAAGCAACAAATGTCAGAAATAGGCTTTGGCATGAAAGGGGAGTCCCGGAAGTTATTCCTCGTGACCTCCGGCGGTGGCAGGTCCAGTATTCCGTCAGATTAGGCGACCCATCAGAATTGTGAAAAAACCAAAGAGTAGCACTAAATATAATGATATGACAGCAATAAACTGAAATCATAAATATGTGAAAACATATAAACATGTATTATAAACATGCAGAATGTAAGTCCAATGTACATGTCTGAGCAGGATGAATCAGTGAATGTGAAATTTAGATAAACATAAAATTAACTCCTAAGGAAGTGTGTCCATCTAATACATGACTTGTGAGTCCTCAATAAAATTTGGTGATGATGCGAACAAAAAATCTGTTGAAGCAGGGAAATCTTCTGTAAAAAGAAAGTAGATGGGTACGCTTACCGGATAGGGTGGACCCACTTACCAGCGGTAGTGGGTCAGTCAGGCTTGTATACCCCGAACGCCTCAGGATTAAGGGTTGGCAGGAAGATGGTCACTCCAATTGGGGTAGTTCCACTCCTCAGCAGTAGGACCTCTTGTTACACACACTGGAGTTTTGCATTTCAGTTATTTTTACCAGGAAACTGAGCATATATGATGAAATACAGTATTTGGAAATCCATTGGACTGTTTACATGTTGAATTCTAAAAGCAGTGCTGTTCTGTCACATTAGCAAACCTGTGAGAAAAGCAGGTTTGTCACTGCTTTTAAAATTCAACATCTAAACAGTCTGTAGGATTTCTAATTACTGTATTTCACCATATATGCTCCGTTTTCTGGTAAAAATAACTGTGAAATGTAAAACTCCAGTGGGTGTAACAAGAGGTCCGCTTGCCCCCTTCTCAGTGTATCATTACTGTGGAGGAGTGCGGGGTGTAGCAAAATGGCAGCAACGGAACGTCACTTCTGTTACACATTCTGACGGGTCTCCATATCTGACGGAACACCAGCAGTGGTGTCGTGGGTCATCAATGACAATGGATTTACATCGGGGGACATTTTTTTAAAATAAAGGACTTGTCAAAAAACTCCTGTACTGTCTTTATTTTCTTTTACACTTTTTTGGTGAATGGGTAGGGGTACTATGTACCCCATACTCATTAAATAGGGGGGCTGGGATCTGGGGGCCTCCTTGTTAAAGGTGGCTTCCAGATTCTGATAAGTACTCCGCCTGTAGATCCCCACAATTACAGCTAGGGTGGTGGGAAAGAGTCCCTTGTCCCCATCAACATGGGGACAAGGTGCTTTAGGGCCCTCCCTGCCCCAAAGCTCCTGATCCATGTTGAGGGTATGGGCCTAGTGTGGCTCACTCGTCCCCTCCCTTTCCTGACCTGCCAGGCTGCATGCTCGGATAAGGGTCTGATATGGATTTTGGAGGGACCTCATGCCATTTTTTTACCAATATTTTTTACATTCACCTCTATTGACAGCTGACTCATCAGTTGTCAATGATGCGGCGGCCGGCTTCCTGGCCTGCTCCTTAGCAACCAGCTATACACAGTGTGTTAAAGAGAAAGAAAAACACAAAATGCATAAAAACTGCATGCAAAAACGCATCAAAAACGCACGTTTAAAAGGCACCAAAAAACATGCTGGAAAAATGCATATGTGTGGACCAGGCCTAAAGGTATTGATCAGTGTGGTTTAAAAGCCACATGACTGTACCCTGAGTTGGCACAGGTTATATTTGGTTTATTTTCTTTTTATTTCAGGGAGTATTTTCAAATACCGCTCAAGCGTGATTCTAAAAGCGACACTAAACAAACGTCTTATTCTTAAACAATAATCCATATGCATCCCCTACTTAATGGCCCAGTAATCTAATTTTCAATAAGACCCCTTTCACACTGGAGGTGTTTTTCAGGCGCTTTAGCCTTAAAAAATGCCTCATCTGCAGTCCCAGTGTGAAAGCTTGAGTGCTCTCACACTGGAGCGCTGCGCTGGCAGGACGTCAAAAAAAGTCCTGCAACCAGCATCTTTGAGGCGCTTTAGGAGCGGTGTATACACATTAAAATCAATGGGCAGCGCCGCTGAAGCACCTGCAAAGTGCCTCGGCAGTGGCGATTTGCGAGCACTTTTAACCCTTCACACAGCTGCTAGCAGGGGTTAAAAGCACCCGGCCAGCAGCTGAAAAGTGCCTCTAAAACTATGGTAAAGTGCCACTAAAACAAGTGGTGCTTTACCGCTAACGCGGCCGTGCTGTCAGTGTGAAAGGGCGCTAAATAATTTCTTACTGTATATTTCTGCCTCCATGTAATATTCCCAGTGAGCTCCACAACCTTTAATTTTGAACATCACTTCCTTTTGTTTGGGACAAGCAGTGTATAGCTCTATGCACACTACAAATCCCACAGTCCATAGTCCTTAGTTCATCTTGGGAGCGAGCAAAGAAAGGGGTGGTTATGGCCCTGCCTACAGTGGGAACACGGAGAATGACTGTAGCCACCCTCTAAAAGGAAGTCTGATCACAGCAGCAAAAAAAAGAAATAAAAAATTTGACTCGAAGGCAGCTGGGGAGCAATAAAAGGTACTTTTATGAACTAAGAATACACTTGAACATATATATATACACACATATATATATATATATATATATATATATATTTTTTTTTAACCAGAGTTTCGTTTCACTTAGTGCCACAGCCTTTATAAAAGGAATTATATGTACAGGAAAGGCATGGATCCTTACTTATTTTTTCATATGTATGTAGACTTGCAACTGGCTACCTATTCATGTCAGTTTGGAAGTGGGTGCGTTATGTAGAGTTATCAGACAAATGATCATACAATTAGCAATGCGCAACTTGAACTTTACTGTATGAATGCAAGATACATTGACAATCTCAATAAAATGGTAAAAGGATATATATTAATAAACATAAGACAAAGTATAACAGGCAGTGCACCTATTTCTGTACAGGGCTGTCTAGGAGTAGTTCTCACAAATGCCACTAGGTGGTAGCACAATACAGAAAAAATTGTATCTAACCAAGTGTAAGAAGAAATCACTGGTAAAGATGGGCTCAGGTTTGGCCTGAATTTTGGTTCAGACTAAACCCAGAAGGAAACTTTTGATCCTGCTCACTGGCACCCAATCAACTGCCAGGGCAGCTTTGGGGTGGGGAATGCCCTGACCACCATTAATTAGGTGGCAGTGGACAGCTGGGGTAAATCCGAACCCAAGTTCAGATCAAACCACAGCTCATCCGTAATCACTAGTAAGTAACAGCACAGTATAGGCAAGTTTATAGCAAACACAGTTTGCTGTGGTTCCTGGAGGGTGACACCTCTCGCACAAGGAGAATGGCTGCATTTGGAAGACCAGGGAATGGAACACAGGAAGCCCTTGGATCTCCAGGGCTAGAAGTCCTAGGGATGGTTGTACAAGAGGCAACTGAATATACAAGCCCACCCCACTGAAAGGGCAGTATTCTAGGGCCACAGCTAGAGTGCCCCCCACAGTAACTGGGGCTTAAGATTAAACTGTGTGCTCTTGTGCTCTCATCTGGCAGCCTGCTCATCCGGGAACAACAAACACAGACCCCCACCCCTATCACTGCTGTCCCAACAGGTGCAGGGTCTCTGAGCAGCTAAGGGTGGGATACAATTTAGGTTATATCCTCTGGGTGCGTGAAGGGGTCCTGGGGATTGTGGGAGCCCCCTGAATTTTGAAAAAAGGAATTAAAGGGGTCTGCATCCACTGCAAGTTAAGGTGGGTAAAGAGGGACTCCAATACAGGTGTAGGTTTTTAAAGGTTGGAGGAAAAAAAGGTTAATGGTCTCCAGCCAAGAGATCAGGTATTTTAACACTTCACTGACTGCATGCTTGTTCCTCATCAGTGACTCACAAAACCTTCCTGAGGGATTCTGACATGGATGCCCTCACATATTTGTATTTGAATTTTAATTAGTGGCTTTCTCCCACTGAGGAACCCTCAAATCCAGGTAACACAATTTAATTTTATCATTTGACTTTTGTGTGTCCTACCATATCTTTGCATTTATCCATGGGTATGGCCATCGCCCACCCTGCTGTGTAGAAACCAAAAAATAACAGTAATTTTAATTTGCTGACACCAATCCACCGCAGCATACATGTGATATAGCTTTTCCCCTATATCCACCGACAAGACCTGTTTAAATCTATAAAAGAAAAGCTCAAGCAACCTCCCTCATTCTCCGTAAAAATAACAAGATCACAAAAAGGAGGGTTTCGTATGCTGCCATGGATTGGCATCAGGAAAGGAAAATTACGGTAAGTATTTGATACAATTTTCTGTTTTCTTGATGCTAACATAGCAGCATACATGTGATAAATAACAAGCTAAACAGGGAGGGCTAAAATGTATAATCAAACTTTATTACAATAGACATGGAAGCCTAGACCGTCATTTCATCTAAGTCCGTTGGTGTACAAGCCCTTGGATCTTCCCACCACAAGCCTGCTTCGTTGCAGATATCTCCATAGGCATTTTGCATGTGCTGCCCGAACTTAAAAGAATAGTTCACCGTTACAAAAATAACCTGCCTATGCAGGTAAGGGATATTTGTAGATTAAAACAAACTGTGCAGCCCTGACTAAAGATGAATAATACCCTTGCTATAGGTGTAGGCCATTTACATACCTTATGAAGCATGAATGGAATACTCCCAGCACATTGCTAAGTACTCCCAGGATGTTGCTAACTGAGGCCGCGTACACACGCGCGGACTGTTCGCCCAACTTTGTCCGTCCAACAGTTTCAGCAAACAGTCCGCTCAAAATTAGCATGGACGGACATGCCCACACACGACGAACGAACAGTTTGCTGAAACCGTGCGCGATGACGTGAACAGCACGTACGACGGGACGAAAAATACGACGTCCTATACACTGCATTATAGCTTTCGGCGTGAAAATCCTTTCTGAGCATGCGCGCAACTTTGTTTGACGAACAAGCCTACACACGAGCGGGCTGTTCGCTGAAACAAGGTTTCAGCGGACAGTTTTTCGGAATTTCCGAAAAACCTTGTCCGTCCAACTGTCCGCTGAAAGCCCACACACGAGCGGACTGTCCGCCCAAACACTGTTCAGCGGACAAAGTTGGGCGAACAGTCCGCCCGTGTGTACGCGGCCTGAGGCCTCACTGCTCACCTCCACCATCACAGGAGTGAGCTCTTTCTCTGATTCAAACCTCCTCACATACTCTCTTTCTCTCACCTGATATAGTAGTTTGGAGCTCAGAATTTGCTCCTGTGAAGGTGGAGGTGAGCAGTGACGACTAGGCCTCACATAGCAATGTCCTCGGAGTACCTAGCAATGTCCTGGGGGTATTCCAATCAGGTTTCATAAGGTATGTAAATAGCCTACACCTATAGCAAAGGCTTTATTCAACTTTAGTCAGAGCTGCATAGTTTGTTTTTATCTATAGATGCCCCTTATTTGCATAGGCAGTTTTTTGGTAAAGGTAAACTATCCCGTTAAAGATGTAAATATGGACCTAGCTGAATGAGCCTCTATTGCTTCTGGAGGTTCTTGCCCGACCGCACTGTAGATTTTCTGGATGACCTTTACTCTCCAAGATGACAAGGTTTTGCTATAGGTTCCTCCTCCGAACTTGCCTGATGGAAACATGAGCAGCCTCTTGAAGGAATTTACATAGGAAGCTGCTTGTAGGTAGGCATTTTTACAGAGAATGGGGGCGATTGCTCAAGTTTTCCTTTTATAGATCTAAACGGGTCCTGTGGAGGCATACAGGATGTGGAGCTATATCACATGTATACTGCCATGTTGGCGTCAGGAAAGTCCTTACCCCTAATTACTAAAGTGTTTAGAAGGTTTGTTCTGGTAGAGAGTACATACATGGCCATATGCAGTCCCTGTGCCAGGCTGTGTGATTGGCATCATGGGATTTCTGTCTATGGGAATTGTGGCAAATCCCTCAGAAACCTGCTATAACAAGGTTGCAATGTATATTGCTGTACTAGCCTCCCTTAAAAGCTGTCTGCTGTACCAGCCTCCCTTAAAAGCTGTCTTCACTTCTAAATCAGGTAATTTCTCCTTTATTACCTTATCTAAATCGTTATCTAAATTGTTCCTCTTAATGGGACTTTGAAAGGGTATATATAATGTTTTATATATAATGTTATATATATAATATATAATGTTTTTAATAGAATAAAGTTAAAAAGTAATATGTACAGTACATAGAATATTCAGGATGCAGATAGAGATATGCAATAACACAACAGATGACAACAACCATTATGCCGCGTACACACGTATCAGACTATCCGATGGACTTAGTCTGGCAGACAAACCGTCGGACTGTCCGCCGGACTTTACGAATGAGCTACCTGCCCACACACAGTACTTTTTGCGCCGGACTATCCGCCGTACTTTTGAAATGAACGGACTCGCCCACACACACGGAGGAAAGTCCGTTCATTTTGAACGCGGCTCCAGGTAGCCGGGACTAGCGAAGGAAGCGTCGCTGGCCCCGTCATAACTGGTGTGATAGACCAGTGGCCCCCAAAAACAACAGATTGAAGCGGGGTGTTATACCTTCTTCTACATACATACTGCACTTCTTTAGAGACTTTTGTCACAGGGTCATTTAAAAAATGACAGGCAGAGGAAGAGGCAGGCCCTTCCGCAGGGGTGGTAGGGGAAGGGCAAGAGCAACAAACTTGAGCCAAAGTGGGAAATTGCAGAAGGTGCGTGCGATTACGTCAAAGGACGCACGAGTGGCTCACTCAGCCTTACTCTTCTGCACCCTCCTCATCCTCTCCATCTGCACCCTCTTCTTCACTCTCTGCTATGTGCACCCCCAAAGACACTACCACCAACACCACCACCACCATATACCTTCCGCTTGAGTCACAGGAATTATTTTCTAATCCATATCAAGACATTTCCGATGCGCAGCCACTCTTGTCATTGGATCAGGAAGAGGAGGTAGCAACAACTGCCGCTCAGCGGTCTGACGACAGTACCCAGATCAGCCCAAGGAGAAGGTTTGTCCCCACTGTTGCTACCTACTCCGAGATCTCTAATTATAGCGGTGGGGAAGGTGACGTCGATAATGACGTGTCTAGTGATGCCACGTGGGTGCCCACAAGAGAGGAAGAGGAGGGGAGTTTAGAGTTAAGTTAAGGCCGCCCTACAAAGGGTTATGGCCGCTACACTAATGATATTTTGGATCAAGATCAAAGAGAATGGGGGAGGGGGAGGAGAGAAAGGGAGGGACATAGGGATGGGGAGTGAAAGCAAAGGGGGGTCCACCAAGGCACATAATAGAGTAGCATTCTTATCTATAACCAGGAGATCACTCTAAGGAAGAACAAATTTGCTCAAGGTTCCCTGTGAGCTCTAAGGCTCTATCCATGTGCATCAACCCATTGGGACCAGACCTTATCAAATTTTTTAGGGCAATTTCTACTCTCGTATGTGAGCTTGTACAGAGGTAAGACAGAATTTATCATGGCTCTCCACATTTGCTCTGTGTGTGTGTGTGTGTGTGTGTGTGTGTGTGTGTGTGGTGGACAGTTTCCATTTGAGGAGACTCTCTCTTCTAGCATAATACAGAGCATAGAACAGAAATAGTTTTTCATGCCTTGAGGCTTCAATGTTCTCCATATTCCCAAGCAGTGCCAAGGCCGGGTCCACACTAAGGGACCAATCACCAAAGGTGCCCAGGTCTTCTAGTATGCTCTCCCAGTACGGACGCAGCACAGGGTACGATCATACCATATGGAAGAACGTACCAGGAGATGAACCACACCTGGAGCAGAGAGCACTCGCTCCAGGGTATATGCTAGCTAGTCTTACAGGGGTGTAGTAGGCCCTATGCAGAAACTTGATTTGGATGAAACGATCTTTTGCTGAGATCATGTTTGTGGTGTAATCGGAAACTATATCTTTCCAGCTCTCGTCAGTCAGGTCAGGGATGTCAGCCTTCCATTTGTTAAAGACTTTCGTCAGGGACGTCATATGTGCAATGGAGAGATAAAAATAGAGGGAGGACAGGGGTTTGTTCATAAGTTTAGCAATGAGCAGCCTTTCAATCGCGTCAGTCTGTAGTGTCAGGGGGCTCGGGAATTGGGCTAGTGTCGCATGTCTGAGTTGGTAGTATCTAAACTTCATAGTGGCCGGTATGTCATGTTTAGCCTTTAGGGTCTCGAAGGAGGAGAAGGAACCATCCTCGAGTATATGCCTGACAGTGATTATCCCTCTAGCCACCCACAGTTGGGGATCAGGGATCCCGTACAGATGTGGCAGCATAGGATTACCCCATAGAGGGGTGTGGGGTGAAATGACTAAGTCTGACTTGTAGATTGCCCTCGCCCTCTGCCACACCTGTATAGTCGTGTGCATTGGTGTCGTCGTTCGGGGGTGGGCTTTGGGTCCCCTGTAGGGTAGATTAGTCAATGCCTCATAGGATCCCAGGAGGGCTGCTTCAAGAGTCACCGCAGGATTTTGTCTGGGCTGGGCAAACCACCACCAGACTTTTACCGGGACTGCCACCCAATAGTAGAGCTGGAAGTGAGGCATTGCCAGGCCCCCTTGAGACAGGGGGAGCTGGAGCATCCGCGTTGCCAGGCTCTGGGTTTTCCCAGCCTAAACAAAGGTGGAGATAATAGAATCCAGTTTTTGAAAGAAAGATTTAGGGAGCGGGCACAGAGTGTTTCTAAAGAAGTATACAAATTTAGGAACATATACTTTAGCAGGTTCACCCTTCCCACTGGGGATAGTGGCAGTGGTTTCCACATTTGGCATTTCCTACCGAGCTGGATTAAAAAGGGGAGAAAGGTTATCTCCTATATACTTCTGAGGGGAGTTTTTAACAGTTACTCACAAATATTTTAATTTGTCCACTCACTGAAGTGGCGTGTTAGTGACCGTCCTGGGACCAGAATGGTGGAGGGGAAAAAAGGACAGACTTATCCCAATTGACGCGAACCCCAGAATAATTCCAGAATTGGTCTATTATTTCAAGTGCAGATCTGAGGGAGGTGTCTGCGTCAGCCAGGTACAGTGGGGTGTCATCAGCGCACAAGGAGATTTTCTCCTGTAGTACTTCAACCCGTATTCCCTCAACCCTCTGGTCCTGGCGTATTAGGATCGCTAAGGGTTCAATTGCCAGGGCAAAAAGCCCTGGGGATAAGGGGCATCCTTGCCTTGTACCCCTATGTAGGCTGAAGGGGGGAGACAACAGATCATTCACTCTGACCCGGGCAGTAGGATTCTTGTAGAGAAGTTGGACCCAGGAAATAAACCTGGGTCCAAATCCAAAACGTTTCAGGACCTCCCATAGATAGAGCCATTTGACCGAGTCAAATGCCTTATCGGCGTCCAGCGCGGCAACTTTACCTGTGTCCCCCTCCCCCGCCAGATCAATGTGGGTAAATAGCCTACAGATTTATATATGTTCCCCTGCCTGGCATGAATCCTGACTGATCCGGGTGGACCAATGCTATGATCACCCTGTTCAATCTAGTCGCCAGAATTTTGGCCAGTAGTTTGGCATCCACACCAATCAAAAAGATTGGGTGGTAGGATTTGCAAAGTTCAGGGTCCTTCCCTGGTTTAGGAATAACCACTATTACTGCCTCTGACAGAGTTCGGTAGGGTCCCATCCCTCAGCGATGCAAGGAGCATAGAAAGAAGCTTGGGGGCTAATTCCTCAGCATACATCTTATAAAATTCAGTGGGGAACCCATCCGGGGCCCGGTGTTTTCCCTGCCTGGAGTGAGATGGCCTGCTGGACCTCCTTGAGTGTAATGGGAGAGTCAAGTTGGGCTCTGTATGTATCAGTCAAGACAGGAAAGTCAACGTCTGAGAGGTATATGTGGAGGTCTTCCATAGAGTAGTTTACTCGAGTGGAATAAAGTTCAGAGTAATAGGACGCAAAGCGCTCGCTGATCGCCCTTGAGGAGGTCTGACCCCAGCTCCATCAAGCAGTGAGGACACACTCATGGAGCCCGACTGCTCCCTGACCAGCCATGCCAGCAGCCTACCGCCCCCCTCGCCTTCCTCAAAAATTCTCTGGGACTGCTGGAGCATCTTCTTTTTTTGTGAGTGAAGTGCGGAGTAGCATAACTTCCCTGGTGCCGTCTTGAAGTTTAGTGTGAAGCTCTGGGTCCCCTGTCTGTAAATTTTGCTGCTTCAGGGAGACAGCCCTAATCTCTGCCCTAAGTAGATCTGCCTTCATTTATCTGTGGACTCCGCCTATGAGTGTCTGATAGTGACCCCTGGAGGATGCATTAAAGGCATCCCATACATTCAGACCAATTTAATGCAGTGTGTGGCGTATAGTCTGAGCACTGACAGGTTCATCCCCCACTCCATTCAACCTCTGTAGCAATTCTGGCAGCACTCATACGTCTATTTCCCAAAGACAACTCTGGATATGATGCTGACCACGTGCACTCAACTTCTTTGGTCGACCATGGCAAGGCCTGTTCTGAGTGGAACCTGTCCTGTTAAACAGCTGTATAGTCTTGACCACCGTGCTGCAGCTCAGTTTGAGGGTCTTCGCAATCTTCTTATAGCCTAGGCCATCTTTATGTAGAGCAACAATTATTTTTTTCAGATCCCCAGAGAGTCCTTTGCCATGATGGACTTCCAGTGACCAGTATGAGACCGATAACACCAAATTTAACACACCTGCTCCCCATTCGCACCTGAGACCTTGTAACATGAATGAGTCACATGAGAGCGGAGAGGAAAAATGGCTAATTGGGCCCAATTTGAATATTTTCACTTAGGGGTGTACTCACTTTTGTTTCCAGCAGTTTAGACATTAATGGCTCTTTTGAGGGGACAGCACATTTACAGTGATATACAATCTGTACACTTACTACATTGTAGCAAAGTGTCATTTCTTCAGTGTTGTCACATGAAAAGATGTAATAAAATATTTACACAAATGTGAGGAGTGTACTCACTTTTGCGAGATACTGTATATCCCAGAGAAACTGATATGACTGTAGAGAAAAGAAAAAAAAAAACACTTGACCTCGTATAGGAACCAAATCTGTAGGGGTCAGCCCCAAAAAATGGGCTAGATCTGTATATGAGATATGAGCAGAAAACAGAAAATATACCTACCCAACTAATCTTATGAAGTTCAAGGACCTGGAACGGGCCTAATAGTGGTAATAAACCACTAGCTTCAATAAGAGACTCCAACAGCACGAGAAGGAAGCATACCAGACTTATAATAAAATGAAAATAGGGGAGGGGGGCCAGAGGGAGAATGTCAAGTCATTCTATGATATACCATTGGTATCCCTCAATGCACATGTGTCACAGTCACTACCGTGCCATGCAGACAGCCAGGTGTGGTCACACCCCAAGTGGCTCAAGGAGGTATTAAACCTATGACTGCCTGTTTAGGGCTCCTGTTACTTTGCCTCTGAGCCACACCTCAGTTCCTTTCACCTTGCTTTCCAGCTTTTCCTAGTTCTGCATGAAATACTAGGGCCATACTCTGGATCTTGTTGCAATTTGTACCTGTCTTTCCTGGTTCAGCTGAGGCAGTTTATCCAATCAGCCAGGTATAAAACACTGCCTCACTCTGAGGGCTTTCAGTTCATTGTTTCCTGTTTTGCCTAAGGTGCCACTAGGCCTGTGGTCTAGTTGCAGCATTCCAAGACTGACTCTGGCTTCTGACCCTGGCTCTGCTTATCATTTATTCTGACTTTTGAAATCCCTGACTACGGCAAATTATCTTTTCAGCCTAAGTAACACTGTACTTGTAACATCACTTGAGTTATATGATAAGTTCTAATTATTCTAAAGTTTATTTTCTGTATAAATAAATGTAATTGTTTATCTTTTCGCACTGTTATCGTTTGTTTTTATTCTTATATAGACAAAGGTTTAATCACTTATTTCTTGTATCGTTAATCATTTAAGTGAGATATAAAAATAGCCTTAACAGTAGGGATGAGCTTCGTGTTCGAGTCGAACGCATGTTCGACTCGAACATCGGTCGTTCGTGCGTTCGCCGAATTCCGAACGTTTGGGCCGTTCGCGGCAAAATTCGTGTGGCCCACAATGCACTGCGATGGCGCAATGCATTGCTGTCTCACGATTGGCCAAGCATGCACTGTGACCCCGCATGCTTGGCCAATCGCAGCGCCAGTAGCGGGAAGAGCAATGGTTGGCCACAGGCATCTTGCCTGTGGCCAATCATAGCTCAGACTGTGTAGTGCACGCCCCACACTATATAAAGCTGCCTTTCAGGCGGCCTCGTGTAGTGTTTGTTAGCATCTGAAGCAGTGGGTGTTCTGTGTACCTTCAACACAGTTACACACCAATCGTTTTTGGCTGATTTACTATTTTGCTCTTGTGTAGTGGTTACTGTCTGTGCCCTGACCGCAGTATACACCACTATATTCACCTCACCTATATAGCTAGTGATCTAGCTTTAATAATAGAGCTTGCAGTCAGTAGTGTTAGTGCGTGCTGTCTGCGTGCTCTGTACCCAGTACATACCACTATATACACCTACATAGCTGTTCTCTATTTGAGCCCGATTGTCATTTGCTGGAGTTATTGGAAGTTGTGTGTGCCTCCAGCACAGCACAGTATACATCTGTATATACCCCTTTAACTCTGCTGTTTTCTTGTTATTGTCTGCGTGCCCTGACCGCAGTGTACACCGTGATATTCACCTCACCTATATAGCTAGTGGTCCATCTTTAACAATAGAGCTTGCAGTCAGCAGTGTCACTCAGGAGATAGTGCGTGCTGTGTGCGTGCTCTGTACCCAGTACATACCGCTATTATCCACCTACATAGCTGTTCTCTATTTGGGCCCGATTGGCATCTGCTGGAGTTATTGGAAGTTGTGTGTGCTTCCAGCACAGCACAGTATACATCTGTATATACCCCTTTAACTCTGCTGTTTTCTGGTTATTGTCTGCGTGCCCTGACCGCAGTATACACCGTGATATTCACCTCACCTATATAGCTAGTGGTCCATCTTTAACAATAGAGCTTGCAGTCAGTAGTGTCACTCAGGAGATAGTGCGTGCTGTTTGCCTGCTCTGTACCCAGTACATACCGCTATTATCCACCTACATAGCTGTTCTCTATTTGGGCCCGATTGACATCTGCTGGAGTTATTGGAAGTTGTGTGTGCTTCCAGCACAGCACAGTATACATCTGTATATACCCCTTTAACTCTGCTGTTTTCTTGTTATTGTCTGCGTGCCCTGACCGCAGTATACACCGTGATATTCACCTCACCTATATAGCTAGTGGTCCATCTTTAACAATAGAGCTTGCAGTCAGCAGTGTCACTCAGGAGATAGTGCGTGCTGTGTGCCTGCTCTGTACCCAGTACATACCGCTATTATCCACCTACATAGCTGTTCTCTATTTGGGCCCGATTGACATCTGCTGGAGTTATTGGAAGTTGTGTGTGCTTCCAGCACAGCACAGTATACATCTGTATATACCCCTTTAACTCTGCTGTTCTATAAAAAAGGCATCTGCAGGAGTTAGTGGGTGTTGTGTGCCTCCAGCACAATATAAACTACCCAACTACTGTTTTACCCAACTCCCTTCAGGCCATTACCATGTCTGGAAGGCCAGCAAGGAGAGGCAGACAGGCGCGAGCCGATAAAAGAGGGCAAGCAGGCTCTGTGTCTAGAGACAACAGTGCTGGTCGGGGACGCGGTGCATTGTCATCAGCACGTGGCCATGGGACATGCTTGTCCTTCTTTTCTGCAGCTGGACATGTTGAACCGCAACATGCCAACGACTTGGTAGAGTGGATGACCAAGCCCTCTTCATCTTCCTCATCCTCTCTCACCCAGTCTCAGGGTAGTAGAAAAGCAGCTGCCAACACATCGTCGTCCCTCCTCTCAATGTCATCATCAGTGACTCCTTCCCTAGACCCACCACGTCCTCCTGAGGAGTCTCCTGAACTCTTTGAGCACAGTGTTGGGTACATGCTCCAGGAGGATGCCCAGTGTTTGGTGGGCTCTGATGATGACACTCAGCTAGAGGAAGGCAGTAGCGTGAGCACAGAGAGAGGGGATGCTCAAGAAGGACAGCAATCTGGCAGTCATGTTCCACAAGCTGCAGCATACTGCCAGGTTTGCTACAGCGATGAAGAGGGAGGGGATGATGAGGGCACTGACTCCACGTGGGTGCCTGGAAGGAGGGAGGAGGAGGAGGAGGAGGAGGAGGCACATGTCCAACGAGGCAGGATGCCCTCCGGGGGCCAGCTTAGGGGCAGCACACCGACTGAATCACACCGCAGAGCTCCGCCTGCGCAGAGCGCTTCCTCTGCGCAGAGCGCTTCCTCTGCGCGTTATTCTAAAAGTTCTTTGGTGTGGGCCTTTTTTGAGACGAGTGCATCAGATCGCACCGCTGCTATTTGCAACATATGTCTCAAGCGTATCTCACGTGGCCAAAACATCAGCCGCTTGGGCACCACATGCTTGACCAGACATATGTTGACCTGCCATGCAGCTCGTTGGCAAGCATACCTCAAAGACCCACACCAAAGAACAAAGCGGACCTCTCCTTGCTCCTCATCAGCTGGCATCTCCAACCCCACTAGACCTTCAGTCCTCTCTGAAACCTGCTCTGAGAGGAATGAAGGTGTAGAATTAGGTGTGTCACAGCCAAGTGCTTCCGGGAACTCTGCTAGTGGTACATCCACGTCCGATTATAGCAGACAAATGTCCCTGCCCCAGCTGCTGGACCGGCGGAAGAAATTTACTCCCAGCCATCCACATGCCCAGCGGTTGAATGCTAGCTTGGCTAAATTGCTAGCACTTCAACTGCTGCCTTTTCAGTTGGTAGACTCGGCCCCCTTCCGTGAGTTTGTACAATGTGCGGTTCCTCAGTGGCAGGTCCCCAAACGCCACTTTTTCTCACGGAAGGCAATTCCGGCTCTCTACCGGCATGTGGAAGGCAATGTCCTTGCCTCGCTGGACAAGGCGGTCAGCGGTAAGGTGCATATTACCGCTGACTCATGGTCCAGCATGCATGGACAGGGACGTTACCTGTCTTTCACGGCCCATTGGGTCACTCTTCTGGCTGCTGGGAAGGATGCAGGACAAGGTGCAGTAGTATTGGAGGTTGTTCCGCCACCACGCCTCCAAAATGCTACTATTGGTTGTGACACACCTCTCTCCTCCACCCCCTCCTCTTCTTCTTCCTCCATGGCCTCTTCCAGTGCTCTGTCCTCAGAACCAGCGGTGCTCCGTAGGCGTTGCAGGGGCTACGCAAGTACGCAGGCAAAACGATGCCATGCCGTGCTTGCGCTGGTTTGTTTGGGGGACAGGAGCCACACTGGGGCGGATGTTTTGTCAGCTCTGCAGGGGCAGGCCGAGAGGTGGTTGACGCCACGCCAGCTTAAGCCAGGAATGGTGGTTTGCGACAATGGCACCAACCTCCTCTCCGCCCTCCGACAGGGACAACTGACCCATGTGCCCTGTGTAGCTCACGTCCTTAACCTGGTGGTGCAGCGGTTCTTGGGCAGGTACCCCGGCTTACAGGATGTCCTGAAACAGGCCAGGAGAGTCTGTGTGCATTTCCGCCGATCATTTAATGCCTGTGCTCGGCTGGCTGAGCTCCAAAAGGAGTTGAACCTGCCCAAGAACCGCCTTATATGTGACATACCCACCAGATGGAACTCAACATTGGCCATGCTGCAGCGGCTGCACACGCAGCAGAGGGCCATCAATGAGTACCTGTGCGACTACGGCACCAGGACAGGGTCAGGAGAGCTTGGTTTTTTCTCACCACGCCAGTGGGGCATGATCAGGGATGCATGCACTGTCCTGTCACCGTTTGAGGAGGCCACAAGGATGGTGAGCAGTGACAGTGCATGCATCAGTGACACTATACCTCTTGTCCACCTCTTGGAGCATACGCTGCGTGGAATAATGGACAGGGCACTTGAGGCAGAACAGAGGCAGGAAGAGGAGGACTTCCTTGCCTCTCAAGGCCCCCTTTATCCAGACAGTGTTCCTGCTGTGCCACCCATCACACAGGAAGAGGGTGAGGAGGAGGAAGAGGAGGAGGAGGATGATTGTGTCAGCATGGAGGTGGAGGCTGGCACTCAGCATCAGCAGCAGCAGTCTTATAGGGATGATTTACAGTCCCAAGAAACACGTGGACTTGTACGTGGCTGGGAGGAGGTAGCTGCGGATCATGTTGTCCTTAGTGACCCAGAGGACTCCGGACCGAATGCCTCAGCTAACCTACGCTGCATGGCCTCCCTGATCCTGCAAAGCCTGCGGAAGGATCCTCGTATTCTTCGGATCAAGGAGAGGGACCATTACTGGCTGGCCACTCTCCTTGATCCACGGTACAAGGGTAAGGTTGCCGACCTTATCTTGCCATCGCAGAGGGAGCAGAGGATGAGACATCTCCGGGAGGCCTTGCAGAAAGCTCTGTGCAACGCGTTCCCAGAGACTGGGAGGTCACAAACTCCTGGTCCTGGACAACGTGTTGCTGAGGCATCAGTCAGAAGGAGCGGTGGAGAAGGTGGCCGTCTGACTGATGCTTTCAGACAATTTTTTAGTCCGCAGCCCCAAGGTATGATTGGTTCCAGCACCCATCGCCAGCGTCTAATTTACATGGTGCAGGAATACCTAGGGGCAAGGTCAGACTTGGACACCTTTCCCACTGAAAATCCTCTGGCTTACTGGGTCTTGAGGATGGATCACTGGCCAGAGCTTGCACAGTATGCAATTGAGCTACTGGCCTGTCCTGCATCCAGCGTTCTTTCGGAACGCACCTTCAGTGCTGCTGGTGGCTTCGTTACCGATCACAGGGTGCGCCTGTCCACCGAATCAGTTGATCGACTGACCTTCATCAAGATGAATCAGTCTTGGATCACCCACAGCTACCAAGCACCTGAAGCTGATGTAACCGAATAATTTTTTTTGAAATACCACATCCCTTCAAGACTGCCTATGCTGATGCTGAGTGACTGTCCTGTTATGTTGATTGTCTATCCTCTTCCTCCTCCGCTGATATGTTGGAAGAACATTTTTGGTTCTGGGTGATGCCAACAGCCCAATTTTTCTGCCCCTGTTTAACAGGGGCGTTTAAGTACAATTTTTGATGCAATGCTTTGCAGCAGGGCTAATTCCTGCAAAAAAACTAGAGTGTATGGCAGAGGTTGCAGTGTGATGGCACCAGTGCCTAAGGCCCAATTTTTCTGCCCCTGTTTAACAGGGGCGTTTAAGTAAAATTTTTGATGCAATGCTTTGCAGCAGGGCTAATTCCTGCAATAAAACTAGAGTATATGGCAGAGGTTGCAGTGTGATGGCACCAGTGCCTAAGGCCCAATTTTTCTGCCCCTGTTTAACAGGGGCGTTTAAGTACAATTTTTGATGCAATGCTTTGCAGCAGGGCTAATTCCTGCAATAAAACTAGAGTGTATGGCAGAGGTTGCAGTGTGATGGCACCAGTGCCTAAGGCCCAATTTTTCTGCCCCTGTTTAACAGGGGCGTTTAAGTAAAATTTTTGATGCAATGCTTTGCAGCAGGGCTAATTCCTGCAATAAAACTAGAGTATATGGCAGAGGTTGCAGTGTGATGGCACCAGTGCCTAAGGCCCAATTTTTCTGCCCCTGTTTAACAGGGGCGTTTAAGTACAATTTTTGATGCAATGCTTTGCAGCAGGGCTAATTCCTGCAATAAAACTAGAGTATATGGCAGAGGTTGCAGTGTGATGGCACCAGTGCCTAAGGCCCAATTTTTCTGCCCCTGTTTAACAGGGGCGTTTAAGTACAATTTTTGATGCAATGCTTTGCAGCAGGGCTAATTCCTGCAATAAAACTAGAGTGTATGGCAGAGGTTGCAGTGTGATGGCACCAGTGCCTAAGGCCCAATTTTTCTGCCCCTGTTTAACAGGGGCGTTTAAGTAAAATTTTTGATGCAATGCTTTGCAGCAGGGCTAATTCCTGCAATAAAACTAGAGTGTATGGCAGAGGTTGCAGTGTGATGGCACCAGTGCCTAAGGCCCAATTTTTCTGCCCCTGTTTAACAGGGGCGTTTAAGTACAATTTTTGATGCAATGCTTTGCAGCAGGGCTAATTCCTGCAATAAAACTAGAGTGTATGGCAGAGGTTGCAGTGTGATGGCACCAGTGCCTAAGGCCCAATTTTTCTGCCCCTGTTTAACAGGGGCGTTTAAGTACAATTTTTGATGCAATGCTTTGCAGCAGGGCTAATTCCTGCAATAAAACTAGAGTGTATGGCAGAGGTTGCAGTGTGATGGCACCAGTGCCTAAGGCCCAATTTTTCTGCCCCTGTTTAACAGGGACATGTAATTACAATTCTTGATATAATATTTCACAGGAGGGCCCCTTCCTGTGCCCACCCAGAGTAACTGTGAGGACTTATAGTGTTGTGGCACCAGCACCACAACCACCAAAGGTCAATTTTTCTACCACTGTTCAACAATGGCATGTAATTACAATTCTTGATATAATCGTTCACAGCAAGGCGCTCCAGCGGCCACCAAGAGTCACTTTGAGGGCTTACAATGTTGTTGCAAAACCAACACCTTGTTCCGCCATTTCTGCAGAGCATATAGGGCAGGCCCCTACTTTCAAACATCCAACTTACAAACATCTCCTACTTGCAAACGGAAGGAGACAACAGCAAGTGAGATGAAAAAAGATGGACGACAAAACAAATTATACAGGGGTGATAACCCTTCCCTATGTTTTCCAAAAAGCTTAAAGATATTTTTTTGGACTGGAGCTACACTTTAAAAATGTACCGGTTGAAAATGACAAACAGATTCAACTTAACACAACAAACCTACACAGTCCCTGTCTTGTTTGCACCGCCTGTATACTGCTGTTCTGAGTATATAGGGCCTGGGGGCCACACGCATTTCCTTTTTTTTAATATGGGTACGGGGTTCCCCTTAATATGCGTACAAGACCCAAATAGGCTGGTAATGGGCAGGGAGGGCTACCCATGCCATTTTTCTGAATGATTTTCAACCATATTGCAGGAACCAGATATAACATTAAAACCGCAAGCAGTTTTAAATGGTGTTATTTCCGTTTAATGTCATTTTGTGCAGGGACTGTTCTAAACACGGGAAACACGTGGCACTTCACAGGCATACTATAGACACCCCCCAGGCACCATATTTAAAGGAATATTTCACTTTTTTTTTTCACTTTAATCGTCATTAAAATCAGTGCTCCCGCCAAAACGGTAGTTTTTAAAACTTTTTTTTGCAGTGACCCATGTCCCCTGAGACAGGAGGCAGATCGCCAAACCCTTTTTAGCACACTATCTTGCATATTAGCCGTTAAAATTAGCACTTTCCAATTTGAACGTTCGAGTCCCATAGACTTCAATGGGGTTCTAACGTTCGTACCGAACGCGGGGGTCGTTCGCAAGTTCTGGTGCGAACCGAACCGGGGGGTGTTCGGCTCATCCCTACTTAACAGAATATACAAAAAATACAAAGGACAACGGACCACATATATGCTAATAGATCAATAATGGTAAAAAATTACAATATGATTAACCACTTCCCACCCGGCCAATGCATATATACGGCCGGGTGGGAGCCGTCTACTCCTGATAGGACGTTCAGGAACGTCATTCAGGAGTAGCGGGATCGCGCGCGCGCGCGCCCGCGCGCCCGCGCAGCGGCGCGATCCCGATGTGCTCGTGTCACCCGGACACGGCACATCTCAGATCGGCAGGAGGGCTCTGTGATTGGCCCTCCTGATCACATGATGGCCGTGTCCAATCACGGCCGTCATGTGATGTAAACAAACAGCCGGTTGCTAGGCAATCGGCTCTCCTCTCCTCACACGGAAGTCACCGCTGAGGAGAGGAGAGCAGAACGCTGCAGCCGGCTGATGATCAGTGAGTATGGGCTGCTTTTTACAGCTTTTTACTCACTGATCATCAGTGTAGTGTAAACACACAACACATCACACAGTACAAACACAGTCCCCACACATGTCCCCAAAACACACATGTCCCCAAAACATACATGTCCCCAAATAATAAAAACACATGTCCCTAATAATAAAAACATGTCCCCCACATATGTCCCACTAAAATCACATGTCCCAATGATTATCTGCACACATATGTACGTGATCACCTGCACACATATGTACATGATCATTTGCGTACATATGTCCGTGATCACACAAACCAATTATTATACACTTAACGGAATTTTTTTTACCAAAAACATGTAGCAGAATACATTTTGGCTTAAATTTATGACAAAATTTGATTTTATTGGATTTCTTTTCAAATAGAAAAAAGAAAATATTGTTTTTTTTCCAAATTTCCGCTATTTTTGCGCTTATATCGCAAAAAAAAAAAAACGGAGTCGTGAATAAATAACACCAAAATAAAGCTCTATTTGTGCGAACAAAATGATAACAATTTCATTTGGGTACAGTGTAGCATGACCGCGCAATTGTCACTGAAAGCACTAGAGCGCTGAAAGCTGAAAATTGGGCTGGGAAGGAAGGGGGCGAAAGTGCCCTGTATTGTAGTGGTTAAAGAACTCAGAATCATTTAGCTATACAATCCTAAACATAAATTAACTGGCAAATAACATCTTTAAACATTGAGAAATTTACACAAATTAGAAAATTTGCAACACTGCTGAAGGGGAGGGACGAAATACATAAAAATCAACAGAATTCAGGGATTTGTACATAGCATTGCCAAAGAAAGCTATGCTTTAAGGGACTGCAAGATTTGAATAGTTTATTATCCCAAGGGGCCAATCGTTGATCAGATAGGGTCAATTGGTTCCCACTCTGATCCCCCTGAAGAGAAATCCTCCAGGAAGGGTCTGAAGAAAATAGATCCATTTAAGCCAGGTGGTTTGGTGGCATAAAGGTGGAAAATCCACCTGTGTTCATGTTGCAATAGAATCTTATTCCAATCCCCTCCCCGCATACCTGGATTTATACAGTCGAGGATTAGGAAGGAGATTCTGGGGAAAAATTCCATTGTGTATGTCAGTAACATGTTTGCCAAGGGAGAGACTTGGATTACACTCCCTCATTGAGGCAATATGGTGATAGGCTCCTCGCCAGAACTCTTGTTTCATCTTGCCTACGTAGAAGCATGCACAGTCACAGAGGAGGAGATACACCAAACCGGGCGTTTTGGCAATTAGCATAGTGTTGTGTTCTATAATGCTCACCGTTGGGTAATAGAATATTTTTTGATGTATTGAGAAACTGGCAGTAGTTGTATCCACTGCAAGTGAAAGTTCCTGTGCATTTGCAGGGATCTCTCCGTCCATGTGCCCTAAATTCACTGGAGACCAACTGGTCTCAGAGGGATCTAGCTTGTCTGAAAGTGAAGGAGGGAGTGTCTGGCACAAAGGGACCTGCAGTGGGGTCCAAAGTCAAGACATTTCAGTATTTTTCTACAATACGCTTAATTGTCTTATGTTGACTTGAAAATTTGGTTATGATTGAAATTGGATTCTTCTTGTTTTTTTTTTTGAGGAGGGATTATAGAGAAAGTCACACCATGTCCTGGTGCAGGCCCTATTAAATGCTTTCTTCAGGCATGTATTAGAATAGCCTCATGCTAGAAGCCTTCCTTTGAGTAGACCAGCCTCTCTCCTAAACACTTCATTGTGTGAGCAGTTTCTCCTGATCCTCAAGTACTGACTGTAGGGGATGGACGAAATTAACGCTTGTGGGTGAAAGCTACTGGCGTGTAATATGGAGTCACCGGTCGTGGGCTTCCTATATAAACTACTGCTAAGTAGGCCATTTTCATCCCTGTGGATGATCACATCAAGGAAAGTGATGGAAGACTGGTCCCAGGTAGGGATGAGCTTCGAGTTCGTGTCAAACTCATGTTCGACTCGAACATTGTCTGTTCGGCAAACAGTGAACAATTTGGGGTGTTTGCGGCAAATTCGAAAAGCCACGGAACACCCTGTACGGGTATGGGAGAAATCTAAAGCACTAATTTTAAAGGCTAATATGCAAGTTATTGTCCTAAAAAGTGTTTGGGGACCTGGGTCCTGCCCCAATGGACATGTATCAATGCAAAAAAAAGTTTTAAAAACTGTAGTTTTTTCGGGAGCAGTGATTTTAATAATGCAATAAAAGTGTAATATTCCTTTAAATTTCATACCTGGGGGGTGTCTATTGTATACCTGTGAAGGGGCGCATGTTTCCCGTGCTTAGAACTATCCCTTCACAAAGTGTAATTTCTGCAGGAAATAAAGTCATTTAAAATCACTCGCGGCTATAATGAATTGTCGGCATGTTGTTGTGATTATACACAGTGGGAGCCCAGCGGCGGATACCATGGACTCGATATCCGCCGGCACAGACCGATTAGACAGTACTGAGACAGAGAGGCAATCTGCCTATGTAGAAACGCAGATTGTCATTCTGTCAGAGGGGAAGGTACTGATACTGTGTTTCTGCTAAGCAAGAACATGGACCTTTGCCTTTCTCTAGTCAAAGCACTCCCCCCTTCACAGTGAGTAAACAGAAGCTAGGCACACAGTTAACCCTTTGATTGTCCCTAAAGTTAAACATTTCCCAGCCAGTATCATTAGCACAGTGACAGTGCATTTTTTTTTAGATATTTAGGATTTTTGTTTTACCAAAAATATGTAGCAGAATAAGTTTTGGCCTAAATTCATGAAGAAATTTTATTTTTTATTTTTTATTGGATGTGTTTTATAGCAGAAAGTAAAAAATATTGTTTTTTTTTCAAAATTGTCAGTTTTTTGTTGTTGTTGTTTATAGCGCAAATAAATAAAAACTGCAGAGGTGATGATAAAATCCAAACAAATGAGAGCTCTATTTGTGGGAAAAAAAAGGACACATTTTATTTGGGTACAGTATCACATGGCCGCACGATCGTCAGTTTAAATAACGCAGTGCCGTATGCCAGAAAATGGCCTGGTCATGAAGGGGTAAACCTTCCGGAGCTGAAGTGGTTAAAATAAACATCAGTACATTAAACTGCATAAAAGGTTATAAACATGTGACCAAAAAATAACTGAAACAGCCCAAATATAAAGGACGAAAATAAAGATTTATAGTCCCACAAGCCGTGACAGAAATACGTTTTCAAGACCGTCCACTCTCATGCTCTGCTTACCGGAACAGATGTGACACCCTAATAAGAGTGGTCTACAAGTGCTTCCTTTAACATGGCAGACCCGACATCACAAACACAGGAATAATCCTTCAAGAAGGGTAATCAAAACAGCACCACCGAGAAGGGCAGTGATATCAAATTCATCCACAAGTGATAAGCTCTATGATGGTGGAGGTGAATAGTAATAGCTAGGCCTCCTTTAGCAACATCCAGGAAGTTTTCCAGTCAGGCTTCATGAGGTATTTACAGTAAATGGCCTATTTTTTTATATAATTGTATGAGCACTGGACCCAACTGGTGTCTATATTGCACATGGGAACCAATCAGATTCCAGCTGTCAATTGCTACTTATATAAATTTGCACATAAAATTGAAGGTTAGGTATGGCACTTTTTTCATTGTTATGTATGTCCAGCTTGGACTAATGTAAGTATGTAAGAACCGTACCTGTGGGCAATGTGGGACAGGTACATCCAGTGTTTAGGGAGGAATGTAGTACTGTATCCCTTCCACTTCTAATACATGTTGTAGAATGGGTTACGGCCATGCGCCTATTTTCCTCCCCCGTGCTCCAGCTGTCCATGGTTGGCATGGAATTTGCACTACACATGTGCCCAATTGCCTGCTTTCTCCCAGCTAAAAGATAATTGCACATGCACCAGATGTTTTTATGTCCAAGGGTGGATGGGGTGGAGAGTGGGCATGTTGGAGCAAGGATGTGGGACTGTTCCTTTTTAGCATTCCTTGTTCCATGCTGTCTATGGGATCCTTGTGGAGACTGGAAATCACTGTAGTACGTACTGCTCCTACAGTGATTGCCAGTAGCTTCTGGACTCAGTGCCAAACGGCTGTCCTACTGCTTACTTGAATACAGGAGGTCTCTAACTTGGTATGGGAGCAATTCAGGGAACACTTTGCATTTTCTCAATGAATGCAAAGTGTTCTCCGAATAAACAAGGTGGAGATCATGATGTTACTGCCTCCATCTCATCCAATCAAAGAATGCTTTGTCTTCACTGAGAATTTCTGAATGAAGTCCATGCAAATCGATTGACCTACTGCATTCATAATGCAGCAGAGGAGCTGCTTGGACCCTGGACGCAAGTGAAGATCAGTGTAGTAGTGGTGCTAAGCTAGATCAATGTAACTATGTAAAAATTGCCACTTCCTGCCTTCGCTATAGCCGAAAGCCGGCTACAGGGCAGATTTACTTTGCCGAGAGAGTGTCATGACATCCTTCCATGATTGTGCCCCCTGCGGTGCACAGGCGGTGCGCTCTGTGATTGCTGAGTCATTCGGACTCAGCTGATCACAGATTGGGGCAAAGAGCCAATCACAGTGGCCCTTTACCATGTGATCAGCTGTGTCCAATGGCAGCCAAACATGATGTAAACAGAAGCCGGTTTGACCACCTGCAGATAGCAGGGCTTGGTGCTACACCTGTCTCTCTGGTGCACTAAAACGCTGGGAAGGATGCCCGGAAGGGGGATGGCCCTGTGTGCAAGGGGCCATAATGCAGACCTTCACCCAAAAATTAAGGTTACCTTCTTTCTTTTCCTCTCTCCTCTCGCACAAAAATATCAATGGCGTCATTGGGAACTTATCTGAGAGACAGAAATTGGTCATTGCTCAAGGAACCCCTAACCTCTGGAGGAACCGTGGTTTAGAAACCCTGAGTTTGAAAGTTTGTTAGAATGGTAACCTTTCTACTGATACAGATATAGTTAATTTTTGTTAGGTTAATGAAGTCATTCATTTTTTGGGATTCTTTTTTAACATCTGTGACTAACAGCCTTTGGACGGAGAGCACAGTCACAGTACTGGAAAATATCTAGAAATTCAAAATGATTGCAAATAGACTTACACCTATTTTGCCATATTCATTTAGATCAAGTAGGCTTTACAATGAGTTGCGAGGCTATAGATAATACGTTGAATGGATATTAATGGAATATGCTCGGAAACACTCCATCCCATCCGGTCTTCTTTCAATAGATGCTGAAAAGGCATTTGACAGGGTGGGGTAGTGTTTTCTTGAAGAGACCCTGAATCAATCGGGAATAGGCCCTCAACGTCAGAAAATTATGGCTTTTTACTATAACCTGAGTGCCAGAGTGCTTACAAATGGAATTCTTTCAGACCCTATAATGGTTTGAACAGTACCCAACAGGGATGTCCTTTATTCCCTTTGTTATACAGTATGTGTTAGTAATAGAACATTTGACCACAGACATTCGTAAAAATATGGCTATTAAAGGGACTCGGGTTAAGGAAAGAATAAAAAATGTCAGTCTACACTGTTGTATATTACTAACCCGATAGTGACCATAACAAACCTTATTAAAGAATTTAACTGTTTTGGAGCAGTGAGTAATTTTAAAGTTAACTACCGTATTTATAGGCGTAGAACACCTGTCGGCGTATAACACGCACCCCAAGTTTAGGAGGGAATTTTAAGGAAAAAAAACTTACATTTAAATGCCCATCAATGCAGCCTTGCCCAGTGTCCATCTGCAGCCTTGCCCAGTGTCCATCTGCAGCCTTGCCCAGTGTCTTTGCAGCCCTGTGTCTCTTTGCAGCTTCATTGCAGGAATTTAAAATTGGCACTGATCTCCGTTGATTGGGAGTGGAGCGAGCGCTGCTGACATAAACAAAGCCAAGTGTTCTCGGCTAGTCTCGGCTCCTCTTGCAGTCCCACCCACGTGACTGTGAGTGGAGCCGAGACTAGCCGAGTGTACTCGGCTTTGTGTATGTCAGCAGGGCTCGCTCCGCTCAGTGACGCCCAGTCCCGCCCATATGATGGACATAACACAGGTCCAATGGCGGGACTGGGTGTGACTGTGAGCAGAGCGGAGCGGAGCGAGCACCGCCAACATACACAAAGCCGAGTACACTCGGCTAGTCTCGGCTCCGCTCACAGTCACGTGGGCAGGACTGCGAGAGTAGCCGAGACTAGCCGATAGGGATGAGTTTCGTGTTCGAGTCGAACATACGTTCGACTCGAACATCGGCTGTTCGCCCGTTCGGCGAATTCCGAACATTATGGGCCGTTTGCGCCAAATTCGTGTGGCGCTCACGGCCCACAATGCACTGCGTCATCGCAGTGCATTGCTGGCTCATGATTGGCCAAGCATGCACTGTGACCCCGCATGCTTGGCCAATCACAGCGCCAGCAGCGAGGAGAGCCATGATTGGCCACAGGCAGGATGCCTGTGGCCAAACATAGCTCAGGCTGTGTAGTACACGCCCCACACTATATAAGGCCGCCAGCGCGGCGGCCTTGTGTAGTGTGTTGGCGTCTGAAGCAGTTAGTGGGTGTTCTGTGTACCTTCAACACAGTATACACCGATCGTTATCGGCCGATTTTCGATCTTGCTGTTGTGTAGTGGTTGTTGTCTGCGTGCCCTGACCGCAGTATACACCGCTATATTCACCTCACCTATATAGCTAGTGATCTATCTTTTATAATAGAGCTTGCAGTCAGTAGTGTTAGGAGCTTGTGCGTGCTGTCTGCGTGCTCTGTACCCAGTACACACCGCTATATCCACCTACATAGCTCTTCTCTATTTGAGCCCACTTGCCATCTGCAGGAGTTATTGGAAGTTGTGTGTGCCTCCAGCACAGCACAGTATACATCTGTATATACCCCTTTATCTCTGGTGTTCTATAATAAAGGCATCTGCAGGAGTTAGTGGGTGTTTTGTGCCTCCAGCACAATATACACCTGTATCTACCCTTTATTGCTGTTCTCTAATAGAGCCATCTGCAGGGCTTAGTGGGTGTTGTGTAACTCCATTACAGTATACCCCTTTATCTCTGGTGTTCTATACTAAAGGCATCTGCAGGAGTTAGTGGGTGTTGTGTGCCTCCAGCACAATATACACTACCCAACTGCTGTTTTACCCAACTCCCTTCAGGCCATTACCATGTCTGGAAGGCCAGCAAGGAGAGGCAGACAGGCGCAAGCCGATAAAAGAGGGCAAGCAGGCTCTATGTCTAAAGACAACAGTGCTGGTCGTGGACGCGGTGCATTGTCATCAGCACGTGGCCATGGGACACGCTTGTCCTTCTTTTCGGCAGCTGGACATGTTGAACCGCAACATGCCAATGACTTGGTAGAGTGGATGACCAAGCCCTCTTCATCCTCCTCATCCTCTCTCACCCAGTCTCAGGGTACTAGCAAAGCAGCTGCCAACGCATCGTCTTCCCTCCTCTCAATGTCATCATCAGTGACTCCTTCCCTAGACCCACCACGTCCTCCTGAGGAGTCTCCAGAACTCTTTGAGCACAGTGTTGGGTACATGCTCCATGAGGATGCCCAGTGTTTTGTAGGCTCTGATGATGACACTCAGCTAGAGGAAGGCAGTAGCGTAAATGCAGAGAGAGGGGATGCTCAAGAAGGACAGCAATCTGGCAGTCATGTTCCACAAGCTGCAGCATATTGCCAGGTTTGCTACAGCGATGAAGAGGGAGGGGATGATGAGGGCACTGACTCCACGTGGGTGCCTGGTAGGAGAGAGGTGGAGGAGGCACATGTCCAATGAGGCAGGATGCCTTCCGGGGGCCAGCTTAGGGGCAGCACACCGACTGAATCACACCGCAGAGCTCCGCCTTTGCAGGGCGCTGCCTCTGCGCGTTATTCTAAAAGTTCTTTGGTGTGGGCCTTTTTTGAGACGAGTGCATCAGATCGCACCGCTGCTATTTGCAACATATGTCTCAAGCGTATCTCGCGTGGCCAAAACATCAGCCGCTTGGGCACCACATGCTTGACCAGACATATGTTGACCTGCCATGCAGCTCGTTGGCAAGCGTACCTCAAAGACCCACACCAAAGAACAAAGCGGACCTCTCCTTGCTCCTCATCAGCTGGCATCTCCAACCCCACTAGACCTTCAGTCCTCTCTGAAACCTGCTCTGAGAGGAATGAAGGTGTAGAATTAGGTGTGTCACAGCCAAGTGCTTCCGGGCACTCTGCTAGCAGTACACTCACGTCCGATTATAGCAGGCAAATGTCCCTGCCCCAGCTGCTGGACCGGCGAAAGAAGTTCACTCCCAGCCATCCACATGCCCAGCGGTTGAATGCTAGCTTGGCTAAATTGCTAGCACTTCAACTGCTGCCTTTTCAGTTGGTAGACTCGGCCCCCTTCCGTGAGTTTGTACAATGTGCGGTTCCTCAGTGGCAGGTCCCCAAACGCCACTTTTTCTCATGGAAGGCAATTCCGGCTCTCTACCGGCATGTGGAAGGCAATGTCCTTGCCTCGCTGGATAGGGCGGTCAGCGGTAAGGTGCATATTACCGCTGACTCATGGTCCAGCAGGCATGGACAGGGACGTTACCTGTCTTTCACGGCCCATTGGGTCACTCTTCTGGCAGCTGGGAAGGATGCAGGACAAGGTGCAGTAGTGTTGGAGGTTGTTCCGCCACCACGCCTCCAAAATTCTACTATTGGTTGTGACACACCTCTCTCCTCCACCCCCTCCTCTTCTTCTTCCTCCATGGCCTCTTCCAGTGCTCTGTCCTCAGAACCAGCGGTGCTCCGTAGGCGTTCCAGGGGCTACGCAAGTACGCAGGCAAAACGATGCCATGCCGTGCTTGCGCTGGTTTGTTTGGGGGACAGGAGCCACACTGGGGCGGATGTTTTGTCAGCTCTGCAGGGGCAGGCCGAGAGGTGGTTGACGCCACGCCAGCTTAAGCCAGGAATGGTGGTTTGCGACAATGGCACCAACCTCCTCTCCGCCCTCCGACAGGGACAACTGACCCATGTACCCTGTGTAGCTCACGTCCTTAACCTGGTGGTGCAGCGGTTCTTGGGCAGGTACCCCGGCTTACAGGATGTCCCGAAGCAGGCCAGGAAAGTCTGTGTGCATTTCCGCCAATCATTTAATGCCTGTGCTCGGCTGGCTGAGCTCCAAAAGGAGTTGAACCTGCCCAAGAACCGCCTTATATGTGACATACCCACCAGGTGGAACTCAACGTTGGCCATGCTGCAGTGGCTGCACACGCAGTAGATGGCCATCAATGAGTACCTGTGCGACTACGGCACCAGGACAGGGTCAGGGGAGCTCGGTTTATTCTCACCACGCTAGTGGGGCATGATCAGGGATGCATGCACTGTCCTGTCACCGTTTGAGGAGGCCACAAGGATGGTGAGCAGTGACAGTGCATGCATCAGTGACACTGTACCTCTTGTCCACCTCTTGGAGCATACGTTGCGTGGAATAATGGACAGGGCACTTGAGGCAGAACAGAGGCAGGAAGAGGAGGACTTCCTTGCCTCTCAAGGCCCCCTTTATCCAGACAGTGTTCCTGCTGTGCCACCCATCACACAGGAAGAGGATGAGGAGGAGGAAGAGGAGGAGGAAGAGGAGGAGGAGGATGATTGTGTCAGCATGGAGGTGGAGGCTGGCACTCAGCATCAGCAGCAGCAGTCTTGTAGGGATGATTTACAGTCCCAAGAAACACATGGACTTGTACGTGGCTGGGAGGAGGTAGCTGCGGATCATGTTGTCCTTAGTGACCCAGAGGACTCCGGACCGAATGCCTCAGCTAACCTATGCTGCATGGCCTCCCTGATCCTGCAAAGCCTGCGGAAGGATCCTCGTATTCTTCGGATCAAGGAGAGGGACCATTACTGGCTGGCCACTCTCCTTGATCCACGGTACAAGGGTAAGGTTGCCGACCTTATCTTGCCATCGCAGAGGGAGCAGAGGATGAGACATCTCCGGGAGGCCTTGCAGAAAGGTCTGTGCAACGCGTTCCCAGAGACTGGGAGGTTACAAACTCCTGGTCCTGGACAACGTGTTGCTGAGGCATCGGTCAGAAGGAGCGGTGGAGAAGGTGGCCGTCTGACTGATGCTTTCAGACAATTTTTTAGTCCGCAGCCCCAAGGTATGATCGGTTCCAGCAACCATCGCCAGCGCCTGATTTACATGGTGCAGGAATACCTAGGGGCAAGGTCAGACTTGGACACCTTTCCCACCGAAAATCCTCTGGCTTACTGGATCTTGAGGATGGATCACTGGCCAGAGCTTGCACAGTATGCAATTGAGCTACTGGCATGTCCTGCATCCAGCGTTCTTTCGGAACACACCTTCAGTGCTGCTGGTGGCTTTGTTACCGATCACAGGGTGCGCCTGTCCACCGAATCAGTTGATCGACTGACCTTCATCAAGATGAATCAGTCTTGGATCACCCACAGCTACCAAACACCTGAAGCTGATGTAACCGAATAATTTTTTTTGCAATATCACATCCCTTCAAGACTACCTATGCTGATGCTGAGTGACTGTCTTGTTATGTTGATTGTCTATCCTCTTCCTCCTCCGCTGATATGTAGAGTATATGGGAGAGGTTGCAGTGTGGTGGCACCAGCACCAGTGCCTAAGGCCCAATTTTTCTGCCCCTGTTTAACAGGGACGTTTAAGTACAATTTTTGATGCAATGCTTTGCTGCAGGGCTAATTCCTGCAATAAAACTAGAGTATATGGGAGAGGTTGCAGTGTGGTGGCACCAGCACCAGTGCCTAAGGCCCAATTTTTCTGCCCCTGTGTAACAGGGGCGTTTAATTACAATTTTTAATGCAATGCTTTGCAGCAGGGCTAATTCCTGCAATAAAACTAGAGTATATGGGAGAAGTTGTAGTGTGGTGGCACCAGCACCAGTGCCTAAGGCCCAATTTTTCTGCCCCTGTTTAACAGGGGCGTTTAATTACAATTTTTGATGCAATGCTTTGCAGCAGGGCTAATTCCTGCAATAAAACTAGAGTATATGGGAGAGGTTGCAGTGTGGTGGCACCAGCACCAGTGCCTAAGGCCCAATTTTTCTGCCCCTGTTTAACAGGGGCGTTTAATTACAATTTTTGATGCAATGCTTTGCAGCAGGGCTAATTCCTGCAATAAAACTAGAGTATATGGGAGAGGTTGCAGTGTCGTGGCACCAGCACCAGTGCCTAAGGCCCAATTTTTCTGCCCCTGTTTAACAGGGACATGCAATTACAATTCTTGATATAATATTTCACAGGAGGGCCCGTTCCTGTGCCCAGCCAGAGTAACTGTGAGGACTTATAGTGTTGTGGCACCAGCACCACAACCACCAAAGGTCAATTTTTCTACCACTGTTCAACAATGGCATGTAATTACAATTCTTGATATAATCGTTCACAGCAGGGCGCTCCAGCGCCCACCAAGAGTCACTTTGAGGGCTTACAATGTTGTGGCAAAACCAACACCTTGTCCCGCCATTTCTGCAGAGTATATAGGGTAGGCCCCTACTTTCAAACATCCAACTTACAAGCATCTCCTACTTGCAAACGGAAGGAGACAACAGCAAGTGAGATGAAAAAAGATATACGACAAAACAAATTATACAGGGGTGATAACCCTTCCCTATGTTTTCCAAAAAGCTTAAAAATAGTTTTTTTGACTGGAGCTACACTTTAAAAATGTACCAGTTGAAAATTACAAACAGATTCAACTTAACACAACAAACCTACACAGTCCCTGTCTTGTTTGCACCGCCTGTATACTGCTGTTCTGAGTATATAGGGCCTGGGGGCCACACGCATTTCCTTTTTTTAATATGGGTACGGGGTTCCCCTTAATATGCGTACAAGACTATCGTGTGTATGAGGCGTAAATCCCATACACATGATCTGACTTTTTGACAACAAACATGAAAATTAGCTGTTTTGGAGCAACATCCGACCGTGTGTACGCTCCATTGGACAAACTTTTTCGGTTTTCATCAGACTTTTGTTGGCTGTGCGAACAGACAAACTTTCTGGCAACAAAAGCCAGATGGAGCAAAGTCTGATCGTGTGTACAGAAAACCATAGGACTTTTGTACAACGTACAAACACGCATGCTCAGAACCAATGCAAAAGATCAAACAACAATACAGAAGTTGACCAAAGGTGGCGGTAAAGAGCAGAAAAAACACTTCATTTGGTGAAAGTTGGCTGAAAAATTCCTGCCATGTGTATGCAATACAAGTTCTCGGCCGACGCCCTTTGTACAAAAATCCACAGGAAAGTTTGTACAAAGTCCGATCGTGTGTATGAGGCTTTAGAATGGCCCAGTCAAAGTCCAAACCTAAATCCAATTGAGAATCTGTGGGAAGACTTGAAAATTACTGTTCAGAGACACTCTCCATCCAATCGGACAGAGCTTGAGCTATTTTGCAAAGAAGAATGGGCAAAAATTTCACTCTCTAGATGTGAAAAGCTGGTAGAGACATCCCCAAAAAGACTTACAGCTGTAATTGCAGGGAAAGGTGGTTCTACAAAGTTTTGACTCAGGGGGGCTGAATATGAATGCAAGCCACACTTTTTTCACATATAAAAACTTTTGAAAACCATCAATATAATGAAAATGGACATATTACCAAAATTACTGTATGTATTTCAAGCAGTCCCATTATTATTTATCTTTGGCCCATTACATAGAGCTGTGGGAAAGTTTATATGGGCCCACATGTCTCCTTGAATTAAAGGGGATATTTTATTTAGGACAAAATCCACTGGGGGCTTAGCGCTTACAGATTTGACACTATATTCATGGTCATCATCAATGAGCAGGATAGTAGACTGGTTTCATACCGCGAACTGTAAAGAATGGGTGACACTGGAAGAGGATATTACTGCCATGAAAATGAAATCACTTCCATGGGTCACTCCCCAACTTCGACCTTTGACGACCTTTCTTAGTCTCCTTAAGCACTTCCATACCAGGCACTCCCCACCCCCTCCTTCCTACCCAGGACAATTTTTAGCTTTCATCGCTGTCGCGCTTTGAATGACAAATGCGCAGTCATGCAACACTGTACCCAAATACAATTTTTATCAGTTTCTTCCACAAATAGAGCTTTCTTTTAGTGGTATTTGATCACCTCTGCGGTTTTTAATTATTGCGATAATAACAAAAAAAGACAGACAATTAAAAAACAAAACAAGTAAAAAACCTGACGGGCACTGATAGGCGGTGCTGATAGGAGCAACTTAATAGGCAGCACTGATGAGGAGCTACTGACAGGCATTTCTGAGTGGCACTTTTTTGGGCAATGATTGGCACTGGTTTGGGCACTGACAGCCGTTTATTATGGGGACAGGCTGGCAGGTGTTGGGCACTGATTGGCAACTGATGGGGGCTGTGCTGATAATCAATGTACTGATTATCAGCACAGACCCCCCCCCCCCGACAGGGAGAGCTGCCGGTTAGCGTGAACCGAGGAAAGCGGTTTACTGGCACTTCCCGGTTCACGCAATGATCAGCTGTGATTGGTCTCCGTCAGAGGCTCCATACTACGATCAGAGTTGCAGCGTGTCAGACTGAAACACAGCACCTCCGATTGCCGTGCTGCCGGCCCCCGTCATGGAAAGGAGAGAGATCTGCTGTTCCTACTGATCAGCAACAGTGATGTCTCTCTACTCCCAGTCAGCACACTGCCCCCACAGTTAGAAGCACCTCCCAAGGACACACTTAACCCCTTGATCACCCCCTATTTTTAGCTCTGATCGCTGTATAAATGTCACTGGTCCCAAAAAGTGTCAAAAGTGTCCGATCTCTCTGCCGCAAAGCCGCAGTCCTGATAAAAATCGTAGATCGTCGCCAAAAAATAGATAATAAAAATACCATAAATCTATCCCCTATTTTTTAGACGCTATAACTTTTGCGCAAACCAATCAATATACACTTATTGTGATTTATTTTTACCAAAAATATATAGAGGAATACATATTGGCTTAAACGGATGAAAAAAATGTGTGTTTTAAAAAAAAATAATAATTTGGATATGTATTATTGCAAAAAGTTAAAAATATTGAGTTTTTTCTAAATTGTCAGTCTTTTTTTTTTGTTTATAGCGCAGACAATAAAGAAAGCAGAGGCGATCAAATACCACCAAAAGAAAGCTATATTTGTAGGAAAAAAAGGACATACATTTTGTTTGGGTACAACATCGCACAACTGCGCAATTGTCAGTTAAAGTGGCGCAGTGCCGTATAGCAAAAAAAGTCCTGGTCATTAAGGGGGCAAATCCTTCTGGGGCTGAAGTGGTTAAAGACGAGATCTAGCCCCTTCCCCCCCACAAAAAATTTAAAGTCAGCAGCTACAAATACTGCAGCTGCTGACTTTTAATACATGGACACTTACCTGTCCAGGGAGCCCAGGATGTCGACACCCCAGCTGATCTTAAGATCGGCAGTTGGGTGCAGCCGCCGCCATTCCTTTTAAGGGAACCCGGCAGTGAAGCCTTCCAGCTTCACAGCCGGCTCCCTACTGCACATGTGCTAAATGCACTGCGCTTTCTAATTGGTATCTGTTTCCTCCTCCCCCTGAAAGGTGCCAAATGTGGCACCGGAGGGGGGGGGGGGGACGAGACAGATAAGCAGACATTTTTGAGGGGGAACTCCGCTTTAACTAAATGGGAACATTAACTAGAAATGTTAATTTCTCAGTCGGACTGGGAATTTATTTTTTATTTTTTTAACACACAAGTTATCTCAGCTATCAAATGATTAGTTAAACCTCAAGAAAGAAAATACTAAATTATTGCTAGATGGTACCGATGCCCGGTAGATATGTACTAATTCAATACTGACAATGAAGAGATGTCTTAAAGCAAGGGGCACAATGGCACACATATGGTACTATTGTCCGCGTATTTTTTTATTCTGGGCAAAGATATTTAACATTTATCAGAAAATTACAGAATCTACTATACAACTGAATATCTGTATTTCTGTATTGTCAATTATTCCTGGACCAATGAAATCCATTAAAAAAGACATCTTATGTCATACTGCAACGCATACAGTCATAGCACGAAACTGGCGAAAAACGACAAGTCCCGCAATGTCAGAGTGGGTATGTGAAATTAATAAGATGCAATCTTTGAAACAAATTAGACTGGCCCAAGAGGGTTTGGTAGAACAAACCCCAAAAATATGGCAGAAATGGGAGGAGTTTGGAACTTCGGCAACACTTTTGCAATATTAATAGCAAAATCTGACCTGAATCCCCCCTTTTTTAAATTTATTTTTATGTTTGTTGTATTTTCCTTTCCTTTTCTTGGATAATAGTGAAGGTTAGTATAGACATCACCCTAATATATGAATCTACTGAATACAGGTTTTTTTAATAATTAGTATTGAAATATATTAGGTTTAGCTATTACCGAATATAGGGATAAAGCCCCTCTTATCTGGTATATAGAATTATAAGCTGAGGCCTCAGACATATCATATCTTTTATAGGTAGGATATATGTAAAATTGTGGAGGATCCACAGCTACTTATTTAGATATGGAAGAGTGAACCTTTGTCATAAGAACTGGTTGATGCCTAAAATATAACTTTATAACCTCGTAAATCCTAAAGATCTAGATATGTTGTAGGTTTCACTACGGATTTGTAAAAACGGGAAAACTAAAGGGACATCTCTAGTATAATAGGTTTTTTTAACTGCATGAAAATATCCAAGCCTGGGTTCACACTATAGAGATGCGGGAACCTGTGTGATTCCAGAGCCGGTTCCCGCATCGCATCTCTCCCGCAGGCCGTTCACACTGCCTTCTGCGAATCGCTGTGGGAGTCAAAAGAATGTTAATGTCACCTCCAGATTGGTTCATAGATTGCAGGTAACCCTGGAGGAGCTGCAGATTTCCACAGCAGAGACTGTAGTATCTGTACATAGGATGGCAATAAGCCGTACGCGCCATAGAGTTGAGCTTTATGGCAGAGTGGCCAGAAGAAAGCCATTACTTTCAGAAAAAAACAAAATGGCACGTTTTGAGTTTGTGAAAAGGCATGTGGGAGACTCCCAAAATGTATGGAGGAAGGTGCTCTGGTCTGATGAGACAAAAATTGAACTTTTTTGTCCATCAAAGAAAACGCTAAGTCTGGCACAAACCCAACACATCACATCACCCAAAGAACACCATCCCCCACAGTGAAACATGGTGGTGGCAGCATCATGCTGTGGGAATGTTTTTCAGCAGTCAGGACTGGGAAACTGGTCAGAGTTGAGGGAAAGATGGATGGTGCTAAATACAGGGATATTCTTGAGCAAAACCTGCACCACTCTGTGTGTGATTTGAGGCTAGGACGGAGGTTCACCTTCCAGCAGGACAATGACCCCAAACATACTGCTAAAGCAACACTTGAGTGGTTTAAGGGGAAACATGTAACTATGTTGGAATGGCCTAGTCAAAGCCCAGACCTCAATCCAATAGAAAATTTGTGGTCAGACTTAAAGATTGCTGTTCACAAGCGCAAACCATCCAACTTGAAGGAGCTGGAGCAGTTTTGCAAGGAGGAATGGGCAAATTTCACAGTGCTAAGATGTGGCAAGCTCATAGAGACTTATCCAAAGCGACTTGGAGCTGTGATAGCCGCAAAAGGTGGCTCTACAAAGTATTGACTTTAGGGGGGTGAATAGTTATGCACATTTAATACATTTTTCTATTATTTTGTTCTATTTGTTTGCTTCACAATAAAAATAAAAAATTAAAAAAATAAAAAAAACATCTTCAAAGTTGGGGGCCTGTAAATTAAATGATGCAAATCCTCAAGCAATCCATGTTAATTCCAGGTTGTGAGGCAACAAAACATGAAAAATGCCAAGGGGGGTGAATACTTTTACAAGGCGCTGTAGATATAGAAAACTATATCTGTATCAGTTGAAAGGCTACCATTCTAACAAACTTTCTCACTTTCTAACTCAAACCAGGATTCCATGGATCCTCCAGAGGTTGTTAGGGGTTCATTGAGCAATGAGCAATTTCTGCCTCTCAGATAAGTTCCCACTGACACCAATGATCTTTTTAGCTATCTGTAAGGAGTAATTCTTTAAATGTGATGTAATTCTCTAATGTCCACATGTGTAAGGAGCATTCTTCCCACTGACTATCACACGACTGTATCTTGAGTTGTAGATATAGTTATTTCTAGCAGAGGGTCCCTGAGAGCGGGAAGTTATTTCAAGGGTTCCCCTTTTGTGTTGAAAAGGTTGAGAAAGGCTTTTCTAACTACTTTAAAGTGGTTGTAAAGGCTGAAGTTTTTTTTTACCTTCATGCATTCTATGTATGAAGTTAAAAAAGCCTTCAGTGTGCAGCCCCCCAGTCCCCTCTAAAACGTAGCCCAATTTTGATCCAGAGATGTGCATGAGACCCAAGGCTCTCTCTGGTCTCTCCCTAGTGATTGGCTGAGATGCAGGAGCTATTGGCTCCTGAGGCTGTCAAGCTCAGCTAGCGGGGGGCGGGGCTGAGCCATTCCCTCTGTCTTATATTTTAATTTTATGGTTAATCTCTTGAAATATATGGATGGTATAGACTTGACCTATACTGGAGATTGGGAAACACTACAGGATTCCAACCAAGTGGCATCTGTTGAACCCCTTTATGATGAGATTATCGTTTACAGGCTACTGTGACTCTGTAATAGGGTTTATCTATTCCGGTAATGCCTTGTACACATAGTCAGAAATTCAGACGGAAAAAGTCTGATCAGATTATATTGTTGGAAAATCCGACCGTGTGTAGGCTCTATCGGAATTTTTCCGTCTGAAATTCCGAAGTAAAAAATTTTAGAGCAGGATCTCAAATTTTCCGACAAAAAAATTTGATATGACTTTTTCCGATCGTTTGTAGAGAATTACGATCGGACAAAGTGCCACGCATGCGCAGATCAAATTACGAAACCCGAGCTATTGGCTACAAGCCTCAATGTAGTCCCATCCCAACGTTCCCAACTTTGTCCAACCGTGTGTATGCAACACCAGTTTAGGAAAAAATCAGACGGATTTTGTGGTCGGAATGTCCGACCGTGTGTACGGGGGCATAAGAGTCCATTTCCAATGGTGGTGATGGTTCACTTGGTGGTCATATGTTTTGGCTTAACCACTTACAGACCGGACCATTTTGCTGGTCAAATACCAGACCACTTTTTGCGGTTCGGCACTGCGTCGCTTTAACTGACAATTGCGCGGTCGTGCGACGTGGCTCCCAAACAAAATTGACGTCCTTCTTTCCCACAAATAGAGCTTTCTTTTGGTGGTATTTGATCACCCCTGCGGTTTTTATTTTTTGCGCTATAAACAAAAATAGAGCGACAATTTTGAAAAAAACGCATTATTTTTTACTTTTTGTTATAATAAATATCCCCCAAAAATATATAAAAAAACATTTTTTTCCCTCAGTTTGGGCCGATACGTATTCTTCTACATATTTTTGGTAAAAAAAATCGTAATAAGCGATTATTGATTGGTTTGCGCAAAAGTTATAGCATTTACAAAATAGGGATAGTTTTATAGCATTTTTATTAATAATTTTTTAGTATTCTTTTTTTTACTAGTAATGGCGGCGATCAGCGATTTTTATTGTCACTGCAACATTGTGGGGGACCCATTGGACATTTTTGACACATTTTTGGGACCATTGTCATTTATACAGTAATCACTGCTATATAAATGCAGTGATTCCTGTGTAAATGACACTGGCAGTGAAGGGGTTAACCAGTGGGTGGCAGTGTAGGGGTTAAGTGTTCCTAGGGGTGTGTTACTAACTGTGGGGGGGTTGGGCTTTCATTTAGTGAACACTGATCTCTGCTCCAATCACATGGAGCAGAGATCAGCGTCACTAGTTGCTAGGCAGAATGGAGAAATGCTGTTTACACGGCATTTCCTCTATTCAGCCGTCCCGTGAGATGATCGCGGTATGCCCGCGGCGATCGAGTCCGTGGGTCCCGCGACCGGACTCATGGGGGTCCCGACCAGCGCGGGAGCGTGCCGGCGGCATGGGGGTCCCGACCAGCGCGGGAGCGCCCCGGCGGCCGATGGCAGGGCGGCATTGAAGATTGGACATACCTGTACGCCAATATGCCTGCCCGTGCCATTCTGTCGACGTACATCGTCGTGCGCTGGTCGGGAACCGGTTAACACAATACTTTCACCAGCACAGTGGTGATTCCACATATGATTGGGACTGTCCCATTATTTGTACACATTTGTGTTTTCTTATATCTGTCATTGGACTTTTTTTTTTTGGACTTCACTGTTATTTGTTTGAATATTCTATCTTTTTAATCAAGTTGTTACAATATCACAGCAAGATATTTAAATCTATTTAACTTCATACCTTACAGCTTACCAATCATTAGATGTGGTGGCTGCGTTTGTTTTTCTTTTTAGGCTTTTGTTCTTCTGTTTTCACCCAGTGATCTGGTCAAAAGCACACCTCCTGTATTAGAGTGCCCCCACAGACAGCAGCGTTGTCAGTCTAGGGGGGGGGGGGGGATGTGGTGTTAAATGTACTAGCAGACTTAAATACACTAACAAATGAATGCCAAATTCCAGCTAACACTTTAGAAGTAGTTATAGCAAACATTTTTTTTTTTTCATTTTGGGATAAAGGTTTTACATACTGTAATAAATAAAAGCTGATCACTGTAAGCACCTTTTCTAGTGTTAAATGGTTTGTTTCATTCCTGTAAACTGGAAGAGAGTTTGTTCTTTTGAAAAAAAAAAAAACAGACTTAGTAGCCAGATGACCAGATGAAAACAGAAGAAAGAAAGCATAAAAAAGAAAACAAATTCAGACATCACGTCTAAGAAATGGTAAGCTACAACATAATAAAATGTTTACTTTGGGGTTTATTACTGCTTTAAGATGAATTCAAAGAACTAATCTGGATTCAAAGGATTGACTTGTTGCTCTTTGTCACCCAAATGACAGTTTGATTGGCTGTTACAGGAAATTTCACTATTCTTCCTTTACACAAATATCTGACAGTCAACCCATGTATAATCTGTGTATGACTCTTCTGGGACTGGTATATAATACAAATACATCCACGATGAGCTAAATCTGCATTGTACAAAACTCAGGAATAAAACTCTTTCAGAAGTATTAGACTCAGCACAAAGCCATTTATTGTTGGCGGTTATTTGCATAATCCTAACGGTAAGCTTTTGCTGTTATCTCCATTAAAACGCATACAGGCTTACTGCCAGACATTATATCGATTCAGCAGGTTTTTGTTAAGAATAGCTTTATTAGGAGGAACACGCTTTCAGTGAGAAGAACTTTCTATTACTCTTACAACTTCATTAATGCATCCATTTACTTTCCCAGTATTTACTGAAACTACAGCAAGATATGAACTATTCAGGTTATACACAATAGTGATGGACGAACTTCCGACGGGACGTTTCGCGAAAGCGAAATGCGAACGGACCCAAACGTTCGCGAAACCGAACGTTCGCCGCGGGCCCCATTGACTTCAATGGGAGGCGAACTTTGCAAACCTTCATGTCGAATTTGCGGCCACGTGGTAATTATTAGGGGGTAAAACGTAGTCCCACCATCTGGACAATGACATAATACATGTATGAGGTGAATTTGGGATCGATAACTACAAGCATTTTTATTTTATTTGGGAAATTGTTCTAACAATTCAGGACTATGGAGCTAATGAAGGCAATGGAGGAGAGGGAAGGTCAGGGACCAGGGTAGGCAAAGAAGAGGGTGCAGGAGATGATCACCAGCAGCGTGACATACCGGAATGACACATGCACCGTGATAGAGGCATCTGACAGCAGCACCGTAATACAGAGCACTGACAGCAGCACCGTGACATACAGCGCTGACAGCAGCACCGTGACATACAGCGCTGACAGCAGCACCGTGACATACAGCGCTGACAGCAGCACCGTGACATACAGCGCTGACAGCAGCACCGTGACATACAGCGCTGACAGCAGCACCGTGACATACAGCGCTGACAGCAGCACCGTGACATACAGCGCTGACAGCAGCACCGTGACATACAGCGCTGACAGCAGCACCGTGACATACAGCGCTGACAGCAGCACCGTGACATACAGCACTGACAGCAGCACCGTAAGCAGCCCCAGGAGGAAGTCAGCACAGCACAGGGATATCATAAGCAGCCCCAGTAGAAATATGACACCGCTCAACCTCTTCAAAGAGGAGGGTAGGGGCATATAGTACGGTGTGCTTTTTTGGGTCAAGGAAGTGAGCCAAATGAATTAAGAAGGTCTGTGTGCTTGATTAAAAAAATAGTTTATAGACATATACATGGTCTACTGGTCACATGTGTTGAATTCCTCCGAGATCCATGCCTCATTCATTTTTAGAAATGTGAGGTAGTTAACACTGTGGTGAGCTAGGCGAGTACGCTTATCGGTCACAATCCCCCCTGCTGCGCTGAACGTCCTTTCGGACAGGACACTGGATGAGGGGCAAGCCAACAGTTCGATTGCAAATTGGGCAAGCTCTGGCCAGAGGTCAAGCCTGCCCACCCAGTAGTCTAGGGGTTCATCACTCCTCAGAGCGTCCACATCGGCCGTTAACCCAATGTAGTCGGACACCTGACGGTCTAGGCGTTCCCTGATGCTGGATCCGGATGACACCTGTCGATGGGTCGGCTGAAAGAATGACCTCATATCCGAAGTCACCAACACATCTTCAAACCGGCCTCTTCTTGCAGGCGCTGTTGGATTGGTACCCGCAAATCCTTCTCTGGGAGTGGGAATTGCTCCTCTGCCAGCGCACGCAAAAGCAGAATGCAGCATTTCTCGAAGCAAGGCCTGGAAGTGCTGCATTCTGACAGCCCTCTGCGACGGCGGTAACATTTCCGCCATTTTGTGTTTGTACCGGGGGTCTAAGTACGTTGCCACCCAGTACTGGTCCTTGACCCTCATGCTTTTTATACGGGGGTCCCTATTAAAACACTGGAGCATGAAGGCCCCCATTTGCACTAAAGTGGAAGCGGTGTGGTGGCCTGGCTCCTGCTCATCATCCAGGATAATGTCGTCCTCTTCATTCTCCTCTCCCCATCCTCGCACAACAGGGATCCCAGAAAGGTTTAAAGCATGCTCTTCTTGCTCCTGCTCATCCGCCCCGGCACCATCCTCCTCTGACTCCTCATCAGACTCCTGTTGTTGACTTGTCTCAGATAGAGTAGCCCCCCCTGGGAATTCATCCAGCATTGCGACTTCCTCATCTTCCCGCTCCTGCTCCTCCACAGCCTGATCAATGACACGACGCAATGCACGCTCCAGAAAGAAGGCATAAGGTACCATGTCACTGATGGCGCCATGGCTGCGACTGACCAGTTTGGTGATCTCCTCAAATGGCCGCAGAAGTCTGCATGTGTCGCGCATGAGCAGCCACTGGCGCGGTGAAAAAAAACCCAGCTCCCCAGAACCGTTTCTTTCGCAGAGTTCATACAGGTAGACGTTAACTGCACGTTTCTGCTGGAGCAGCCTATCAAGCATATAGAAGGTTGAGTTCCATCGCGTCGGGCAATCGCAAATAAGACGTCTGACCGGCAGATGGTGTCGCCGCTGAATGTCAGCAAGGCGAGCCATGGCCGTGTAAGATCTTCTGAAATGGGCCGAGATTTTCCTTGCCTGCCGCAAGATGTCCTGGACCCCAGGGTATTTGACAAGGAATCGCTGCACGACCAAGTTTAAGACGTGTGCCATGCACGGCACGTGCGTGATTTTGCCCTGTTTCAATGCGCTAAGCAGATTGGCACCGTTGTCACACACCACTTTACCAACTGTCAAATTGAGCGGTGTTAGCCACTCATCTGCCTGTGAACGCAAAGCTGAAAGGAGTGCCGGGCCAGTGTGGCTCTTTGCTTCCAGGCACAACAGACGCAGCACGGCATGGCAACGTCTCACCTGGCATGTGGAATAGGTTCTGGGGAGCTTGGGCGGTGCAGTGGAAGAGACGCTAGCAGCGGAAAAGGAGGAGGCAGCTGAGGAGGAGAGGGAGGAGGATGGAGTAGGAGGAGGAGAAGAAGAGTCAGGCCTGCATGCAATCCGTGGCGGTAAAACCAAATCTACACGGGTGCCACGGGTTACATGCTTGACGGCCGTCAGAAGGTTCACCCAGTGGGCAGTAAAACTGATATACCTTCCCTGCCCGTGTTTGCTAGACCACGTGTCTGTGGTCAGATGTATCTTGGCACCGACACTGTGTGCCAGAGATACATTCACTTGCCGCTGAACATGGCCATATAGCTCTGGGATGCCCTTCTCTGAGAAATACTTCCTTCCTGGGACCTTCCATTGTGGTGTTCCAATGGCCACAAATTTGCGAAAGGCCTCCGAGTCCACCAGTTTATATGGCAGTAGTTGGCGGGCTATGAGTTCTGACAAGCCAGCCGCCAACCGTTGGGCAAGAGGGTTATCCGGCATCATCATTTTTTTACGCTCAAACATTAGGCCCACGGAAGCCTGCCTTTTTGCAGAAAAATGTGAGCTTGGCGTGATGGAAGGTGGAGTGGAGGACAATTGTGAGGAGAGAGGAGAAGGAGAAGTAGAAGACGAGGCTGGACGGTGAGAGCCTGCAGTGTGGCTTTGTGTGTTCCGTTGCTCCCACTGGGCTCGGTGATGGCTGCTCATGTGCCTTCTTAAGGCGGTCGTCCCTAGGTGAGTATTGGGCTTACCGCGACTAACGCGTTGACTGCAAAGATTGCAGATGGCAACGCTATTGTCAGCAGCGGACACGTTAAAAAAAGCCCACACTGCGGAGCCATGTGCCGGTGTCCTGGGAGCGCCAGATGTGACCGTACATGGTCGATGACTCGCTCCTGATACATTTGCAGTCTGCTTTGTCCCTGCTGTGCAATGTAAGTCATTGCTGCTTCTCCTCCCTATCTGCTGGTCCATATCTCCCTCTGAACTCCCCTCCTCTTCCTCTCTTGTGGGCACCCACGTGACATCACTAGACACGTCATCATCAACGTCACCTTCCCCACCGCTATAAGTAGAGATCTCGGAGTAGGCAGCAACACCGGGGACCAACCTCCTCCTTGGGCTGATCTGGGTACTGGCGTCAGACTGCTGAGTAGCGCTTGTTGCTACCTCCTCTTCCTGATCCAATACCAAGAGTGGCTGCGCATCAGAAATGTCCTCTTGATATGGATCGGAAAATAATTCCAGTGACTCAAGCGGAAGGTATGTGGTGGTGGTGGTGGTGGTCGTGTTGTTGGTGGTAGTGTCTTTGGGGGTGCACATAGCAGAGAGTGAAGAAGAGGGTGCAGATCGAGAGGATGAGGAGGGTGCAGAAGAGTAAGGCTGAGCGAGCCACTCAACCAAGTCTGGTGCATCCTTTAAAGTAATTGAACGCACCTTCTGCAACTTCCCACTTTGGCTCAAGCCTGTTGCTCCTGCCCTACCCCTACCACCCCTGCGGAAGGGCCTGCCTCTTCCTCTGCCTGTCATTTTTTAAATGACCCTGTGACAAAACTCTTAGTCCCTATACCGCTGAAGGACTGCTGCAGTATAGGGCAGCGGTCAGCAGTGGTGCACGTCAACCCTATCTATTGTGGACCGATAGCGGTCCTTACAGAACAGCAGACTGTACCGCACTCAAGCCTATGTACCGTAGCACCCTATACCAAGTTACCAGTCCTTATAAGAACTTTTGTGGAACAAGCAGGTTGTGTGTTAGTGATTAGCAGACTGTACGTCAGTCCCTATACCGCTGAAGGACTGCTGCAGTATAGGTGAGCGGTCAGCAGTGGTGCACGTCAACCCTATCTATTGTGGACCTATAGCGGTCCTTACAGAACAGCAGACTGTACCGCACTCAAGCCTATGTACCGTAGCACCCTATACCAAGTTACCAGTCCTTATAAGAACTTTTGTGGACCAAGCAGGTTGTGTATTAGTGTTTAGCAGACTGTACGTCAGTCCCTATACCGCTGAAGGACTGCTGCAGTATAGGGCAGCGGTCAGCAGTGGTGCACGTCAACCCTATCTATTGTGGACCGATAGCGGTCCTTACAGAACAGCAGACTGTACCGCACTCAAGCCTATGTACCGTAGCACCCTATACCAAGTTACCAGTCCTTATAAGAACTTTTGTGGAACAAGCAGGTTGTGTGTTAGTGATTAGCAGACTGTACGTCAGTCCCTATACCGCTGAAGGACTGCTGCAGTATAGGTGAGCGGTCAGCAGTGGTGCACGTCAACCCTATCTATTGTGGACCTATAGCGGTCCTTACAGAACAGCAGACTGTACCGCACTCAAGCCTATGTACCGTAGCACCCTATACCAAGTTACCAGTCCTTATAAGAACTTTTGTGGAACAAGCAGGTTGTGTGTTAGTGATTAGCAGACTGTACGTCAGTCCCTATACCGCTGAAGGACTGCTGCAGTATAGGTGAGCGGTCAGCAGTGGTGCACGTCAACCCTATCTATTGTGGACCGATAGCGGTCCTTACAGAACAGCAGACTGTACCGCACTCAAGCCTATGTACCGTAGCACCCTATACCAAGTTACCAGTCCTTATAAGAACTTTTGTGGAACAAGCAGGTTGTGTGTTAGTGATTAGCAGACTGTACGTCAGTCCCTATACCGCTGAAGGACTGCTGCAGTATAGGTGAGCGGTCAGCAGTGGTGCACGTCAACCCTATCTATTGTGGACCGATAGCGGTCCTTACAGAACAGCAGACTGTACCGCACTCAAGCCTATGTACCGTAGCACCCTATACCAAGTTACCAGTCCTTATAAGAACTTTTGTGGACCAAGCAGGTTGTGTATTAGTGTTTAGCAGACTGTACGTCAGTCCCTATACCGCTGAAGGACTGCTGCAGTATAGGGCAGCGGTCAGCAGTGGTGCACGTCAACCCTATCTATTGTGGACCGATAGCGGTCCTTACAGAACAGCAGACTGTACCGCACTCAAGCCTATGTACCGTAGCACCCTATACCAAGTTACCAGTCCTTATAAGAACTTTTGTGGAACAAGCAGGTTGTGTGTTAGTGATTAGCAGACTGTACGTCAGTCCCTATACCGCTGAAGGACTGCTGCAGTATAGGTGAGCGGTCAGCAGTGGTGCACGTCAACCCTATCTATTGTGGACCTATAGCGGTCCTTACAGAACAGCAGACTGTACCGCACTCAAGCCTATGTACCGTAGCACCCTATACCAAGTTACCAGTCCTTATAAGAACTTTTGTGGACCAAGCAGGTTGTGTATTAGTGTTTAGCAGACTGTACGTCAGTCCCTATACCGCTGAAGGACTGCTGCAGTATAGGGCAGCGGTCAGCAGTGGTGCACGTCAACCCTATCTATTGTGGACCGATAGCGGTCCTTACAGAACAGCAGACTGTACCGCACTCAAGCCTATGTACCGTAGCACCCTATACCAAGTTACCAGTCCTTATAAGAACTTTTGTGGAACAAGCAGGTTGTGTGTTAGTGATTAGCAGACTGTACGTCAGTCCCTATACCGCTGAAGGACTGCTGCAGTATAGGTGAGCGGTCAGCAGTGGTGCACGTCAACCCTATCTATTGTGGACCTATAGCGGTCCTTACAGAACAGCAGACTGTACCGCACTCAAGCCTATGTACCGTAGCACCCTATACCAAGTTACCAGTCCTTATAAGAACTTTTGTGGACCAAGCAGGTTGTGTATTAGTGTTTAGCAGACTGTACGTCAGTCCCTATACCGCTGAAGGACTGCTGCAGTATAGGGCAGCGGTCAGCAGTGGTGCACGTCAACCCTATCTATTGTGGACCGATAGCGGTCCTTACAGAACAGCAGACTGTACCGCACTCAAGCCTATGTACCGTAGCACCCTATACCAAGTTACCAGTCCTTATAAGAACTTTTGTGGAACAAGCAGGTTGTGTGTTAGTGATTAGCAGACTGTACGTCAGTCCCTATACCGCTGAAGGACTGCTGCAGTATAGGGCAGCGGTCAGCAGTGGTGCACGTCAACCCTATCTATTGTGGACCGATAGCGGTCCTTACAGAACAGCAGACTGTACCGCACTCAAGCCTATGTACCGTAGCACCCTATACCAAGTTACCAGTCCTTATAAGAACTTTTGTGGAACAAGCAGGTTGTGTGTTAGTGATTAGCAGACTGTACGTCAGTCCCTATACCGCTGAAGGACTGCTGCAGTATAGGGCAGCGGTCAGCAGTGGTGCACGTCAACCCTATCTATTGTGGACCGATAGCGGTCCTTACAGAACAGCAGACTGTACCGCACTCAAGCCTATGTACCGTAGCACCCTATACCAAGTTACCAGTCCTTATAAGAACTTTTGTGGAACAAGTGAGTTGTGAATGTTTAGCAGACTGCAGCAGAAGGGCAGCAGTCAAGTATAATATCCTTTCTATATTTGGAAGAAAGAATATTATACATGTACAAGCCTATTACTGTACCACTGATACCAGTCCTGAAAAGAACCTTTGTGGAACTAATAATAACAGCAAGTCTTTAAAATTACCCTCACTGCCTGACAACACTGCTTCCTTCCTGTCCCTATACAAATTGGCAAAAAAAGAGAACGATTAGTGGTTACTGGAACAGCTCTTTTGTGGACCTTGATAGTAACAGCTAATGATGATGATGATGATGATGATGATGAAAGACTAATCTGGCTGTCCCTGTAGCATACACCGTCCTTTCCCTTTCTCTAAACTAACAAAAGACACTCAGGCTGCTGCAAGAATCAGCAGCACAGCAAACCTATCAACACCTAACACCTATACCAGTCCTGAAAAGAACTTTTGTGTACCAAATAGCTAGTGGTTTATCTCTCCCTACTCCACACAGGAACCTGTCCCTATCGTAACAGAAGAAAGAATGTAAAATGGCCACCGGATCGGGTGTATTTATAGGTTAGGGGGAATGTCCAAGTGTCCATGTGCTGTCATGTCTCAATTGGCTGTCCTGTATCACATGATAAACGTGTCACCAAAGGTTAAAGTTCTTGTATACATTAAACACGTAAGTCCGCCGCGGCGAACGACGGAAAAAGGCGTTCGAACGTGCGGACCGCGAATGTCGGAAATTCGCCGCGAAACGACCGCCGGGCGAAACGTTCGTCCATCACTAATACACAACATGCCAGCACATTTTCTGGGAGCGATAACACTGCTCCATTCTTCTCCTATCATATAGCCTCCCAACCACCTGAACACAGGGCCAGTGCTACAACTAGGCAAACTAGGCAGCTGCCTAGGGTGCACTGCTGTCTAGGGCACACAGCCACTGGTGTTCCTACTCTCTTCTCTCTGCAGCAACTAAGTCTCAGCATCAGCAGGCAGCTGCCGCTCCGTTTGCACATAGTGTCAGAGGTGCAGCTTTGACTGAGGACTGTGTATGTGTCCCGACTCCCGAATGAATGGAAGCAAGCAAACATTTATTGTTGGGCGCTGGTAGGCTGCACTTGATGGGCGCTGGTAGGCTGCATTTGATGGGTGCTTCATTAAAAAGATGGGCTATACATTGGTAGGGTAAAGGGTGGAGTCAGGGGTGGAGCCAGGAAGGGGGGGGGGGGGTTCTGCAAAATGAGGTTTTGCCTGGGGTGTCAAAAATCCTTGCACTAGCCCCGCCTGAACACAATCCTGGATATAGCCCTTCATTACCAGGCTATTTTACAGTATTATTGCTATTATAGTATGACTGACAATTACTCAGTCCCCCTGTACCCAAATTAATTTTATATTATTTTTGGAGAAAGAACTTTCTTTTGGTGGGATTCATCATTCTATAAAGCAAAAAATGGCCAAAACTTGAAAAAATAAAAATAATTTTCTATTACAATTCTTTGTTATAAAAGAAACATCTGATGATCTGACCAGTTAGTCTGTTTATCTATTTAGTGACCGCCCACTGTAGATTTACTGCGGCAGGCAGGGGCGGATCCAGGGGGGGGGCAACAGGTCAATTGCCCCCCCCGAGATAGTAGCAGTGAGATTGAGTCGTTGCAGCTCTGTTCGTTTGTGTGCCGCTGCCTGTGTCTCTCTCTGTCACATAACCCGATCAGATCATCAGCGGGCAGCGGCGCAGAGAGAAAGAGACTTGTACTAGTTACGCCCAGCCAGCACTGCAGCCTCGCATCCTCATTGGCCAGCGCCAGTAACAGATTCAGATAGGAGGAGGAGGAACAGCGGTGGGTGGAGCCTCTCTCCTGCACTCGTTGCTAACGCCTGGGCCACTTGGCGTCTAGCAACGAGTGACGTCACGGTCACGCCGGTCACCTGGGGGAGGGAGACAAACACAACGGAGCACAGCTGCCTGCTGGAGCCTGGAGAACAGATCAGGCATCCGCAGCAGCGCAGCCAGGGAGAGCTCAGCCTCAGAGCAAGAGCAGACTGACTGAGGCAATGTTATGCCAGTGACTGTGATAATCAATCACAGTCACTGCATTTGAGCTGTTTAACTTCAGCTAAAAAACGAAGTCTTCCTTTCTGCAGAGTGGCACTTGCAAGTTGCAGCAATCTTAGTTCTGGAGTCCGCCCCTGACGTTGTGGTCCCACCCCCCCAGCTCCCCCTCCATCTTGTCCACGCTACAGGCCTCCGCTCTGCCACCCCTGAGTTAGTTTTAGCTCCACCCACCTCCTCCATCTTCTCCACCGGTTTGTGCAGTGCAGTACAGAGTGAATTCTACAGAGGATATTGAGAAGATTACTGCTGGATCCATCCATCCCATCCATCTCCACTCCATTGCTCCTGCATGGGAACGGTACCCATCCCCTCACCAGACTACCAAAAGAATTGCCTAAACGTGAGTATAAATGAATGTTATGTGACAAATCGCAAAATACATGTGTGCCATTATGTATGATTATTTCTTGTGATCCTGCGCTGCGTTACTTTGGCTGATAATTGCGCGGTTGTGCAGTGCAATCAATGCTGTACCGAAATTAAATTGATATCCTTTTTTTCCCACAAATAGAGCTTTCTTTGCTGGCATTTGATCATCTCTGGGTTTTTTTTTATTTTTTGCGATATAAACAGAAAAAGAGCAAGAATTTAAGTTATATGTGGTTAAACCTATCTTGTCTGTTTGTAATGTAATAATCTAATCTGGAATGATAAAAGTATCACTGTTTTAAACAAGTTTAGGACTGTACGATACGTTCGAGTTCTGTAAGCAACACCTTCGTTTCTGGCAGTGCCCCTCCCGAGACTTGACTCTGGATCCGCCCTTGGCGCCAGGGTGGCCACTCAGCACCAGATCACGAACCTGGTACGTGATCTGACACTTCTGGGTCTGGGGAACGCGCGAGCACCACCGGTGACCCGCTTCCGCTGTGTTTGGACACAGTGAGAGCTAATCAGTGGGTCCGGCGGATGTGATGTCTACCGGGACCCGCCGATCGTTCAGGAGAAAGGCTGAATGGCAGTCTGCAGAGGCGTAGCTTGAAGCTTGTGGGCCCCGATGCAAAAGTTGACCTGGGCCCCCACTACTACTTCCACCGTGTGTGCAGATACACCCACCACACTCCAAGATACTCCAAAGTGGCTTAAGAGTTTACAGTTCCCAGAGTTCCTCCTTACATTAGAGCATACCTCCCAACATTTTGAGATGGGAATGAGGGACACCTACTAGCAAACATATGTAGGCATAGGACACGCCTCCTTAACCTAAGCTTGCGGACCACGCTATAGCCGAATGATGGCTGCAGCGCGGTCAGATAACTCTGGGAGGACGTCAATGTAAGTGGGGGCACGCACCCCTGGGAACATCTGTGACCGACGGGTCCAGAGGTCATCCATTCTCAGCATACTCATCCATCCATCCATGTTCACCCATCCATGCTCAGCCTACTCATCCATACTTAGCATACTCATCCATCCATTGATACTCTGCATACTTATCCATGCTCAGCTGTCCATACTCAGAATACTCATCCATCCATACTCAGCATACTCATTCATTGATCCATGCTCAGCCATCCATGCTCAGCATAACCATTCATCCATCCTCATCCATACTCGGCATACTCATCCAGCCATCCATCCTCAGCCATCCATACTCGGCATACCCATCCATACTCAGCATACTCATCCAGCCATCCATGCTCAGCATACTCATCCATACTCGGCATACTCAGCCATCCATACTCCGCATACTCATCGATCCAGCCATCCATGCTCAGCCATCCATACTCAGAATACTCATCCATCCATGCTCAGCCATCCATACTCAGCGTACTCATCTATCCATCCATGCTCAGCCATCCATACTCAGCATACTCATCCATCCACCCTCATCCATACTCAGCATACTCATCCATCCACCCTCATCCATACTCAGCATACTCACCCATCCATCCTCATCCATACTCATCCGCCAATCCATGCTTAGCCATCCATACTGAGCATACTCATCCATACTCAGTAAGCTCAGCCATCCATACTTGGCATACCCATCCATACTCAGCATACTCATCCATCCTTGCTCAGCCATCCATACTCAGCATACTCATTCATCCATCCATGCTCAGCCATCCATTCTCAGCAATACTCATTCATCCATCCATGCTCAGCCATCCCATCCACCCTCATCTATAATTAGCCGTACCCATCCATATTCAGCCGTACCCAGCCATACTTATTTATGCTCATCCATCCCCATTCATTCTCATTCATGCCACAACAGTTGTCATCCATGCCACTACAGTGCCTCACAAAAGTGTAATAGGTAGTCAACTTAGATTTGACATTTATGCCCCTAGAACACCTGATGGTTCTCCCTGCATGTTAGTCCTCCGTATGTGGCCACACTGTGGAAAAGTCTCACACATGGGGTATCGCCGTACTTGGGAGGAGTAGGCAAATCTATTTTGGGGTGTCATTTTTGGTATGTACATGCTATGTGTTAGAAACATTGTGTAAATGGACAACGTTGTGTAAAAAAAAGCGTTCATTTTCTTTACACATTTTCCAAAAACATGTAGAAAAAAATGACATGTTCAAAAGACTCTATGTCTCATAGATTATACGTTAGGATGTTTTCTTTCCAAAAGGGGGTAATTTTTGGGGCATTTCCATTGTCCTGGTTCTCTAGGGCCTTCAAAAGTGTAAGCCCTTGTACACACGGTCCGAGATTCTGACAACCAAATCCGTCGGATTTTGTCCGAAACTGTTGCATACACACTCTCGGACAAAGCTGTCGGAAAATCCGACGTGATGACGTTATTTTGTTACGACGGGACTATGTTCACGCTACTAGCCAATAGCTTTGGTGTAGGAATTTGATCTGAGCATGCGTGGCACTTTGTCCGATCGGAATTCTCTACACATGATCGGAGTATGTCCGATCGGAACATTTTGGCGGAAAATATTTCCGGCAAGTTGGAAAATTTGGTCCGATGGATATTCCGACGGAAACAGTCCGATGCAGACCACACACAGTCGGAATATCCGACAAAACGCTCCGATCGGACACATTCCGACGGAATCTCCGACCGCGTGTACAAGGGCTAAGAGGTAGTCAAGAAATGATATGTGTAATTTATGCTCCAAGAACGCCTGATGGCGCTCCCTGCATGTTGGGCCTCTGTATGTGGCCATTCTGTTTAAAAGTCTCACACATGTGGTATCGCCGTACTCAGGAGGAATAGTAGAATGTGTTTTGGGGTGTAATTTGTGCTATGCATATGCTGTGTGTGAGAAATAACCTGTTAATATAACAATTTTGTGAAAAAAAAAAATTGATTTTGCAAAGAATTGTGGGAAAAAATTACAACTTCAAAAAACTCACCATGCCTCTTAATAAATACCTTGAAATGTCTGCTTTCCAAAAAGGGGTCATTTGGGGGGTTGTTAGGGTCTCCAGAAATGACATAGGCCATCAGTGCATCAGGTGTGATCAATTTTTAGAGATTGGCACCATAGTTTGTAGACTCTATAACTTTCACAAAGACCAAATAATATACACAGATTTGGGTTATTATCACCAAAGATATGTAGCAGTATACATTTTGGTTAAAATATATGAAGAAAAATTACAAATTTTTTTAAGAATTTTTGGTCTTTTTTCTTTTATAGCACAAAAAAAAAAACTCAGCGGTGATTAAATGCCACCAAAACAAGCTCTATTTGTGTGGAAAAAAAGGACAAAAGTTTCATATAGGTAGAGTATTGCATAACTGAGTAATTGTCATTCAAAATGTGAGCGCACCAAAAGCTGAAAATTGGTCTGGTTAGGAAGGGGGTTTAAGTGCTCAGTGGTCAAAGGAGAATTAACCAAAAACAAAAGGTTAACCACTTCCCGCCCGGCCTATAGCAAAATGACGGCTGGGTGGTGGTTCAGTTATCCTGACTGGGCGTCATATGACTGGGGGCACGTAGACATCCCCGGGTGGGGGGTACAGAGAATCCCAGCTGGTGACTAGAAGACACTGAGCAGTGTCTTACCTTACCAGTGACATCGGTCCCATCGTGGCTACAGGAAGGCACTCCTCTCCTCTTAAGTCGCTGAGCTTGGTTAAAAAAACCAGTTGCCAGCACATAGCAGACACTTTCCCATCCTGGGCTGTTCTCACCCCATGCTCCTCTCCATTCAGGAAATGCCTCACAGCTTCTCCCCAGCCAATGAGAACAGAGGGCTGTGGACTGTGGAAGGCAAAGTGGAAGCCCAGTACTGGAGCGTGGCTGTGGGGCCCTAGGGCAGATTGGAGCTGGACTTTGTGGAGGATATGATAATATGACAGGGAGGCTGCAGCTAGGGAGCTAGGGGCGGGATTGCGATTGTGACCCCTGCAACTGCTTTTGCTATGCCCATGGCAGTCTACCTATGTAAACAAGATAGCAGATCATCGTTCTGTGAGGGAGGAATGTGCTGATCCTGTGTTCCTGCTAAGCAGGAACACAGCTCTTTACATTTCCCCAGTCAAAGCACACCCCCCCACAGTTAGTAATCACTCCCTAGGATCACATTTAACCCTTTGATCGCCCCTGATGTTAACTCCTTCGCTACCAGTGTCATTAGTACAGTAAAGCCTCTCACACATGATCGGATTTTCCGAAGGGAAATGTGTGATGACAGGCTGTTGGTGGAAAATCCGACCATTTGTATGCTCCATTGGACAATTGTTGATGGATTTTCCACAGACAAATGTTGGATAGCAGGTTTTAAAATTTGCCGGACAAATGTCTGTCGGATTTGTACACAAGTCCGTCGGACAAAAGTCCAAAGTACAAACACGCATCGGTCTTGTAAACTAGTGTTCGTAATGGAGAATTAACATTTGTGACGTGGCAAATTATGAAATCTCAAAATGCAGCGCACAATTCTCTTCTTCTTTAATGGGATAATAATGAAGCTGCTTTGCTGGTGATATTGATGGCGTTATGGCAAATGGATTTTCAAAAGCTTTTTTTCCTAGTGCTATCAAGAATATTATGCTTTTTTTTTTTTTTATTTGGGCAAGTTAATTATCCCGTATTTTTTAAGATCAAAGATACAACTATGTTGATGTTCCTTGTCAATTTTACATTGTATTTTTTTTTATATATCTGCCTGCTCCCAAACTGTCATTTGAAGTAAAACACATAGCCAAGTATTATTCTACACAATTTTTTTATTATGCATTAAAAAAAAGAAAACAAATAAAATTAGACATGCTATCTGCCAATAGAACTTAACCAAAAAGTGCATTCTATGCATCCAAAAATATAGAAAATATACCAAATTAAATTATTATTAAACAAAATAATAAAATAAAAGCCTCATGCATGTGTCCTGCTTCTTAATATAGGGGGTCACCAATGCCAAGAGTTGGTGAAAGCAGGGATCCGTCATCCGGAGATAAAATCATACAGATTATTCTCCTGGAGCTCCCACAGCAAAGGCATATGACATAATTGGTCACAATTAATAATGCAACCAATTTTTGGTCCAAGAAATCCTCCTGCTCCTGTTCCTGGACTGGACTTGGGTTAAAAGCAATAACTCCAAGGCCAATAATAAACAACATGTTATAGTAGTAAGAAGAGCTGGTAAAGCTGTAATCCTTGAAGTGTCAGCTATAACTAAGGCTATTGCTGAAACGCCTCAGTTTTATTGTTTTATTGTCAGTCTGATGTACCAATAAAGGACACTTCAAGGATTACAGTTTTGCGGGCTCTTCTTACTACTGTTGCATTGGAGTGTGTTGGGACATATCGAGCCTTGGCATCTGTGAGTGGACCTGGTGTATGGATTGAGTTATCTCTGCAGAGAGTGCTGTTATCTTTCTTCTTTTCCAAACAACATGTTATCTCCTCTGATTTCGCAACATGGCTGGTTGACTAACGACCGTACAGAAACAAACCGAAAAGCACAAAATGAAAAGTGCGAAATGAAAAGCAAAATTATAGCGTCTACAAAATAGGGCAGGGGTGCCCAACCAGTGTCCCAGGGGCCACATGTGGCCTGCGGAGCCCTCTGATGTGGCCCACGACCTCCTGCTCTGGGATAGAATAGAAAGAATACTGTTATTAAAAGTCAGTTTATTACTAAAATCACAGTGTATATATGGGCATATCTATTCTGCAGTGGTTACTGAGCTGCTTTCAAACTGATCCGCAGGTGCAGAGCAGTTTACCTGCAAGTTACCTGCACTGAGCCATAGACTTCTATTATTACCTGCGAGTTTGGTGAGCTTTCTGAAAGTGCACCAAACCTATAATAGAAGTCGTGTTGCACACGCGGTGTGGGTAAACTGCAGCACATCAGTGTGAAAGCAGCCTTGGACTCCTTTCACATGGTCAGTCCGACAGTCCGACCAATTGGACCCTCCATTCACCTCTAAGTAGTGGCAGACATAAACCGACTTGTGTTCTACCTCCAATGCGATCCACCAAAAAGTATCGTGGGCTGCGTCCATGTCCGCTCTGCAAATGCAGAGTAGACACAGACATGCCATCCACCCACTCCGCTCATTGTGGCCCGCGACCGGTTACCAAGTCGCTTAAGTGGCCCTCGCTCTTCAAAAGGTTGGGCACCCCAGAAATAGGGGATAGATTTATGGCATTTTTATTAATTTTTTTTTTACTAGTAATGGCGGTGATCAGTGATTTTTATCATGACTGCGACATTATTGCGGACACATCGGACAATTTTGACACATTTTTGGGACCATTGGCATTAATACAGCGATCAATGCTACAAAATTGCATTGATTACTGTAAAAATGTCACTGGCAGTGAAGGGGTTAACCACTAGGGGGCGGGGGAGGGGTTAAGTGTGTCCTGGGGAGTGATTCTAACTGTGGGGGGGTGGGCTAGCAGTGACACGACACTGATTGCTGCTTTCGATGACAGGGAGCAGACAATCAGTGTCCTGTCACTAGGCAGAATGGGACGATGCTGTGTTTACATCGGCATCTCCCCGTTCTTCAGCTCCGTGACATGACCACGGGCACCCAGTGGACATCGAGTTTGTGGGTCCCACGGGCAAGGTCATGGAGCTCAATGCAGGCGTGCGTGCGGTGGGAAATTCAAAGTAACCTACGGGTACGTTACTTTGCCCAGCCATGCCATTCTGCAGATGTATATCTACAGGAGTCGGTCGGTAAGCGGTTAAGCATTAACATAAAAAAAAAAAACTGGAAGCTGATTGGTTTCTGTGCAGAGCTGCACCAGATTTTGCACTCAACTTTAAATCAACCTCATTGTGTCATTTATATAATTTTTATTACATAGGTAATGGCTGGTTGGCTTCCTTTAATGACTTCCACAATGCTCTATATTGGAAAGCAATGCTTTGCCTTTGAAATAGAAGGCAAAGTCTAGTCTAATCTAGTCTTCTAAGGCTCGGTTCAAATATGAGCTGCATGCGATGCGCCTCACAGCAGGTTCACCGCTTCAGGTCCGATTTCAGCCTGAATTTTGGGCTGAATTTTGACCTGAAACGGTCCAAAAGACGCACAACACTTTTGTGCAAACTGTGTAAAATGGACCCTCGCGCCACTAAGTGCTAGACGTGAAATGGATCTACGTGCATCAAAATAAAATATATAACAAAGTATAATGTAACAATCTGTGGAATAACAAAAGTGCAAGTGCTGCTAAATAAAACAAAAAAATGCTGCGGGACAAAATAGTAAACACAAACTATCACTTGAATAAATTAAAAAAAAAAAGAGTCCTGCGCAAATAATACCACAAAAAATAAATAATGTATAAAAATGTGAAAAAAACAAGAGTCAATGAAAATGTTTCAAAATAAACACACCAATAGTGTAAGTGTGTAGTGAAAAAGCACTGGAGGAAGAACGGGACCAAATGTTCCAAAAGATCAGGCTCCCAGAACTCTCACCTCAGAGATGGAATAATAAGGCAAAAGAAAATAATTCCAATGGACTTCTCCTTCACTTCTCTGTGCACAATCATCAAATGATATAAACTTCTACCACTAGAGGGCCGATTCAACCTCTTATGAGTAATGCTGCAGCATAAGTATCCTCGTGGTGTGAAACTTAAAGAAAACACAGAGGGGAAGGGGGAAGGGAGAGAGAAAGGGGACTCCAATAGTGTAGTGGTTTCCAAAACTGAATAAATTTATTTAAGAGAAAGCAAATGGACTCTCACATTTAAAAAGAAAATATCAAACAGAAAGAGATCTGGCGTATACAGCCAGTCTTACGCTTGTTCCGGTATTCCTACGGCCACTCCCTACGCGTTACGTCACCACGTGACTTCTTCATGGGGATCTTTTGGAACATTTGGTCCCGTTCTTCCTCCAGTGCTTTTTCACTACACACTTACACTATTGGTGTGTTTATTTTGAAACATTTTCATTGACTCTTGTTTTTTTCACATTTTTATACATTATTTATTTTTTGTGGTATTATTTGCACTTTTGTGCAAACTGCACCGGACCTGCAGTGGAGATATGTTGGGAACCTGCATCCAATTTGCAATGGTATGAACCCAGCCTAAAGAGAGTCTAAGGCTGGGTTCACACCATTGCAGATTGGATTCGGGATCTCTGCATCCAATTTACAATAGCAGGAGATTTCGACCGGCTCTCTATGGAGTCGGTTCACATATCTCCATAGCTGTGCATCTTTTGGTCCATTTTAGGTCCGAATTCAGCCTAAAATTCGGCCTGAAACGGTGAACCAGGACGCACCAGGCCCCTGCTGGGAGACTCATGCGGCTCATATGCAAACTGAGCCTTAAATTGGCCATACACTGATTGAAATTTGATCAGAGTGAGGACATCCTCGCTTGGCAGAAGTCGATTATTTAACAAACTTCTGTCAAAGGGACATGTTGGAAAATTTCCCATCGATCAGTGGCTGCAGCCAATCAGCTAGGATTTTACCCAGGTATGTCACTTAACTACATAAATTGTAACTATGCAAGATATCCATACCTGAAATTCAAAATTCAGCATTAAGAAGATCGAAAAGATCTTTTGAATATACATGACTGTGTTAAAGCTCACATAACATTTTTATTGATTGAATTTAGACCTCGTTGGCCCCTTCCTGCTCGCCCCGTCATCCCTTTAAAGTTTAAACCGTTCTGAATACCTGGGGGGGGGGGGTCACATGATCGGAATCCGGTGCTGTTTGCTGCCAATCTTTAGATGAGGCAGAGAACCATCCTTGTGCTGGGGGGCATGCAGTGAGAGCGCTGTCAGCACATAAATGTCGCCCACGCAACATTGCGTATGTGTGGCATATGGATCTTAGAATCCACCCTTATATGAATCGCATTTCAGAGGGCGGTAAGGATTGCTGCCTGTCTCAAAGAGCAGTTATTGTTTTAGGATTCTGATACAGCTACTGATTTAGGATTTTTAGATTTGCACACTTTAAACTGTTTTGCACCTGTTATTGGCCGTCTCTTGTATTATCCAGCAATGATCATAATGAACAGCAGGTGGCAGTCAAGTACTATGAAATATAACAGCAAAGAGCTGAATATTGCTCAGTTTTCACCTTGATAGGCTATTAAAGTAAAACACTTGTTGCTCTTTGGGATTTCAGAAATAAATGACCACATATAACAAAGAACATAACTAAAATCACGCGACCGAGGTATGCTGTGCAGATAGATAAATGACATAATCAGCGCTATGCATTACTGAAAAGCACAGTAAACCGCACATTACTGCAGCACATTTTGAATGGCACACGAATACAGCAGTGGTACACACACCCGCACTCATGTCATGGATTGTGACGCACTGCATTGAAAAAAAATTGATGATATCTTTTAAGATTCAGAATACTTTATTAATCTCAACAGGGAAATGATGCATTATTCATGCTTGTGTTGTGGTGCGTTGCAGCACATTTAAAATAAACTGACGCAATACATGTTAACGTGCGACACAGCACTCGTTAGTGCACCATGATATGGCACTAAAGTGCGGTTAGGCCTTAAATGTGTGGTTTGGTGATTAAAGTGATATTAAATGCAATTCTTTAAAAAAAAAAAAAGAAGAAAATAACAACACGTACTTACATATACACTTACCTGCTTTGTGCAAGGGTTTTGCCCTGATCCTACTCTTCTTGAGTCCCTCGCTGGAGTCCCTGGCTCCTCCGTCCTGCCTAGGGCCCCCAAGCAAGCAGATTGCTGCAGGGGCACCCAAGCAGGGTCGTTTCGGAGCTTCTGCTCTGCGTGTCCATTCACACACAAAGCCGTGGCTTGGCTCCACCCCCCCTCTCCTTATTGGCTCACTGGCTGGGATTGACAGCAGTGGGAGCCAGTTGCTTCTGCTGCTGTCTCAGCCAATGAGCAGGGAGAGTCCCTGGGGAGCCAAGGCTCTTGTGCACATCGCTGGATTGCAGTGGGACTCGGGTAAGGATTGGAGGGGCTGGGGGGCTGCTGCACAAAGGTTTTCTACCTTCATGCATAGAAAGCTTGTGCCTTTACAACCACATTAAGGAACACTATATGATCACTTCTTCTTTTGAAAATACTGGCTGCTATGCTAACCAAGTTTTAGGGCTCATCAACATTTTTGCAATGCATTTACATATGTTATGTAGCACGTTAACATGCATTGCATTAAGGCAGCCCATTGAAATGTGTGGCTTGCAAGCAACCTTAACCATTTCAGCCCCAGAAGAATTTACCCCCTTCCTAACCAGAGCACTTTGTGATTCGGCACTGCGTCGCTTTAACTGACAATTGCGCGTTCGTGCAACGTGGCTCCCAAACAAAATTGACGTCCTTTTCCCACAAATAGAGCTTTCTTTCGGTGGTATTTGATCACCTCTGTGGTTTTTATTTTTTGCCCTATAAACCAAAAAAAGCGACAATTTTGAAAAAAACATTATTTTTTACATTTTGTTATAATAAATATCCCCCAAAATTTATATAAAATTTTTTTTTTCCCTCCGTTTAGGCCAAAATGTATTTTTTATATATTTTTGGTAAAAAAAAAATTGTGGGGGGCGTGGCTACATGTGACACGTCACTGATCTCTGCTCCCGATGACAGGGAGCAGAGATTAGTGACACTGTCACTAGGCAGAATGGGGAGATGCTCGTTTACATTAGCATCTGCCCGTTCTTCCTCCCCGTGAGGCAATCGTGGGTATCCGCAGGCGCACGCTGGCCGCCACTTAACCACTTACAGACCGGATCATTTTGCTGGTCAAAGACCAGACCACTTTTTGCGATTCGACAATTGCGCGGTCGTGCGACGTGGCTCCCAAACAAAATTGACGTCCTTTTTTTCCCACAAATAGAGCTTTCTTTTGGTGGTATTTGATCACCCCTGCGGTTTTTATTTTTTGTGCTATAAACAAAAATAGAGCGACAATTTTGAAAAAAACGCATTATTTTTTACTTTTTGTTATAATAAATATCCCCAAAAATATATATAAAAAAATTTTTTCCCTCAGTTTAGGCCGATACGTATTCTTCTACATATTTTTGGTAAAAAAAATTGCAATAAGCGATTATTGATTGGTTTGCGCAAAAGTTATAGCGTTTACAAAATAGGGATAGTTTTATGGCATTTTTATTAATCATTTTTTATTATTTTTTTACTAGTAATGGCGGCGATCAGCGATTTTTACTGTGACTGCGACATTGTGGCGGACACATCGGACATTTTTGACACATTTTTGGGACCATTGTAATTTATACAGTAATCACTGCTATATAAATGCAGTGATTCCTGTGTAAATGACACTGGCAGTGAAGGGGTTAACCAGTGGGTGGCAGTGTAGGGGTTAAGTGTTCCTAGGGGTGTGTTACTAACTGTGGGGGGGTTGGGCTTTCATTTAGTGAACAGTGATCTCTGCTCCAATCATATGGAGCAGAGATCAGCGTCACTAGTTGCTAGGCAGAATGGAGAAATGCTGTTTACACGGCATTTCCTCCATTCAGCCGTCCCGTGAGGGTATGCCTGCGGCGATCGAGTCCGTGGGACCCCCACATAGGGTGGGGGGCCGGTATCCGGGGGCCCCCTTGTTAAAGGGGGCTCCCGGATTCTGATAAGCCCCCCGTCCGCAGACCCCGACAGCCAATGGCCAGGGTTGTCGGGAAGAGGCCCTTGTCCTCATCAACATGGGGACAAGGTGCTTTGGGGTGGGGGGGCTGCGCGGCCCCCCCTTTCCCAAGGTGCCCCCCCATGTTGAGGGCACGTGCCTGGTACGCGGGCCCCGCCTACCTGGAGACGTGCTCAAAATGAGCGGACTTTTCTCCGGGCGGGAAAAGTCCGCTCATTTCAAAAGTACGGCGGACTGGCATACGCACGGCCGGATTGTCCGCCGAAATGCAAGTCCGGCGGGAAGATTGGAGTGCAAAACTACTTTCTAAGTCTGCTGTACTTTCGGGTAAAAAAAGTCCGCTGGAGGCTACACACGGGGGGATTGTCTGGCGGACTTGAGTTTGCCGGACTTTTCCACCCGATTGTTTGATCGTGTGTACGCGGCATTACTTTAACTGACAATTGCGCGGTCATGCAACGCTGTACACAAATAAAACTGATGTGCTATTTTCCCACAAATAGAGCTTTCTTTTGGTGGCATTTGATCACTTCTGTGTTTTTTATATTTTTTGCGCTATAAAACAAGACCGACAATTCTGAAAAAAACAAAACAATATTTTTTACTTTCTGCTATAAACATATCCAATAAATAAATTGAAAATTTCAAATTTCTTCATAAATTTAGGCCACTATGTATTCTGCTACATCTTCTAGACTGTAAGCTCTAACGAGCAGGGCCCTCTGATCCCTCCTGTATTGACTTGTATTGTAAGTGTAGTGTCTGCCCTCATGTTGTAAAGCGCTGTGCAAACTGTTGGCACTATAGAAAATCAAACTGTTGGCACTATATAAATGCTGTATAGTAGTAATAATAATATTTTTGGTAAAAAGAAAAAATCTAATATTGATTAGTTTGTGCAAAAGTTATAGAGTCTACAAACTGTAGGATATTTTTATTTATGTTTATTTATTTAGTTTTTACTAGCATCTTATAGAAGAACTGCGATATTGTGGCAGACATTCTGACACTAACTGACACTTTTTGGGAACCAGTGACACTAAAGCCGCGTACACACGGGCGGATTGTATGGCCTACTTAGTCCGTCATACAATCCGACGGACAGTCCGTCATACTTTCGAATGAACGGACTTGACCACACACGGATGCACAAACAGTCCATCGAAAGCTTGCGCGATGACGTGTACAGCACGTACGACAGGACTAGAAATAGGAAGTCCAATACACAGCAATGCAACCTTCCGCCGTGTAAATCCTTTCTGAGCATGCGCCATTCTTAGTCCGTCGAACTAGCCTACTCACGAGCGGATTGTCCGCTGAAACCAAAGTATGATGGACAATATTACGGAAATTCCGAAATACTTAGTACGCCAGACTGCACGCTGAAAAAGTCAGCTGAAGCCCACACACGAGCGGACTGTCCGCTGAAATGTGTTTCGACGGACTAAGTAGGCCATACAGTCCGCCCGTGTGTACGCGGCTTAACAGTGATCAGTGTTAAAAATATGCACTATCACTTTACTAATGACACTGGCTGGGAAGGGGTTAACATATAGCCCAATCAAAGGGTTACATGTGGGCCTAGGCAGTTTCCATGTGTACTATGTGTGGTGCTTTTACTAGGGGAAATAATCGATTACATTCCCTGCTTTGCGGGAAAATTAAATCAATTACTTCTCCGCTGACAGGACAGAGCTCTGTATTGTTTACATAGACAGATCCCTGTCCCGTTTGTGTTCCGGAAGATCGGCGGGTGTCAGAGGTACTGGTTGGCTGGAATCTGCTGATCGGCATCTGCTGTGTAAAATCCCAGCAGAGTCGGGTCGCCGGCAGTGCGAGCACCCCCCCCCCCCCACCCAAAAATGACAGATCATGTACTAGATATGTGATCTAATGACCCCTTGCTGGCATATATATCTATGTTATACGGTCAGAAAGTGGTTAAACGTGATTTCCTTTTGCCCAAAAAGACACATTTTATGCTCATCCCCATGAGTAAAATCCGATGGGTGGAGCAAAATGTGTTAGGGGTGGGGCCTGGCTGAGGCTGCCATTCATCTCGCTTCATACACATGGGTCTGCTTCATGATGTGTAGCCTTTGGATCTTTTCCTATGATTTCTTTTGTTTTAAATTATTTCTATTAAGTTTATACACATATAAAAGATTCCACATAATTTCAAAAACAAATATGCAAAGCAATCAAGAAAAAAAAAACACAACACTGCAACTATCCCATAACATGCTCCTCTCAGAAGACCACGCCTTCTGTTCTTCTCTTCTTCTCTTCTTCTTCCTAGAGATGTTGACTCGTCACTGTCTCTGGCCGTATTGACAGGGACGTGTTGCGTGGCGACTTATATAGGGACAATGGGCGGGTCACTGGGTGATGTCCCTGCCCATTATGATGTCACAGTCCCAGAGGATGCTAGGACTATGGACTACGTAGAGGGTTCTTTACTGTAAGAGTGGTAAGGATGTGGAATTCCCTTCCACAGGCAGTGGTCTCAGCGGGGGGCATCGATAGTTTCAAGAAACTATTAGATAAGCACCTGAACGACCGCAACATGCAGGGATATACAATGTAATACTGACATATAATCACACACATAGGTTGGACTTGATGGACTTGTGCCTTTTTTCAACCTCACCTACTGTGTAACTATGTAACATCACTCGGAAGCCACCAGTCACGACACAGGGCCCTTTAAAAGCGCCACGATTGTGCCCTTTCTTCAGTGTGCATGCCCTGATGACATCGGTGCAAGCGTATATGGTAAATATCTCCTAAACCGTGCAGGTTTAGAAGATATTTCCAGTACCTACAGGTAAACCTTATTATAGGCTTACTTGTAGGTTCAAGTGGTGTAACTAGATTTACAACCATGTTAAACATTGTACTGGATATCACATGGAAGCACTTCAAGTTCAAATAATTGTATCTAAACTGACTCCCAGAGAGTGACTCTAATGTTATACTAGCGCTCATCTTCTCTGCTTGCTGGTGGAGCAACTGAAGGCAGAAGATGATTAGCGGAATTAAATGATAATCCTCTAAAATTGACATTATCCTCATCATTTCCCTGTAGGACATCGCTGTCTTAGAAAATAAGTACTGGCAAGAAAGGATGTATGTATATTCTTCTTTTACAGGTAGGGCTTGGTTAAAAAATATCTTCTTTTACAGGTATGCTAGTCAGACAACTAAATAGACAGATGAAAAACACATACAGGACCTGTTTTACCTGCCAAATAAATTGTATTTCTACTTCCACAGCTCTGGGATTTACATTGATCTGTCACACGGCACAGTTCTGTCTGGTAGTGGAAAGGGAGCTGATCTTCTCTGCTGCAGTTTCGCTTTCATTTACATGTCTCCTCCCCACTGCCACCCTATAACTGGACAGGAAAAGGAAAGGCAGCACACTGAGCTAATCTCTGCCATTCTGCTCTCTCCTCCTATCAGTATGTTCCTTGAACTGCAGCACACCTCATTTGCTGCTGATGAAGTGAAACACCGCCCTGGTGTTGGCCCTGCAGGTGTTAACCCGGGGAGGGGGGGGGGGCAGGCCTGGGCGAGGTACTGCAACACAGGGAGGATCTCACTGCGGAGTACCAGAGTTTTACCTTCGATGGTGTGTTCTCGGAGGCCCCAAAGTCCGAACTTTTGATGCATTTTAGTCAGTCTTTCTTCCCAGGGCTGCGCCCTCAGCTCCAAACCAGACCCCAAGAATTTTGATGAAGTCTGCCTTGATGCTGAAGGGCATGGGTACAGAAGAAGGCAGGAACCACTTTCCGAAGAGCATGACTTCCGAATTCCCGCAGTTGACCTTTGCCCCTGAAGCTTGGCCGAAGTCCTCACAGGTCTGGGCGAGTGTGTCGATGGAGCGCCGGTCGGCACAGAACACCGTCACATCATCCATGTAGAGTGAGCATTTGACCTCCTGTCTGTCCGGGCCTGGTGCAGTGATCCCTCTGATCTCTGGGTTCCGTCTGATGCTTCGGGCGAACAGCTCTATACAACAGACAAAAAGCAGAGGTGAGAGAGGGCAGCCTTGTCTGACCCCCAGACAACACTGGAAAGGGGTCAGTTTTCCAACCATTTACCAACACCACACTACAGATGTCATTATACATTACATTTACATATGAACAAAACATTTCCCCAAGACCAAACCTGCACCGAGCACTGCACATCAACTCATGAGAGACACGGTCAAAGGCCTTCTCCTGGTCAAGACTGACCAGGGCCCCGTGCACACAGCGGCTATGAATGTACTGGACCGTGTCCCGGACAAGCGCTAGGCTGTCTGCAATCCTGCGACCAGTAATGTCACAAGTCTGATCCGGGTGGATGATCTGTCCGATGACAGACTTCAGCCTGTTGGCCAGAACTTTGGCGAGGATTTTGTAGTCCACGTTCAGGAGAGAGATCAGACGCCAGTTTTTCAGGTCCGATCTCTCCCCTTTGCGCTTATAAAAAAATCGTGATCATCCTCTCTCTCAGTGTCAGAGGCATTCTGCCCTCCACCACCATCTCCTCATACAGCTCAAGCAGGTCCGGGCCCACGAGATCCCACAGCGTTACATAAAGTTCAACTGGGAGACCATCGCAGCCCGGGGTCCTGCCCCGCCTAAAGGAATTAGCGGCATTGTCATCTAGCCAGAGATTATGCCAGTCAGCACTTTGATCCAGAATTTACAAAGTCTTTGACCTTGAATAAAGCTTTCAACTGAAAATGAACAGGAACCCTTTCCTCAGTACCTGGAATGTTCTCTGTCTCCTTGGCAGTACTGGAAAAGCGTGAGTTAGTTAGTGTCCTTGACAACCCAGCAACCAGGCACTTCTTGGGATGCCAGCTTGTTGGCCCTCCTCCGAAAAGTCCTCCCCCGATCGCTTACATGAGCTGCGGTGCCCCTCCAAATTGAGAGCACACCCTAAAGCCTTGAATCCTCCTTCAGTTACTGCGCCTCGGACCAGTCGGTTTCGAGACTCAGGAACAGATGGATCCTTACCCCAGACCATGCGAATCTAATGGGGCTAGTCACACCGATCATGTTGTGGGGCGGCACACGCTCCCGTGACCGGGACCCCTCGCGGGGCTACCCCGGTCCAGCTCCAGGAACAGGCAGCTATGGCCTCACGAACGAACCTTGAACACGTCACTTCAACATCTTAAGTACCCTTCCCCAGACTCCTCAGCGGGGCCATACGCATCCACTGATTGGCTCCGGGGAACGCTGATACCCAAACGTCCAACCAGGCCTGGCTCTGGCTAGTCATGTGCACCTCACTGTACACATGACCAGGCAGAACTCTAACACAGCCCAGCCAAACTGATGCCAAAGTTAAACCTACACAATCAGCCCTCAGAACCCCTTTACTGTTCTGAGAAAAAACTAAATTTGTACATGGCAGACACCTTGTCCAAAGTGTCGCCGCTACATTAAAATTGCAACATTCCTTTAAAATGGTTGCCTTGATCCTGCCTGTGAAGTGTTGCATCTGTATGATATATTCAACCTACTGCACACATAGAAGAAAAAAATGGCATGGAGTTCCCCTAAAAATACACACCAGACCCTTATCCTTGATAGGGGTCTGATATGTATGCCAAGGGAAACTCTACACAAAACACAAAAAAACATGCCATACGGTCCCTATCAAAAATTCCATTGGGTCTTGTATGAGTTTTAAGGGGGAACCCCGGGCAAAACGAGCACAAAAATCCTTACCAACCTGTCAGGCCAGGAAAGGGGGGTACTTTGCCAGAGGCGATTATGATGAATGATGCTCAATGACCCACTGAAAGTAAAAAACCCACCAATGATGACTCCTAACCCATTGTTGTTTCATTTGCTATATCATGTGCTTTGAAATCAACTGCTCCCTACCGCTAAAATAAACAAAGAGGCAAGGTCTCCTGGGGGATGTAACCAAACAAACATGGTCACAACCATCTTTGGTCAATATCAGTGATGTAATAGTAACCCCATTTCTTTGTTTACATGCCCAGGATTCTCAGAGAATAAATAAATAGGGCCAGGTGACATCACTGGTTACTAAGGACATGGTGGATGGTGGCACCTGACACTTCCTTGACCGGTTCCCAACCAGCGCATGCCGATGTACATCTGCAGAATGGCACGGGCAGGCATATTGGCATACAGGTACGTCCAATCTTTAATGGCGCCCTGCCATCGCGAGTGCGCTCGCGTGCTGGTCGGGACCCCTGAGAGTCTGGTCGCAGGTCCCGCAGACTCGATCGCCGCGGGCATACCCGCGATCGTCTCACGGGGCGGCTGAACGAGGAAAGGCCATTGTAAAAAGCTTTTCCTCATTCCTAGCAACTAGTGATGCTGATCTCTGCTCCATGTAATTGGAGCAGAGATCAATGTTCACTAAATTAAAGCCCAGCCCCCAACAGTTAGTAACACGCCCCTAGAAACACTTATCCCCTACACTGCCACCCACTGGTTAACCCCTTCACTGCCAGTGTCAGTGATTGCTGTATAAATGACAATGGTCCCAAAAATGTGTCAAAAATGTCCGATGTGTCCGCCATAATGTCGCAGTCACAATAAAAATCGCCGACCGCTGCCATTACTAGTAAAAAAAAAAAATATTAATAAAAATGCCATAAAACTATCCCCTATTTTGTAAACACTATAACTTTTGCACAAACCAATCAATAATCGCTGTGGAAGAATACATATCGGCCTAAACTGAGGGAAAAAAATGTTTTTTTATATATTTTTGGGGGATATTTATTATAACAAAAATTAAAAAATAATGCGTTTTTTTTCAAAATTGTCGCTCTATTTTTGTTTATAGTGCAAAAAATAAACGCAGGGGTGATCAAATACCACCAAAAGAAAGCTCTATTTGTGGGAAAAAAAGGATGTCAATTTTGTTTGGGAGTCACGTTGCACGACCGCGCAATTGTCAGTTAAAGCGATGCAGTGCCGAATCGCAAAAAGTGGTCTGGTCTTTGACCAGCAAAATGGTCCGGGGCTGAAGTGGTTAACAACTACTGACAACAAGTGTAATGGAAATTTGTAGGTTCTGTATATAATTGTATTCTATTTTATATGTATTGCACACTGCCCTCACTGTGCACACGGCACTAATAATGTTTTCAGTACATGTTTTGCATTCTTTCGAGTTCTGATTAGAATAAGCCTGCCTATGTAACGCCCCTTGTTACCATAAACGTACAATTGTAATATTAATGTGATACCTACGTAAGCATGTGTATAAAAGCCTTCAAATGCGTCATAATAAAGGAGAACGGTTATTTGGAAAGATGCTGAGCGTATCTTTTGTGTCTGTTCCCTACTGCAGTAGTTATTAATTTGGAACCACTAATCAATATGAGGATAGGAGTTGCCTATCATCAAAATATCCATTTCAGGTGGCGAGCCAGCCAGGAGGGGTTATCAGGTGACCCTGAGTATCCGAAACGAGGAGCTTGAGACGATCCGGGAATTTCTGATAATCAGCCGGCTGAGGTAAGCCTTTTGCTTACATTTGAGTTATCAGACTTCCTTGATCGGTAAGGCATTTTCGGGACAAAGGGAACCTATTTTACTCCCCTTAATCGAACTGTATTGATTAGTGGTTATATGTTATGTTGTCACTGTCTACTGTCCATCAGAGTGTTATAGAGAAAGGGAAGAATAGTGCTGTTCACAGGTATATGTAGTACATCTGCTAGATAAAGTAGTCTAGAGGCAAGAGGGTATAGGCACACGTAGAGAAGACTGGCCAGTCATTATGGGCATTAAATTAAGTAAGGGAATGATGGGTAAGAGACCCTCAAAAATGCCCAGTGCAAGAGGAGCGCTATATATGAACCGAAGGTGCGGTTCCGCCTATACTGAGCCCCTAGATTAATGGTTAAAGTGGACAGGGATCCACAATGGGTAACTGGGTTACCACCAAAGTCCACAGGGACAAAGAATCATGCAGAGTATACAGCTAGAGAAACAGCTATTTATGTGAGCAGGATGGATCAAGAGTGACATTAACACTAGACAGAAAGGGACTTTTTGATGTTAAGTTGTGGGATGAATTTGAGGTCAGGCACTACAACTAGTAAAGTCAAGAAACAGTAATGAGAGTTAAAACAGAATGCTTTATATGTTGTCAGAGAGGGAAGATGGGATGAGCACTATGGCTGCCCGTCTGATCATAGAAGGTACAGTATGTGAAGTATGGACTTACAATACATTGGATGCAAAGGATATCAGAACAAAATAAAGAAAGCAGAAATTTAAGCAAGAAAGTAATACAAAGCGTTAAAAGAAAGTGAGAGAATGATATGCATTAGTTGTGTACAAATGGGAATAATGTAAGCAATTTTAGAGATATATTTGAGTATGTTTGTGAATGCTGGAACCTTTAGTTCGCTCGGTTGTGTCATGTACGCAAATGTGACCCCCTCCTTTGTGCTCTCCTGAAAGAATGTGGCTGACATGAGAGATTGGTGATAAGCTGGAGGACACCATGCCAATTTCAGTTTTTTAGACAAAACATTTATAACAAAATGTGCTGGGTTAACGAATCTAATGATAAACAATGTGATCACAATTATTTTTGAATCTGTTTTCCAAACATGGTAAAATGAAGGTTACAAATTAACTGTGTCTTACACAAATTTAATATCCTGTGATAGTGGAAACAGTGCATAAAAAAAAAAAGAGAGAGAAATTGAGTAAAAATAAGTAATATGTCCCCGTTTAAGGACATTTATCTGTGCATATATATTAGTGTGTGATATTGAAATTATCATATGAGTATTAATTTCTAATATGAGTTTAACAATTTTATTAATAAATATAGATATATTGAAACTGGTTTAGACAACCTTTGGTTGGAAATTAAATCCAGGTTAATGGGGAAATTGGTAAAAAAAGGAATTTGTTTAGATTAAGATAACAATTTTGTAATTTTACATTTATTAAGTGGAAAGAAAAAAAAGATTAAGATGAGGTTGTTGATTTGAATACAGCTGCAATGATGTTTAACAAAGCCAAGATGGATGGGATACATAAGGAAGTTTTTCTACAGAAATGAAATCTTAAAGTCTGATAATAACTTGATGTGCGGTCCATGATGTGAGAGTAATAATAACATGTAAATATAACAGACCCATCACATCAAGTCCATACACCCTGTTAGGATAGCTGCTGCCTGCAGCCAGTCGGTTTAAAGTTTTTGATGGCCAAGTGCTTTCTGGTCCGTCATACATAATGTTGGTCCTTTTGTTTTTATGTATTTTTATTTTTGAAATCCAAAGCAGAATGTGTGGATTGTGAAATAGTGTGCCCCTTTTCCTTTTAAGTGCAGTGGGTATAAGTAGAAGAATATTTAGGATTTATGGACATCTCTGCATGACTGCAGGGTATTCTTATCATTTATTATAATATTGCTAGGAAAAAGTTGTCTTTTTGAAACATGAAACTGGAGTTCTTACACAAACAGCATGATAGAAAACAAGCCATTGTTTATGCAAGCCGGACCCAGTAATCAAGGGTTCACCCCGATAGATCAGAGCTGTAGCTTTATGCAAAGTTGCTATTAGACAAAGTTACAGATATTATTTTGGTTGAATATTTAATTTTTAATAGTCCGACATTCTGCACAGCAAATATATAGCTAAGTGTTTGTCTAATGAAAGGTTCAAAATATGAATTTGTTTTGTGTGTTTATGTACAAATCTAACAATGAAAAATGAGTACATTTGAATCCAGCCACCTTATTGCCTCTATTGGAGGAGGCTGGAGACAAAGAAAAAGCACATGTGTTAAACTGATGACATAGGAATCAGCTGCTGTGAGCCCAGTGCAGGACACTCTCCCTGAAGACCCGAGTATTTACTTTTTTGTAGTGTTATTCCTGGTTTTATACTGAGGATGAAGTTTATCACCCAGAAGGAAACTCTGTATTCAGAGTCATTGGATCCTTTTTCCCCAGCTCAAGAAGCAGAGCTCCATGTTTTAGAAAAGCCTGTGAGCTATAAAAAGAGTATATATTTATATAGATAGTCGAGATATAGAGAGCTTTTGGTTCCATTTGAAGGGTCAGAAGTTTGTTTTTACTTCGGCGGGTAAACCAATCAAGCATGCTAAGTTATTTTGATCGGCTGTTTTCAGCCTTCCAGGTTCTTACTGAGGTAGCCATACTAACAGTAAAACTCAAATATGGAAGCAGACCAGGCGACTCTAAGGATGCTGCATTTACAGCCCCGGACACTTGCTGGGTCTGTGCAACTCACAGATTCCACCCCAGTTCTGGCCCAGTATAGCTGGGATTAATAATTCAACTTTAAGGACCCCAGAACGAGAAGCACAAGTGGTCCACAGAGGGCAACTTCTTACGAAACAAGACTTTGGAAAAGGTGATCATTTATGTCTGCCAGACACTCTTTTCCCTCCAGCTTGACACGTGGACCGTGTCATCAGTCACAAGCAGTTATGGCTGCCTTAGTAAATGAGCGTGGGATAGAGCCAGGGTTCTCCACAGTTGTTTTTATAACATACCACTTCTTGTTTTACCTGTTACCAAAGGTGTTACCAAAAGCTGAACATCCCTTCCAGAGATAACAAAAAGATATATCCAGATGCCCAAGTCAGGATCTTAGTATGTATTTTGTTTGTATGGACATGTTTTCTGGATGTCCAGTGGCAAATGCTACTGCACAGGCCACAGTAAAAAAAAGTGTTATCAGAAGTAGTTTGTAAGTACAGAGTGCAGAATCTACAGAGAGTAACAGAGGAAATCATTTTTATAGGAGAGTCCTTACTAGAAGTTTTGAGGTTTTATTTTTACACCCCCTACTGTCTACAATGTAGTGGACAAAGTAGAGTAAGACACTAGAAAACTTTTGCCTGAATGTTTTATTATATTTTATCATATTTTATCAAGCCCGTAGGGGGATGTTGGACTCTCTCCCTATGAGATTTGGTTTGGGAGTGTGTTGCTCACTTGCTTATATTTTGTCTCAGCTGCTGAAGTCCTCCATTCGGATCTCACAGAGAATGTTGCTGATTTTTTAAGGTTTTTGACAAACTCATTTATGTGTTTTCTCCCCAATTCCAGATCCTAAAAGTTTGGAAGGATCTAAAACTAAAGCCAGGTGACTTGTGGATTGTTAAGAGACATTTATATATAAGGAAATGTTTGGAGACTCAATACAGCATCTATTTCATGTACAGTTTTGCAAAACTTGAAGGAAAAGTCACCTGGATCCACACCAGACACTGTACTATGACTAAATGAAAGAAATCTCTGTGTTTGATTTGTTTTCCTCTTGCGATCACAGTCTAGGGTACTTTTTGATTCAATTACTTTAATTGAAAGGGATATATATATATTTGAAAAGTAGTTTAGCCATGTTGAAGTCATATTTGTCTTTTGTACCTCCATTTTATGTAGAATCGTCTGTGTTTACATATGCTGATAAGTCAGCATACCAACAATTAGGCTAGAAGGCCATTCTGGCCACAGGAGTGTACAGCCAGTACTCTGTAAATATGTCTTATCAATCATTTGTTTTTCACAGTGAAACGTCGTTTTGTAATGAAAAAAGCTGCTCAGCTATTATTTTCTCCACAATGGAGTTTTTGCCTCTTTGGCCAGGACTACCTCCACCTAAGCGTGTGGAGGTTCCAGGTTAAAGGTGATAGCAGGTATGGTTAGTGATCAAAATATTGATCAAAAGAGAGGAGACTGTAATGGAAATTTGTAGGTTCTGTATATAATTGTATTCTATTTTATATGTATTGCACACTGCCCTCACTGTGCACACGGCACTAATAATGTTTTCAGTACATGTTTTGCATTCTTTCGAGTTCTGATTAGAATAAGCCTGCCTATGTAACGCCCCTTGTTACCATAAACGTACAATTGTAATATTAATGTGATACCTACGTAAGCATGTGTATAAAAGCCTTCAAATGCGTCATAATAAAGGAGAACGGTTATTTGGAAAGATGCTGAGCGTATCTTTTGTGTCTGTTCCCTACTGCAGTAGTTATTAATTTGGAACCACTAATCAATATGAGGATAGGAGTTGCCTATCATCAAAATATCCATTTCACAAGTAAGCTGCTAAAGTTCTGTCTGAGCTTGTAGTTAAACCAAACTTTGAGAAGTCTTTAAGAGTCCTATAGGAAGCTTTATGGCTTTTTATTTTTTAAACCTTGAAGGGATTGTTGGCCCCAGAAGCACGTTGGCTGCCTTTTTATGTTAATTTCTGTCATATCGTTATCAATATTAAGTGTTTACGGACTCTTAAAACAACTGCCTGACACTTTTTTTTTTCAATTGCATTTGATTTCCCCAAGGGAGGCCATTGCCCCTTGGTGTCGGGGTTGGACAGGGGCTTTACGGTAGAGCTGTTTAGGTTAAGTCATCAAGCCCACCTCCTTGTTGATAGATGAAGGATACGAATCCATAGCCTCACATTTGCTCTTTCTTGGACTTTTAAGAAAAAAAAAAAAGAAAAAACTGACAGTGATACTAACCACTCACCATTCCTAGCAAAATGTCAAATAAAGGTTTTGGCTGCACTTAGATACAATTACTTGCTGCATTACTTTATGTCTTTTATGTCCTCCTGGAATTCAGCTTTAAAGTTAAAACATTATATAATCCTCTGTATTCTGCATTTTATTGTATTTTCCAAGAATAAATAAAATGTTGTTAAGAAGCCAGCAGCCAAGCCCCTTGGAGCATTGTTTTCTTGGTGGTCTCTTCATGCTGCAGTCCATTGCTGACCTAAGACTTCATCTTATTAATGGAATGTACTTGGTATTCAGTCACACCATGCCTAATATGAAATATTTATGCAGGAAAGTATATGCCATTTTTCTTGCGCGCACAAGTTCCGAAGGCATATTTAAGTGCTAAATGAATTGTCTTTTTTTTGGTCAAATTGACCCAGTAATATGTTTCCTATTCAATTAACTGTAATAATGTCACTTTTAATCTGTTGTTATTCTTCACATGGGGAGACTTTCATGCCCTTTCATCTACTTACTGACTGAGTTATTCATTAGCAAAATAATTTGAATGTTACTATGAAGGCTCAGTAGCTGCCTGACTGAGCCATATTAGACAACTGCTATACAGATTGTGCTTTGCATTCCTGCAAAATTTGCAAAAATGTTCCGACTAACGCATCTTAAAAAAACTTTTTTTTTTTTTTAAGTATCTCAATATCTCAGTATGCACCGAAACCATTTTTTTACGAGTATGAGTACTGATACCTTTTTATTAGTACTCGCCGATACCAATTACCGATACCTACTGCAACTGTTTTGTTTACACTTCAGCTGTCAGCAATGGTACAAAGTATTGAAAAGTTATTTACAAATATATATTGTTCTTTTTCAATGTGAAACATGTAAATATATGTTAAAGGTGTAAAAATATAAACTAACAAAGCTGTCCGCTAACAGCTGAAAGAACCGAGCCGGAAAGTATCGGTTTCAGGTATTCGAGCATTTGCACGAATAGTATCGGTACCGATACCGCTATTAATATCGGTGAAACCCTATCTAATGCACCTCTCTGTAATTTAAGCCCTATACACATGATCGGAAATCCCGCCAGCAAAAGCCCGATGAGAGCTTTTGGTCAGATATTCCAACCGTGTGTATGCTCCATCTGACTTTTGCTGGTGGAATTCCCGCCAGAAAAAGATTGAGAGCAGGTTCTCAATTTTTCGGTCGGAAAAAGTTTCGATTGGAAATTCCAATCGTCTGTAGCAATTCTGACACGCAAAATTGCTACGCATGCTCGGAAACAATTAGACGCACGCTCGGAAGCATTGAACGTAATTTCCTCGGCTCGTCGTAGTGTTGTATGTCACTGCATTCTTGACCATCGAAAGTTCAAAGAACTTTTGTGTGACCGTGTGTATGCAAGCCAAGCTTGAGCGGAATTCCATCAGAAAAACCATCCAAGATTTTTACGACGGAAATTCCGCTTGTGTGTATGGGGCATTACTGTCTTTTTCTGAGATCCAGCGCTGGCCTTAGATGTTTGTGCAAACATTTTCACAGTTTCCCCCGATGCCTTAACAAATGTCATTCGAAAGTGCTTCAAAATTTTGTTTGCTTTAAACATTTTGCAATGAATGTAATTTCCTAAATAAGGGATCTCCAAACTGTGGCCCTCCAACTGTTGTGGAACTACACTTCCCATGAGACAATGTAAAACTCTGACCTTCACAACATGACTAAGCATCATGGGAATTGTAGTTCCAAAATGACTGGGGCCATAGTTTGGAGACCCCTGTCCTAAATGAAAGCCACATTCTCCACCAGAAGTCCATCTTGCGCCTTCGTATTTTCTCATCACTAAGATCATAAAATATTAGAAAATTTTATGAAAAGTCCTTGGAACAAACATTTTCGAACAAAATTCTTCTAGTGTATGGTCAGCTGAAGATTGCTGTTCTGATGGGTAAGGGCTGGATGTTCTGAAATATGTGTAATCCCAATCACTAAAATTTCTCATTAGTGTTGTGACTGTAATTATTGCACTATAAGAACTACAGTAAAATGTTAAAACTGTCCTAAGTTGGTCTGAAGTTATTCAAAGGGGTGCATGGGGGTACATGGCATAATAGAAGAACAGGGCTTATAAAGCATACACGGGATGCAAGAGAAAAGCCACCAGGGAGAGTTAGCTGGGCAGAAGAGTCGGAGGAGAAATGTATTTGTCATGGGTAACCAAAGATTTTTTGAGGATGTACAACAGTCAGTAAAGCATGGTAACTGGTAGGTGGCAGGTCCTCCGGTAGCGAGGAGGGCGATGTTCCAGCTCTGTCCCTAGTTGTCGGTTCCCCAAAAGCAATTGGGTCAGAACCTATGCTAAGGAGACCTCTTGAACTTTGTTGCATGTGTAGCACGACCCCCTTGGGGACTGCTTGGATTTACCTGCTCATCTGCACCACCATGACCCTGGGAACATTCCAACCCACCTGACAATCTGGGTTCAGACATCTTTGCACCACCTTAAAGTAATAAGTCAAACTACTCAATGGGTTTGTATTCTATTAACGTTTACTGGATAACTCAAAGAAGATCTTTGTTACACAGAGGGGATAATAGATCAACTGAACTTTGGATAACAGTCCCAGTTCAATAGAAGAATTCCTCCACAATAATACAAGTTAAGACAAGTTGGCAATAACAGTATTTTATATACACATATGTACAATGGAGTACCCCTTGCACATGACCTGAAAGGATAAGCGAGAGTTAAGAATTAATCCTGGCAAGGCTTCTAAAAGGGGAACCCAGGCCAGCCTATTTAAATTTTAAGCCTAATGAGAGATCAATTAAACAAAAAACGGTATGAGGGCCCTATAAGTAGTAATGACAGTAATGTCCCCGTTGCAGGCCTGATGGGCTTCACTGGCAGTCGGAGCTCATTAACTATATCCAAAAAGGTGCAGTAACAAGGCGCTGGTATTTCTTGAAAAAGGTTGATGCAACTCTTGTTTAGGTACAGTGTTCAAAAAGAGATGCAGTATAGTGTTTCCTCAGGGTAAAGCTCTTCTCGGCCGAATTGGGATGTTGTACACCGCGTGGTAGGCTGCGACCTCACCCTCCCTGAACAGAGGGGTCCGTCACACACCAGGCCCAGGAGGAAGAGAGCGTGGGGCGTGTCTCTGGTCTCTTTTATCACTCTTCCCGTATTCTCTCTGATGACTGCAAAGATCCCTGCGATATGTAGTCAGGGTGCATAGTCATATGGAGCAATTGTCATTCTGAGGAACTACTAATCCCACAATCCCGTTGGTTTGGCTCACAGATATGATGTCAGTTAGTCACTCTGGGCTCTAGTGGACAATACAGTACATAGAAATGACAGGGAATCGCTATGCTTTGCAATTGTAGTCCACATTGCTACATGTGGTATGGGAGCATGAAATGAGTTAAATAAGTGCACATATGAGGTCAGTGCTAGGTGCATAGCAGGACCCCATTCTGTCAGTAGGAGTGAGCTGACAGAGTTATGTTGGACTGGTGGAGAAGGCATGGGCTCAGCATTGTCCCTCCTAAATGCAATATACGTTGAGCAATGGTGTGTAGTAATATGTGGTAATACGTTTTACAGAGGAAGTCTGTATGTTTTATCACTGCACACAGCATATGGCCTATTTCTAAGCTGGGGCTTGGCATTAACTTTGACCTTTACAGAAACGCAGCACCACCTGATCCTGGGCATTGATGAGCGTGCACATGGAAGGAGAAGTGCCCAGCGCATGCAGGGCAAGTAAGCCCTGCCCACATATTTGTCTCAATCCAAAGCACCTAATGTGATTTCTGTCTCTTTTCTCATTCTTCTGCTTTCTGCATGAGTCTCTTATAGCAGTTTATGTTGACACGATACCATACTCATCTATATATATACTGGCACCAGACCATATTGGGAGACAACCTGTCCTCCTCAGCAGGTGATTAAAAGCTGTGCATTTTTCCCCTATGGTACTGTGTAGAGGGGGTGTATTTTAGATTACACTCAGCTCTTTGCTATATGCTTTGCAGTGTGTGACATCAAATCCCCACCCCCTGCCTTCTTGAGCTTGGAAATGCTATGTAAATTGTGGACTTTGAACAGCTCTAGAAGAGAGAGGATCTATAGATAAACAGGTACAACTTATGTAGGAGGATTTGTTTCATCTTTGTGTATCACCTGTAGATAGTCACTTCTCTGTGTATATGTCAGGGTCTACAACCACTCTAAGATTGTCTGCTCTGAAGGCCTGATCTTCTGAAATATTTGTAATTCCTATCCCTAAAAACCTCATACATACAATATCTCACTTTTATGTAAATAAAATATTTTATTATATCTTTTCATGTGACAAGTACACTAAAGAAATTACTCTTTGCTACAATGTAGAGTAGTGAGTGTACAGCTTGTATAACAGTGTAAATTTGCTGTCTGCTCAAAATAACGCAACACACAGCCATTAATGTCTAAACCACTGAATGAATGAATAATTTGTATAGCACTCAGGGCCATCTTTAATATTGATTGGGCCCGGGGCAAAAAATTTCTTAGGGCCCACCTCCCCCCATGCAAGTTCACTTTCCACCTTCTCTGAGACATACAATAAATAGCAGCTAGACTTAAATCAGTTTACTGTATCGGATCAGGCAGCAATTGCGATTAGTTGCCAGAGGTTACAGCATATCATTACTTCTTACTGACTGGTTGCTAGAGGTTACAGCGCTCCTTAAGGCTCACTGATTAGTTGCTAGAGGTTAGACCACATGGTTTCTGCTTGTTGATTGGCTGCTAGAGATTACTGTACAGTAATACTGCTCACTGGTTGCTATAGGTTACAGCACATCATCTCCTCACTGCAGGGGGGCATGATATACATATGAATGCTGCCTTATTTACATATCAATGCAGTTGGCCTCAGCTATTTACATATGCATGTCACTACTATTTACATATGAATGCCGGTTATTTACATGTAAACACAGAGTCTGCAGGTGAGTCACCTGTACACAACAATAGGGCAGAGCTGGGCATCATTAGTAGCAGCACTTCACACTGAGATATCAGGACACAGCAAAGGACTAACCTCAAGGGACAAGGGAATGTAAACTGAGATAGTTGGCAAGTATGAGGCAGCTGCTTTGGGCCCCACAACAATGACAGGGCCCAGGGCAGCTGCCCCTTTTGCCCTGCCTTAAAGACGGCCCTGATAGCGCTACAATGCGAACTGAATCACCTCAAGGCACTGTATTCTTGCTTTGTTGTCAAGCTTCTTAGAAGAGGTAGGTCTTGAGTTTTTTCCTGAAGGCCTGTTGGTTTTCTTCCATGTGAATGTTGGTCGGTAGAGTGTTCCATAGCCGTGGTCCTTGGACAGCGAATCTCTGTTCCCCCTTTGATTTGTAGTGGGATTTGGGAATGAGGCGGGGGTTTTGGTTAGATCAAAGACTGCGATTGGGTGTATAGTGTTTTATTATCTCGAGTAGGTATTGAGGAGCGTCTCCATGTGTCCATTTGTGGATGAGCAGAGGGTCTTGAATGTGATCTGATTCTTTACGTTTAGCCAATGTAGGCTCCTCAGGGAAGGGGAGATGGATACCCAGGGTTTTATTCCTGTTATCAGCCTTGCTGCCGTGTTTTGGATAAGTTGTCAAAATTGGGCCCAAAGTGTCAATATTTTGTGTGGCCACCATTATTTTCCAGCACTGCCTTAACCCTCTTGCGCATGGAGTTCACCAGAGCTTCACAGGTTGCCATTGGAGTCCTCTTCCACTCCTCCATGACAACATCACAGAGCTGGTGGATGTTAGAGACCTTGCACTCCTCCACCTTCCATTTTAGGATTCCCCACAGATGCTCCCTAGGGTTAAGGCCTGGAGACATGTTGGTCAGCCCATCACCTTTACCCTCAGCTTCTTTAGCGAGGCAGTGGTTGCCTTGGAGGTGTGTTTGGAGTTGTTATCAGGTTGGAATACTGCCCTGCGGCCGAGTCTCTGAAGGGTGGGATCATGCTCTCCTTCAGTAAGTCTCAGTATATGTTGCCATTCATGGTTCCCTCAATGAATTGTAGCTCCCCAGTGTCAGCAGCACTCATGCAGCCCCAGACCATGACACTCCCACTACGATGCTTGACTGTAGGCAAAACACACTTGTCTTTGTACTCCTCACCTGGTTGCTACCACACACGTTTGACACCATCTGAACCAAATAAGTTTATCTTGGTCTCATCAGACCACAGGACATGGTTCCAGTAATCCATGTCCTTAGTTTGTGTGTCTTCAGCAAACTGTTTTCAGACTTTCTTGTGCATCATCTTTAGAAGAGGCTTCCTTCTGGAACGACAACCATGCAGACCAATTTGATGCAGTGTGTGAGCACTGACAGGCTGACCCCCACCCTTCAACCTCTGCAGCAATGTTGGCAGCAATGTCTATTTCCCAAAGACAGACTCTGAATATGACGCTGAACATGTGCACTCAACTTCTTTTGTTGACCACGGCAAGGTGAGTGAAACCTGCCCTGTTAAACTGCTGTATGGTCTTGGCCACTGCGCTGCAGCTTATTTTCAGGGTCTTGGCAATCTTCTTATAGCCTAGTGTCAGGGCTGGCTTAGCCCTTCCCTATCTGGGCTGGCCGCTCAGCTGACGGCTAATTGTCAGCTCTCTTCTCTCTCCATAGTTACCAGCTGTTCCTGATGATGCTCGTCTGACCTGCCTACATAAAGCCTTCCAGCTCACTTTACCTTTGCCTTGATCACATCTATAGAAACCATCTCCTGTGGTTTGTTTAAAGACTGGCTTGCTGACATCCCTTCTGGCTCCTTATCCTGCTTGCTGTTGCTCTACTTGGATCCCTGACTTCTGGCCTGGCTGATTACCCGATCTGGTTATTGAACTTTGGACTGGCTGATTATCCGATCTGGTTACTGGACTCTGGCTATGCTTGACTACGCTTTTTCTATTTACCTTTTTATTAATAAACAAGTGTGACCAGTATGAGAGCGTGAGAGCGAAAACACCAGATTTAACACACGTGCTTCCCATTCACACCTGAGACCTTGTAACACTAACGAGTCACATGACATCGGGGAGGGAAAATGTCTAATTGGGCCCAATTTGGACATTTTCACCTGGGGTGTACTCACTTTTGTTGCCACCATTTTAGACATTAATGGCTGTGTTATTTTTAGGGGACAGAAAATTTACACTGTTATACAAGCTGTATACTCATTACTTTACATTGTAGCAAAGTGTCATTTCTTCAGTGTTGTCACATTAAAAGATATAATAAAATATTTACAAAAATGTGAGAGGTGTACTCACTTTGTGAGATACTGTATGCTTTAACATGTTAATACCATTTTCAATATTTTTAAACATGCAGCTTTCATTAAAATATTTGATCCTGCCATGAAGGTTGTCTTGACAACTTTCTGTCTCTGAGACCTGTGTGACAAGGTGACAACACACGATTAAAACAATTGTGTGCACTGGAAAAATTGTGAAAAATTATAATACTCAAAGTTGTCCATAGATAGGCAAAGCTTTTTAAATCTTTACAGCTCATCAGTTGAACCATAAGTTATGACCATAGAATTATATCTTTCACTCCAATGTGCACAACGATACCTAATATACTGTATGTTATCTGATCTCTGTTTACATACCAACATCCTAGGTGTGCATATATGTGCATATAGAGCAGGAGTGCTTTACATTTTTTCTTTTATTTTCATTACGTTTTGTTGTTTTAAAACATATTTGCAATTTGTTTGTTTTTTTTGTACTAATTTCTCTTTATTAAATTTTTAAAGGATTTACAATAGCTTTCACAATTCACAAGAACTCATCATCTCATACATATATAATAAAGCCAAAGCCATATACAACACTCAAGTTACCATAGGCATGACGGCATAAATATCCCCCAACCCCCCACCCTGCCCGTCCCCCACCTTGAACACACGCTGCACGCCCCAGCCACCTCAATCATGGCTGGCTGGTTGGAAGATGATGGACGCCGTCGGGGTCCAAAGAGAGAAAAAAAAAAAAAAAGAAGAAAGAAAAGAGGGAGGGATGCACCCATAGGGCAATCCATCGAGGGGGGTGCAGAGGAGAAAAAAAACCCCCAGCCCCCCCCCCCCTCCCCCGACCATGACCCGGGCCAACGGATACCAAATCTATCCCTCAGCAACCCCACTCAGGGGGTAACCCATATCCCTCAGCCAAGGATTCCATAGCTCCCTGAATTTCATTAAATTATTTTGCTTTATAAGCATCGCACGTTCACACCAGATTGTAGAGTTAATTGCGTTTACCCATGATTCTAGTACAGGGGGGTTTTTAGCTTGCCAATTTATTGCTATTAGTCGCCTAGCCTGGTACAGGCACCTTAATATGGATGTCCTTATTAGGGAGGGAATTCTACCTTCCTCTAAGATCCCCAATAGGCAGGTCTTGGCTTCTGGTTTCAGAGTGGTCTTAAAAACCCTATTTATTCTGTGTACAATTTCTATCCAGTACCTGTACAGTTTTGGGCATTTCCACACCATATGGAGGAGATCACCTGATGCCCCACATCTGGGGCAATCATCACTGGGTTTCCTACCCATTTTCCACATCTTTTGGGGGGTATAATATGCCCTATGGATAAGAAACAAGTGAGACACTCGCTGTGATGGAGATATAGATACTAAACTCCCCTGTTCAAGTGTCTCCTCCCATTGCTCCCGAGTTATCGGTCCTACATCCCCCACCCATCCCCGCCTACTCTTATCGGGTCCCTCCCCCTTCAAGATTTTGTCCCTAAGTTTTATATATAGCCTAGAGATCTGGCCTTTTACTTGTCTACGGTCGATAAGCCCCTGGAACAAAGGAGTTTCAGTCCTCTCAATAACTAGTGACCCGTACTGTGCTTGAATTCCATGCCTCAATTGCAAATATTTATAAAACGTCTTATTAGAAATACCAAATTCCTGCCTAAGGTCTTCAAACGATTTCATAAGATTCCCTTCATATAGTTGCACTAGTCTGCTAATCCCCTGCCTCTCCCATTCCAAGGATCTATCTATGCCATTTAATTCAGCCAGGTTTCCATTATTCCATAGCGGGGTATAATCGGTCACTCCCACGTATCCCATGAGTTGCTTTACTGTCTGCCACACTTTCCTCACTAATACATTGGTAGGGCACCTATGGGCAAAAGAATTGGCTTCCAAAACTTCAACCAAGGATTTATGGGGTGCTTTGTCAATCATCAGTTTGTGGTTTGGGCACCCTCCACTTTGGAGCCCGGCCCCAGCTAAATGCTGGAGCTGGGCTGACAAAAAGTATGATCTCGGATGAGGTATCGCCACTCCTCCTCTCCCAACGGGGAGCTGCATTGTCTGCAGCCTAATCCGGGCTTGCCCTTTCTTCCAAATTAGGTCGCGAAACAATGATTCCAGTTTCTTGAACCATTTCTGGTTGATCCAGACTGGAGAGTTATGCAAGATAAATAAAATTTGTGGCTGCCAGATCATTTTAATTAAGTTGCAGCGCCCCGCCACGGAGAGAGGGAGGCAACACCAGTTGTTAACCTTCTGTTTCAATTTCATCAATAGTGGTGCTAGATTCTCGTTGACATACTGATTTACTTCTCCAGTGATCCAGACACCCAAGTACTTCAACTTAGACACCACCTCTAAACACCTAATAATAGGCGGTAATAAATCCCCAGGTCTGATCATAGGCAGAAGGGCTGATTTGCTCCAGTTAATTACCAGGCCTGATTGTTGCCCAAACTCGCCCATCATCTGCACTACATTATTCAAAGTAGCATTCATGTCCCCAATAAAGAACAAAACATCATCCGCGTATAGGGCGATTTTGTCTTCCACCAATCCACGTCGGAATCCCTGAATGTCCGGGCGTAATCTCGTCAGGACAGCCAGGGGTTCCATAGCCAGTACAAACAGGAGGGGAGACAGTGGACATCCCTGTCTTGTCCCCCTCTCCAACTGGAACGCTTCAGAAAATGCAGCTCCCATCTTAATTTTTGCCCTAGGTCCATTATACAGTAATTTTACCCATCGAATGAATAAAGGGCCAAAACCGAAACGCTCCAGCACTCCCCATAAATAACCCCATTCCAGGCTGTCAAAGGCCTTGGTGGCATCTAGGGCTAATATAGCTCCAGGTCCATCATTGTCCCTGGGTGTTTGTATATTAAGAAAAACCCTCCTAATATTGGTGCTGGTTGTCCTGCCCGGGATAAACCCGGACTGGTCTGGGTGTATTAATTTATGGATACAGTTATTTAAACGGGTCGCTAAGGCCTTAGCTAGTATTTTAACGTCGGAGCATAACAAAGATATTGGCCGATAAGATGAAACTTCCTGTTGATCCTTCCCCTCCTTAAGTATTAAGGTGATATTGGCCTCCAACATGGAAGCGGGGAGTTCACCCACTTCCAATGCATTGTTTAGCATTTCCAGGAGTTCCGGCAGCAGCAATTCGCCATAGCGTTTGTAAATTTCTATTGGAAGCCCGTCTGGGCCTGGGGATTTATAGTTAGACATTTCGACCACTGCGTTTTTTAACTCTTCTAGCGTTAGTGGTGATTCAAGGCTCATTTTGTCATATTCTGATAGAGTTGGGATTGCTGTTTGATGTAAAAAGTCGATAGGATGGCCCTGTGCAGCTGATTTATATAAGTTTTTATAATAGTCACCAAGTACCTTCATAATAGCCGAAGGGCTGGAGACCAGGTCGCCATTCGGCGTTTTAATCACTTGTATTGCTGTAGAGGAATTATTAGTTTGGACCAAAAGGGAAAGTGCACGACCCACCCTCTCCCCCTCGCCAACATAATGTTGGCGTTGAAATATGCGTCTATTCTCTGCCTTCTTCAGAAGTGCCATTTTATATACTTGTTGGCTATCCACCCATACCTTCTGCCTATCAATCGATGGATCCTCTATATACTCTCTCTCCGCCTGAGTGACATTGTTTCTTATTACATTCTCCTGTTCTCGGGTTTCCCTCTTGATTGTCGCAATTTGCTGTATTAGTATACCTCTAATATAGGCTTTTAAGGAGTCCCAAACTATTCCAGGTGCCGCTGAGCCCTTATTAATTTGGAGGAATTCCCTGATCCTATCCGCTGGGTAACTAGATCTGCCAAACAATTCCAGCCAACCAGGGTTTACCCTCCACTCTCCTGGGCCTCTTCTATCTCCCATACTCACAGTAATAGACAATGGGGAATGATCTGAGATCCCCCTTACACCATACTCTATGTCCTGTACCAACCCTGATGCTTCCTTATTCCCGAGAACCATATCTATTCTTGATAGGGTATGGTGAGTATTAGAAAAACAGGAGTACTGCTTCTCCTGGGGATGTCGCATTCGCCAAAGGTCACTCAGTCCTATTTCTGATAGGAATCCCTGCAGTCGGCCTACTCTATTCCTATCAGGACAAGGGAATCTATCCAAACTCCTATCCAATGTTTCGTTGAAATCCCCTAATATTACCCACGGGACACCTAGTTTATCCAGGCTAAACGCAAATAATTTATACATAACCTCCAGCTTAAAGGGAGGAGGTATGTAGATATTAGCTAGGATATAATGTTGTCTACCAATCAAGCAATACAGGAAGACAAACCTGCCCTCCTCATCTATAGAAGACTCTTTACATAAAAAGTCCGTTCCCCTCCTTACTAAGACACTCACTCCCCTAGAGTATGAAGAATGGAAGGAGTGATAGTATGCCTGAAATTTCCGGTTGTTTAGCTGCGAAGCTGTATTTGGGGTTAAATGCGTCTCCTGTAAGAAGAGCAAACCAGGTCCCCTCCCCTCTGTTTCTAGCATGACCGCCGCCCTCTTATTTGGGTCTCCCAAACCCCTCACATTCCATGAAATAATACTCACTCTACTCATTGAAGTCAGTAATTGCTAGACCAAATGCGAAAGATGGCGGGGGGAAGAGGGCTGCCCCCCTCCCCCGAAGACACCCCCTCATGCCCCCCGCGTCCACCACTCTCCCAATACGTACAGCGTGTGTTCAAAGACCTACCCACCCACTCCCCCCTCCCACCCCCTCCACCCACCCAACCCTGCCCATCAAGGCGTCCCCTAGGGGTCTCCATTGTGGCCCTCTTACTCAAAACACAACCAAAGCCCAAAGTGCCCCACCAACCCCCCACGACCAACCCATAAACCTACCCTCCCTGACTCTAAGGAAGATGTCATGAACTTATTATGGCATAAAAAATGGACCCTTCTCCCCCCTCAATGGATAAGGAGGGGAATGGAGAGAAGAAAGAGAGAGAGAAAGAGAGAGAGAGAGAGAGAGAGAGAGAGAGAGAGAGAGAGAGAGAGAGAGAGAGAGAGAGAGAGAGAGGGAAAGAGAAAGATAGAGAGAAAGAGAGAGAGAGAGAGAGAGAGAGAGAGAGAGAAAAGAAAAAAAAAAAAAAGGGGGGGGGTAGGGACACCCCAACTCCCCACACTTACCCTCCTAACAGGCAAGTGCAATGTTATTTAGGTATTATTCATACTATAATAGTGTCCACATTTTATGCCCCTCCACCCCTTAATAAATACCAGATAATAATATAACACGCCTTGTCATCTCTATTACCTCCATTTATAAAGACAGTGCTAAACAAAAAAAAAAAACAAAAAAAAAAAAAAAAGAGGAAAGGGGGAGGGGAGAAGGGGGGAAAACACACCCACTCCCCATACTTCACTCCTAACGATCAAGTACAGTGTTATTTATGTATTATTTATACTATAGTAGTATCTACATTTTGTCCCCCCCCCCCCCACCCCATAATAAGTGCCAAATAGTAATATAGCACACTTTGTCATATCTATTCACCTCCGAAAAACAGTGCTAATACTTAGTGCATCCCTCTTCTTAAAAAGAAGGGGGAGAGGAAAAAAATAAAAAAAAATAATAATAAATAAATTAATAGAAAAAAGAGAAGGGGGGGGGGGCAACAGCTCCCCACCATTACCTTCTTAATAATCCTATCCAATAATATTTATGCTATAATAGTGTCCTCATTTTGTTCCCCCCACCCCCCCTCTCCAACAATAAGTGTCAGTTAATAGCATAACACCCTTTATCTAGTTAGTTGCATCTATATATAAATACAATATTGCAAATTAGTGCAAATTAATACAAATTAGTGCTTCATTTTGTGCAAATTTCATCACAAGAAAAAAAAGAAAAAAAAAAAAAAAACATTTAATTTTTTAACCCCCGGAGTTAGGGGGAGCAATCCCTCACCCTCCTCAATCCATTCCTCAACCCAATCTCCTCCCTCCCTTAAAATTAAACTTATAAACATAACAGTCCTAAATAACTCTACAAATCCCCCTTATGTTCCTCCAACCACCTTTCGACCTCAAGTGGAGCATTAAAAAAAAAAGTTGACCCCAAGGCAGTCATTCGTAGTCGGGCAGGATATAGTAGTGCGCAAGTTATCTTGTATTTTTGAAGAATACGTTTGATAGGGATAAACTCGGCCCTCTGCTTCTGCAGGTCCGGTGAAAAATCCGGATAAAATGATACTCTAGTCCCCTTATAAAAAATATCCCTCAATTCTCTAGTTCTTCGCAGCAGGGTCATTCGATCGTTGTAGTTGACAAATTTCAATATTAGTGGTCGAGCACGTTCCTCCGATGATCGGGGTCTCGAGGGGACTCTGTGAGCCCTTTCTAAAGCAAAAAGTGGAGAGAAAGAAGTGTCCCCTAAAAGCTCCCTAAACCAACTCTCCAAAAAAGCTATGGGATTAGAGCCCTCACTTCCTTCTGGAAGGCCAATCAGGCGCACATTGTTCCTGCGATTTCTGTTGTCCATTTCATCTATTTTTGATGTTTGTGTAGCTATTTGTTTCTGTAGTCCAGTTATTTTTTGTTGTAATGGGAGGAGCTCATCCTCCACCACACTTAATCTTCCCTCAAGTACAGTCGTTCTTTCAATAGTGCTGCTTAGTAATTGACCCATAGAGTGTAATTCGTTTTTTATGTTACTCAGCTGTTTATCAAGTCCAGAAATACAATCCTTACATTCATTAACCGCTTGCAATATATCTCGCAGTGTGGGTTCGCCTTCCCCCAACACAGGGGGTTCTAATAATTCTACTGAGCTATATATTGCCTTGCCCTCCTCTGGGGTTAGGTTATTCCCCTTTCCTCCTACAGTTTGAATAGCTGGATTTGGGGCTAGGTGGCTAGTGCTTCTCCTTTCCAAAGTTGTCCCCTGTGGCTTTGTTTGTCCAGCTGGCTGATGATGTCCTCTCCTACTTGGGGAGGTTACATGGGCATAGCGTTCAAGTTTTGTGGCTGCTGCTGCCGCAGAGGCCTGATTTAGTTTTTCTCTGGCCGCTCGGGTTTTATGATTCCCCTCGCCATACGGCGTATCCTCCATAGCCCTTTTACTAAGCATGGTATTGATGTACGCCCTGGTATTGATGTAAACTTAACCAGCAGTGTGACAGGGCCCAGAAAAAAAAAAAAAAAGGGGGGGGGGGAAGAGGGGGATACTATCAGCGGTGGCGAAAAAGGAGCCGAGCACTCTATCGAAAAGGAGGAGGGGGGGGACACAATGCAACACAATGCAATGGCAGTCTCTCTTCAATTCTGCTCAGTTTATCCTCCCTATAGTCAATAGAGTCAATATATCATAATGTCCGCAATCCAGGGATCCAGCAATCCGGCTACTTAGAGTAAGAGAGGGAGAGAAGGGATTTCACCGGGGGAGAGGGGTTTATTAAATTATCTCTCAGCGCTCAGACCTTCCAAATTCTGACAGCAACATCAAAAAGTATCCACAATCCTATGTCCACAGTCTAATCCCAGCCCTTTCTCTCTCTCCCCCCTCCTCACTCTCACTCTCCTGTAGTACCGTTTAACTGAGCCGTTACCTTAGGGCTATTCAAGTGCTCCTCTATTCCTGGATCAGGCAGGGCTCAATGCAAGGGCTGAGATCCACACTGACCTAGACTCCGTAAAGGTGGCTTCCTTTGGCTTGCTTCAGGCGTCCCCACGCCGCTTACTATGCTGCTATACCTCTCGGGATCTCGCGATAGCCCAAGCCGGCAGCGGGATCTCCTTCGGCCGCACCAGCTGGTTCCGAGGCGATGGACGCTGGTCTCCCGAACTCCGCCGCCAAACACCACTCGGGATCCCGCAATCACCCGAGGTGCCCTCAAGCACCGCCCCGGCTTCTTCCGCGGGGATGAACACCGCTCTCTCAAGCCACCACCCGGCCCAGAGTTCTCATGCCTCAGCAAAAGAAGAGGGTAAGGTGGTCAGGATACGGAGAGACAATTGCTGAGTTCAACACACATTTCTCAGCAGCTTTTCTCATCAGGGAGGCGGAGGGAGGCACAGGTGGAGCACCTGAACATTCTCACACTCACTCACACACCATTCCGGCCACTCCCCCCTCGAATGGGCACCTTTAGTATTACTTTAACTCCTGCCCCCCAGCCTTGGTGTCCAAACATATTTGCAATTTGTAATTAATATACAAAGCTTCCAATATCTATTTACATTGCTGTTATAGTAATTTTTTTATTTTTATTTTTTATCAGTGTGTAGCACTGACCCCCGAAGGAGCTGCTTGTTTTATTTGGGCTTGCCGTTACCTCCTTATTTGCTTCTCGGTCTTGGGGTTCCTGTGGTAGATGGCCCAAAGAATGTGGAAACTGACACTGAATACTCTTTTGGGTTATTTATTTAGAACAGAAAACAGAGTCTTTCAATAAAGGGTAGAGGTTTGGGAGCGAGTTCAGGTACTTAGATTGCAAAAATGGAAGCCTTTAGAGAAAAATACAGAGAATAGCAACTGTCTCACAACTGCATTTAACAACCCCCGGATAGACCTCCTCTCACTAGGCCTAGCAGCCGGTAGGGTGCTCGGTAAAGTCTCTGCCATGGACTTAAGAGGTACGCTTGAGCGTTACTGAGGGACGTAGATAAATTTAAAGAGCTAACATACGGTACCATGTTCTCTCAGCCGATCCGGCGATACCGTATGCATGTTGATCCATGTTGCGTCCTTCAACTAAGGCTCCAGTCTCCTTCATAGAAGCCAGCCTTGCGCACGGCCTTCTTCTGAATAGTCCTCCCCTGGGGTTCTTCAGTTGCTGGGCCTCTCCCTTCAGATGAGACAGCACGGGAACCACCCTTGTATCAGTAGACCCCGAAATCCATTCAGGCCTGTCCCTGCAGTTGCGTTGCCTTGGGCCAGCCGGCCCTGAGACTCGGGACGCATGATTCCTCACCCCAGGCCAGGAGGGCCATGGGGCTGGGTCAGGAGGACCACCAGAACCAAACAGACAGAAAATAAAAAAACACCAACCACGTGGCGTTGGCACCTTAAATACCACCCCCAGAATGCGCAGCAGGAGAACACTTCCACTGGGCTGGTTCCGAGAGAATAGTGGCATTCAATACACCCAGCTAGACTGCGCTACTACTCTTGCCAGTGATGACGACACCTGTGGACAAGGAGAACCCAGTGCAAGCCAGCTGGACTGGTACTGAAACAAGAAATTTAGAGAAATAGCCCCAAAACCCAACGGTGGTTTCTGGCAAATTAACTTTTCTAAAAACCATAGAGTCTGCTCGTCAGGAGTCAGCGTTACAAATGTTAGTTAAAGGGGTTGTAAAGTCTGAAGGTTTTTCACTTTAATGCATTCTATGTGTTAAGGTGAAAACCCTACTGTGTTACAGCAGTCCCCCAGAGCCCCCCTTTTTCTTACCTGAATGCGATTGTTCCAGCGACGAGCACAAGCCCAGCAGCTCCAGCCGCTATCTCGGGTCCTCATTGAATAGATTGATATCAGCAGAAGCCATTGGCTTCTGCTGCTGTGAATCAAATCCAGTGACACAGAAGCTGTGTCAATGGAAGCAGCAGCAGGACTCGGGAGCACGCCCGCATGGATCCTCCTACAGAAAACGGTTCTCCCCCAGAAAAGGAGGATCGGGGCTGCTCTGTGCAAAACCCTTGCACAGACGAGGTAAGAATAACACATTTGTTATTTAAAGGGGTTGTAAACCTTCATGTTTTTTCACCTTAATAAATCCTATGCATTAAGGTGAAAAAACACCTGGCAGTGACCGGTCCCTTAGCCCCCCATTTTACTTACCTGAGCCCTGGAACTTAACCCTCCGGGGACATGCTGTCTCTCTGTCTGGGGTTCTCAGCTCTTGCTTGGATAGATTGATAGCAGCGTAGCCATTGGCTCCCACTGCTGTCAATCAAATCCAATGACGCAGGCACTGGGGGCGGGGCCGAGTCAAACATTCAGCGGCTATGGACACCGAATGCTGGACTCGAAAGCATGCCAGAAAGGTAACTGCCGGGGGACCCCAGAAGAGCAGATTCGGGGCTACTCTGTGCAAAACAAGCTGCACAGTGGAGGTAAGTATGATATATTTGTTATTTAAAAAAAAAAAAATGAACCCTTATAATCACTTTAAAAAAACAAAAACAAAAAAATAACAAACAAACCTTTACAATTACTTTAAAGTGGTTGTATACTCAATTTTTTAACTTTTACCTACAGGAAAGCCTATAATAAGGCTTACCTGTAGGTAAAAAAAAATATCTCCTAAACCTGTACGGTTTAGGAGATATTCCCCTCGGTATGCGCCGCTGACTGCAGCGGCGCATGCGCACAAGGGTATTCTCGGCCTGAAAATCCGGCAGTGGCCAGCCGGAATGAAATCTCCCGCGCGCATGCGTGGGAGTGACGATATCGCGGCTCCGGCCACTCACAGCGCCGGAGCCGCGATACCCGGAAGAAACGCCGAGGGAGCATGTCAGCTCCCTCGGCGTGGATCGGGCCAGATGTTGGGGCCTCGTTCTAAGGTAAGTATTTCATAATGAGCTAGTATGCGGTGCATACTAGCTCATTATGCCTTTTGCTTTGCAGGTTTAAAAAAATAAATAAAAATGTGCGGGTTTACTACCGCTTTAATTTAAATAAATTACCAGCTGATCCTGCTTCCTCACTTATTTGTATCTGAAACACTACTCAGCCATTATTCAAATATCTGATTCCCTGATTGGCACTCAGTCAATACTGCAAAACTGATTGTTAGGAATGAAACATATGAGACTGATAAAGCTAGTATAGAGGGACAATGTGGTCTATTCAATCAGTATGTACTGCCTTTCATTCTACTTTTCTACTGTTTATCTAACTTTATTGTTATGCAAGCCCCCTTGTGATTGTAAATTCAGTGGGGCAGGTCTTCTTTATAGAGTCATCATGAGTCAAACTGACCCCAATATGTTCCCTGCATTGCTTCCAAACAATTTAAGCACAGGCAGTACTCAACTTGTTTACATTCCTAGCTGCAGGTGGCCAAAATCCAATGGCCGTGAACTTCAGAACAGAGTGCTTCCTATTTATTAATGAAAGTGGGAGTATTGGTGAACACATCATTCTATACCTCTGCCATCCCACCTTCCTGATTTTCAGAAGATTTGGCCTTCCTGGTTGTAACACTGATGCCGCGTACACACGATCAAACAATCAGGTGGAAAAGTCCGGCAAACTCAAGTCCGCCAGACAATCCCCCCGTGTGTAGCCTCCGGCATACTTTTTTGACCCGAAAGTATGGCGGACTTAGAAAGTAGTTTTGCACTCCAATCTTCCCGCCGGACTCGCATTTCGGCGGACAATCCGACTGTGGGTATGCCAGTCCGCCGTACTTTTGAAATGAACGGACTTTTCCCGCCCGGAGAAAAGTCTGCTCATTTCGAGCGGGTCTCCAGGTAGGCGGGGCCCGCGAAGGAGACGTCTCTGGCCCCGCCACCTGGTATTGACTTAAAGGGGAACCCCAACGCCGAAAAAATCGGCGTGGGGGTCCCCCTTCAGGTCCACATCAGACCCCTGTCCGAGCACGCTACCCGGCCGGCCAGGAAAGGGGGGACGAGCGAGCGCCCCTCCTCCTGAGCCGTACCAGGCCGCGTGCCCTCAACATGGGGGGTGCCTTGGGGAAGGGGGGCCTCGCGGCCCCCCCACCCCAAAGTACCTTGTCCCCATGTTGATGAGGACAAGGGCCTCTTCCCGACAACCCTGGCCGTTGGTTGTCGGGGTCTGCAGGCGGGGGGCTTATCGGAATCCGGGAGCCCCCTTTAATAAGGGGCCCCTGGATACCGGCCCCCCACCCTATGTTAATGAGTATGGGGTACAATGTACCCCTACCCATTCACCTGTGAAAAAAAGTAAAAAAAAAAACAACACAGGGTAAAAATAGTTTATAGCACAGCTCCAGGGGTCTTCCGTCTTCGGGGGTCTTCTCGCCGGACTCCTCCGCTATCTTCTGCTAGCTCCTTTGCTAGCGGAGGAGCCCGGCTTTCTTCCTCGCCGTTGGCCCCTTCTTCCGACTTCGGGGGTCTTGTTCCCCTCTTTGGGGGTCTTGTCCCCCTCTTCGGGGGTCTTGCCCCCCTCTTCGGTTCTTCTGCCGGGCCACCGCGCCTTCTTATAGCTCTTTTACAGGTGGTGGCCCGGTCTTCTGTCGCCGCCGCCTGTGTTGTGTTTTTTTTTTGTACTTTTTTTCACAGGTGAATGGGTAGGGGTACATTGTCCTGGTACGGCTCGGAGGGGGGGGGGGGGCGCTCGCTCGTCCCCCTCCTTTCCTGGCCGGCTGGGTAGCGTGCTTGGACAAGGGTCTGATGTGGACCTGGGGGGAACCCCACGCCGATTTTTTTCGGCGTTGGGGTTCCCCTTTAAGCCCATACCAGGTGGCGGGGCCAGCGACGTCTCCCTCGCGGGCCCCGCCTACCTGGAGACGTGCTCGAAATGAGCAGACTTTCCTCCGCGTGTGTGGGCGAGTCCGTTCATTTCAAAAGTAGGGCTGATAGTACGGCGGACTTAGTACGCCGTATTAGTCCGCTGAAAAAGTGCAGTGTGTGGGCAAGTAGCTCGTTCGGAAAGTCCGACGTACAGTCTGGCGGGAAGTCCGCCAGACTAAGTCCGTCGGATAGTCGGCTACGTGTGTACGTGGAATGAGTGTTACTCAGGCTCAGTACTTTAGGCATAGCTCCCAAGTGTCGCTGATTTCGAGGGACTGTCCCTGATTTGGAGCAATGTCCCTCTGTCCCTCTTTCCTCCTTATTTGTCCCTCATTTTGGTCTGATCCATATAGATGTATATAAAATGCACTTTTTATCTATCAAAAAGTGTTTCCCAGTGCTAAACCTTTCATCTGATTTCTAAATTGCTGCATTTGTAAATTCCAAAAGCCAATACAAAGGAATACTAGTGGTAAAAAAAGCACTTGTGAGTTTAACCAATCTTGTTTTTTTTATACAATTCACCTTTAAGGGGGTGTGGTAAGGGGTGTGTTCTATGCCTGCATAGTTTTGCTGATAGGTGTCCCTCATTCCCATTTCAAAGTTGGGAGGTATGCATTAGGTACTGTGAGTACTGTGGGCATCAACTTCCTACTGCCCTTGCCTTACATTAAAATGCTGCATGGTGAAAGAGGGTGAAGGACACATATGATATCACTAGACTGGACTGAAGACACCTGAAAAAAAAAAGTATTACCGTACTTTTCAACTCAGCTTAAGGAAAATCACTTGGCTGGAGCTCAAGCACTGCTTTTTAATGACAAAAAGTAGAATTTTGCTTAAAACCTATGTAGCACCAACCATGTGAGGCTCGCTCGAAGATGACTGACCCCAAAGGTTGCCCTGACCTTGCAAGCCTCTCGATACCTCTGACACCCTGGGTTCAGACATATTTCAAAGTGATAATGCAATTACACAGACACCAGACTATAGCAAAGTAAATAAGTATTTTGCATATGATTCTTAAAGCACATAAGAATAAGAATGGCTTAGACAAATATCTTTCAGTGTTAAACTCTTGTGTTAAATAACAATAAGTCAAACAGTAGTAACAAGTATGTTCTGAAAGAACCTATGACCCCAGGTATAGAAGGGAAGAGAATGACCTTTTATGTCAGGTTGCGCCCTTTAAATCCTGATGCCACGGGCCCAACAAGTTTGTGGCAACATTTATAAAACAACGAAGTTACAAGAAAAGCAATAATTAAAGTGGTTGTAAAGGCAGAACGTTTTATATTTTAAAGTGTTACTAAACCCAGAACATGCATTGACTATATCTGGTCTCCCACAGTACACAAAACATGGAAATGCAATTATTTTAGTAAATACAAACGGTTCTCATCAGCAATATATAGCAGCCTTGTGACTTCTATCAGTTCCTATTAATGCTTGTAGGAGGAGGTTTCATTCTCCCCTGATCCTCTGTCTGGACATGTCTGGACAGTGCTGATTGGCCCTGTACTGATCACATGCACTCTCCCAAATAATAAAATAACTTAATAAAATAACTCTCTAGTAATACACAACAAACTGAGCATGTGCCACCCATCTCCTTGCTCTGTAAATATCAGGTTATTTTTTTGGAGACAGTGAAAAAAGAGGAGGAGCAGAGAGACAAGATCAAACAGCCTTTATACACTATGCAAAGGATTAACCCCTCCACAGTGAGTATAACAAGCATGCTTTACTGTATATACAGGCTGATTTTACTGTTGTGGGTTTAGTAACACTATAATGCATTCTATGTACCCCAGTTGAAGTCTATGCAGACGAAACGCATAGGGTTAATATGCTTGCTGAGCCACGTTTTTTACTGTGCATTTTACCTGTTTTACCTGTTCAATTGAACCTGCTTTAATATAGCTCTCCTTGGCCTGGGTGTTGGATGTTCATTTTTGAACACATTTTTATTCGTATTTGGATTTATACTATGTGGAGGTCCTCTCTTCTTTTCATATTTTGAAAATGATTACCATTATCGTGAGGATTGGAGATGACTATCGGTATATACAACAACTTTGATCGATTGGTGAAGGAGAGAAGCGAGCATTCAGGTTTTTGAAACCCATCCATATTCGGTTTACTTCTGTGGTGAGTTAAGGTCTGTGTCACTCATTGACCAACTAAGGATAAGTCTGTACGTTTCATCTTTCCGGACCTTAGCTACACCTACCATATTCCAATATAAGTTCGATTTGACTCACCGCCACCAGCACATGAGTCTACCAGTTCGGGTAAGAGTAGCCCATCCTCTTCCTTGCCCTCAGAAGGTGAAAGCACTACCCTGGGTGTCCCTTTTAACCTTAGAGTGCACTGAAATGCGATACAGGAATCTAGATAATGCACCAATTGTCCTGTACTAACTTGCATGAACATTTATCTGTCATATTGTTACGGACTTTCATCAGCTTTTTTGTTGTGTTGTTTATCTTTATTGTGCGGTTACATTTTTTGGAACTGTATATCTTGGATTATAGGCACTATATTACATTGCATTTGAGAATATATCTATACTATTTTAAGGTCATATCTGGGTATACATTCATATTGTTTTTATGTTATGTAGAGCTTTCTTATATATCTCAAGGTGCACGCAACCTTTTGAATCAGTGTTGTAATACACTTTAGGTTTTTTCACATTTTCACGCTATTTTATTTCATATTTGATCGCCTATATATTTTTCCACATTATTATCTTGTATTTGGAATCTTCTGTGATATACTACATAATATCCCTTTGTTTATATATAGGTATATTTGAGTATATGCGATTTCACAACATTTAAATAGTGGTCTTGTGATTTGCACATCCAACTGTTACATTTGTTTGCTTGTAAAATTCACTTACACTCTAGTTTTCAATATTATATTAAAAGTGAGTTCAGGTGACTATATGCATTTTCACATCGCTTATGCGGTTGCATTCTGAAGTCGCATGTTCCAGTGACACATTTTAATTGTTTTATTTTGGTTGTAACTTTTATACACTCTAGCCATTGAGTGTTATATTATTGTATCTATAACACAATCTGCCTCCAGATCTCCATTCTGGTTAGGTCCTTGTGTATTATATACATTATCAGCGCTACACATTTATTATATATTAATGCATTCTATGCATTAAGATGCATTCTAAGTCTTCTGTGTGCAGCAGACCCCCTTATACTTACCTATGCCCCATTTCTATACAGCTATGTCCACGAGTGCTTCGGCTGTCTGGGACTCTTCCTCCTGATTAGCTAAGACACAGCAGAGGTGCCATTGTCTCCCGCTGCTGTCAATCAAACTTTGTTAGCCAATCAGGAGAGGGGGAGGGGCCTAACCCCGCCTCTGTGTCTAAATGGACACACAGAGTTACAGCTCAGCTTGGGTGCCCCCACAGCAAGCAGCTTGCTGTGGGGGCACTCAACAGGACCTTCTGTACCTTCCCTGCCCGTGTTTGCTAGACCACGTGTCTGTGGTCAGGTGTATCTTGGCACCGACACTGTGTGCCAGAGATACATTTACTTGCCGCTGAACATGGCCATATAGCTCTGGGATGCCCTTCTGTGAGAAATGCTTCATTCCTGGGACCTTCCATTGTGGTGTTCCAATGGCCGCAAATTTTCGAAAGGCCTCAGAGTTCACCAGTTTATATGGCAGTAGTTGGCGGGATATCAGTTCTGACAAGCCAGCTTTCAACCATTGGGCAAGAGGGTTATCTGGTGTCATCTTTTTACGCTCAAACATTTGGCCCACGGAAGCCTGCCTTTTTCCAGAAAAACGTGAGGACAATTGTGAGGAGAGAGAAGGAGAAGTAGAAGATGAGGCTGGACGGTGAGAGCCTGGAGTGTGGCTTTGTGGGTTCCGTTGCTCAAACTCTGCTCGGTGATGGAAGCTCATGTGCCTTCTTAAGGTGGTCATCCCTAGGTGAGTGTTGGGCTTACCGCGACTTATGCGTTGACTGCAAAGATTGCACATGGCAACGCTATTGTCAGCAGCGAACACGTTAAAAAAAGCCCACACTGCGGAGCCATGTGCCAGCATCTTGGGAGCGCCAGATGTGATCGTACATGGTTGATGACTCGCTCCTGATACATTAGCAGTCTGCTTTGTCCCTCCTGTGCAATGTAAGTTATTCCTGCTTCTCCTCCCTATCTGCTGGTCCATATCTCCCTCTGAACTCCCCTCCTCTTCCTCTCTTGTGGGCACCCACGTGACATTACTAGACACGTCATCATCGACGTCACCTTCCCCACCGCTATAAGTAGAGATCTCGGAGTAGGCAGCAACACCGGGGACCAACCTCCTCCTTGGGCTGATCTGGGTACTGTCGTCAGACTGCTGAGTGGCGGTTGTTGCTACCTCCTCTTCCTGATCCAATGCCAAGAGTGGCTGCGCATCAGAAATGTCTTGATATGGATCGGAAAATAATTCCTGTGACTCAAGCAGAAGGTATGTGGTGGTGGTGGTGGTGTTGTTGGTGGTGGTGTCTTTGGGGGTGCACATAGCAGAGAGTGAAGAAGAGGGTGCAGATCGAGAGGATGAGGAGGGTGCAGAAGAGTAAGGCTCTCAACCAAGTCTGGTGCGTCCTTTAAAGTAATTGAATGCACCTTCTTCAACTTCCCACTTTGGCTCAAGCCTGTAGCTCCTGCCCTACCCCTACCACCCCTGCGGAAGGGCCTGCCTCTTTCTCTGCCTGTCATTTTTTAAATGACCCTGTGACAAAAGTGTTCAGAGAAGTGCAGTATGTATGTGGAAGAAGGTATATAACACCCCGCTTCAATCTGTCGTTTTTGGGGCCACTGGTCTATAACACCAGTTATAATACTTTTTTGATTTGGGTTTGTCACTCTTTGTAGTATCGCTGCTGATCCGCTCAGCAGTCACAATGCTGCACAGTGGAAATGCACTATATTATGCTTTCTATATGTGCAAGTATTTTATACGTGTATTACACCACTATATACTGCACACCAAATAGTACACCTATACCAGTCCTTAAAAGGACCTTTGTGGACCTAATAGTAGCTAGCTTGTAGCTAGTGAATTGTAGACTGTCCTGGCTCCAAAAACCAAACTGTCCCTCCCTACACTGAGAAACAACAGCTGCAGAATCTGTCAGCAGCACTGCATGCAGTGCACTATAATATGCTTTCTATATTTGAAAGAAAGTACAACCCTATATACTGTACACCTATAAAAAGGACCTTTGTGGACCTAGTAGCAAGTGATTTGCAGACTGTCCCTCAGTCCCTACACTGATAAAAGACAGCTGCAGAATCAGTCAGCACTCAGCAGTCAAGTATAATAGGCTTTCTATATTTGAAAGAAAGTATATTATACGTGTACAACCCTATATACTGTACACCTATACCAGTCCTTAAAAGGACCTTTGTGGACCTAATAGTAATAGCTAGTGATTAAACTGACTGTCCCTTCTCCACACAGCGTCCTGTCCCTACACTGACAAAAGACAGCTGCAGAATCAGTCAGCAGTGCACTCGGCAATCACCAGCACAACAGTCAGCAGCAGTGCACCAAACCCTATATACTGTACTACACTTTTGTGGACCTAATAGCTAGTGATTTGTGTCACTACAGTCTCTCCCTGCTCCACACAGTGTCCTTTCCCTACACTGACATAAGACAGAATGTAAAATGGCTGCCAGATCAGGTCTATTTATAAAGGTAGGGGAAATGTCCAATTGTCCATGTGCTGAAATGTCTCAATTGGCTGTCCTGTACCCCATAATGGATGTGTCATCATGGGTCAAAGTTCTTTCACAATGTAAACACATATGTCCACCGGGCGAACAGCGGAAGAAGTCCGCCGGTTTGGCGAATCGAATGGAAAATTCGCTGCAAACCGACCGCCGGGCGAACCGCAAGGCCATCTCTACCCATAATCTTGGAGAGCAGTACTCCCACTCCAAGCTCAATTTCTGCCTTATGGCAACTCAGTGTTTTATAGCATATTTTAGGTACCTACACTAGCTGAATAAAAAAAAAAAAGGCCACATTTTGCCTGAAGTATCTTAAAGACATTCCACAAAATTAGAAATTACAAAATATTTTGGAGTGTCATACATTTGGCAATATACAAAAGGAAAATTCAATTTATTTCATGTTTTGCTAAATAACCTTAGAAGGGAAAGTTCTTCAGGGTCACATTACAGAGCCGCTGATGTCCTTTGATCTCCTTTATTGCAAAAAGCTTCAGAGAACAAACAATATTCATTTGTGATAAAAGCCTTTTAATTGAGTGAGATATATCTCCTGTTTGTTTTTTCAAAAAAAAAAAAAAAAAATTGTAAATAAAAATAATTGGCCCTTTTTCAGTTATTTTGCCATTATAAACATTTCCAGTGGGGAGAATATTAGTAGTCAGGAAAAGGTATTCTCATTTATCTTATAGTAGGGAAATTCTTTCTTTTTGCCCTGGGTCAACTGTGCATCCAAAACTGCGGATTTACAGCAATGATATAAAAATTAAATATAATACCGTGCTAGAAAAAAACTTTAGGAAAATAAAAAACAAGCTGCAGCAAGACACCATTAAATATCAGCATGGAAAACAAACATAAAAATAAAAATATTGCTGCGCTAAATATTTGGGAACACTCCCAAATGAGCTTAATTATAGTGATACATATAGTGATACATGAACCTACATAGACCATGTGGGTAATCAATTAACTATATAAACTCTCATATATCTTTGTAAACAGTCCATGAACTGTACAACCGACCAGAAAATAAATTAATCCTATACCAGTCCGATGATAATAACAGAAAGCTTATTAATGTGAAAAAGCCAAAAGATTTAAAGAATTGTGAAAAAATAGTAAATAAAAATATCAATCCATTTATCGGATCAAATGTTTTTATCCCAAATCTTGAAAAAAACACCTTTCCTTGGTATTTTAATACATGTAGGTCCTTACCAGAACCGGTGGACCCCTCACAAGCAGAGTCAGCAACATGTATGGAGATACCGTCCCCGGGGGTAGACAGATCCTCCGTGTACGTCCTTTTCCTCCACGGCAACCTGGGAACTCACTTGTGGATCGTCCCTATCCTCCAATGGCTCCGGATACTCGCAAAATCTTCTGATGATCTCCGAAAGTAAGCGAACAACGTCCGCCGTCACTGGCGTTTGCGGGGAAGATGGACTGGTAACCCGGCCAATCCCTGCCGTAGTATCGCGTCTCCCCGCTGTTAGGTGGAGAAATCGCTGGGACACCGGGAGACTTTACAGCCTATCAATCTGTCAGAGGAAAAACAAACACTCGGGCCTCTGGCCCCGAGTGAAAGGGAGGGGGAGACAAACGGACTCAGGAGGACGTAAGGTATTACGAAACATGTCGGGCAATATATGTTGATCCCATCACGTTTTTATGATCCGTATGCATGGGTGTTTATGCTTGTATTTAACAGTTTTTTAAAATTTTAATTATAAATTATTTTTGTGCAATACATTTTCTGTATTGTGGCCAAAGTGGTTCATACCACTCTTTATATTTATTTTAATTAATTGCTTTTTTTAACGGTACAGTCACTATTTGAACAAATACAAAAGAAAAGGAAAACACTGCGCTAATTCCAATGCAAAAATAGTGAAACTACAATATTTCTGTGAAAAACACAGCCAAGCCGCTAGCACACAAACACACCAAGTTCAAATTAACATATATAAATCAGTGCAGCGCTTAAATGCACCTATCTCAATAAGTGAAAATATAAGTTTCAAGCAAACAGACAAATAGTAGTGATAAAAAAGTCCACTAGATATGTGTAAACAGTCCCAAACTTAATCACTCTGGTGCATCTGGAGCTTTGTTAGAGTTGTCAGATGGTATTCATGGCTGAATAACTCGCAACGTTCTCAGACCTCAGAACCTCTTGAAATGGATTTTAAGCAAGTTTAACCACTTCCCGACCAGCGCACGACGATGTACGTCGACAGAATGGCACGGGCAGGCATATTGGCGTACAGGTACGTCCAATATTCAATGCCGCCCTGCCATCGGGAGCGCGCCGCCGGCGGCGCGCTCCCGCGCTGGTCGGGACCCCTGTGAGTCCGGTCGCGGGACCCGCGGACTCGATCGCCGCGGGCATCCCCGCGATCGTCTCACGGAGCGGCCAAATGGAGGAAATGCTGTGTAAACAACATTTCTCCATTCTGCCTAGCAACTAGTGACGTTGATCTCTGCTCCATGTGATTGGAGCAGAGATCAGTGTTCACTAAATGAAAGCCCAACCCCCCCACAGTAAGTAACACACCCCTAGGAACACTTAACCCCTACACTGCCACCCACTGGTTAACCCTTTCACTGCCAGTGTCATTTACACAGGAATCACTGCATTTATATAGCAGTGATTACTGTATAAATGACAATGGTCCCAAAAATGTGTCAAAAATGTCCGATGGGTCCCCCACAATGTCGCAGTCACAATAAAAATCGCTGATCGCCGCCATTACTAGTAAAAAAAAAAATAATAAAAAATTATTAATAAAAATGCTATAAAACTATCCCTATTTTGTAAACGCTATAACTTTTGCGCAAACCAATCAATAATCACTTATTGCGATTTTTTTTTACCAAAAATATGTAGAAGAATACGTATCGGCCTAAACTGAGGGAAAAAAATGTTTTTTTATATATTTTTGGGGGATATTTATTATAACAAAAAGTAAAAAATAATGCGTTTTTTTCAAAATTGTCGCTCTATTTTTGTTTATAGCGCAAAAAATAAAAACCGCAGGGGTGATCAAATACCACCAAAAGAAAGCTCTATTTGTGGGAAAAAAAGGACGTCAATTTTGTTTGGGAGCCACGTCGCATGACCGCGCAATTGTCAGTTAAAGCGACGCAGTGCCGAATCGCAAAAAGTGGTCTGGTCTTTAACCAGCAAAATGGTCCGGTCTGCAAGTGGTTAAAGAAGGTAGCTACTCTTACCAGATGGGTTGGACACATCCACCTTATAGTAGTGTGTCTTACAAGCTTATGGGGGGGCTCCAGCCACTCACCCCAATACACCGGCCGGACGATATTTTCCCCTTGGGATTCCTTTCGATATCCAGATGGAGAAGGTGAATGGAATTTCCGTACCGTGAATCGCTGTAGAACCTGGTGCCAGAACTTCTTGCGCTGTATTAAAATCGTATAGTCATCTATTAGGTGGACACTTCTTTATACTGCTGTATAGTGGTTCTAGGGTAGAATCAATTCCTGGATAACACTCCTCTCTCTGTTCCTCCACACCAAAGGTCTCCGTCACTCCACAGTGTATCAGGGAAGGAAAAGAGAAAGAAGCCTCCACTAGTACAGTGTGTTAAAATCAACTGGGTAAATGTATTAAGTAAATACGAGTGATCTCTTACAATGTAACAACTTGTAAACAGAAGAGTAAAAAAAATCACAAATATTTTTTTCTGAAATAGGCAAAAATGAAAAAAGCCTATAAACAAAACACGGCTAAACGTGAGTTACCGCGTTTTGCCACGTTTAGAAGCGTTTGACGCTTGAAATGCCTCTAAACTCAGCATCTGAACTCATTTTTTTGTTTTTCAAAAAAGGCCTCTAAACTCAACTGCCTAGAAATGACTATAAACGACCCTTGACTATAAACGACCCTGTATACATGCACAGATAAGATAACATAGAGGAGAGTTCAGGAGCAGTTGAAAAAAATGCCCAACTGCTTCTAAACGTCCGTTTACCAGCAGCAGTGTACATGAGGCCTTAGGCCGCGTACACACGGGCGGACTGTTCGCCCAACCTTGTCCGCTGAACAGTGTTTGGGCGGACAGTCCGCTCGTGTGTGGGCTTTCAGCGGACAGTTTCAGCGGACAGTTGGACGGACAAAGTCTTTCGGAAATTCCGAAAAACTGTCCGCTGAAACTGTGTTTGAGCGAACAGTCCGCCCGTGTGTGGGCTTGTCCGCTGTACTTTCGAAATGAGCGGACTGTTCCCGCTCGGAAAGTCCGCCCATTTCGAGCGCGTGTACAGGTAGGCGGGGCCCGCGAAGGAGACGTCGCGGGCTCCGCCGCCTGGAATGGGCTTAAAGGGGAACCCCAACGCCGAAAAAAATCGGCGTGGGGGTTCCCCCCAAGTCCACACCAGACCCTTGTCCGAGCACGCTACCCGGCCGGCCAGGAAAGGGGGGCGAGCGAGCGCGCCCCCCCTCCTGAGCCGTACCAGGCCGCGTGCCCTCAACATGGGGGGTGCCTTGGGGAAGGGGGGGCCGCGCGGCCCCCCCACCCCAAAGCACCTTGTCCCCATGTTGATGAGGACAAGGGCCTCTTCCCGACAACCCTGGCCGTTGGTTGTCGGGGTCTGCGGGCGGGGGGCTTATCGGAATCCGGGAGCCCCCTTTAAGAAGGGGGCCCCCGGATACCGGCCCCCCACCCTATGTGAATGAGTATGGGGTACAATGTACCCCTACCCATTCACCTGTGAACTAAAGTACAATAAAAAACACAACACAGAGAAAAAATATTTTATTGCACAGCTCCGGGGGTCTTCCGTCTTCGGGGGTCTTCTCGCCGGACTCCTCCGCTATGTGTGTGTAGCTCTTTTGCTAGCGGAGGAGTCCGGCTTTCTTCCTCCCCGCCGCCGGCCTCTTCTCCCGACTTCGGGGGTCTTGTCCCCCTCTTCGGTTCTTCTGCCGGGCCACCGCGCCTGGTCCGGTGGCCCGGTCTTCTGTCGCCGTCTTCCGTTCTTCTGTCGCCGCCTTCGGTTCTTCTGCCGGGCCACCGCGCCTTCTTGTAGCTCTTTTACAGGCGGTGGCCCGGTCTTCTGTCGCCGCCGCCGCCTTCCGTTCTTGTTCTTCTTCTTGTTCTTCTTCTTCTCCTGGAGATGTTGACTCGACGAGCTCTCCGGCCGGAATGCCAGAGCCGCGCTGTGCGGTCACTTATATAGTGACAATGGGGCGGTGTCACATGGTATATGTCACATGGGTTGGTCACATGGTGACCCCGCCCCCTTACGATGTCATAGTCCCCATGTGACATCAACCCATGTGACCAACCCATGTGACATATACCATGTGACACCGCCCCATTGTCACTATATAAGTGGCAGCGGAGCGTGTCCCTGGCATTCCGGCCGGAGAGCTCGTCGAGTCAACATCTCCAGGAGAAGAAGAAGAACAAGAACGGAAGGCGGCGGCGGCGACAGAAGACCGGGCCACCGCCTGTAAAAGAGCTACAAGAAGGCGCGGTGGCCCGGCAGAAGAACCGAAGGCGGCGACAGAAGAACGGAAGACGGCGACAGAAGACCGGGCCACCGGACCAGGCGCGGTGGCCCGGCAGAAGAACCGAAGAGGGGGACAAGACCCCCGAAGTCGGGAGAAGAGGCCGGCGGCGGGGAGGAAGAAAGCCGGACTCCTCCGCTAGCAAAAGAGCTACACACACATAGCGGAGGAGTCCGGCGAGAAGACCCCCGAAGACGGAAGACCCCCGGAGCTGTGCAATAAAATATTTTTTCTCTGTGTTGTGTTTTTTATTGTACTTTAGTTCACAGGTGAATGGGTAGGGGTACATTGTACCCCATACTCATTCACATAGGGTGGGGGGCCGGTATCCGGGGGCCCCCTTCTTAAAGGGGGCTCCCGGATTCCGATAAGCCCCCCGCCCGCAGACCCCGACAACCAACGGCCAGGGTTGTCGGGAAGAGGCCCTTGTCCTCATCAACATGGGGACAAGGTGCTTTGGGGTGGGGGGGCCGCGCGGCCCCCCCTTCCCCAAGGCACCCCCCATGTTGAGGGCACGCGGCCTGGTACGGCTCAGGAGGGGGGGCGCGCTCGCTCGCCCCCCTTTCCTGGCCGGCCGGGTAGCGTGCTCGGACAAGGGTCTGGTGTGGACTTGGGGGGAACCCCCACGCCGATTTTTTTCGGCGTTGGGGTTCCCCTTTAAGCCCATTCCAGGCGGCGGAGCCCGCGACGTCTCCTTCGCGGGCCCCGCCTACCTGTACACGCGCTCGAAATGGGCGGATTTGCCTCCGCCTTACGTGGGCGAGTCCGTTCATTTCAAAAGTTGAGCGAACTGTTTGCCCAACCTTGTTCGTCAAACAGTCCGCTCGTGTGTGGGCAAGTCCGCTCATGCAAATTTTGAGCGGACTGTTTGATGAAACTGTTTGCCGAACAAGGTTGGGCGAACAGTCCGCCCGTGTGTACGCGGCCTTACTTACGTTTACCCACATTTAGTTTACAGGCGTTTTTTAAAATTTTTGACTATTTGCAAAAAAAAAAAGTTTATTTTTAAAATAGCACCTATATAGCACCTGAAAAAAAGCAGCTCCTTTCACTTTCACTTCAGTGTGAGTGATGCAATGGCAGGGCGTCTAAAAAAGTCCTGCCAGCAGCTTCTTTGGAGCGGTGAAGGAGTGGTGAACTCCACCGCTGCTCCCCATTGAAATCAATGGGATAGCGCTGCGATACCACTGGCAAAACGCCACTCCGGCAGCTTTAGCAGGGGGATTTAATCCCTTTTCGGCTGTTAAAACCGAATATCGCTGCTAAAATGACAATAAAGCGGTGCTAAAAATAGCACCGCTTTAATGCCGATGCTCTGTGTGAAAGCAGCCTTATAACGGGACTGCGATATTATGGAGGACACATTAGTCTGACACTAACTGACACCTTGTGGGAACCAGTGACACTAATACAGTGATCAGTGCTAAAAATATGCACTGCAACTACTAGTGACACTGGCTGGGAAGGGGTTAAACATCTATGGCAATCAAAGTATGCCTAACCAGTGTTTGTTTTTACTATGTTTGCTGCTTTCACCAAGGGAAGCGATGGATTTTATTCCCTGCTTTGCAGGGACACGAAATCCATCACTTCCCCCCTTTCAGAATGGAGCCTTGTTTACATAGGCAGAGCTTCACTCTATGTCTCTTCCCGATGATCAGCGAGTGTCGGCGGACATCTATTGACTGGCACCCGCTGACCGGCTACTGCTATGTCTAATCAAAGCACAACTGTGATGCTCGCTCGCGCCCCCTACCCAGAAGTTCCAGATAAAATACTAGTTACGTGACCTGGCACAGGAGTGCCGCTCTGCCGCTGTATAACTAAGTTATGGGGTCGGCAAGCAGTTAACAGAAGCACAGACAGCTATAAAAACCTGACAGGTGTTCTAATCTCTCTCAGCAACTATCATGGAATGTAAAAAAAAATCATTAACATCATCATTCTACGGCCTGAAGAATGATGGTGTTAATGATTTTTTTTACATTCCATGATAGTTGCAGAGAGAGATTAGAACACCCGTCGGGTTTTTATATTTTCTATGCTTTTAGAAAATATATTGGCTTTTTTTGTTACCAATTTTTAAATCTGTAAGTAAAAAATAGTGGAGAATGACAAAAAATAAATAAAAATAATGCTCAGAAAAGTAAATATCAAATATTCATATGTAATAGTAACTAAAAAAGGTAAAAAAAAATAATTGTAATTTTTTTTTATTTAGTTCTTAGGATAATAAAAAAAAAGTATACCATCTATGCACAACACTGTACATTTCCTTAAGTATACGATTTACCTACATGAGTAACCATAAAGGCTACTATTGTAAATGCACAAATATCTACATAAAACTTCATTCAGGAGAAAACAGCACTTGTAACATAAGGATTGAGTTAGGATTATGAAAATGCCTTTCTAATTATAGAGTATATTGTTTATTTTGTGTTCCCTTAGGTATTTACCTCCTCTTCGAGGACTTGGGGGAAAGCTGTGGAATTGCTGAAGGAGCTATTTATGTGGAATGTGAAATGGTTTCCAGGAGGCGGAGCCAACGTAAACACATAAACATTACTTTAAGTGCGCCTACATCCTCAGGGTGATTTACCACTCGCTGTTTCAAGATGAAACTGTCAACCTATTCACAGGTATCAAGCAGAATTCTCAAAGCACCTTTGGATAAAAGGTTTTTTTATTTATTTTTTATTTTTTCTGAAGCTTGTTTTTCGAATTCCTCAGCTCTAATTAATCTGAAAAGGAAAAAGTAAATTGCACACGGTAGTTAGCAGAACAAAAGACAGTGTGAGATATACTAAATTGGGAACAAGGATAAGCTTCAAAAAGCAAAGCTATTTCTTTTGATTTCCAGCACAGGCATAAAGACAACAAAGTTGGGTACTTGTTTTTATATTCTATTTCTGTTTTGCTATGGTGTAGTTTTAAGAGGATCTATCATTATCATTTTTTTACAGTTCTGCTCCCTATTGGACAAAGCACATGTAGTTCTTTTTTTGCCATGTTTCTAAATTCTTTCTAACCTTAGTTATGAGATCTGACCTGCCCAGGGCTCGAGTCCTGTGGGAAAGCATGGGAACAACATTCCTGCACTTTTTCCACAGCAGGAACGTCATTCCCGTTAGCAGCTGGGACCTGATGCCACCTAAATAAGCCGCTACATCGCCGCTGTCTCTTGTCATGGTGGACTCCTTGGCCGGCTGAGAATCGTTTTACGCGAATCCATCACCCACTAGCTCACTGCCCTAACTGATTTCTAGGTGCCTGCCGCATGGCGTCTAGCAAAAAGTGATGTCACCAAAGAGCGATGCCCCAGCATTCCTCCTTGGGGCGTGGCAACCACGCTGTGATATGGCTGCTCTTTGAAAGAGCTCTGCTTGGTCACTGGGGATTTCTGTTTCCCACAGAGCCCTTACACACGACAACGTGGCGTTTTTGGTCCCCCAAGCTGCGGGCTCCTCCACACTTTGCCACAAAGGTGCTGGGACCAGCCGCGGCCAGGTAAGCTGGCCGACTTTTTCTCCAGTCCCTCCACTGATCTTAACCAAAATGGCAATAGTCCCAAGAGAGGACCAGACAAGCCCATACAGAGAGGGTTCCAAGTGCCTCCACACACCAGCCCACCGCTATGAGGAGCCTCTACACCTTCCACCAGGAGCCCTGCTAAATCCAGACCACGCAGGGACTCCCAGGATGAAGCACTAGATTCACTACATATGGAGACAGGGTCACAGCAGCTTACAGCTCCTGCATCCCAGCTGAGGATCCCTTTGCTGCATTCTCCACCTCAGACCTCCCAATCTCTGGAAACATGCTTAAGGCCCTTTCGCACTGTCTCCAGGCATTTCAGCGCTATAAATCACCCCTGTAGAGCGCTGTGAAAACTGTCTGTCGTGCCACCCCAGTGTGAAAGCTCGAGTGCTTACACACTGGGGCGGTGCTCTTGCGGGACGAAAAAACACAGAATATGGACATTTTAGGTACTTTTTTGCAGGGTGAGTAGGGGAATCTTCGGTGAGTTCCCACACTTTTATTTCCAGGACTTGACCCCTGGACCTGCCACTCTTCCCTTTTTCTGCAACCAATCAGAAAATAGCTATGAAGGCGATGGCTGATTCATAGCTGCAGCTTGTTTCTGCTCTGAGCACTTTCCTGAGACAAGCAACAGCAAGAAATATGCAAAGAGAGTGGGGTATGCCAGCCTATGCATTCTCCCTGCCATTGCTTGTCTTGTTCCCAGCCAAGAAAAGCTGCAGCTTCTTCAAAGCTGTTGTAAAATCATAGATCAATAATACAACCATCAGTCCCTCCCGTCATGCCAGGGTACTAGGTGTAACCCTAGACTGTCCTTTCAGCCCCAAATTCTATCGCTGTCCAAATCTTGTAGACATCACCTGCGTAACATCTCCAAAATATGCCTCTTTCTAACTGTTGAAACCACAAAGCAACTAATTCACTCCCTTGTCACCTCCCTTGCTATGCTCCTTTCTAACCGTTGAAACCACTGAGCAACTTATTCACTAACTTGTTAGCTCTCGCCTTGACTATTGTAATTCTCTCCTCATTGGACTACCTCTCTGAAAGCTATCCCTTCTTCAGTCCATCATAAATGCCGCTGCCAGATACATTCACCTTACCAACTGATCAGTGTCCACCACCCCTCTCTGCCAATCCCTCCACTGGCTTCCCATTGCCCAATGAATAAAATTTGAAACACTAACAACAACATTGCTGAAGACAAGCAGACTAAGGACATGAATTACTGGAACTATGTCCTGTTGTCTGATGAGACCAAGATAAATGTATTTGGTTCAGATGGTGTCAAGCATGTGTTGCGGCAACCAGGTGAGGAATACAAAGACAAGTGTGTCTTGCCTACAGTCAAGCATGGTGGTGGGAGTGTCATGGTCTGGGGCTACATGAGCCAACATGTACTGTGACATACAGAAGCAAAGAATGCTCTCCTCCCTTCGAAGACTGGGTTGCAGGGCAGTATTCCAATATAACGACCCCAAACACACCACCAAGTCAACCCCTGCCTTGCTAAAGAAGCTGAGGGTAAAGGTGATGGACCGGCCAAGCTTGTCTCCAGACCTAAACCCTATTATATATCTGTATCTGTGGGGCATCCTCAAATGGAAGGTGGAGGAGCGCAAGGACTCTAACATCCACCAGCCCAATTTGGAAATTTTCACTTAGGGGTGTACTCACTTTTGTTGGCAGCAGTTTACACATTAATGGTTGTGTATTGAGTTATTTTGAGGTGACAGCAAATGTACACTGTTATGCAAGCTGTACACTCACTACTTTACATTGCAGCAAAGTGTAATTTCTCCAGTGTTGTCACATGAAAAGGTATAATAAAATATTTACAAAAATGTGAGGGGTGTACTCACTTTTGTGAGAAAGCTATGTTTATATAAAAAAAGCAAAAAAATATTGGGGGACAGTGTTGCATGACCGTGCAATTGTCATTCAAAGTGTGACAGGATAGGATTTGCCTAGCTATATAAAATTCCCAGAACAGTTCCCTCATACAAAGTGGCTTCCAAAGGTGGCACATGGAGAAGAGAGAGAACCCACAGAGCTGGCAGGAGACCCCAGAAGAGGAGAAATGGGGTTGCTCTGTGCAAAACCATTGCACAGAGCAAGTAAGAATAACATGTTTTTTTTTTTTTTTTTATAAACTGAACCTTTACAATCACTTTAATCTTCTTGCTGTAAAAGAACCACAGTTATCCCTGAACCCTGTAATTACTTGGAAATTGTTTTTCTTGTTGAATAACTTGTTCCTAAATAAGAAATTTTGCTACTAAAGAAAAAAAAATGTATTTCTTTGTTATTCCATTGCTTCATTTTGGATACAAGTTGTTTAGACTGGAACTGTCAAGACAAAAGTGGTGTGCCTATTTTGGTTTTTATAGTCTTCTATTTTTGTTTTGCTATGGTGTAGTTTAAAGAAGCTCTATCATTATAATGTTTTACAGTTATGTTCCCTATGGAACAAAGCTCACGTAGTACTTTGCGCCATGTTTCTAAATTATTTCTAAGCCTAGTTATGAGATGACCTCCCTCCCTCCCCTCCTGCCATGGCCAATCAAACCCTAGCTATGAAGGGAATGGCTGATTTATAGCTGCAGCTCGTCTCTCTGCTTAGATGGTTTTTCTGGTACCTACCTGCTTCTTATTAATCTGCCATTAATGTGTTCAGTTCTCAAGTCTTGTTGTGAGCTGACAACACACAGCATTTTTTTTTAAACTCATTGGTGTCAACCCTGCCCAATTGTTTTTTTTACATAAACCCTACCACTCTACTTATCTCTACAACATAGGAACTTATTACTACTAACCTCTCCAAAACTCCTGAGGAAGTTTTCATCTCACGAAACATGTTGAGTGATAGGCTAGAGTTATATCTATTATAGGTTATGTAAAATGACGGCGGCAGGAAGTGTTCCTCCCTCCAGGTGGGCGTCATATGACGTCCTCTGCTTCCCCGCATTGTGGAGAGCGCACTCACCGCATCGTCGGGGAGCCAGTGCGCGTGCCTGGCGGCCGCGATGTGCCCGGGCACCTGTGATTTCCCGGTAACAGATCCAGGACGTGGATCTGTGTGTGGAGAGGAAAGGAGAACTGATCGGGTGTTCCTTGTACAGAGGAACACCGATCAGTCTCCTTCCCTCATCAGTCCCCTCCCCCCCACAGTTAGATTCACTCCCTAGGATACACATTTAACCCCTTCAGCGCCCCCTAGTGTTAACCCCTTCCCTGCCAGTCACATTTATACAGTAATCGTGCATTTTTATAGCACCAATCACTTTATAAATTTGAATGATCCCAAAATAGTGTCAAAAGTGTCCGATCTGTCCGCCACAATGTCACAGTCATGATAAAAATCGCAGATCGCCGCCATTAGTAGTAAAATAAAAAATTATAAAAATTACAAATCTATCCCCCATTTTGCAGACGCTATAACTTTTGCGCAAACCAATGAATATACGCTTATTGGGATTTTTTTTACCAAAAATATGTACAAGAATACATATCGGCCTAAACTGAGGAAATAAATAGTTTTTTTTTTTTTTTTTTTTTAAATTGGATATTTATTATAGCAAAAAGTAATAAATATTGTTTTTTTTTCAAAATGGACGTTCTTTTTTTGTTTATAGCACAAAAAATAAAAAAAAAGGAGGTGATCAAATACCACCAAAAAGCTCTATTTGTGGGGAAAAGAATGATCAAAATTTAGTTTGGGTACAGCGTCACATAACCGCATAATTCTCATTCAAAGTGCGACAGCGCTGAAAGCTGAATATTGGCCTGGGCAGGAAGGGGGTGAAAATGCCTTGTATGGAAGTGGTTAAAGAGGTTTAGTTCCTTTTACTCCTGTTAACACTATTACATTTTGTTGTTGGTGTGTGATATTTTGATTTTGTATAAACTCTGTAATAATAATCATAATGATTTTAAATTGTACTTAGTGTTGTAAGTTCAATGGTACCATGAAAGTCTTTAGTGGCTAAAAAAATTTCTTAGCCCTTGTACACACGGTCGGAGATTCCGACAACCAAATCCGTCGGATTTTGTCTGAAACTGTTGCATACACACGGTCGGACAAAGTTGTCGGAAAATCCGACGTGATTACGTTATTTTGTTTCGACGGGACTACGTTCACGGTAGTAGCCAATAACTTTGGTGTAGGAATTTGATCTGAGCATGTGTGACACTTTGTCCGATCGGAATTCTCTACACATGATTGGAGTATGTCCGTTTGGAGCATTTTATCGGAAAATTTTACCAACAAGTTGGAAAACTTGGTCCGTCGGAGTATCCGTCGGAATCTCCGACCGTGTGTACAAGGGCTTAGACATGTGAATGACAAAAAAATTTGTTTAGTTTAGATTCGTTAATCTAGTTATTTAGTTTCCTTAAATTTGGTTGATTCGTTCAAATCGTATTTGGGATTTGTATTCTGAATTTTTCAAATAATCGTAGAATTTACCAATCTTTTTGATTCGAAACATTCAAATCGATAAATTTTGATATCGGTCGAAAACCGAAATGTTATATTTTTTTCAATTTGAATGCGGCAAAGTGAACAAACAAAAGAAAAATCTTCATCAAATGATTACAATGACTCTTTAAATCACCTTTGGCTTTACAAAAACAGCATTATTTTGAAATGGTACTCTAATAACACACACATGGGGTTATTCACTAAAGGAAAATCTACTTTGCACTGAAAGTGCATTTGGAAGAAAAGTCGCTGTAGATCCAAGGGGGACATGCGAGGAAAATAAAAAACAGCATTTTAGCTTGCACATGATTGGATGATAAAATCAGCAGAGCTTCCCTTCATTTCAGATCTACCCCTGAGATTTAGAGCGACTGCACTTTCAAGCACACTTGTAGTGCAAAGTGGATTTCCCTTTAGTAAATAACCCCCACAGTCTTTGATTTCATAAATATGTTTACAGTTCGAATTCGATGGAGTTCGATGTTAAATTTGACTTGAATTTCAATTAGAATTTCCGAAATTCAGAATTTCATTTCATTATCTGTAATTTGTTTATTCGAATGTATCCGATTTCTGAATAACGAAAAATTTGTTCAAATATTAATTCGGAACGAAACGAACCGCACATGTCTAATTTTTACATAGTTGGTGAGGTTGAAAAAAGACACAAGTCCATCCAGTTCTACCCATGTCTGTACATTTGTTAATAGTACATTCTTTACCCCTGTATGTTGTGGTTATTAACCACTTAAGGACCGCCTCACGCCCATGTACATCGGCAGAATGGCACGGCTGGGCACAAGCACATACCCATACGTTGCTCTTTAAGTGCCCAGCCGTGGGTCGGTAGCGTGCCGCCGGCGGCGCGCTCCTGACCCGGTCCTGAGCTCCGTGACTGTGGCCGGGGACCAGCGTACCCGATCGCCGCTGCTGTCCCGCGATTGGGTCACAGAGCTGAAGAACGAGGAGAGGTCTGTGTAAACAAACCTCTCCCCGTGCTTCCTACTGTGGCTGTCACTGATCGCCTGTTCCCTGATATAGGGAAAGACGATCAGTGATGTCACATGCCAGGCCACGCCCCCCCTACATAAAACAAAAAACAAAACACACAACGTCATACATAACCCCTCCTTGCCCCCTAGTGGTTAACTCCTTAACTGCCAGTGTCATTCACACAGGAATCAGTGCATTTAAATAGCACCGATTGCTGTATAAATGACAATGGTCCCAAAAATGTGTAAAAAATGTCCAATGTGTCCGCCATAATGTTGCAGTCACAATAAAAATCGCTGTTCGCCGCCATTACTAGTAAAAAAAATTTTTTTATAAAACGAACGGATCGATATTTTTATAAAACTGAACGGATCGATATCTGATCTGATCAGATCTATGCTAGCGTCCCCAGGAGTTTAGGATTCCCGAAAATGCAGTGTTAGCGGGATCAAATCTGCTAGCACCTGCGTTTAGGCCCTCTGTCCAGCCCAGCCCACCTAAGTGTAGTATCAATCGATCACTGTCCCTTACAAAACACAACACACATAACTGCAGCGTTCGCAGAGTTAGGCCTGATCCCTGCGAATGCGAACAGCTTTTTTTGCAACATTTGAATGACAGTCAGGAGCTTTTTTCTCACTACTGTACCAGTAAATTTTGAGACCAAAATGTCAAATTGAAGGTACACTAGTGAAGAGGTCTACACGTTTCTGAGCATCATAGATAGTGAAGACTCATCTGTCAGATTCAGGCTCAGAATATGAACCGGTAGACAGCAGAGGCACCCTGACAGATAGCTCTGATGATGGAGTAGTGGTCCCTGCCAAGGTCAGACGTACCTGATCTCGTTGTTCTGGTGTTGAGGTGCAAGAACCACAGGGCTCTCGTATGGAGCAGAGAGCCAGTACTAGTGCTGCTCATCCTTCTGGTGAACTGGCAAGCACCAGCGGCCTAGTACATCCTGGTGTTACATCCAGCACTGCAGTAACACTTGGTGACATGGCCAGTCCCATAAATGCAGTTCAAGCTGGCGAGGTGGCTAGCACGAGTAGTATCCCACTGCCACCAAGAATAAGACAAACACACGCCCATCGAGCCCATAGCACCCTTCCTGCTGCATTCGTCAATTCTAATTGGGAGCCCACCACTTCTGCAGCACCTGTACACACCCTATTCACTTGCCAACCCAGAATTCAGATGGAAACAGTGGATTTTACGTCACTTTTTTTTTTATTCGCTGTTTTTCACCGAAGATCACTATAGATCTATTGTGGACCAAAGTAATTTGTATGCTGGTCAATTCATCGCCGCTAATCCCCATTTGACCCTTGCCGGAGATTGGAGACCTATTATGGTCTCCGAATTTAAGACCTTCCTGGGCCTATCTGTCACGTATCAGATAAGACCAGAACTGTGTGGACTGCACAGAGGAAACCAGAAACACATGTAAGTGAAAAATAATGGTGTTTATTTACATAGGTGAAAAGTAAGTGAATATAATAGTGCACAACCAACCCAAAACCATAAACAACAATGATATATACAAATATTGGGGAATACCAGAATCGTAACAAAAGCCAGGCCGAGGTCATACACAAGGGGGTCAGCATATGGGTAAGGATGGGGAACCAAAGGGATAGGGCAAGGACAGATGGATGGATGGGCTGTAGAGCAGGGATCCAAGGCAAACAGGAGGGACAGGTCCAGGATGGGGTCAGATACAGGCTCAAGGTCAGGCTAGCAGGCTCAAGGTCAGGATCCAGGGAGAAAGATACCAAGGCAAGCATGTGTGGGCTTTCCGGGTATTTATAAGACTGCATTAATTGTCCTCAAGTAACACCTGAGTGCAGGAAGTGTTGCCTGCTCCCTACTGCCAGGATCCATCTGCTGGTGGGCGCTAGTACTGCGGCCAAATGGTGACATAACACCAGCAGGGAAAGTCTCTCCTGACAGTTACAAACTGGCAGGAGACACCTACTGGTGGACCTCAGTACTGCATGCCAAATGATGGATCTTACCAGCGGACGGACCCTTTCCTGACACTATCCCTCCTCATGGGCATAACTAAAAAGAGTGAGTTGTGGTCATATTGGTCCACTGACCCAATTCACCATATGCCCGTGTTCTCTGCCTTCATGACCAGGACACGATACGAGCAGATCTTGCGGTTCATGCACTTCAATGATAATTAACTCTGTCATCCTCGGGGTGACCCTGGATTTGATCGGCTCTACAAAATTAGGCCCCTCGTAAACCACTAAAACCAACAGTTTGCAGCCTTGTTTATTCCCGATCAAGTTGTTTGTCCCTGATTACGTTTTCTGGCCGCTTGTCTATCGAACAGTATTTTCCCAGCAAGCGTGCCAGATATGGGGTCAAGATGTATAAGCTCTGTGACAGGGCAACAGGCAATATATATAGTTTTATAGTTTACAAGGGAAAAGAGAGTCACATAGAGCCGGAGAACTGCCCAGACTACATAGGGAGCGCTGGTAAGATTGTGTGGGACTTGGTGTCACCCTTATTCGGAAAGGGGAACCACTAGTATGTGGACATTTATTATACAAGCATGCCACTTTTTAGTCCCCTTTTTGATTAAGGAATTGGTGCATATGGCACCGTGCAATTTAATCGCCGGGGCTTCCTCCAATGGCTTGTAGAATCCTGACTTAGACGGGGGGAGAGAGCTTGCTTAAAGTGTAATAATTTGTTAGCACTGAAGTAGAGGGAGTCACGGAATGTTTTTGTTCTGTCCTCCCTTCACGCAGATCTGACAGCCCAAATTTCTACGGCGACTGGTGTTGTGGAGAAACCCTTCTGTGTCCACGAATACAACCTTAATATGGGAGGGGTGGACGTCAAGGACCAGTTGTTGGCGACGTACCTAATTGCCTGTAAGGCCAGACGCTGGTACAAAAAAGTGTCTATATACTTATTTCAATTGGCTCTGCTGAACGCTTTTGTGCTATACAAAGCTGCAAGACGGACTCGATCCTTCCTAAAATTCCAGGAAGAGATCGTCACAGCCCTTCTGTTTCCAGACGGTGCTATGGCCCACCTTCCCAATGCAAATGCAGTGAGCCAGCTGCATGAGAGGCATTTTCCGTATGCCCTCCCTGGTACCTCTACCCAAAGAACACCCAAAAGAAGATGACGTGTCTGCAGAAAACGTGGATTTAGACGTGACATCTGCTTTTATTGTCCCTCCTCTCCTGACCAACCTGGTCTCTGCATTGGTGACTGTTTCAAATGTTACCACACACTAGTGGAGTATTAGCAAATGGTACAGCACTACACAGTCCTAGGGCACACTAACACATGGTCTCAAAAGATGTGATGGCTATCACATTTTGAGAGACCCTAATCTGCAACGTTCAGTTTACAGTTTTTATAAAAGTGAAAAAAGTGGAAAAAAAAACACACAAAAACACAAAAAAATATATAAAATAAAAAAGCCAAAAATAGTTGTGGTTTTATTTTTCTTCTCTCTCTCTATTGTTCTCTCTCTAATGTTCGCTCTCTACTGTCTGCACTATTGTTCGCTCACTATTGTTCTCTGTTTTATTTTTACTGTTTTATTGTATTTGCTTTGCATGTACGGTATGTTATACTGTAATGTTACTTTGTTTTATTGTTAACCATCATTTGCTTAGCAGGTACGCCATTCAGCTGCAGCACTGATTTATTTATCTTGACAGCAACAGCGTTTGCTCCCACTATATATAAATCAGCTACTCCAGTGCTGTAGGAGGGGATTTCACCACCACAGTTAAAAAAAAAAATGGTGCATGTTAGCCCAGTTGTCATCAACCCTCTCCTCATGGCCCACTAACAGGCCGGGTTTTATGTATTACCTTGGGGAGATAAAGACTAGAATACTGCAATCACTGAGCAGTGAATGATATCAGCTGTGATGTATTTCAGTTATCTTACAAACCTGGCCTGTTAATGGGCCCTGAGGACAGGTTTGATGACCATTGCGTTAGGACATCATTATAAGTGGGTAGATGAAAGGTGGTATTCTAATGGTGAGCATACCCACAATCAATCTCTTTTTTTCGTTTAGCCCACAGGCCGCATGAAAAAAAGAACATTACAACGTATGCGCAATAAGGACCAGCGATGTACTGGTATATTGCTGGATATTTGAGTGGTTATACCAGAATGATGCCTGCAGGTTTAGGTATCATCCCTTTATCATTCTTTTCAGCCAGTGGTCGGCTTTCATGTAAAAGCAATCCTACCGGCTAATTAGCCTCTAGCCCGCTTTTACAAGCAGTGGGAGGGAACGTTCCCCCACCATCTTCCATTGTTTTCTCAGGCTCTCCTGTCCCAACAGGGAACCCGAGAATGGTGGTTCCGCCAGCTGACCATGGAGCTGATCAGAGACCAGAAAGGCTTCTATCATCTCTATGGCCTTTTCATGATTTAGGTTTTGCCAGATATAAACAGCGCCATTGGGAAATTGGCAAAACATTTTATCACCCCGATCTTGGTGTGGTCGGATGCTTTGAGGGCAGAGGAGAGATCTAGGGTCTAATAGACCCCATTTTTTTCAAAAAGGAGTACCTGTCACTAACTATTGTTATCATAGGGGATATTTATTCCCTGAGATAACAAGAAAAATTATTTTTAAAAAATGAAAGGAACAGTCTAAAAATAAAAGAAAACAAAATACATATTAATAAAAAAAACCCACCCCTGTCCCCCCATGCTTACACGCAAAGGTGAACGCAAGCGTCGGTCTGGTGTCATATGTACACAGCAATTGCACTATGCATGTGAGGTATCACCACAAAGGTCAGATCGAGGGCAGTAATTTTAGCAGTATATCTCCTCTGTTATCTAAAGTGGTAACCTGTAAAGGCTTTTAAAAATGTATGTAGTTGCCGCTGCATGTTTGTGTTTGGTATCCACGTACTCGGCATAAGATCATATTTTTTATTTAATCAAGTATTTGGACAATATAGTGTGTTTTAGTGCATTAACAGCTTCCCGACTGGTGCACGACGATGTACGTTGGCAAAATGGCACGGGCAGGCAAATTGGCATACAGGTATGTCCATTTAAAATAGCCCCTGTGTCATCGCGTGGACTCGATAACTGCGGGGATACCCACAATCGTCTCACGGGGAAGGAGAATGGGGAGATGCCGATGTAAACAGTATCTCTCCGTTCTGTCTAGTAACAAGTGACACTGATCTCTGCTCCCTGTGATTGGAGCAGAGATCAGTGTTCTGTAAATCACAGCCACACCCCCCACAGTTATAAACATGCCCCTAGGACACACTTGACCCCTACACTGCCACCTACTGGTTAACCCTTTCACTGCCAGTGTCATTTATACAGCACTGATTGCTGTATAAATGACAATGGTTCCAAAAATGTGTCAAAAATGTACAATGTGTCTGCCATAATGTCGCAGTCACACTAGAAATCGCTGATCATCGCCATTACTAGTAAAAAAAAAAATGATTAATAAAAATGCCATAAAACTATCCCCTATTTTGTAAATGATATAGCTTTTGCGTCAACCAATCAATAATCGCTTATTGTAATTTTTTTTTACCAAAAATATGTAGAAGACTACGTATCGGCCTAAACTGAGGAAAAAAACGTTTTTTTTATATATTTTTGGGGGATATTTATTATAGCAAAATATAAAAAATGTGTTTTTTTTCAAAATTGTTGCTCTTTTTTTGTTTATAACGCAAAAAATAAAATCCGCAGAGGTGATCAAATACCACCAAAAGAAAGTTCTATTTGTGGGAAAAAAGGACATCAATTTTGTTTGGGAGCCACGTTGCATGACAGTAATGTCAGTTAAAGCGTTGCAGTTGTCAGTTAAAGCGTTGCAGTGCTGAATCGCAAAAAGTGCTCTGGTCTTAAGCCAGCAAAATGGTCCGGGGCTTAAGTGGTTAAAATAAAAAAAGTGTGTTTTTTCACAAAAAATTGCGTTTTAAAAATTGCTGCTCAAATACTGTTTGAAAAATAAATAAACACCCACCATTTTAATCTGTAGGGCATTTGCTTTAAAAAAATATATAATGTTTGTGGGTTCAAAGTAATTTTCTTGTAAAAAAATAAATAAAAATTAATGTAAACAAAAAGTGTCAGAAAGGGCTTTGTCTTCAAGTGGTTAGAAGAATGGGTGATGTGTGACAAAAGCTTCTAAATGTTGTGCATAGAATGCCAGGACAATTCAAATCTCCCCCCCCCCCCAATGACATCTTTTTGGAAAGTAGACACCTCAAGCTATTTGCTGATAGGCATGTTGAGTCCATGGAATTTTTTATATTTTGCCACAAGTTGCAGGAAAATGATAAACTTTTTTTTTTTTTTTTTTTTTTTGCACAAAGTCATCACTAAATGATATATTACTCAAACATGCCAAGGGCATATGTGAAATTACACACCAAAATTCTGCTGCTTCTCCTGAGTATGAAGATACCACATGTGTGAGACTTTTTGGGAGCCTAGCCGTGTACAGGACTCCGAAAACCAAGCAGCGCCTTCAGGCTTTCTAATGGCGTATAATGATGATTTCACTTCCTCACTACCTATCACAGTTTCGTACCCCATTTTGGAAAGAAGACACTTAAAGCTATTTGCTGAGAGGCATATTGAGTCCATGGAATATTTAATATTTTGCCACAAGTTTCCGTAAATGTAATATATATATATTTTTTTTTTACAGAAAGTTGTCACTAAATGATATATTGCTCAAACATGCCATGGGTATATGTGAAATTGTACCCCAAAATACATTCTTTTGCTTCTCCTGAGTATGGCGATACCACATATGTGAGCTTTTTTACAGTACAGGACCCCGAAATCCAATCACTGCCTTCAGGCCTTCTAATGCCGCGTACACACAATAAAAAAATCCGGTGTAAAAGTCCGGCAAACTCAAGTCCGCCGGACAATCCGCCCATGTGTAGCCTCCGGCGGACTTTTTTTACCCAAAAGTCCGGCGGACTAAGAAAGTATTTTTGCACTCCAATATGTCCGCCGGACTCTCTTTTCGGCGGACAGTACGGCCGTGTGTGTGCTAGTCCGCCATACTTTTGAAATGAGCGGACTTTTCCCACGCGGAGAAAAGTCCGCTTATTTTGAGCGCATCTCCAGGTAGCTGGGGCCAGCGAAGGAGGCGTCGCTGGCCCCGTCACCTGGTATGGACTTAAAGGGGAACCCCTATGCCGAAAAATCGGCGTGGGGTTCCCCCTAGGTCCATATCAGACCCTTGTCGGAGCACACTACCCAGCCGGCCAGGAAAGGGTGTGGGGACGAGCGAGCGCTTGTCCCCACCCCGCTACTCATTCACATAGGGTGGGGGGCCGGTATCCGGGGGCTCCCGGATTCCGAAAAGCCCCCCGCCCGCAGACCCCGACAACCAACGGCCAGGGTTGTCGGGAAGAGGCCCTTGTCCTCATCAACATGGGGACAAGGTGCTTTGGGGAAGGGGGGGCCGCGCGGCCCCCCATTCCCCAAGGCACCCCCCATGTTGAGGGCACGTCGCGGCCTGGCACGGTTCAGGAGGGGGGGCGCTCGCTCATCCCCACCCCCTTTCCTGGCCGGCCGGGTAGCGTGCTCAGGTAAGGGTCTGATGTGGACCTAGGGGGGGACCCCTACGCAGATTTTTCGGTGTAGGGATTCCCCTTTAACTCCATACCAGGTGACGCCTCCTTCGCTGGCCCCGGCTACCTGGAGACGCGCTCAAAATGAACGGACTTTCCTCCGCATGTGTGGGCGAGTCCGTTCATTTCAAAAGTACGGCGGATAGTCCGGCGGACTTAGTACGCCGTATTAGTCCGCTGAAAAAGTGCCATGTGTGGGCAAGTAGCTAGTTCGGAAAGTCCGGCGGACAGTCCGGCGGGAAGTCCGCCAGACTAAGTCCGCCGGATAGTTGGCTACATGTGTACGCGGCATAAGGGTGTAATTGTTTTATTTCACTTCTCAGTGCCTAGCACAGTTTCGGAAGCTATGAAATGCCCAGATAGCACAAACTCCCCCCCAGATGACCCAATTTTGACACCCCAAGCTGTTTGCTAAGAGGCATGTTGAGTATTTTGCAGATCTCGTTTTTTGTCACAAAGTTTTGAAGATTAAAAAAAGAAAAAAAAAAACATTTTTCTTTTCTTTCTAAATTTTCAAAAACAAATGAGAGCTGCAAAATACTCATCATGCCTCTTAGCAAATAACTTGCGGTGTCTACTTTCCAAAATTTTGGGGGGTTTTTGTGCTATCTGGACATTTCTGGACCTCTGTAATTGTGATAGGTAGTGAGGAGTAAAATCACCATTTAAGTCCCTTAGAAAGCCTGAATGCAGTGATTGGTTTTCGGGGTCCTGTACATGGCTAAGCTCCCAAAAAGTCTCACACATATGGTATCCCCGTACTCAGGAGAAGCAGCAAAATGTATTTTGGGGTGTAATTCCACATATGACCATGGCATGTTTGAGCAATATATCACAGTGACAACTTTGTGCAAAAAAAAAACAGAAAATTGTACCATACTTACCGTAATTTTCTTTTCCTGGTGCCTATCCATGGCAGCATACCTGTGACAAGCTCCGCCTTGGCTCCTCCCTCAGGACTAGTGAATATTATAAAAGAAAAGGTTAGTACAGCCCCCGCATTCTCCGTAGTATAAAATACCGAGGGTGGGATTGTATGCTGCCATGGATAGGCACCAGGAAAATAAAATTACGGTAAGTATGGTACAATTTTCTGTTTTCCTGGTGCCTCCATGGCAGCATACCTGTGACAAATAACTAGCTGAGATGGGTGGGATGCTTAGAAGTCTATTTTAAAGAAATTATTATTTAGAAGAAGCGAGGGCTGATGTGACTGCCTGTCTGCCAAACTCCACCGATGCAAGAGCTCCTGGGTCCACCCTGCAATGTTTCAGAAACGTATGTCGGGACGACCAAGTCGCTGCCCCACAAATAGTTTCAATTAACACATTCGCTCTTGCCGCCCAAAAGGCAGAAACTGCTCTGGTGGAGAGCGCCCTGACCGCCAAAGGGGGTTCCAGCCCCTTTGTCCTGTACACCTTGTGAATGAGTCTAACGATCCATGAGGCAATCGTTCTTGCTGACGCCTCCTTGCCTTGGTGTTTGCCCCAGGGAATTATAAACAGCCTGATGGAATCCCTGAATGATGCTGTGGCCTGCAGATAGCATTTCAAAGTGGAGGCAATGTCTAGCTCATGAAGAGAACCAGAGTCCTGTTCTGAAAATGTTGGGAGTGCCCAAGGTTCTGACATGTTTAAGGATGATGCGACTTTGGGAATAAATCCTCGCACTGTTCTGAGTTCTACTCTGTCCGGATAGAATATGATATGATTATGATCTGCTCCTAAAGCTTGGAGCTCTGAAATCCGTCTGCCAGAGGTTATAGCTATCAGGAAGGCTAGCTTCTAGGCTAGATTCCAAAGCGATGCTGACTCCGAAGGGGCAAAAAGGTGGACTGGCTAAGGACTCTAGGATAATAGCAAGGTCCCAAGTGGGAAAAGATTGTTTAGTTGGCGGTCGGATCTTTTTGACAGCTTTGAAGAATTGTATTATTAATGAGTCCTCGGCCCATCTTCTACTGGTTTGCCAATGAAAATGCTGATACCTGTACTTTTAGTGTACCTAGTGCAAGACCTAGGTCTAGGCCTGCCTGCAAAAACTCAAGAATTTGAGAGGATGATGGGTAATCTGGATCACAGCTTCTGCCAATCATGAAGGCCCTGAACTTTTGTTTGTGGATGGTTTTCTTGCCTTGAGCGTGGTTGCGATCACTTTGTTGGAACACCCTAGAGATTGGAACCTTTCCCTTTCAGCTGTCAGATGTGAAGATCCAGCCTGCGGGGATCTGGAAGGGTGTGACATCCTTGCGAGAGGCGAAGAGGTATTATTGGAACCTTGACTGGAAGTCGGGTACTTAGATACATTGCTGTGGGGAACCAAGGGCGTGTTGGCCAGTACAGTAGGACCGTTATCACTGTCGAGGTTTCATAATCATAAGCCTTGACAGGAATCTTGGAATGAAAGGCCGTGGAGGGAAGGCATAGGCCCGATTGCATGCCCAGGGGGCTGAGAGGGCATCTAATACCTCCGCTTGGGGTTGAGGAAGCCTTGAGATGCACCTTGGAAGCTTGGTATTGAGTGCTGTTGCAAATAGGTCTATCTCGAGGGGACCCCACTGGTTCACTATCCAGTCGAAAATCTCCGGGTGTAGAGACCATTCGTTGGCATCCGCAAACTTGCGGGAAAGGCGGTCGGCCCTCAAGTTGAGATGGCCGGGCAGATAAACTGCCCTCAGGTCCTTTAGATTCCTTTCTGCCCAGAGTATTATGGGTTCCACCTCCTTCAGGAGGGACCTGCTGCGTGTCCCCCCTTGCCGGTGTACATAGGATACCGCAGCCCTGTTGTCCATTCGGAGGAGAACAGGTTTCCCTGTAATCTCGAACCTTAGGGCTAGTAACGCAAGGTAGGCCGCTCTGACCTGCAGGACATTCGACACCAGGCCTGTTGTATGGAAGGACCATCTACGCTGCACTGAGATCCGGTTGCAGTGTGCTCCCCAACCTGCTGCACTGGCATTGGTATTAACTGTGATCCAGTCGACATGCCCTAACGGGCGTGATTTCAGAAGTGTCTGTTTCTTCATCTACCAATGCAGACTCCTGAGCATCAAGGTCGTCAAGTGTATGGGTTGGGATAGATACCACCTGTTCCACAGTCTTTTGCCAGCAGTAGAAGGTCGTCCAAGTAGTGGCATACCCGAAGCCCCAATTCTCTCAGAGGGGCTATGATGGCAATTGGGGTCTTTGTGAAGACTCTTGGCGATGTGCAGAGGCCCAATGGAAGACTCTGGAATTAGAGATGTACCTGCCCCACCGCCAATCTCAGATACTTCTGGAAAGGAGGGAGTATGGGTATATGCAGGTAAGCGTCCTGCAAGTCTATTGACAACATCCAGCCCCCTGATTGGTCTACACAAATAATCGTTCGTAGTGACTCCATTTTGAATCTTACTAGGAAGAAATAACGATTTAGACTTTTTAGGTCTATCACGGGTCTCCACCCTCCATTTCTCTTGGGGACTGGAAACAGGGTTGAGTAAAAACCCGAAAATCTCTCCGATGGAGGCACTGGAACTACCGCTTGCTGTTACTGCAAGGAGAGAAGAAATTGCTGTAGCGCTTCCGTTTTTTAGGGGGGAACCTTGACACCCTTGTCAGGGAGAAGAGGACCTTGGGAGGTTTGTCTAGGAACGGCCCAAAATGGCCATATTTGACTGTGGAGACTACCCAAGAATCCCTGCACTTTTGCTCCCAGATCTTTGAGAAGTGTTTTAGCTTGGCCCACACAGGAATCGCTTGGGCTGGCCAGGCGTCGAAAGGATATAGTAGAATCCTGTGGGTTAGGCATTGGTCTCTGTCTTCGGGTTTTGAGGAACGTGGACTGTGTGCTTTCCCAATTATGCCTGAAGCCTTTTCCCTGCCTGGACTATCGGTAATCCTTATTCTTGGAGTATTGGAATATAGGTGCGATTGTCCTGGAGCGCCTAGATCACCTGTCTTGGGGTAGCAGGCCTGATTTTCCACCAGTGACTCGAGAGATGTCCTTGTCCAGTTTTTTTCCCCCAAACAAGGCTTCACCATCAAATGGTATCTTGCACCAGTTCTGTTTGGAGGCGATATCTGCTGCCCACGGTTTCAGCCACAAGGCCCATTTGGCCATAACTGTGTGGAGCATTGCCCTTGCGGAGCAACGAATTGAATCGATGACGGCTTCACCAATAAAGTCTGCTGAGAACTTCAGCTCATCCAAGGCCTTGATTATATCCTCCTCTGGGATGTCCTGTTGGACTGCTGACTCTATATTATCTGTCCAGACGCGTAGCGCATTGGACACTGATGTCAGGGCTATGACAGGTTTACAGGCGTTGTCTGCCATCTGGAGTCTTAAAAGAAGTTGAGTCTTCCGGGGGCAATGTGACATTCTTTGCCAACCTTACCACTGCTGCGTCGACCACTGGAGAACCCTCCAGCATTGCGGAATCAGGCTATGAGAGAGGGAATAACTTTCCCAACCGATTAATAGAGAACATTTTCTCTGTCTTTTCCCACTCTTCCTCAATCACATCCCTGATCTCGTCCATGAGAGGAAAAACGGAGATCCGACGTTTGAGAAAGGGGAAGTACGATTTAGACTTCTTAAACCTTTGTGTTGGTCTCTCCCAGCCGATCGCTTGTTTAGCTGCCTGTACATAAGGCTGGACCATAGCGAAAGCAAAGCCAGAGGCATCTAGGTCATCAGATGATTCCTCTGAGATGGCATTCTCTTCCTGATGTTTAGAGGAGGATGCCGGCGACAGACGAAAAATTCCACTTGTGGACATCCCCGGGATGGAAGCCTCAGCCTCAGCCGTTTGCTCCTGAGGAGGAGACGCTGGTTGTTGCGTCGCCATTGTGGCTACCAATTCCGCAAGGGAGTCCTTTACTGCTTTCTTAAGTAGGTCCGCCATTTGCAGACCTTCAGCTGCATCGTCCCTGAGGCAATCTCAAACAGATCAGTTTGTCTGAAAGTGGGGCAGCTCCACACGCCTGACATCTTGGAGATCTAGGTCTCGGGGAGCATGAGTGATGGCGCCTTTTTGGCCGATGCTTTCTGCCACTTCTATAATCCCCATGCCAGGACGACCTGTCTCTGCTGTGACTAGAGTCATCATCGCCTTCATGTCGCCTTGAGGTCCTCTTAGACATCTTCTGGCGTACAGGACTGAAATACATAAAGTACCAGCCTGAGTGCACTCTTTTTTTTTTTTTTTTTTTAAAGTGTATCAACTTACCTGGACGTAGGTCCTTACCTCAGGTGTAGAGTAGGATCTTGTGCGGGTGGCGAATGGCTCATACTAGACGGATTAGCAGAAGCAGCAGCTAAGAAAAGAGTTTTAGAGGAGAAAAATCAACCAACCGTGTCCTTGACTGGAAAAAAGGGACTTTAATAAATACATCTAAAATACGTCTAAATCTACATTTTGTCCTCCTGTCCTTTTTTTTTTTTTTTTTTTTTGGGGGGGGGGGGGGGGTTAAATTATATATATATATTTTAAATTTTTTATTTATTTTTTTTTTTTTGTAAATAAAATAACTTATTTAATTATTATTATTATTTTTTTTTTTTTTTGTAAATAAAATAATTTATTTAATTATTTTTTATTAATTTTATTTAATAATTGAATGTTTATTTAATTTTATACTATTTAATTAATTAATCCATCTTCTCTTTTTTTTTTTTTTTTTTTTAAAACTCAGAGTTGCAGTTCTCCCTGCAGCCACAGGCGTTCCACTGAGGCCATCAGGGAGATAAACAGTAGAACAGGAGAGGCAGGGCACGCCTCTATCCTGTCTTTGAGATTTTGAGGGCACAGACGTCACTGTGCCCTTATCAAAGATGGCCGCCGCGGCCTCCGAATCCACTGCGCATGCGCCGATTGGCGGAACAGTAAGCTAGAAGCCTCACGCCGCCGGCGCATGCGCAGAGCACGGCGGGGAACGCCGAAAGTTAAATAAAACGCCGGCGCTGAGCGCGCGCGGCTCCTATGGAGCCGGGAATGGCGACAGGGGCTAAGAGGGAGATTGTCTGAGAGAAACAAACAAATGGGAGGTCAAAAGAAAAGAAACAAAGAAAGAAATGGAAGGTTGGGGAGGGGAAGAGAGCAAAAGAGAGAGGGAAGAGAAAAGGGAAAAGATAAAGATATAAAACCTAAAAAAAAGGGAAAGGAAAGGAAGGAAGAAAAGAGAGAAGGGGAAAAAACAAAGAAATGTAGAAATAGCTGCTGCCTCCGTTACCATGAATGAGCTGGTGCCTGATCAATTTGCAGATAAAGCTCTTACTTAAGAGACAAACTGCTTGTCCCAAAAGATCCTACAGAAGGGACTTCCAACCTTATAAGCGCGTTTAGCTGCCCAAGAGAAGGAACTGCGTCCGGGAGAGGCTTGAACCCGGACGGACGCTGCCGAATGCAGAAGGTAAGGACGCCGACCAGGATTCACTGCCATGAGGTATGAGGAAAAAAAGGAGAATGCGGGGGCTGTACTAACCTTTTCTTTTATAATATTCACTAGTCCTGAGGGAGGAGCCAAGGCGGAGCTTGTCACAGGTATGCTGCCATGGAGGCACCAGGAAAAAAAGTTTATAATTTTCCCGCAACTTGTGACAAAATATAAAATATACCATGGACTCAACATGCCTCTCAGCAAATTGTTTCAGGTGTCTACTTTCCAAAATGGGGTCCATTTGTGGGGGTTTTCTGCTATCTTGGCATTTTATGGCCTTCGAAACTGTGATAGGTAGTGAAATCAAAAATTTACGCCCTTAGAAATCCTGAAGGCGGTGCTTGGTTTTTGGGGTCCCGTATGCGGCTAAACCCCCAAAAAGTCTCACACATGTAGTTTCCCCTAAAATATTCAATGGGCTCAACAAGCCTCTCAGCAATTTCCTCAGGGAATCTACTTTCCTTCAAAATGGGGTCATTTGGGGGGGGGGGGGTTGTACTGTCCTGTCATTTTAGCACCTCAAGAAATGAGATAGACAGTCATAAACTAAAAGCTGCATAAATTCCAGAAAATGTACCGTAGTTTGTAGACGCTGTGACGTTTGCGCAAACCAATAAATATACCCTTATTGACATTTTTTTTACCAAAGACATGTGGCTAAATACATTTTGGCCTAAATGGATGACTAAAATTTAGTTTTTCGATTTTTCTTCTAACAAAAAGTAGAAAATATGATTTTTTTTCAAAATTTTACTGTTTATATCGCAAAAAATCAAAAACACAGAGGCAATTAAATACCATCAAAAGAAAGCTTTATTCGTGGGAAAAGGAAGGACGCAAATTATGTTTGGGTACAACATTGAAGGACCCCGCAATTACCAGTTAAAGCAGTGCAGTGCCAAATTGTAAAAAGTGCTCTGGTCATTGAGCAGCCTAATCTTTCTGGGCTTAAGTGGTTAAAGAATTTCTTGGGATTTTTTTTACTTTACTTGCATTTCGTGTTCTATCTAAACCACCCTGATTTAACCCATACGTTTCTTATTGCATTTTTTGTAAAGTTGGAATGCTGATAATGACCCCTCAGCTTTGTATTTTTGTGAAGGCCTTTGCTTTTGTATGCATTTTTACATTGGAGTTGAGTTGAAATTTATTTCCCATTGGAATGTGCTGGTCAATACCTTTATTTAGTATGTTCTTAAAGCACTCACATTTTCCCTCCGTGTTCTTTGTTCTTAGTAGGGATGAGCCGAACACCCCCCGGTTCGGTTCGCACCAGAACTTTCGAACGGACCCCAAATTCGTACGAACTTTAGAACCCCATTGAAGTCTATGGGACTCGAACGTTCGAAATTAAAAGTGCTAATTTTAACGGCTAATATGCAAGATGCTGTCCTAAAAAGGGTTTGGGGACCTGGCTCCTGCCCCAGGGGACATGGGTCAATGCCTAAAATGTTTTTAAAAATGGCCGTTTTGGCGTGAGCACTGATTTTAATGACGATTAAAGTGAAAAATAAAAGTGAAATATTCCTTTAAATATCGTGCCTGGGGGGTGTCTGTAGTATGCCTGTGAAGTGCCACGTGTTTCCCGTGTTTAGAACAGTCCCTGCACAAAATGACATTAAACAGAAATAACATCATTTAAAACTGCTTGCGGTTTTAATGTTATATCTGGTTCCTGCAATATGGTTGAAAATCATTGAGAAAAATGGCATGGGTAGCCCTCCCTGCCCATTACCAGCCCCTTTGGGTCTTGTACGCATATTAAGAGGAACCCAGTACCCATATTAAAAAAAGGAAATGCGTGTGGCCCCCAGGCCCTATATACTCAGAACAGCAGTATACAGGTGGTGCAAACAAGACAGGGACTGTGTAGGTTTGTTGTGTTAAGTTGAATCTGTTTCTAATTTTCAACTGGTACATTTTTAAAGTGTAGCTCCAGTCACAAAAACTATTTTTAAGCTTTTTGGAAAACATAGGGAAGGGTTATCACCCCTGTATAATTTGTTTTGTCGTCCATCTTTTTTCATCTCACTTGCTGTTGTCTCCTTCCGTTTGCAAGTAGGAAATGTTTGTAAGTTGGATGTTTGAAAGTAGGGGCCTGCCCTATATGCTCTGCAGAAATGGCGGAACAAGGTGTTGGTTTTGCCACAACATTGTAAGCCCTCAAAGTGACTCTTGGTGGGCGCTGGAGCGCCCTGCTGTGAACTTTTATATCAAGAATTGTAATTACATGCCATTGTTGAACAGTGGTAGAAAAATTGACCTTTGGTGGTTGTGGTGCTGGTGCCACAACACTATAAGTCCTCACAGTTACTCTGGGTGGGCGCAGGAACGTGCCCTCCTGTGAAATATTATATCAAGAATTGTAATAACATGTCCCTGTTAAACAGGGGCAGAAAAATTGGGCCTTAGGCACTGGTGCTGGTGCCACGACACTGCAACCTCTCCCATATACTCTAGTTTTATTGCAGGAATTAGTCCTGCTGCAAAGCATTGCATCAAAAATTGTAATTAAACGCCCCTGTTAAACAGGGGCAGAAAAATTGGGCTGATGGCATCACCCAGAACCAGAAATGTCCTTCCAACATATCAGCGGAGGAGGAAGAGGATAGACAATCAACATAACAGGACAGTCACTCAGCATCAGCATAGGCAGTCTTGAAGGGATGTGATATTTAAAAAAAAATTATTCGGTTACATCAGCTTCAGGTGCTTGGTAGCTGTGGGTGATCCAAGACTGATTTATCTTGATGAAGGTCAGTCGATCAACTGATTCGGTGGACAGGCGCACCCTGTGATCGGTAACAAAGCCACCAGCAGCACTGAAGGTGCGTTCCGAAAGAACGCTGGATGCAGGACAGGCCAGTAGCTCAATTGCATACTGTGCAAGCTCTGGCCAGTGATCCATCCTCAAGACCCAGTAAGCCAGAGGATTTTCGGTGGGAAAGGTGTCCAAGTCTGACCTTGCCCCTAGGTATTCCTGCACCATGTAAATCAGACGCTGGCGATGGTTGCTGGAACCGATCATACCTTGGGGCTGCGGACTAAAAAATTGTCTGAAAGCATCAGTCAGATGGCCACCTTCTCCACCGCTCCTTCTGACCGATGCCTCAGCAACACGTTGTCCAGGACCAGGAGTTTGTAACCTCCCAGTCTCTGGGAACGCGTTGCACAGACCTTTCTGCAAGGCCTCCCGGAGATGTCTCATCCTCTGCTCCCTCTGCGATGGCAAGATAAGGTCGGCAACCTTACCCTTGTACCGTGGTTTAAGGAGAGTGGCCAGCCAGTAATGGTCCCTCTCCTTGATCCGAAGAATACGAGGATCCTTCCGCAGGCTTTGCAGTGATCAGGGAGGCCATGCAGCGTAGGTTAGCTGAGGCAATCGGTCCGGAGTCCTCTGGGTCACTAAGGACAACATGATCCGCAGCTACCTCCTCCCAGCCACGTACAAGTCCACGGGTTTCTTGGGACTGTAAATCATCCCTACAAGACTGCTGCTGCTGCTGATGCTGAGTGCCAGCCTCCACCTTCATGCTGACACAATCATCCTCCTCCTCCTCTTCCTTCTCCTCATCCTCTTCCTGTGTGATGGGTGGCACAGCAGGAACACTCTCTGGATAAAGGGGGCCTTGAGAGGCAAGGAAGTCCTCCTCTTCCTGCCTCTGTTCTGCCTCAAGTGCCCTGTCCATTATTCCACGCAGCGTATGCTCCAAGAGGTGGACAAGAGGTACAGTGTCACTGATGCATGCACTGTCACTGCTCACCATCCTTGTGGCCTCCTCAAATGGTGACAGGACAGTGCATGCATCCCTGATCATGCCCCACTGGCGTGGTGAGAAAAAACCGAGCTCCCCTGATCCTGTCCTGGTGCCGTAGTCGCACAGGTACTCATTGATGGCCCTCTGCTGCGTGTGCAGCCGCTGCAGCATGGCCAACGTTGAGTTCCACCTGGTGGGCATGTCACATATAAGGCGGTTCTTGGGCAGGTTCAACTCCTTTTGGAGCTCAGCCAGCCGAGCACAGGCATTAAATGATCGGTGGAAATGCACACAGACTTTCCTGGCCTGCTTCAGGACATCCTGTAAGCCGGGGTACCTGCCCAAGAACTGCTGCACCACCAGGTTAAGGACGTGAGCTACACAGGGCACATGGGTCAGTTGTCCCTGTCGGAGGGCGGAGAGGAGGTTGGTGCCATTGTCGCAAACCACCATTCCTGGCTTAAGCTGGCGTGGCGTCAACCACCTCCCCTGCCTGCCCCTGCAGAGCTGACAAAACATCCGCCCCAGTGTGGCTCCTGTCCCCCAAACAAACCAGCGCAAGCACGGCATGGCATCGTTTTGCCTGCGTACTTGCGTAGCCCCTGGAACGCCTACGGAGCACCGCTGGTTCTGAGGACAGAGCACTGGAAGAGGCCATGGAGGAAGAAGAAGAGGAGGGGGTGGAGGAGAGAGGTGTGTCACAACCAATAGTAGCATTTTGGAGACGTGGTGGTGGAACAACCTCCAACACTACTGCACCTTGTCCTGCATCCTTCCCAGCTGCCAGAAGAGTGACCCAATGGGCCGTGAAAGACAGGTAACGTCCCTGTCCATGCCTGCTGGACCATGAGTCAGCGGTAATATGCACCTTACCGCTGACCACCCTGTCTAGCGAGGCAAGGACATTGCCTTCCACATGCCGGTAGAGAGCCGGAATCGCCTTCCGTGAGAAAAAGTGGCGTTTGGGGACCTGCCACTGAGGAACCGCACATTGTACAAACTCACGGAAGGGGGCCGAGTCTACCAACTGAAAAGGCAGCAGTTGAAGTGCTAGCAATTTAGCCAAGCTAGCATTCAACCGCTGGGCATGTGGATGGCTGGGAGTGAACTTCTTTCGCCGGTCCAGCAGCTGGGGCAGGGACATTTGCCTGCTATAATCGGACGTGGGTGTACTGCTAGCAGAGTGCCCGGAAGCACTTGGCTGTGACACACCTAATTCTACACCTTCATTCCTCTCAGAGCAGGTTTCAGAGAGGACTGAAGGTCTAGTGGGGTTGGAGATGCCAGCTGATGAGGAGCAAGGAGAGGTCCACTTTGTTCTTTGGTGTGGGTCTTTGAGGTATGCTTGCCAACGAGCTGCATGGCAGGTCAACATATGTCTGGTCAAGCATGTGGTGCCCAAGCGGCTGATGTTTTGGCCACGCGAGATACGTTTGAGACATATGTTGCAAATAGCAGCGGTGCGATCTGATGCACTCGTCTCAAAAAAGGCCCACACCAAAGAACTTTTAGAATAACGCGCAGAGGCAGCGTCCTGCACAGGTGGAGCTCTGCGGTGTGATTCAGTCGGTGTGCTGCCCCTAAGCTGGCCCCCGGAGGGCATCCTGCCTCGTTGGACATGTGCCTCCTCCTCCTCTCTACTACCAGGCACCCACGTGGAGTCAGTGCCCTCATCATCCCCTCCCTCTTCATCGCTGTAGCAAACCTGGCAGTATACTGCAGCTTGTGGAACATGACTGCCAGATTGCTGTCCTTCTTGAGCATCCCCTCTCTCTGCATTCACACTACTGCCTTCCTCTAGCTGAGTATCATCATCAGAGCCTACAAAACACTGGGCATCCTCCTGGAGCATGTACCCAACACTGTGCTCAAAGAGTTCAGGAGACTCCTCAGGAGGACGTGGTGGGTCTAGGGAAGGAGTCACTGATGATGACATTGAGACGAGGGAAGACGATGCGTTGGCAGCTGCTTTGCTAGTACCCTGAGACTGGGTGAGAGGATGAGGGGGATGAAGAGGGCTTGGTCATCCATTCTACCAAGTCGTTGGCATGTTGCGGCTCAACATGTCCAGCTGCCGAAAAGACGGACAAGCGTGTCCCATGGCCACGTGCTGATGATGACGATGCACCGCGTCCACGACCAGCACTGTTGTCTCTAGACACAGAGCCTGCTTGCCCTCTTTTATCGGCTCGTGCCTGTCTGCCTCTTCTTGCTGGCCTTCCAGACATGGTAATGGCCTGAAGGGAGTTGGGTAAAACAGCAATTGGGTAGTGTATATTGTGCTGGAGGCACACAACACCCACTAACTCCTGCAGATGCCTTTATTATAGAACACCAGCAATAAAGGGTAGATAAAGGGGTATACAGTACTGGAAGCACACAACACCCACTAACCCTGCAGATGGCTCTATTAGAGAACAGGAATAAAGGGTAGATACAGGTGTATATTGTGCTGGAGGCACACAACACCCACTAACTCCTGCAGATGCCTTTATTAAAGAACACCAGCAATAAAGGGTAGATAAAGGGGTATACTGTACTGGAGGCACACAACACCCACTAAGCCCTGCAGATGGCTCTATTAGAGAACAGCAATAAAGGGTAGATACAGGTGTATATTGTGCTGGAGGCACACAACACCCACTAACTCCTGCAGATGCCTTTATTATAGAACACCAGCAATAAAGGGTAGATAAAGGGGTATACTGTACTGGAGGCACACAACACCCACTAAGCCCTGCAGATGGCTCTATTAGAGAACAGCAATAAAGGGTAGATACAGGTGTATATTGTGCTGGAGGCACACAACACCCACTAACTCCTGCAGATGCCTTTATTATAGAACACCAGCAATAAAGGGTAAATACAGATGTATACTGTGCTGTGCTGGAGGCACACACAACTTCCAATAACTCCTGCAGATGGCAGATGGCTCAAATAGAGAAGAGCTATGTAGGTATATATAGTGGTGTGTACTGGGTACAGAGCACGCAAACAGCACGCACAATCTCCTAACACTGACTGCAAGCTCTATTATAAAAGATAGATATATCGCTAGCTATATAGGTGAATATAGCGGTGTATACTGCGGTCAGAGCACGCAGACAACAACCACTACAGAAGAGCAAGATCGAAAAATCGGCCGATAACGATCGGTGTATACTGTGTTGAAGGTACACAGAACACCCACTAACTGCTTCAGACGCCAACACACTACACAAGGCCGCCACGCTGGTGGCCTTATATAGTGTGGGGTGTGTACTACACAGCCTGAGCTATGATTGGCCACAGGCATCCTGCCTGTGGCCAATCATGGCTCTCCTCGCTTCCGGCGCTGTGATTGGCCAAGCATGCGGGGTCACAGTGCCTGCTTGGCCAATCATGAGCCAGCAATGCACTGCGCCATCGCAGTGCATTGTGGGCCGTGAGCGCCACACGAATTTGGCGCGAACGGCCCATAATGTTCGGAATTCGCTGAACGGGCGAACAGCCGATGTTCGAGTCGAACGTATGTTCGACTCGAACACGAAGCTCATCCCTAGTTCTTAGTATTTTATTCCATTTAATATCTTCTAGCAAGGGAAATTGGCTCTTTTGAAATTCTGTGTGCTTCCTATTTCTGTGATTTATACTGAAATAAATTGACCTGTGGTCGCTGTTTCCTAAGTTCCCCGTATTTCCACAGGTCTGTATTGTTAGTAATCAGTAGGTTTAGTAACGCTTTGTTTCTTGTTGGTGAATTCACCATCTGACCCATGAAATTGTCATTCATGATAATTAGGCATCCAAGAAACAGCATGTTGCATTGTTTGGCGCAGAACTGTGGAAGTGCAGGGTGGTGTGTGGGAGCTATGTGTGTAGGAGCTGCGGACTAGACCCCGACCCACTGAGACCGACAGAGGCGGTGGTGGACCAAGAGCAGCGACAGACGCAGACCATCGGGATGGGGGAGCGGGAGTGACTGAGGATAGTGCCACCTCATAGACGCCGACAGGAGTCGGGCGTGTAACCAGCAGGACTGGAAGACCGAGAGGTGACAGGTTGACCGGGAGAGGCAGCGGGTAAGTGTAACTGTGGACTGGAGGGAGAGTGTGAAAGGCAGACCAGGGAAGGGGCGGGAGCAGTGGGTGCCAGGTTGACCAGGGGAGACTGTAGGTGCTGACAATTTCTATTTCTAGTATTTCCAATCGGTGGGATATAAAATTACCCCACCCCCATCAAACTATTCTCTGCAGCTATTAGCTATTACCTTTTGTACCACCACCCCTCCCTTTAGAATGTAAGCTCTATGAGCAGGGCCCTCCTGTACATTTTGTATTGTACTGTAATTGTGTTGGCCCCCCTATACATTGTAAAGCGCTGCGTAAACTGTTGGCGCTATATAAATCGTGAATAATAATAAGAAAAATATAGAATCTGTAGCACATTGGATTATAGACACTAATTATTCTGTAGTCCAAGATAAGAATTTGGAGGGCTAATTAGACTCTCAGAGATAACACGTGAAATGTACATAGGATGGCTATAAATTTCTGACAAGATCAACAGGTATTTTTTCTGCACTTGTCAAACAGATATAACAAAATGTTTTTAATGGTATAGTTAAAGTGTTACTAAGCCCACAACAGTAAAATAAATCTGTATATGCAGTAAAGCATGCTTGTTATACTCACTGTGGAACCTAAGGGGTTAATCCTCTGTATTGTGTTTTTGTGTTCTGTCTGATCCCGTATGCACAGATCCTCCCCTCTTCCACTGTCTCCAAAACATGTCTGGATAAGACAGAGTTACTGGAGTCAGGTTGCACATGCTCAATTTGGTGTGTATTGCTAGAGAGGTTTTTTTTCTTGGGAGAGTGCATGTGATAAGCACAGGCCCAATCAGAACTGTCCAGAAAGACAGTTAGTGGTCCTGCATCCTGATAGGTAAGCCAGTGCAGTATAAAAACTCCTCCTACCAGCTTTCACCAGGCACTGATAGAAGTCACAAGACTGCTATATAATGCTGATGAGAAAAGGTATTTAGCAGTTTATATTTACTTAAAGCGGAGGTCTGCCCACCTCTACAAAAATTAAAAGCCAGCAGGTGCACATACTGCAGCTACTGACTTTTAATAATCAGACACTTACCTGTCCTGAGTCCAGTGATGTCTCCATGTTTCCATCAGCTGTTGGGTGCTGCCGCCTCCATTACGAGTAAGGGAACCCGGCAGTGTAGCCTTACGGCTTCACACTGGGAACCCTACTGCGCATGCGCGAGGGTCCGCTCCTCTCTCCTTCTGGCCCGGTGGCTGGTGTAGGAGGAAGGGAGCCTGAGCGGTGACACAAATATCTGCAGCTGAGGCTCCTGGAAGTGGGGACAGGATACCTGTGAAAGGCAGGTATCTTGTCCCCCCGAAAGGTGCCAAATGTGGCACTGGAGGGGGGAAGGAGTACAATGAGTTGAATTTCCACTTTTGGGTGGAACTCCGCTTTAAATTATTGCATTTCCATGTTTTGTGTACTGTGGGAGACCAGATATAATGAATGCAGAGTCCTGGGTATAGTAACACTTTAATGATGCTGGGCGGCTCTTGATTGATGAGGTGAGACAGATTGGGTGGCCATTGCTACCAGATCTGCTTTTCTTTTTTTTCTTTTCTTTTTTTCTTAAAATCAATCCTTGTTTTTCCCATATGCTTCCTGGCAGCTCTTTGGAATTCAAAGTTCACTTCTTTTAGAAGACTTTTATCTTTCTTGATTTTAGCTTCTCTTTTCTATTATGCAATTTTTATAGTATCTTCTGTCACCCACTTCCACTTTTTGATCTCTTTTATTTTATCCAAGTTTTTCTCCTTATTTAGATAGAGTCCATCTGGTGATATCCATGTGCATCGATGTCACTTTGGTTGCTTGAAGAATGTAGTCCTAATGAAGAGGTCATTGTAGTCACAGAAGCTGATTAGTCTTCCGCTGCTTTATTTCTGTATGACTGTATTTTCTTCCCTTTTATTTCCAACTTGGTATTCCAGTCACCAATCACTAACAGTATATCTTAGTTTCAGGTCTTGACAGTCGCAAGCTGGGTATACACTAGTAGAATTTTGAATAAAAATTCCTAATAAAATTCTTAGAACATTTGAAAGTCTTTTGAAAGTAGCTGAAGATTTTTTTTTTTTTTTGTTTTTAACATTTCATTTTGGAATGAGTGGACTTTACAGAACAAAAACACATACACTGTTAGAAATTTGTATATTTCAGAATTCTTTTTTTATTCTGCTCCTTTGAATTTTCTTGTCACTGTGGTCAAAAACAACCACTGATTTGACCCCACTAATGATCAATAAATTAACAAACCTTCTTCCAAAATTCTTACTATCAGCTTCAGCCTGGGTTTAATCATAAAATTGTACAACTTATTCATATGCATCAGCTGTTGAGGCATAAACTTGTATGTAGAATGACTGTGCCCAAAATTGATTTGATATTAGTCAATCATTTACAGCATGGTGACCAGATAAGTAGATTGTATAGTCTTCTGACCAAAAAGTGACCTATGTTGGTCCATTTGAGTTTTCTGATTTTGAAGCTGTTGATGTTTAAAGTGATAGTAAAACCTTTTTTTTTTTTTTTTTTAACATGCTATACTTACCTAAACTGTGCAGTGGTTTTGCACAGAGCAGCCCGTATCCTCCTTTTCTCGAGTCCCACACTAGCACCTCTTGCTCCTTACTCCTCAATCCTGCTGGGGGCCCCCAGAACAAGCAGCTTGCTCTGGTGCCACCCAGAGCCATGGCCAGGCCCAGACTGGCCATAGGGCAGACTGGGCATTTGCCCGTTGGGCTGGGTTCCGCCCACTCCATAGCATGTTGCTGTTTAGGCCGCACAGCGGGAGGTAAGCGGCGACCGCGGCCTGAACATGGTTAACACAGGCCGTGGCCGCTGCTCACCGCTACCGCTATGTCTCCTCCGGTGGAACTGGCGGCTGCATGGGCTGAGCTGTGTGTCTCTCTCACACACAACTCAGCCTCAGCGCTGCGCTGACATTTCCGCTCTTTGCTCCCAGGGGCTGCTCCTCCTCCTCCAGCCAAGGTGTCTGCACGGGGAGGCAAGGGGCGGGGCTGCTGTTTGTCAGCAGCACATGTGAGGAGAAAGCTTCCCTCACCATTGGCCAAAACAGAGGGCCAATCAGAGACCTAGAGGTGCATCATGGGAAATGTAGTGTCAGAGAAAGGTAGCCCAATTGTTTTCAGCAGGGAGCCGACTACACTCCCCAGCATGCACACTGCTGGGGGGGAGGGAGAGAAAAACCTGGAAACAAGCAGAAGTGCCTGTAGCAGCTACTACAGGAGACATAAAAAACGAAAGAGAGGACTCTGCTGGGGAACCAATAGCCCCAGCACCACCAGAGAGAGCCACGCTGCACTGTACCACCAGAGAGAGCCACGCTGCACCGCACCACCAGAGAGAGAGCCACGCTGCACCGCACCACCAGAGACAGAGCCACGCTGCACCGTACCACCAGAGAGAGAGCCACGCTGCACCGCACCACCAGAGAGAAAGTCACGCTGCACCTCAACACCAGAGAGAGCCAAGCTGCACCGCACCACCAGAGAGAGCGCCACGCTGCACCGCACCACCAGAGAGCGCCACGCTGCACTGCACCACCAGAGAGAGAGCCATGCTGCACCGCACCACCAGAGAGAGAGCCAGGCTGCACCACCAGAGAGAGAGCCACGCTGCACCACCAGAGAGAGAGTCACGCTCCACCGCACCCCCAGAGAGGGAGCGCCACACTGCAACTCACCACCAGAGAGAGCCACGCTGCACCGCACCACCAAAAAGAGAGCAGGTCAGTGTCACTGGGCAGTGTGGGTACAATAGGAGACAGACTAGCGTTGTATGGCCACAATAGGACTGGGACACTGTAATATAAAGTGGACTGCACTGTAAAGGGGCACTGTAATCATTGCAGTGCCCCTTTACAGTGCAGTTCCCTTTATATCACCGTGTCCCTGCACATTACAGTGTGAAGGACCGACACCAGCCACCCCCCGCGAATGTCTACCAAACGCCCCCCCCCCCGGTCCCTGGAAAAGTTGGCTGCCCAGTCTAAAATACCCGGGCCTATTTTTTTTCCCAGTCCGGGCCTGGCCACGGCTCTGTATCTCCATTCACACATGGAGCCACGGCTCGGCCCCACCCCCTCTGTCTCCTGATTGGCTCACTGGTTGTGATTGTTCCCGCTGCTGCCAAGGCCAATCAAGAATGAGAGTCTCCGTGTCATGGTCGATCGCACATAGGAGACCTGCCCGCAGGATTCCTTTGCGGAGAACTTGTCGGTATCCTTGGGCGCGCATTAGCGCGAACGGACGCACGCGAGTGCGCGACGGCACGAACGGGCGCACGCGGGTGCGCGATGGTGAGCGGGGTCACGAACGGGCGCACGGTTACCCGCGGGGGCACGCAGACTCGCCGTGCGACCGTTCTTGGCGCCCAAAGGGCTACTTAAGGAACCTGCCTCTGTTTCTCCTTGCTGTTCTGTCTACAGCGTGTCCGGTGATTCTGCTATCTGTTTCTGTTGTTCCCGATTCCCGTTACCCGGCCTGTTCCTGACTTCGTTTGATTGCTGCCTGCCTCCGACCTCCTGCCTGCCTGACTACGTCTCCGTCTCTTCCCGTGTACCTCTGCTGCCCACCTGATACCGACCCGGCTTGTTCCCGACCCTGCCTTCTGCCGCCTGCTGTTACCCGCTGACTGCCACCTGCTGCTCCAGCCTGATTGCCAGTGCCTGCTGTTACCCGCTGACTGCCACCTGCTGCTCCAGCCTGATTACTAGTGCCTGCTGTTCCCACGGACCGCCATCAGCTGTTCCAGTGATCCACCTGTGCCTACTGTGTGACCACATCCCTAGCTGCCTACCGGGTGTCTACCATCCAGTGTCTCTGTGGATCCCTTGCTGCTGCGGGTCTGACCTACCGTACTCCAGCTTGGCACTTGTGCCCTCCGAACTCTTGAATCCCTGTCCCCACTTCCAGGGGTTCTCGAGCCGGAGGCTTACGAGGAGCCGCTCCCTGCATTCTGGGCTCTCCTACCAGGTACGTGACAGTACAGGACAGCCATGTCTGAGCCCACGCAGGGAGCCTCCCCTATGGACGAGCTTTGCCGCCACTTAGCTGGCCTTACCCAAGCAGTGAAGAACCTGCAGGAAGGTTACGGCCGATTGGAGGAACAGGTCTAGGCCCTATCTGCTTCTACACCAGCTGTCTCCGGATCCTCTGCTCCACCTTCGGTGGTGATGATACCGCCTGAACCTAGGGTTCCCACTCTGGAACGATTCTCCGGCAACCGGAATAAATTCAGAGCCTTTCGTAATTCCTGCGAACTCTTTTTTGCTTTACAACCTAGGACTTTCTCTCTCGAGGGAACCAAAGTGGGGTTTGTCATTTTACTACTGACAGATGAACCCCAGGCCTGGGCCCACCGTCTCCTGGAACGAAAGGACCCCTCTCTGGATACTTTCAATGCCTTTTCCTAGCGATGTCCCGGTTGTACAAGGACCCCCAGCTTGCTGCCACTGCAGAGGCAGCTCTGCATGCGCTCCAACAAGGTCGCAGGCCCGTGGAAGATTATGTGTCTGAGTTCAGACGCTGGAGCTCCGACACGGACTGGAATGACTCAGCTTTACGATACCAGTTTCGTATGGGCCTCTCAGAATCGTTGAAAGACGAACTGGCTCGAGTGGGTATCCCTGAAACCCTAGAAGCACTCATAGACCTCTCTGTTCAAATAGACAGACGCCTAAGAGAACGTCGCCTGGAGCGTTCTTCTACAACTTCTCGCCCCGTCTGGATGATGCCACGTGTCCCAAGTTCCAACCATCCGGTCCCTCCTGCTCCTGCTATGCCCACTCCGGATTCTTCAGAACCCATGCAGCTGGGGATACTTCGACCATCTTTGACGCCTGAGGAACGCCAACGCCGCCGGACCGGCAACCTTTGTCTCTACTGCGGATAACCGGGACATTTCGTTCGCACTTGCCCTGCCAAAATGCGTAAGTGCCTTCTCATCCCTCCTGTTTCCTCTCCCGTATTGCTAAATAACACCTCTAATCTGGCTGTACCTCTTCTTTTGCAGCTCCCAGGAAGGACTGTCAAAACCAGCGCAATTATTGATTCTGGGGCTTGCAGTGGCTTTGTGGATTTGTCCTTCGCCTAACATCCCTCTTCGGCCTAGGGTGAAAGGACTTTCAATATATCTGGCCGATGGTTCCATCCTTAAGTCTGGACCAGTGACTCAGGAGACTTCCCCACTGCTTGCCATCATTGCTGGAACTCACCAAGAACTTTTGTGCCTGGATGTCATTAAGTCTCCTTTATTCCCTGTTATACTAGGCATGCCTTGGTTGAGGGCTCACAACCCACACATCAATTGGTCCACAGGAAAGATTGAGTTCCCTTCTGCCTACTGTCTTCAGCACTGTTTCCTGGTTGACAACAAGGACTCTTCTTCTCTACTCTGTTTAGAAACAGACGCTGAGGTCCGACAGGCTGTACCCAAGAACTACCATAACTTCTTGGATGTATTTAGTAAGAAGGGCGCGGAAACCTTACCCCACATAGGCCATATGACTGCCCTATAGAATTGCTTCCTGGGGCAGAGATTCCCTTCGGAAGAATTTTTCCTTTATCCGAAACAGAATTGGGGACCCTGAAAACCTATTTGGACGACAACTTGGAGAAGGGATTCATCTGACCTTCCACCTCCCCGGCAGGCGCGGGGATCTTCTTCGTTGAAAAAAAAGACCATTCCCTACGCCCATGTGTGGACTATCGGGCACTTAACAAGGTCACTATAAAAAACCGCTACCCCCTACCATTAGTACCCAAACTATTCCAGAGACTGGGGTCAGCCGAAATATTCTCCAAGCTGGATCTTCGGGGTGCCTACAACCTTGTCTGCATACGAAGGGGTGACGAATGGAAGACTGCCTTCCGTACTCGTTTCAGGCACTTTGAATATTTAGTTATGCCTTTTGGTTTGTGCAACGCCCCTGCCACATTCCAACATTTTGTAAACAACATCTTTAGAGACTACCTTGATTTGTTTGTGTTAATTTATCTGGACGATATCCTGATTTTTTCCTCCTCTTTAGCTGAACACCGGGAACATGTGAAGAATGTCTTAGCTCGACTCCGTCTCCATGGTCTGTATGCCAAGCCTGAAAAGTGCGTTTTCGAGCAACAAAGCATCCAATTCCTCGGTCTGATTATCTCAGTGAAGGGGATAGAGATGGATCCTCAGAAAATTTCAGCTATCCTGGATTGGCCCGCTCCTTCTGATAAGAAGGGGGTCCAACGATTCGTAGGGTTTGCCAATTTCTACAGGAAATTCATCAAGGGGTTCTCCTCCATCATTTCCCCCATCACCGGACTGACCAAACAGGGTCAGAAGTTCCAATGGACTTCCAGGGCACAGGAGGCTTTCAAAACCCTGAAAGACTTGTTTGTATCAGCCTCAATCCTAAAGCACCCCGACTCATCTCTGCCATATATCCTAGAAGTGGATGCCTCAGAAATAGCGGTCGGGGCGGTGCTTTCCCAGAGACAGGGGCTTAAGTCTCTCCTGCATCCGGTCGCCTTCTTCTCCTGCAAATTATCTGAGGCAGAGAGAAACTACGATGTCGGTGACCGTGAACTACTGGCAATTAAGGCGGCACTCGAGGAATGGCGCTACCTTCTCGAGGGCGCCACCCACCCGATCCTGGTCTATACTGACCATAAAAATGTAGAATATCTTAAAACTGCCAAAAGGCTGAAACCAAGACAGGCCAGGTGGGCACTCTTCTTCTCTAGGTTTGTGTTCCACATCACCTACCGTCCAGGATCTAAGAACGTCAAACCCGATGCCCTGTCCCGCATGTACAGTGAACCGGAGGGTCCCTCATCTCCCGACACCATCCTCTCCTTAGGGAACTTCCTTTTGCTCCAGGGAGACTTACTCTCCCAAATTAAGCAGGCCTCCATCGGTACGGTCCTCCCACCTGACACTCCACTATCATCCAGAGATGGTCTCCTTTGGCACAAGGACAGGATCTATATTCCTCAAGAGGTGCGAGTCTCGGCCCTCAGCTCCTGTCACGACCATTTGCTGGCTGGCCATTTTGGGGTACTTAAAACCATGGAGTTGCTTCAACGTACATTCTGGTGGCCACAGATGAAGAAAGATTGCAGGGAATATGTGGAGGCATGTACCACGTGTATTCGGAACAAAGGCAGTAAATCGAAAGCTTGGGGTCTGCTGAAGCCACTACCCGTCCCGGATAGACCATGGAGGATGATCTCCATGGACTTTATCGTTGAGCTACCACCTTCTGAGGATTTCTCCACAATCTTTGTGGTGGTGGATAGGCTCTCCAAAATGGCTCACTTCTTGCCTATGAAGGGCACTCCTTCGACCGCAGAGACGGCTAAGACTTTCATTAGGGAGATTGTGGGGCTTCACGGCATCCCCGCTAATATTACTTCAGATAGGGGGGTGCAGTTCACGTCTAGGTTCTGGAGAGCGCTCTGCGGGGCCCTGAAAATTGAACTCTGTTTCTCCTCAGCCTACCATCCTCAGACCAATGGCCAGACTGAGAGAACAAATCAAACGCTGGAGCAATATCTGCGTTGATTTTCTTCATTTTCCCAAGATGACTGGGCACCGCTTCTACCATTAGCTGAGTTTGCATGCAACAACTCTATTCATTCTGCCACCAAGCAATCTCCTTTTTGCAAATTTTGGCTTTCACCCGCTTTTTCTATCTAATAATCTCCCCGAATGTTCTGTACCGGCTGTACAGGAAGACCTCAATTTCTTCAAAACTAACAATAAACTCCTACAAGAGACTTTGACCAAGACACAGAAATACAACAAGGAGGTCTTTGATAAGAAGAGAAGGGGGGAACTTGATCTCAAGGTCGGGGATCAGGTTTGGCTGTCCACCTTAAACCTAAAGCTGGCCTGCCCGTCTAAGAAGCTGGGTCCAAAGTTTGTGGGTCCATTTCCAATTGTGAGGAAGTTGAATGATGTGGCTTTTGAATTGAAGCTTCCGGAGTCATTTCGGATCCATCCGGTCTTTCATGTTTCTTTACTCAAGCCTGCAGTCCTGGATTCTTTTGCTAATCGAAACGCCAGCCCTCCGGAACCTGTGGTAATCGATGGAGAAATTGAATACGAGGTTGAATCCATTTTAGACTGCAGGAGGAGACGGAATCAAACTCAATTTCTAGTTAAATGGAAGGGGTATGGTCCTGAGGAAAATTCCTGGGAACCAGAACCCAACATCCATGCAAAAAGATTAATCCTTGCCTTTAAAAGGTCTCATCCGGGTTAAGATGGCACAGTTGGGCATCCGGAGGCTGCCCCTTGGAGGGGGGCAATGTCATGGTCGATCTGGTGTCCCGATCGCACATAGGAGACCTGCCCGCAGGATTCCTTTGCGGAGAACTTGTCGGTATCCTTGGGCGTGCGGTAGCGCGAACGGACGCACGCGAGTGCACGTAGATACGAACAGGCGCACGCGGGTGCGCGAAGGCACGAACGGGCGCACGCGTGTGTGCGATGGTGCGAACGGGCGCACGCGGGTGCGCGGGGTCACGAACGGAAGCACGGTTACCGGCGGGGGCACGCAGACTCGCCGTGCGACCGTTCTTGGCGCCCAAAGGGCTACTTAAGGAACCTGCCTCTGTTCCTCCTTGCTGTCCTGTCTACAGCGTGTCCGGTGATTCTGCTATCTGTTTCTGTTGTTCCCGATTCCCGTTACCCGGCCTGTTCCTGACTTCGTTTGATTGCTGCCTGCCTCCGACCTCCTGCCTGCCTGACTACGTCTCCGTCTCTTCCCGTGTACCTCTGCTGCCCGCCTGATACCGACCCGGCTTTATTTTCTTGCATGACACCATTTTTTTCTCACTTGAAACCTTGAAAATGTCTAGACAAGCAAAAGGTTTTAGATAAGTCACGTCACACTAGCTGTACTTTGAAAAAGATATTGCCCCTCATTAGTAATAGGTTGAGTCCCTTATGACCTGAGAAGCCCATCTTCTGGGATATGATTTTTGCTGTATACTGTATATCCATGAGGAGACAGGAGCCAACTAACCTACCAACATGTACCAACAAGTGTGTGAGGAAGCTGAAGTACCCAGAAGAAACCCACATTAAGCCACTGTGCTGCCCCGTGTTTACCCTCACCTTCAGACAAACCAAAAACACCATCCAGCGCTCAATCCCCAGACTTCCCTCAACAACAAGACTATGGTAGGCAAGGGTTAAGGCAATTGTGGAAAAGAGCTTTTCCATCGTGTGCCCGTAAAGTCACCCGCCTCATCAGTTGGAGCGTTGTATATGACAAGCTTGATTTTATTCCTACTTTGTGAGTATAACACTGTTATGTGCTTTCAATAAAAAATAATTCTTGTAATGCACTAGGCATTTGCACCATCTGTGCAGTTTGAGTTAAAGCGGAGGTCCACCCTAAAGTGGACCTTCCGCTCATCGGAACCCTCCCCCCCTCCGGCGCCACAATTGGCACCTTTCAGGGGGGAGGGGGGTGCAGATACCTGTACAGTACAGGTATCTGCACCCACTTCCGGGATAGCTCTCTGCGGAAAGGGGCGTAGATTACGCCCCTTTCCGAAAGTCCCCCGCTGCCTGCTGGGAAACACACAGATCCCAGAGGCAGCGGGTCCACCCTTATTGCGCAGCGCGCATACCCAAGATGGTGTCACTATTTTAAAAGTCAGCAGCTGCAGTATTTGTAGCTGCTGGCTTTTAAAAAAAAACGCAGAGTCCCGGTGGACTCCGGCTTTAATGTCTTCACCCCGTGATCATCCACCATTGACATTGTCCCGTATTGCTGCTTCCCAAAATATGTGGTTTTAGTCTGGCATTTCTGCTAAAATCTGTCGGCAATGGGTGACCCTGACAGGAGTTGAAGCTCCAGGCAGCATAGCTTTTAGCAAGCAAGCCTCGTTATCATGAGATGGAATCCTGCTGTGCTTTTTGTAAAACTAGCAAGAAAAGGCTTGGGCTGGAACTCCTCTTTATAGTAACCCTGTCACAAATCTGTGATATATTAACCACTTCAGCTACAGAAGGATTTACCTACTTCCTGACAAGGCCATTTTTTGCAATACGGCACTGCGTTGATTTAACTGACAATTGCGTGGTCGTGCAACGCTGTAACCAAACAAAATTTACGTTCTTTTTTCCCCACAAATAGAGTTTTCTTTTGATGGTATTTGATCACCTCTGCGGTTTTTATTTTTTGCTATAATAAATATTCCCAAATTGAAAGAAAAAAATGTATTCCTTAGTTTAGGCCGATATGTATTCTTCTACATATAAAATCGCAATAAGCATATATTGATTGGCTTGTGCAAAAGTTATAGTGTCTACAAAATAGGGAACAGATTTATGGCATTCTATTATTTATTTATTTTTTAATAGTAATAGTGATGATCTGCCATTTTTATCCGGACTGCAACATTGCGCCAGATCGGACACTTTTGACACTTTTTTGGGACCACTGACATTTATACAGCGATCAGAGCTAAAAATAGCCACTGATTACTGTATAAATGTCACTGGCAGGGAAGGGGTTAACACTAGGGGCGATCAAGGGGTTAAATGTGTTCCCTCAGCATGTTCTAAATGTTGGGGGGATGGGACTGCCTGAAGGAGGAGACTGATTGGTGTTCCTATATACTAGGAACACACGATCTGTCTCCTTTCCCCTACCAGAAGATGGATTGTGTGTTTACACACACAGATCCTCATTCTGGCTGTCAGGAGTGATCACAATGTCTGCTGGGCACGCACATCGGCTCCCCGGTACCACGGGATACCCTATACCCCTTAAAGCAGCTGCTATAAAGCTACGGCAATTCGTGCAGGGGAGCCCCCATCAAATGAAGGCGGGTGGTAAGCAAGCAGTTAATTTAAATATAAATTGTGGATTTAAGGAAAATACATTATCAGAGAAACGAATAAGTACAAAAGTATGTATGCAGATTTGTTGGCCAATGAGGCTACTACAAATCATAACAAAGAGGCAAAATATAAGATAAAATTATAGTGGAACTAAAGTTGATAACAAAATTGCATGCAAGCATGCTCTTTATTGCAGAATAAACATGAGATGTCTCTTCTGCAATAAGATAAACTTACCTGCCTGCTCGCAATCCTCCACAAAATGTACACCAAGTTGCACATGCAAAGCTCAGTTTACAAGTACAATACAGTGCCAGAGTACCCTGATGAGGGTGTGGGAATTATGGCATCCTGCGCCATACAATCACGACAGCCAAAGACCTGAAAGAAAAAATGGAGAGGGTGTAGCGTGTCAGAGAGGTAAGTATTTTTCATTATAATTCCACTTCAACAAAGTGTTACAAGTCCAACCCCAGGAATCCCCTCATTGAAGCATGCACACACCTGGAGAAACACTCCCCCCTTTAATTTAAATATATTTTTTTCATACAAACCCCTTTTTTTGTTGTCTTCTGGCTGTTTACATGGTGTCCAGGGTCTTCCTCTTCTCCCTGTGATGATGGTGGTTGGCAATCCTCTATGTTGCCACATTCTCCTATAAAAACGTTTCCCAACTGTAGTACCGTCAGGGTTCTTCAAGTGCGCAGTGACAAAATGCCTAAAAAGGGTTTTACATTGCCCAAAAATTGTCAACAAACCAGCAGGTGAATTAGGCCTGCCTTTTTTGTTTTACAGTGCCAAGGATTTTTATTGTGTAGCATTAAAACCTTGCGGCCAAATACTGACGTCCTAACAACCAAAGATGGCATTAATTGATAAGAAGGATGTCAGGAAACTGCACAGTATCCTTGCTTGCCCCTCTCCATAAACACTAATGCCCCATACACACGACCGGATTTTCTGGCAGACTAGGTCCGACGGTCTTCCCGACGGACTTTCGGCGGAGTTCCGACTGACTTTTCCAAATGAATGTACTTGGCCACACACGAACGGACTAAGTCCGTTCGAAAGTCCATTAGTTTTGAATGTGATGACGTAAAACGGGACTAAATAAGGAAGTTCAATAGCCAGTAGCCAATAGCTCTTTATAGTCCCGTCATACGTGTTCTACATCATCGCGTTCTGAACGATCGGATTTTCCGACAACTTTGTGCGACCGTGTTTATGCAAGACAAGTTTGGGCCAAAATCCTTCAGAAAAAATCAGACGGATTTTGTAGTAGGACTGTCTGATCGTGTGTATGGGGGATAATAATATGCAGAGTCAGTGGGTCAGACCCAAAAAATTCCACCAAAGAACTGGGACAGCACCTAACTAGCTAATTACAACCCACTTACAAGCCAACATGCTTCGGGTGTACCACAAATAAGTGATTTATTTAGTTTTTGGTGGACTTGGCTTATAATACAAAGCCTACCTATTTGATCAAAATGACATAAAGAAACCTGACAGTTGAAACAATATATATCCGATTTTCACATGGACAAAAACATTAAAAGTAGAACACAGTGTTTTACTGTCAACAGGTATGACATGGTCTCATAGTTTCATTTAGGTTTTATTGTTTTGTTTTTAAAATGTCACAAAGTTGTGATTGAGTTTATCACTTGTTCCTACAAAGAGTCAGACCTTATATTATAGACCTATCTTTGCTAAAATTCCCAGTCAAATCTCTCAGAGCACTTTACCTTCATGAGAGACAGAAAGACAAACTATATGTTCCTTATCTTTTATAACAAAGTCTTCACCGGTCTTTTTGATACAATCATACATCATACCAGTTCTTACAAAAGTCTATGTTGCCATGGAGATCTGTTTTTCCAAAACTATATCAGACTAAATTAAACCGTACAGAGGAGGGGTACTTTGCTGCAAAGTAATTTCAATTATTTTGGAACTTAATTGTATAATTGTATTCAGTAAAATCTTTTATGAAATGAAGCAAGTTATGAGATTTAAGGCAAAAACCCAATACAAATGGACTTGTGCATGAAAGTGAATATGGAGCAGCGCATCTCTGCAATACAAGCACATTTCCCTATGTTTTATTCTTTTAAAGGCTATGCAATTACAGAAAAATACCTTTTGATGTTTCAAATATTCACTCAGCAAGTCCTGTTTGGGACTGACAACACGCATAATTTTTGTGGACTGAGAGGTGCCAGCCCTGTACAGTTGTGTTTTGATAAACCCTCTAAGGCCGTGTACACACGTAGCTGACTATCCGGCGGACTTAGTCTGGCGGACTTCCCGCCGGACTGTCCGTCCGACTTTCCTACTTGCCCACACACGGCACTTTTTCAGCGGACTAATACGGCGTACTAAGTCCGCCGTACTTTTGAAATGAACGGACTCGCCCACACACGCGGAGGAAAGTCCGCTCATTTCGAGCGCGTCTCCAGGTAGGCGGGGCCCGCAAAGGAGACGTCGCTGGCCCCGCCACCTGGTATGGACTTAAAGGGGAACCCCAACGCCGAATAAAATCAGCGTGGGGTTCCCCCCCAGGTCCACATCAGACCCTTGTCCGAGCACGCTACCCGGCCGGCCAGGAAAGGGGGGGCTCCCGCATTCCGATAAGCCCCTCACCCGCAGACCCCGACAACCAACGGCCAGGGTTGTCGGGAAGAGGCCCTTGTCCTCATCAACATGGGGACAAGGTGCTTTGGGGTGGGGGGCACCCCCCATGTTGAGGGCACGCGGCCTGGTACGGCTCAGGAGGGGGGGGGCGCTCGCTCGTCCCCCCCTTTCCTGGCCGGCCGGGTAGCGTGCTCGGACAAGGGTCTGATGTGGACCTGGGGGGACCCCCACGCCGATTTTTTTTCGGGGTTGGAGTTCCCCTTTAAGTCCATACCAGGTGGCGGGGTCAGCGACGTCTCCTTTGCGGGCCCCGCCTACCTGGAGACACGCTCAAAATGAGCGGACTTTTCTCCGGGCGGGAAAAGTCTGTTCATTTAAAAAGTACGGCGGACTGGCATATGCACGGCCGGATTGTCTGCCGAAATGCAAGTCCGGCGGGAAGATTGGAGTGCAAAACTACTTTCTAAGTCCGCCGTACTTTCGAGTAAAAAAAGTCTGCCGGAGGCTACACATGGGGGGATTGTCCGGCGGACTTGAGTTTGCCGGACTTTTCCACCCGATTGTTTGATCGTGTGTACGCGGCATTACCATCTCACTTTCCTCTTTCCAACAAAACCAACAATAGTTACTCTGTATACCAAGATAAGAATTAGTATGGGTAATTATATACCTTAAAGCCAAATTTTACTCTTAAAACAGGGTTAGTTCCATTTAAGCCCCCCCCCGCCCCTGCAATAAAAAAAGCAGTTTATTTATTTTTTGTATTAAATTTTTTTTTTGTCTGACCTTGCCCCTGCTGGTATTCTGGCCTATGTCGGAATGAAGCATTTCAGGCCCTGTGTGGGCCCAGCATGAGCCTGGCTGCTTGCACCCAGAAGAGGCAACCAGCTGAAGAAGACCAAGATGGTGCTGCAGGATCCTAGATATGTCACCTGAACAGTGTATTGCATCAGAACAAAGCTTAATTTGCTGTGCAGGTGGGAATGTGTTTTGAAGAGAATGCAGTGATACAAGTAAGAGGGGAAAAAAAGAGGAGAGTTAAACTGAAATTAAAATCCTGCTTTCCAAAACTGCAAATGGGCTGGGCTGGAGTTTAAAATAAACCTGTCTGTCTGCTCGCAGTTTTCTTTGGCATGTACACTGAGCTGCGCTTTAGCTATACTTTAAGTACTGCTTTAAATTGGTTGTAAAGTCAGAAGGTTTTTTTTTATCTTAATGCATTCCATGCATTAAGATAAATGGGGAAACTGGGATATTAGTCCCAGTTTCCCCATTTCTCTCATATTTTCCCACTTATACCTAGCTTAAGCTTGTAGAGGCTACAACCTTTTCTACATGCATTAAGATAAAAAAACCTTCATTGTGCAGCAGCCCCTCTCGACCCCCTAACACTTACATGAGCTTCATCTCTGTCCAGCGATGTCCATGTGTTCCTCGGCCATCTGGGACTCTCTCCTGATTGGCTGAGACACAAGAGCTTCGCCATTGGTTCCCGCTGCTGTCACTCAAGCTCAGTTAGCCAATCAGGTGAGAGAGGGGGCAAGGCTGAATTGTGGGTTGTGTCTGGACACAGGGAGCTGTGACTTAGCTCGGGTGCCCCCATAGCAAGCTGCTTGCTGTGGGGGCACTCGACAGGAGGGAGGGGCCAGGAGAGCCGAAAAGGGACCCAAGAAGAGGAGGATTTGGGTTGTCATGTGCAAATCCACTACACAGAGGAGATAAGTATATGCTCTTTTTCGAGGAAAAAAAATTAGACTTTACAATAACTTTAAGATAACACAGGAAGTGTGCACATGACACAGGAAAACTATGAAGGTCTGACATAGTTAAGTTATTTTTTTTACTTAATAAACAGATATAACCAAAATTCCTTCAATGATGTGTTTATTAGACTAAAGAGTAGAAAATAAGAGCTCATTGTTAGGGTTTAGAGACTATCAATTTGACCAATGGCGGGGAAATCCTGAGTCCCCCAGCAAGGTTGCTGCAAAGGAGTGGGGTTTCTGGGTATGAAGGAGATAGTGTCCTTTCCCATGTGACAGATCTCCAGCTTGAAAGGCCAATGTTGGGGTCCAATGATGTAATTGATGCCCTATTACTAGAGTTTATACATTGCCGTTTTTAATTATTTGTACATGAGCAAATAGCCTTTGTGACTGGCACAGCCATGATGTTATACTTTCACTTCCCCATTTCCAAAGTTTTGCTAAAGATATGATTCATACTGATATGGTATATAACACAAATACCCATAATTAACCACTTGACCACTGGGCACTTAAACACCCTTAATAACCAGACCAATTTTCAGCTTTCGGTGCTCTCACATTTTGAATGACAATTGCTCGGTCATGCAACACTGTACCAATATGACATTTTTGTACTTTTTTTCACACAAATAAAGCTTTCTTTTGGTGGTATTCAATCACCGCCGAATTTACATTTTTTTGTGCTATAAAAGAAAAAAAATTTCTTTGTTTCTGTTATAAAATTTAGCAGATTAGTAAATTTTCTTCATAAATTTTGCCCAAAATTGATACTACTACATATCTTTGGTAAAAATAAGTACAAATTGGTGGATATTATTTGGTCTTTGTGAAAGTTATAGAGACCACAAGCTATGCCAATATCTGAAAATTGATCACACCTGAAGGACTGATGGCCTATCTCATTTCTTGAGACCCTAACATGCCAGAAAAGTACAAATACCCCTTTTTGGAAAGAAGACATTCCAAGGTATTTAGTAAGAAGCATGAAGGGTTTTTTGAAGTTGTCATTTTTTCCCACAATTCTTTGCAAATCAAAATTTTGTTTCCTTTTTTTTTTGGCAGGGCATTGCTGGGTATTGCAGAGTATTGGCAGGGCATTGCAGAGTATTGGCAGGGCATTGCTGGGTATTGCAGAGTGTTGCACAGTATTGGCAGGGCATTGCAGAGTATTGGCAGGGAATTGCAAAGTATTGGCAGGGCATTGCTGGGTATTGCAGAGTATTGGCAGGGCATTGCAGAGTATTGGCAGGGCATTGCTGGGTATTGCAGAGTATTGGCAGGGCATTGCAGAGTATTGGCAGGGCATTGCTGGGTATTGCAGAGTATCGGCAGGGCATTGCTGGGTATTGCAGAGTATTGGCAGGGAATTGAGGGGTTAATTGTTGGTGAGCAGCACTGTGGGCACTGCAGATCCAGCGCTGCTGACACCGATCTCTCCCCTCTCACTGTACCGGTTTGTTAACGCCGGTTTGTTAACAAGTGATTGCTCCGTCATTTGATGGAGCGATCACGTGGTAAACGGCCATTTACCGTGATCCGTGATGCGCCGGGTCCGCAGGATGCTCTCGAGTGCGTGCCCCAGGGGGCGTGCGAGAGCGTAATTCTGGGAGGATGTCATATAACGGCCTCCCAGAGTTAAGCAAGCTCCCTGTAGCCATCATTTGGCTATGGGCCGGTTGTTAAGTGGTTAAAGACACAGTAGTATTCAGGCCATTTCTTCATCTTGCCTCTTGGATTTAAGAAGTAATTTTTCTTAACCATAGTTCTGAGCTTTTCTGTTCCCACTCTTCCTTTTACATTTTTCATAATTAAACTAAATTAAAAGCACAACTAGCAATTATGAGGGGTTTTTAATTGTCCATGGCAGAGGTACAAATCTGGGAACTCCAATGCAGAGATCTCATCACTAGAATCCAACAGACACATCTGTTAGATGACTAAACTCCAACATCCGCCATAAATTGCAAGATCAGATTTGAACGGACTGAATGACCCTTTTCTTCATCTTTTTATAAGACTTTTTGTAAAATAATAAAAGAAGTATTCCAAATATTACATTTCTAGACCAGGTGCTGTGTTTTTTTTTTCACAAATGCAGACTTTGAAAACGAGGATTGAAGACATCGAGCGACATCGCTTTTTTTTACGCTTGGAAGATTGTGTGGGAATATAACTTTTATTGAAGAGGGTACATACAGTGTGACCTAGGCTCTGTACAGACTTCCGAAAGAGGCAGTAAGCCCATCACATGATTTGGAAGTCCTGCACAGAAAAAGTAGTGCTGACAATGTTACAAAAATATATCTTTAATATTATTATGAAGGGTATTTATAGCACCAACAGTTTGTGCAGCACTATACAAAATAGAGGGAGACAGTACAGTGACAATACAATTCAAGACAACAAGGTTATCGGTGCCCTGTCTGTGAGAGCTTACAAAAATAGAACTAGTTTGTACTTGTGACCACTATGGCTCAATCATTATACTACTGAAATGGAGAAAATGCCACTTACTTATAAAATGTAATTAGGGTTCATTGTATCGCTTTCAACTTTTCAATTCCAGGACGAAAATGCAAACAATGTTAAGTCCTATATGCTGCAGTCCTAATTGATTAACTATTAAGGAGTGACTGTCTCTCTTATTTCCAGTCCATTTAGCCTCACAGCAGAGCTTCTCCTTGGGTTGTATGAGATGTATCAATGTATATTAGAAACGGTCCTGGGAAATTAGCCATTCTAAAATAGGTTCATTTAACACTGCAATATGCAAATAGTAAATGACACTTGGAATGCTGCCTAATAATGAAAGGGAATAGGGTTTTATGCAAATGATGTATCTGCATGGTTCAGAAGGCCTACAATATTTTCTGTCCATGCCACCAAATGTTCATCTTTGCCTGAACTGCTTTTCAAAGGAAAGATTTATATATACGAGAACTGGAGGGTACATAAAACTTTATTTGCGATTAGGACTGTCTAATGAAGACAGATGGAAAGGGTGTTCTTTATTCCTGACATTATTATGTAATCTATAGGGTATTCGGAAAGTAATAAAACCATACCAATTGAGTGCTCTTTTTAATCTTTATTTAGGTGTATCTAAAGCCAAATGTTGTATATTTATTTTATAAAGCATATGGAACAGTTGGAACTTGCCATAATTTTAGATTTTTTTTTGTGTTAACATGTGGTCACAACCATTTTAACACCTGATGTGTTATATATATATATACTGTATGTAAGCTATTTGGATTTTAGCACAGGTATTTGCTATATGTGTTGCAGTATACGTGAACCAGAAGTCTCTGTTTTATGCACGTTTCCTAGATATGTAGGTGTATAGCGCTGGGGTTTATTCCTGATTTTTTGCTGCCATTGTCCTTTTTGGGGAGATTTCCCTTCACTTCCAGTCCCACAGACACAGTAGGAACAAAGTAAATTTCTCTTCACAGTTATAAGAAAAGACAATCATACACACAATAAGGCCCAAAATGCACTGCTCAGCGCTATGGATGATTAATCCTCTTAGGTGTTTAGAGGTCAATATTACAGCTTATAGTCCTTAATTCCTAGACAGCAGCTACTGAAAATAAAGTTAATATATATATAAATCTTTGTGCCTTCACTTCTCATGGACATCCACTGGTTATTTGTGTTTATGTGAGGTAAGAACAGCTCCAAAATAGCAGCCATGTGAAAAAAGTAAGGTTCACATAGCGTAATCCCATTTAAACTTTTTTTATTTAAAGCCTTTAACATGACCCCCTTACAAAGTAACCGTACCAGATAAAATAGCATAAGAAGCATAAATGCAGACTGTAATAAAGCCGACTGCCAGCAATGGGATTAGGATTACGCTGTGTGAACCTTACTTTTTTCACATGACCCTGCTATTTTGGAGCTGCTCTTACCTCACATAAACACAGATAACCAGCGAGAAGTGAAGGCACAAAGATTTATATTTTGGATGCTTGAGTTTACCAGCTTTCTGGTGAGTTTATCCCCAAAGGGGAGAGTCTCTGTTCACGTGGTGATGAACTCCTTTTTTTTCACCTTAAGAAGACTTGTGTTTTTCTCACTTGAAACCACTTCCACTGACTATTTTGTTCATTTATTTATCCTACTATTTGTGTGCACAAGAAAATGTTTATATATGTCATAAGAAATTTATAGTGACATAAGCACTGCTATGATGTTTTAAAATTGCTTTTTTTTTGCATTTTGTATTTTCATCATTTGTTCTACATATAAGAATAGAAAATTGTTGCTGAAGAACCTCTGGAAATTTGGATTTCCCAATCACTCTCTTTATCTGTGACAATGATCATCAGGATAAATAGAGGGCAGGGGCGGACTGACCATTCAGCCACTCGGGCACTGCCCGAGGGCCCCGCACCACTAGGGGGCCCTATCAGGGTTGCCAGCCTCAGTAAAACCAGGGACAGTATGTAAAAATCCTCTCCAGTACCTTCTCAGCCAATAGAAACATGTCTGTGTATACACATGTATACTGTGTGTGTGTGTTTTTGTATACTGTGTGGCCCCATAATCTCTGATTGCCTGGGGGCCCCATAATCTCCTATTGCCCGGGGGCCCCATGAGTTGTCAGTCCGCCCCTGCTAGAGGGTATGACGCTTCCCAGCTGGTCATAGACAGCAAAGGCAACTTGACATGGGTTCTAACCTTTTTCTACATTAGTTTTGGCTTTAGGGCTGGAGTTGACCAGCTTTGGTCCACTTCAGGTGGATTTGCCTTCCCATACAAGTCTACAGGAATGCCAAACTCACTTGAAGCAAGTCCCAGGCAGATCAAAAGCAGGTCAACTGTAGGTCAAAGGCACCTGTCAATGAATTCTGAATGATCTCAGAAGTATCTCAATTTGATATTAACCAAATGCCATCAACCCAAGGCCACAGTCTGTTGAAACAGGCCTTTAGTTATACGCGATCTGAAGAAATTGGTGCCAGCTCCATGTAGGTACAGATTTGCTATTAGATACGGTAGGCCTGTGCTCATAGGCTTCAGAGGATGGTTTTTCCCTGTATAGGTATTTCCAATTAGCTACCTCAACTTGATTCAGGCAGTGGATTTTGAGCTTTGGGTTGATACGATTATCTTGTATTTGACTGATTCATTGATGTATTTTAAAGTGAACTTTGTATTCATATATACTTATTAATTTTTCTATAATTGATAAAGTTAGCAATTATGTGCATTTTTTACACGTTGTTACTCATTATACTTTTCTGCCCTAAAAGTCCTAAGGGGTGACCGTTTCATGTACTGGTTGTATATTTATTCTTATTCCATTTATTTAAGGATGTTGGCAGTGCCCTATACATTTCCAATTCTCATATTATTTTCTTTTATCTATACTTTTATCTTACATATTCCATGGCAGCAGTTTTTGTGTGTTTGTCTGTTTTTCTTCCATGACTCTAGTGTCTTTCAACCTATGGCGGCTGGAGCTCATTGGCATTTCAAGCTGCTACTCTCTCTTCCAGCCTGGCAACCCTGGGTTACTCCTGCCCAGGGACTCGGTGCATGCCTTACGTGTTTCATCAACATCTGACATCAGCAGACGTCTTTACGCCTCTGAATATGTCAGATGATGACGAAAGCGTAAGCGGAACCGGGGGTCCAGTTCAGATTTTTAGAACATACTGCACTATGTTGTGTCCTTGTATCTTTTGAGGGAGGATTATTTTGCATACACCTATCACTGGGTGTACAAATACCTTATCTGGGGATTGTGATCCATATCTTCCGTGAAGAGTTAGAGTAGTGTTCGTTGTGGAAGTCTGGTTGTTTATCTATCATGCCTGGTTGTTTCCACATGCTTTTGACCCTTTATAATCGGAGGGTCAACAGTCTGGTAAGCAGGTTTGCTCTTTATTCACAACAGTGACGAGTACATACATCATGCTACCCACTCTAGTTGGTGCGGGGAATTCATCATCTTCATCTCTATCATCTTTATCCTTCATCATTGGTGGACTTTATAAATGTTACCTTTCAGGATATTGGCTTATATTTAACCACTTCAGCTCACTTGCCGATGAGGCCGCTTTTTGCGATATGGCACTGCGTCGCTCTAACTGAAATTGCACGAAAATTCGATGCTGTACCCAAATAAAATTGATGTCCTTTTTTCCCCACAAATAAAGCTTTCTTTTGGTGGTATTTGATCGCCTAGTCGCTTTTTATTTTTTGCAATATAAACCAAAAGACAGACAATTTTATATAACAATATTTTTTACTTTCTACTATAAAACATTCCCAATAAAAAATGTAAAATATCAAATTTCTTCATAAATGTGTGTTCTGCTACATATTTTTGGTAAAAAAAAAATCCCAATAAGCGTATATTGATTGGTTTGCACAAAAGTTATAGCATCTACAAAATAGGGGATAGATTTAGGGACTTTTAATTTTTTTATTGTTTTTATGGCGGCGATCTCTGATTTTTAGCAGGACTGCGACATTGCGGCAGAGAAATCTGACACTGAGTGACACTTTTTGGGGACCAGTGACACCAATACAGTGATCAGTGCTATAAAAATGCACTGATTACTGTATAAATGACACTGGCAGGGAAGGGGTTAACAGCAGGGGTGATCAAAGGTTTAAATGTTCCCTAGGGAGGTGCTTACTAACTGTGTGGGTCAGTGTCACACTGAAGGAAAAGAGAGATCTGTGATTCAGCTTAGCTTAGTGGTCCAGAAGTGGTTAATTGGTGCTGCACCCTTTGTAATCTATTATTGTATGTGGGTGTATGATCGAACCTATTGGTGCTGGCTGCCAGTGTGGTTTATATATATTTTTTTTAACCAAGCGCATATATTTCTGTTTGTTACTGTGGTTCTTGAGATTGGAGATCCCCGGCTGCTCCTCCGGAGTCATCTCCGCTCTCTTGAATGCTAGAGGAATGAAAACAAAGTCTATGGGAGAATCAAAGTGTGAGCTATACATGTCTGCTGTTGACAGATCATGTAGTGATCTAGAAGCACTCAATTTTCTAGGCTTCCTCCAGTCAGATTTAGATCTGGCTCTATCGGTCAACTCCCTCAGAGTACAAGTGTCAGCTTTATCAGCCTTCACAGGTGTATGCAGGTCTAGGCATCTTTTCCTGTCCGACAATTCTTCAAGGGAGCAGCTAGACCTCAGAGTAAGTGGGGGTTTTCAAAATGGAGTCTCCCTCTTGTTCCCTCTCCGGAATTTGAGCGCAGTGTTCTAGGGCTGTTTGCGTTAAAGTAATCTTTGTCAAGTTTTCCCTTTTTCTGGCTATTATGTCGGCAGATATTGATTCATTGGTCATGGGGAACTCTTTTTAATGCTCTTTCCAATTCGAGTGGTGCTGTTACATATGCTTGACTCAATTCCCAAGAGTGTATCAGTCTTTCATGGGAACAAAGAAATTGTTCTGCCAACCTTTAGAGTACTAACTTGCATCCTTGCTTCTAAGCTGTGGCTTAGTTGGTTGGCTTAGTTGGTTAAAGCACATGTCTAGTAAACAGGGAATCCTGTTGACTCTCAGCAGTGCCTTCCTTTGGATATAGGAATCTCTCAGATATTGTGATGTTATATCTACAAGCTACAGCTTCCTTCATGCTTCAGACTGCCTGTTCATTCTTTTTGCCGGAAAGGACAAAGGGAAATGTGCCTCAACTAGGATGATTGTGACATGGATTGTCTAGGACATCCGACAGGCTCACAGGGCCAAGGGCTTGGCTCCTTTAGAGGTAGTGATCGCTCACTCGACCAGGAGTGGGTCTACATCTTGGGCAGCTTTGCAACACGTGGTTCCCAATGTAATCTGTAGGGCGGCCTTGTGGTCCTCAAGCAATACATTCATGGCTCATTATTGTGTAGAGCCTGCTTCTTTATCCTCTGTTTATTTTGGCTTGAAAGTCCTGTCTGTTAACTGTAAGCCTTTGGTTCAGCATTGCCCATCCACAGGGTGTATGGCTAGTTAGTTCCCATACATATGCTGCCATGGAGTCTACCAGGAAAATGGAAACTTTCCTATCAAATACTTACCAAAATTTTCCTTTCCTGATGGACTCCATGGCAGCAGAAGTTCCCTCCCAGTGTCTTGAGTAGGCTAGTTATGGAATGCAACCTCTGGCTCAGAACAAAGATTTATGGGAGTGGGGTCCTATAGGGGAGGAGGGCAGGAGTGGAGGCGGGGTTAACCCATACGTATGCTGCCAAGGAGTCCATCAGTGAAGGAACATTATGGTAAGTATTTGATAGGAAATTTTCAATTTTCAGTCTTGCACAATTGTCTAGGCCCCTCTCCTGTAATGAACTTCCAGCTCTTCTATCAGGGAGGTTTAGCATCACATTACCTAGAGTGGTCTGCATGCAAATGCATTCTAGTTCCTATCCTGAAGACTGACATCTGCCCATCAAGGCATTTTGAATTCCTCCCAAGAGCCAGACCCCACTTGCATCAGGGCTGAGGGGTCTTGAAAGTAGGCATAAGCTTGGGTGTGTTCAGATGCTCTTTCAAATCCATGCTGAAAAGTCCATCGGCAAACTGTCAACTGTAATGGGCCAAACATCTGCAGTGGAGGCATTCCCCAACCCACAGCCGTGCATAAACAAGGGGCATGTATGCATGTGGCTGCTGCACTGGGAAGGCCTTGGTTACAAATGATTTATCGATTACAAGTAACAGCTTCCTTGCAGGCTTGGCCACATGGGTTTGGAAGAGCATCCAAACACGTCCAAGCTTTTCTTGAGAGGAGCACACAAGCAAGGTGCTGTAAAGTTTTTCAAACACCTTACTGACCCCTGGGTCTAGAATTTTTTTTAGCATGTTTGGCAAGATATAAATCGGTTACACTCCAGCTTAAAAACCCTACACCAAAGTAATGACACCAAGGCTGTTTTGAAAGGAAAGGAAAACCATTTTTGGACGAACTAGCCCTTCTAGAAAATGTTAGTCTTGGTCTATTTGCCAATTCATCTGTATTTGCTAAGGCCTTAAATGAGTTTAGTTGGATTATTAAATGTTTCTCTTTCCTTATCCTACAAAAACTGCAGTGGTTTATCTTTATTAAGGCTATGACTTTATTCATTGGTGAGCTACCAATCACAATACTTCTTGCCATAGTGAGACCACAAGATTTGAAGCTCAGAACTAGACAGGCATACCATCAGCATTGTGCTAGCTCACGCTCTAGTCTTGACATAGGCTAAAGCTCTGGCAGTGAAGCATGACAGTTAAGTACATTGAATTGGACAGTAAGCCATTGGAAAATCCGGTCCACATCACATCCACTGTTCTGTTGAGTTTAATTAGAGATCATATGGCTTTAAAGACATTTGAAGCCTGGCATACATTAGGGTTGTAGAGTTCTTTGGGTTGTTAAACTCTGTATTCAGGTATAGCAAGGTCTCTCATAGTTTATTGCTTCTTTTTTAAATCTTTGCTGTAAAGCTAGGAAGTGGAACTGTTTATTAAACAGTATTTAAAGGTCACGTTAGAGAAAAAAATATAACAGAATCATTTACCATTTAACTATAAAAAAACAAACATTTTTTTAAATTGTTTCTATTGGAGAAGCTTTACTGATTATCATATTAGTATGCACAAAGATTATTAGCACCACATCCTGAAAATGTAAAAATAAAAACAGGAAAAGGCAAAGAAGAAAGAGAAAGGAAAAGAAAACATGCAACAGTGGACTTTTGGGGTACCCATGAATTACAAATCTATTGATTTAAATATACAACAGTTTTTATTTGCCTACAAAATTGCTATTAAAAGAAATTGTATAAAATGATATAGCAGTTACAGTCAAAAAATATACACTTCCTACAGGTATATCCTGGTCCAATATGTCTTACAATGTAGTCTTAGCCCTTGTACACACGGTCGGACATTCAGATGGAAAATGTCCGATCGGACTGTGTTGTCGGATAATCCGACCGTGTGTGGGCTTCATCAGACTTTTTCCGTCGGAATGTCCGACCAACAAAGTTTGAGAGCTGGATATAAAAAAATTCCACCAACATGATCCAATCGGACTTTGTCCGTTCGTTTGTAGAGAATTCCGATCGGACAAAGTTCCACGCATGCTCAGATCAAATTCCTAGACCAAAGCTATTGGCTACTAGCCTGAATGTAGTCCCGTCGTAACAAAATAACGTCATCACGCTCCGAATGATCGGATATTCCCACAACTTTGTCCGACCATGTGTATGCAACACCAGTTTCGGACAAAATCCGTCAGAAAAAAATCAGACGGATTTTGTTGTCGGACCTTGCCCCTAGGTATTCCTGCACCATGTAAATCAGACGCTGGCGATGGTTGCTGGAACCAATCTTACCTTGCGGCTGCGGACTAAAAAATTGTCTGAACACATCAGTCAGACGGCCACCTTCTCCACCACTCCTTCTGACCAATGCCTCAGCAACACGTTGTCCAGGACCAGGAGTTTGTAACCTCCCAGTCTCTGGAAACGCGTTGCACAGACCTTTCTGCAAGGCCTCCTGGAGATGTCTCATCCTCTGCTCCCTCTGCGATAGCAAGATAAGGTCAGCAACCGTACCCTTGTACCGTGGATCAAGGAGAGTGGCCAGCCAGCAATGGTCCCTCTCCTTGATCTGAAGAGTACGAGGATCCTTCCGCAGGCTTTGCAGGATCAGGGAGGCCATGCAGCGTAGGTTAGCTGAGGCATTCGGTCCAGAGTCCCCTGGGTCACTAAGGACAACATGATCCGCAGCTACCTCCTCCCAGCCACGTACAAGTCCACGGGTTTCTTGGGACTGTAAATAATCCCTACAAGACTGCTGCTGCTGATGCTGAGTGCCAGCCTCCACCTCCAAGCTGACACAATCCTCCTCCTCCTCATCCTCTTCCTGTGTTATGGGTGGGACAGCAGGAGCACTGTCTGGATAAAGGGGGCCTTGAGAGGCAAGGAAGTCCTCCTCTTCCTGCCTCTGTTCTGCCTCAAGTGCCCTGTCCATTATTCCACGCAGCGTATGCTCCAACAGGTGGACAAGAGGTACAGTGTCACTGATGCATGCACTGTCACTGCTCACCATCCTTGTGGCCTCCTCAAACGGTGACTGGACAGTGCATGCATCCCATGCCCCACTGGCGTGGTGAGAAAAAACCAAGCTCCCCTGACCCTGTCCTGGTGCCGTAGTCGCACAGGTACTCATTGATAGCCCTCTGCTGCATGTGCAGCCGCTGCAGCATGGCCAACGTTGAGTTCCACCTGGTGGGCATGTCACATATAAGGCAGGTCTTGGGCAGGTTCAACTCCTTTTGGAGCTCAGCCAGCCGAGCACAGGCATTAAATGATTGCCGGAAATGCAGACAGACTTTCCTGGACTGCTTCAGGACATCCTGTGCGCCCGGGTACCTGCCCAAGAACCGCTCCACAACCAGGTTAAGGACGTGAGCCACACAGGGCACATGGGTCAGTTGTCCCTGTCGGAAGGGCGGAGAGGAGGTTGGTGCCATTGTCGCAAACCACCATTCCTGGCTTAACCACTTCAGCCCCGGACCAATAAACACCTTAAGGACCAGAGGTCTTTTTCCAATTTCGCACTGCGCTACTTTAACTGGTAATTGCGCGGTCATGCAATATTGCGCGCAAACGAAATTTGCGTCCTTTTCTTCCCACAAATAGAGCTTTCTTTTGATGGTATTTGATTGCCTCTGCGATTTTTATTTTTTGCGATATAAATGGAAAAAGAGTGAAAATTTTGAAAAAAAAAGATATTTTCTTCTTTTTGTTATAAGAAAAATCGAATAAACTAAATTTTAGTCATACATTGAGGGCAAAATTTATTCAGCCACATGTCTTTAGTAAAAAAAATGTCAATAAGCGTATATTTTTTGGTTTGCGCAGAAGTTATAGCGTCTACAAACTAGAGTACATTTTATGGAATTTACACAGCTTTTAATTTATGACTGCCTATCTCATTTCTTGAGGTGCTAAAATGGCAGGGCAGTACAACCCCCCCCCCCCCATTTTGGAAAGTAGACACCCCAAGGAAATTGCTGATGGGTATGTTGAGCCCATTGAATATTTATTTTTTTTGTCCTAAGGGATTGAATAATGACAAAAAAAATAAAAAATTTACAAAAAGTTGTCACTAAATGATATATTGCTCACACATGCCATGGGCATATGTGAAATGACACCCCAAAATACATTCTGCTGCTTCTCCTGAGTACAGGGATACCACATGTGTGGGACTTTTTGGGAGCCTAGCCGCGTACGGGACCCCGAAATCCAAGCACCGCCTTCAGGATTTCTAAGGGCATACATTTTTTTATTTTACTCCTCACTACCTATCACAGTTTTGAAGGCCATAAAATGCCAAGATGGCACAAAACCCCCCCAAATGACCCCATTTTGGAAAGTAGACACCCCAAGCTATTTGCTGAGGGCCATGTTGAGACCATTGAATATTTTTTTTTTGTCCCAAGGGATTGAATAATGACAAAAAAAAAATAAAAAATTTTTTTTTACAAAAAGTTGTCACTAAATGATATATTGCTCACACATGCCATGGTTATATGTGGAATTGCACCCCAAAATATATTCCGCTACTTCTCCCGAGTATGGGGATACCACATGTGTGGGACTTTTTGGGAGTCTAGTCGCGCACGGCACCCCGAAAACCAATCACCACCTTCAGGATTTCTAAGGGTGTAAATTTTTGATTTTACTCCTCACTACCTATCACAGTTTTGAAGGCCATAAAATGCCAAAATAGCACAAAACCCCCCAAAATGACCCCATTTTGGAAAGTAGACACCCCAAGCTATTTACTGAGAGGCATGTTGAGTCCATGGAATATTTTATATTTTGCCACAAGTTACGGGAATATTACAAACTTTTTTTTTTTTGCACAAAGTTGTCACTAAATGATATATTGCTCACACATGATATGGGCATAAGTCAAATTACACCCCAAAATAAATTCTGCTGCTTCTCCCGAGTACGGGGATACCACATGTGGGGGACTTTTTGGGAGCCTAGCCACGTACGGGCCCCTGAAAACCAAGCACTGCCTTCCGGATTTAAATATAAAATGCTACCAAAAAACCTGTTAGCGATGGCAGGGATCAGGCCTGACTCTGCGATCGCTGCAGTTATGTGTTTAGTGTTTTGTAAGTGACAGTGATCGATCGATACTGCACTTGGGTGGGCTGGGCAGAGGGGCAAAACGCAGGTGCTAGCAGGTATCTGGGCTGATCCCGCTAACAATGCGTTTTTTTGGAACCCTAAACTGCTGGGGACGCTAGTATAGATCTGATCAGATCAGATATTGATCTGTTCAGATTCTATACCACTACGGGAGGTTTATGCTTTGCGCGTGGGTGTTAGCGGTACTGGCACTAACCTAGCGCTGCCTGGGGCGACGCAGACCCTGACCCTAAAACCTAATTGATATCACCCGCCGGGTGATCAGGGGGTTAAACCTTTATTGGGTAATAAATGGTGGGTGCCCTGATGCTATAAAAAACAAACTAACCAGAGTCACCCGTAACACTTATACGGTGATCAGTGGTGAAAGGGTTAACTAGGGGCAATCAGGGGGTTCAAATTTTTATTAGGTAGTATATGGGGGTCCCTGGCGCTATATAAAAACCTGACTGGGAACCTAAATAACTAACTGGCTAACCAGCGTCACCAGTGACACTTATACTGTGATCGCTGGTGAAAGGGTTAACTAGGGGCAATTGGGTAGTATATGGGGGTACCTAGCGCTATAAAAACCTGGCGGTGAACCTAAAAAAATAACTAGCTACCTAGCGACAGTAGTGACACTAATGCAGCGATCAGAAAAATGATCGCTTAGTGACACTGGCAAAAGGGGGTGGAAGGGTTAACTAGCAGCAATCAGGGGGTTAAAACCATTATTGGGTAGTATATCGGGGTACCTAGCGCTATAAAAACCTGGCGGTGAACCTAAAAAAATAACTAGCTACCTAGCGACACTAGCGACACTAATGCAGCGATCAGAAAAATGATCGCTTAGTGACACTGGCAAAAGGGGGTGAAAGGGTTAACTAGCAGCAATCAGGGGGTTAAAACCATTATTGGGTAGTATATTGGGGTACCTAGCGCTATAAAAACCTGGCGGTGAACCTAAAAAAATAACTAGCTACCTAGCGACACATGCAGCGATCAGAAAAATGATTGTGTGCCTGTGTGTACCTACATGTCAGTGTAGTGTTGGTGCACACTTACTTTGTGTCTTCTCCTCGTAGTCCGGTCAAAAAGACCACCCCGAGGAGAATGACATCACTTCCTCCTTCCTGTGTAAACAATACACAGTGGGAGGAAGCTTCTCCTTGGCCAGGAGCGATCCAGAGGGGGTGGCCGAAAACCAATGGCCATCCCCTCATCACGGAACGCTCCTGGAGCGAACCGGACCGTCGTATCCAGCGGGAGGGGGTCCGATCGGACCCCCCACCCGCTGGAAGGCAGGCACGTACATGTACGTGCTTGTACCTGCCTGTGCCATTGTGTTGACGTACATTGGCAATACGGCGGTCCTTAAGTGGTTAAGCTGGCATGGCGTCAACCACCTCTCGGCCTGCCCCTGCTGAGCTGACAAAATATCTGCCCCAGTGTGGCTCCTGTCCCCCAAACAAACCAACGCAAGCACGGCATGGCATCGTTTTGCCTGCGTACTTGCGTAGCCCCTTGAACGCCTACGGAGCACCGCTGGTTCTGAGGACAGAGCACTGTAAGCCCTTGTACACATGGTCGGATTTTGTTGCATACACATGGTCGGACAAAGTTGGTGGAAAATCTGATTGTACATGAATGAATGAATGAATGAAATACTTGTATAGCGCACAATGCGAACTGAATCGCCTCTAGGCGCTGTGGCGAGCTTTGATCATCTGCTAAAAGAGGAAGGTCTTGAGTTTTTTCCTAAAAGCCAGGTGATTTTCTTCCAGGCGGATGTTGATTGGTAGAGCGTGATGCCGTTATTTTGTTACGACAGGAATATGTTCAGGCTAGTAGCCAATAGCTTTGGTCTAGGAATTTGATCTGAGCATGCGTGGCACTTTGTCTGTCAGAGTAGGCTACTGTCACGTACCTGGTAAGCGAGCCCAGAATGCAGGGAGCGGCCTCTCGTAGCCTCTGGCTCGAGAACCCCTGAGGGTGGTAACAGGGATTCAAAAGTTTAGAGGGCACAAGTGCCTGGCAAGTGAAGGCAAGTTCGGATAGTCAGCAGCAACACAGACAGCAGGTAGGTACGGCTGGTGACAGTCGGCAGGTGGCAGCAAGCACAGGCAGAAGAACTGGAATGACAGACGATCATCAGCGGGAGACAGCAGGCTCAGGCAGATCAAGGCAGGAACGGCAGGAGGTCATCAGCGGAGACAGCAGGCACTGGAAATCCGAACGGATCGGCAGGTAACAGCAGAGTCGGGTACAGGCCGGGTCGGCAGCAGGCGGTCAACAACGGTACAAAGGTAGAGGCAGAGACGTGGTCAGACAGGCAGGTAGTCCGTGGCAGGCAGCAAACGAACGTGGTCAAGAACAAGCCGGGTCACAGGAATCAAGGCAACAGGTAACAGGTAACAGAATCTCCGAACGCGCTGTAGACTGGACAGCATGAGGGAAAACGGAGGCAAAGTCCTTAAGAAACCTTTAGGGTGCCAAAGCGGTCGCACGGCGAGTCCCCGTGCCCCCGCGAGTGGCCGTGCGCTCGATCGTGCCAACGCGCACCCGCGTGCGTCCGTTCGCGTTAACACGCGCTAAAGGGAAACGGCAGGTTCTCAACAACAGGCCTCTACGGGCAGATCTCCCATGTGCGATCGGAACGCCAGGACGGTCGTGACAGCTACACATGATCGGAGTATGTCCAATCGGAGCATTTTGTCTGAAAATTTTACCGGTAAGTTGGAAAACTTGGTCCGTCGGATATTCCGACGGAAACAGTCTGATGGAGACCACACACAGTCGGAATATCCGACAAAACGGTCCGATAGGACACATTCCCTCGGAATCCCTGACCGTGTGTACAAGGGCTAAGAGGCCATGGAGGAAGAAGAAGAGGAGGGGGTGGAGGAGAGAGGTGTGTCACAACCAGTAGTAGCATTTTGGAGGCGTGGTGGCGGAACTACCTCCAACACTACTGCACCTTGTCCTGCATCCTTCCAAGCTGCCAGAAGAGTGACCCAATGGGCCAATGAAAGACCGGTAACGTCCCTGTCCATGCCTGCTGGACCATGTGTCAGCGGTAATATGCACCTTACCGCTGACCGCCCTGTCCAGCGAGGCAAGGACATTGCCTTCCACATGCCGGTAGAGAGCCGGAATCGCCTTCCGTGAGAAAAAGTGGCGTTTGGGGACCTGCCACTGAGGAACCGCACATTGTACAAACTCACGGAAGGGGGCCGAGTCTACCAACTGAAAAGGCAGAAGTTGAAGTGCTAGCAATTTAGCCAAGCTAGCATTCAACTGCTGGGCATGTGGATGGCTGGGAGTGAACTTCTTTTGACGGTCCAGCAGCTGGGGCAGGGAAATTTGCCTGCTATAATCAGTAGGGTTGGAGATCCCAGCTGATGAGGAGCAAGGAGAGGTCCGCTTTGTTCTTTGGTGTGGGTCTTTGAGGTACGCTTGCCAACGAGCTGCATGGCAGGTCACCATATGTCTGGTCAAACATGTGGTGCCCAAGCGGCTGATGTTTTGGCCACGCGAGGTACGCTTGAGACATATGTTGTAAATAGCAGCGGTGCGATCTGATGCACTCATCTCAAAAAAGGCCCACACCAAAAAACTTTTAGAATAACGCGCAGAGGCAGCGCCCTGCATAGGCGGAGCTCTGCGGTGTGATTCAGTCGGTGTGCTGCCCCTAAGCTGGCCCCCGGAGGGCATCCTGCCTCGTTGGACATGTGCCTCCTCCTCTCTCCTACCAGGCACCCACGTGGAGTCAGTGCCCTCATCATCCCCTCACTCTTCATCGCTGGAGCAAACCTGGCAGTATGCTGCAGCTTGTGGAACATGACTTCCAGATTGCTGTGCTTCTTGAGCATCCTCTGTCTCTGCGCTCATGCTACTGCTTTCCTCTAGCTGAGTATCATCATCAGAGCCTACAAAACACTGGGCATCCTCCTGAAGCATGTACCCAATACTGTGCTCAAAGAGTTCAGGGGACTCCTCAGGAGGACGTGGTGGGTCTAGGGAAGGAGTCACTGATGATGACATTGAGACGAGGGAAGATGATGCGTTGGCAGCTGCTTTGCTAGTACCTTGAGCCTGGGTGAGAGAGGATGAGGAGGATGAAGAGGGCTTGGTCATCCACTCTACCAAGTCTTCGGCATGATGCGGCTCAACACGTCCAGCTGCCGAAAAGAAGGACAAGCGTGTCCCATGGCCACGTGCTGATGATGACGATGCACCGCGTCCACGACCAGCACTGTTGTCTCTAGACACAGAGCCTGCTTGCCCTCTTTTATCGGCTTGCGCCTGTCTGCCTCTCCTTGTTGGCCTTCCAGACATGGTAATGGCCTTAAGGGAGATGGGAAAACCAGCAATTGGGTAGTGTATATTGTGCTGGAGGCACATAACACCCACTAACTCCTGCAGAAGGCAGATGGCTCAATTAGAGAAGAGCTATATAGGTGGATATAATGGTGTATAGTGCGGTCAGGGCACGCAGACAACACGCATGCCCGAGGGCCCCATGCCACTAGGGGGCCCCATCAGGGTTGCCAGCCTCAGTAAAACCAGGGACAGTATGTAAAAATTTGTGTTTTTCGTTACATCTGTCTCTGAAATGTGCCTTGCCGACATCCTTTTGGTCTAAAAATCCAGAGATTATAGCTGCCCCACCTCTCCAGTACCTTCTCAGCCAATAGAAACGTGTCTGTGTATACTGTGTGATTGTATATTGTGTGTTTGTGTATACTGTGTGGCCCCATAATCTCTGATTTCCTGGGGGCCCCATAATCTCCTATTGCCCGGGGGCCCCATGAGTTGTCAGTCCGCCCCTGCCTACAACTGACTGCAAGCTCTATTACAGAAGAGCAATATAGCTAGCTATATAGGTGGATATAATGGTGTATAGTGCGGTCAGAGCACGCAGACAACACGCACAATCTCCTACAACTGACTGCAAGCTCTATTACAGAAGAGCAATATAGCTAGCTATATAGGTGGATATAATGGTGTATAGTGCGGTCAGAGCACGCAGACAACACGCACAATCTCCTACAACTGACTGCAAGCTCTATTACAGAAGAGCAATATAGCTAGCTATATAGGTGGATACAATGGTGTATAGTGCGGTCAGGGCGCGCAGACAACACGCACAATCTCCTACAACTGACTGCAAGCTCTATTACAGAAGAGCAATATAGCTAGCTATATAGGCGGATATAATGGTGTATAGTGCGCTCATGGCGCGCAGACAACACGCACAATCTCCTACAACTGACTGCAAGCTCTATTACAGAAGAGCAATATAGCTAGCTATATAGGTGGATATAATGGTGTATAGTGCGCTCAGGGCACGCAGACAACACGCACAATCTCCTACAACTGACTGCAAGCTCTATTACAGAAGAGCAATATAGCTAGCTATATAGGTGGATATAATGGTGTATAGTGCGCTCAGGGCACGCAGACAACACGCACAATCTCTTACGACTGACTGCAAGCTCTATTACAGAAGAGCAATATAGCTAGCTATATAGGTGGATATAATGGTGTATAGTGCGCTCAGGGCACGCAGACAACACGCACAATCTCCTACAACTGACTGCAAGCTCTATTACAGAAGAGCAATATAGCTAGCTATATAGGTGGATATAATGGTGTATACTGCGGTCAGGGCACGCAGACAACACCCACAAACTCCTGCAGATTGCTAACAGCTTAATTACAGAAGAGCAAGAACGCAAAATCGGCCGATTACGAACGGTGTATACTGTGTTGAAGGTACACAGAGAACACCCACTAACTCCTACAGACGCCAACACACTACACAAGGTCGCCGCGCTGGCGGCCTTATATAGTGTGGGGCGTGTACTACACAGCCTGAGCTATGATTGACCACAGGCATCTTGCCTGTGGCCAATCATGGCTCTCCTCGCTCCCGGCGCTGTGATTGGCCAAGCATGCGGGGTCACAGTGCATGCTTGGCCAATCATGAGCCAGCAATGCACTGCAATGGCGCAGTGCATTGTGGGCCGTGAGTGCCACATGAATTTGGCGCGAATGGCCCATAAAGTTCGGTATTCGCCGTACGTGCGAACAGCCGATGTTCGAGTCGAACGTATAGGAGACACTAGCTGTCTTCTTACAGCAGTCCCTTATGTAAACCTCTCTGCAGCATTCACCTCCACCTTTGCGGCATATAGAAACCATCAATGATCTGTGAATCTGTCAGGACTTTCTTTGAGATTGTGAATACGGGTAATGTCTTTGAAGTCTTCAAATAAAAAATAGGATGCACATCCTTCTGGCTTCAGGCATGTACTGGCCATTGGGACTACAGGGAGTTTCCCGGTGGGCCGATGGCTCAGTGGGCCACTCTAATGCAAGGGGGCTGGTGATGGGACACTCTGATGTAAGGGGGCTGCTAATGAGACACTCTGATGTAGGGGGGCTGCTAATGAGACACTCTGATGTAAGGGGGCTGCTAATGAGACACTCTGATGTAGGGGGGCTGCTAATGAGACACTCTGATGTAAGGGGGCTGCTAATGAGACACTCTGATGTAAGGGGGTGCTGATGGGACACTCTGATGTAAGGGGGCGCTGATGGGACACTCTGATGTAAGGGGGCGCTGATGGGAGAATCTGATGTAAGGGGGGCTGGTGATGGGACACTCTGATGTAAGGGCACTGATGGGACACTCTGATGTAAGGGCGCTGATGAGACACTCTGATGTAAGAGGGTGCTGATGAGACACTCTGATGTAAGGGGTGCTGATGGGACACTCTGATGTAAGGGGGTGCCGATGAGACACTCTGATGTAAGGAGGCGCTGATGAGACACTCTGATGTAAGGGGGTGCTGTTGAGACACTCTGATGTAAGGGGCTGCTGATGGAACACTCAAAATGTAAGTGGGCCGGTCTGGATGAAGTCCAGGGCCAAAATTCTTTCCCAGTCCAGCCCTCTCTGGCTTCAGAAAGAGAGTTTAGATGATAAAAGCCTATTTGTTTTTATGTGTCATTAATTACTTCCAGAATCGTATTCTAGAATTCTCAAAGTTTCCAACCTTAATTATACCTGTTTCTGCCGACTACTCAAACAGCTAAAGAAAAGGTCTGAGACAATCAGTACGTAATTCCCACCAGAGTATCGGACCTATTTACCAAATGAAAAGGTCAGGCGAACCTAAAATGTTCATGCTCTGTTCAACCCAAAAGATAAAATCATGTTGCTCTGCCACATCTGTAGAGATCAAATGCAGTCCCTATGTTCTTTATAACAATTACATCCCTCCTGCAGACAAACAGTAACAGAGAGACAAGGTTGACTAACAATTGAAAAAAGAGAGAATTACTAAATTACAATGCAAGTGTTTGTGAACTAAGATATGATTGTTCTTTAAATGCTTGCTCTGACCATTGCCAATGTATGGGTGCTAGTTATGATGAAGACGAAGCGGCCGTAGGGACGTTGCACATACACGCAGTGGGTGTGTGCGAATTGCTTTTTTGGAGATTAGCAGAGCCTTTTTAGCTTTTATCCTTGCAAGGAACATTTTTATGCATTGTGAACCTTTTGGTATCTTTTTTGAATAATTAGTCAAAGGTGTCTCTGCACTATTAGAGTCTTTTTTTCTCCTCTTAACTTTTTGCAGAAATCCATTGGATGACCACATCCCACTGGTGGAAGGAAACGTCCATTGATGCGCAGTGATTGTCTCCTGACAGAAGCGCCTTTGAAACCACTTTCCACAGACGTGGGCTGGTTACCTGTGAGGACAGTCGGTGGTACTTCAACAGCAAGCCCGCTGTTCTACTACTGAACAAGGGTGGTCACTGGCTTTTGGTAAACCTCCATTGCTTTTTCCTAGGTGACCACTTCTGCTATAGCTAGGTCTCCAAGCCTGATCCCTAGTAGTTTCTGAGACACTGATCTAGAACAAGCAGGAGTTGGTGAAGTTTCAGGGTGATGTTAGAATTTCTTATCTGCAGAACTGCTCCAGATGATGACTTATAAGGAACCAAAGCCTTTGCATCACCATGATAAGCCAGCCATTTAGCACTTTCAGGACAGGTCAGCATGCGCAGTATAGGTTTCCTTTTGGTTACAGTTACATTGGTATTTGCATTTTTAAATGAATGATTTTACTTTTTTTTTTATTTACTATTCTGGGTCCAGACAGTCTATCTTTCACATATGGATAGCACTGTGGGTGAGAGCCTTACCACAAGGTAAACTTCAAAATTTACAGTAGCCAATTCTGCTTGTTGTACTCTTGCAAATTCATCAGCAATAAAAATGTAGATCATCACACTCCAGACTGCAGTAGACTTCCTTTCCATTTTTTTTAATGGCAGCAGGGGTCACCTTTTTCTAATTGTTTGCCTATTGTTTGATAGATATCTGTTGTCACAGAAGACAGTAGATATTATACCATCAAAAAACAATCTCTGAATAAGGCACGTGGCTTTATGTCACAATAAAAAAAAGAATAAGCTGATCTATCCTTTTCCTTTAAAGCGTAACTAAAACTTTTGTTGAGAAAAACCTCCCCCCCCCGGGTGATCTATGTACATTGTAGGGATTATAACAACCTTTGTTGCAGATTCCTACCTTTTGTTATTCTAAAAAATTCCATGTGTTTGTCTGTGCCTCTGTTCTGAGTGGGTCTAATGAGAGTGATTTCATAATTATCAGTCAGCTGTGGCAGCTGCAGAGCACTAATGAGTAAATCTGCTCGGCCTGCATCCCTTTAGACGTGCTCCTATTGGAAATTCCTCACCAAAAATTACGTTTTTGTTGCAGAGGATGCCTGAAATCTGACTTGTATCTTAGGCAGACTTGTGGTAAAATTGGTGAGCCAATCACACAAGCAGGAAATTATGTTTCTGGGGAGTGGTCAGTACACATTGCATTTACAGAACATTGCAGTGGCTGCAGATGGAAAAGGAAAGGTCATTTTTAATAACATTACGGTATGACTTGTATCGCAATTGTACACGCTATATTATTTTTTCTTTGGTATTTTTTTGTCCATGAGTGGAGTTGCCCTTTAAGGACTAGGCAATATAGTGGGTGGTTCCCAATTAAATGTTATTTTTGAACTTTACGCATTTGACAGATTTCAGAAATGGCTTAAAGAGTATTTTAAACAGGTAATTTATTGGAAACCATTTATCCACCTATGAATTCATGGAAGGACATTTTAATTTTTATTTCAATTATAAAGCTTTAAATAATTAGTTATGCATTTTAAATACCATTTAGATAAAATGGCACTAATTACTTCTTATTTCATATGAATTTCATATTTCATATGGAAAGCTATTATTAAAAAAAATGTTGTCTACGTATAACTGAAGTCCAGACACTTCTATTCTTTTGTTGAACCAGCATAAAACATAAAAATAAAATTCATTTAGATTATTAATTAAGGTTTTTTTTTTTTGTAGATTTAATTAAATGGTAAGTCCACTCAGCTCTGATCTCTTAGCGGTTAGCTTCTTTATGGTGAGTGATTAAATTACTCCATTTCCCTTCTGTGGGAGACTGATTGCTCAGTTGGGCCGCTGCAAATTTTTGCGTAGGGCCTCATTTTAAAGAAAAGCATGTTCAGAGTTTAAAATGTCATGGTTTATATTTTTTTTCAGTATTTGTATTAAATATATTTTACAAATATTCACATAGAATGCTTCCTTAATACCATGTTGTCTAGCAATGCTTTGGCATTTGTTATCTGCTTTTAAATAAACACCCATAAGGCTCCATATCTGCTAGCAGATAGTGTGGGGGTGCCTCCTCTGACTCATTCTGCTGTGTACATGTCATTTGATCTCCTGATATTTAGCTCAGTTCGCAACATAGGCTATTTAGGCTATTAGCAGTAAGTCATTTTGTGAAGAACCGCAGAGTAGCCCTGGGCATACCACCTGCTAACAACAAGCAATTATGATAAGTAAATGTGAAATATTATTTTGCAATATTTGACATTTACACAATTAAAATGAAATAAAATAACATTTTTACAGATTGTATCCTCTGATTTTTAATTCAGTGGCTTCCCACAAATTTTAAAAGACTAAAATACTTATTGCGATAAAAATAATGCTAATTTTCTTGATTGAAAGCCCAAAAATGACCCCGTATGAGAAATGATGTACATTGGATATGGGTCAGAGCAGAGGGATCTTCGTCAGCCACTGTGCCATCAAATGCAGCCACCGTGCCCATCAAATGCAGCCACTGTGCCCATCAAATGCAGCCACCGTGCCCATCAAATTCTGCCACTGTGCCCATCATATGCTGCCAGTATGCCCAACTGCCCATCATATGGTGCCAGTGTGCCCAAACGCTGCCAGTGTGCCCAACTGCCCATCAAATGCTGCCAGTGTGCCCATCAAATGCCAGTGTGTTCAACTGCCCATCATATACTGTCAGTGTGCCCCTCAAATGCTGCCAGCGTGCACATCAAAATAAGCCAGTGTGTCCCCTGCCCACTCGCTGTCTGCCTGGCACTTACCCTGTGTCTTCGGGGCCATCAGGTGATGAGTGGGGTCCTTCATGCGTCTCCTGTCCTGCCCCATCCCGTCCTCTCCTCCTGATAGGCATCCAATAGCGGCACCTGTTGTTTCAGCCAAACAGGTGATAGGTAACAGACCCGAGCACCTGATTGCTGGAGAGGCGGTTCAGTGTTAGTCATTCGCTTTCCTAACACAGCGCTTTCCTAGCATGGCGCTTTGACAAATGACAATATGCACAATAAGCTCCTAAAACAAGCTTTTCATATGTGTGAAATGCTATAAATAAAGGAAACCCCAGGCCATCCTATGATGTCTCTATTACACACAATGAAGTAATTTCAATACCCACTGTGTGCCCCCTTTAAGAGCCACAGCAAAAATGTTCGATGAGAAAAGCTTTGCTTTTATTATCTTCACCGGCAATGTAGGAGCTCTGTGAACAAGAAGGCCTCAATATAATAGGGTGATGAGAGGAATGTGGAATAGCTGATGCAATGATGTAGTATACCTCTGTGTGATCCAGCTAACAGGTGCATGTGCACGTTATTTAAATGTGGTGTCTTATGAAAAGCAATAAAGGTTCCTGGGAACAGCCCTCTCACCAAATCCTGTAAGCGGTCCTCAGACATGCAATCGACTGTCTCTCCTGGATGCAGGAGTGTCACAGTGGCATTCGGTCTCTTAGCTGCTGCAACGGCCGCTCCTATGACACACCGCACTGCTGCAGGGCTTCCTTCTCCAGCTTGGTCAATCTGTTCCTTTGGGCTGGAGTTGTAGATGGTGTGTCCCTTTGGTAGGCCGCAATCCTTCTCCACAGCAGCCAAGGAGATCTTCTCCTCGTGGAGTAAAGGAACAAAGAGAGCTTCCAGGTCTAGTTCCTGTGACCTTATCCCCTCTCCCACCACATTCCTGCTATTCGCAATGCATTAGTAGTCCTGTTATACACTTCAGTCAGTCAGGCTGCATTGCGCTGGACTTTCTATTCTATTCCACAGTGCTTTGCTGTTGCCTGATGATTGGCTCAGTCTTTCCTAATATGGAGGTTCCCACACCGCAGCCTTGAGTGTCTGTGTGAAGAGAAGAAGGAGGTTGAAAAAGCCCACGCTGCTGCTAGCACACAGTTCTCCCCTTACTGATCAGCCTGAGGAAATGCCTGTATGTATATATATATATATACATACATACATATATATATATATATATATATATATATATATACACGTTTCTTCATAGATATTTTCACACATAACACTAGACATGTGCATTCGTTTTCGTCCGAATGCAATTTCAGGTATTTTCGTTTTCGTTTTGACAAACGATAACGAAAGCACAGAATTCGAAAAACTAAAGATCCGACATAAATAAATGCTTTATTTTCGTTTTTGTTGTTACAACAGTTCGATATAGAATAGGAGTTTCGACGTGACTCTGACAATAACAATCTGTGTCTATAGAACCTGTGGTCGAATGTGCCTAACCTTACCTCTATTAGTCCAAGATTATATAGAGAAAATATTCGACAGAGAAAAAAGATTTGACAGAGAGAAAAGATTCTGCAAGTTACTGTCTTAAAAAGTGTTCGGAGACCTGGGTCCTGCCCCAGGGGACATGTATCAATGCAAAAAAAGTTTTAAAAACTGATGTTTTTTCGGGAGCAGTGATTTTAATAATGATTAAAGTGAAACAATAAAAGTGTAATATTCCTTTAAATTTCGTACCTGGGGGGTGTCTATAGTATGCCTGTGAAGGGGCGCATGTTTCTGGTGCTTAGAACTGTCCCTGCACAAAGTGTCATTTATGCAGGAAAAAAAGTCCTTTAAAATAACTCGCAGCTATTATAAATTGTCCGCTCCGTAATACAGAGAACACTCATTGAAAGTCATTGATAAAAATAAATAAATAAATAAATAAATAAAAGAAAAAGTGTGGGGGTCCCCCAAATTCAATTACCAGGCCCTTCAGGTCTGGTATGGATATTAAGAGGAACCCCGCATCAAAAAAAAAAAAAAAACTGACGTGGGGGTCCCCCTAAAAATCCATACCAGACCCTTTATCCAAGCACGCAACCTGACAGGCTGCAGGAAAAGAGGGGGGGGGGGGGACGAGAGAGCGGCCACCCTCCCTCCGGAACCGTACCAGGCCACATGCCCTCAACATTGGGAGGATGTTTTGGGGGTGTAACCCCTGAGACCTGGCTAGTAGCTCAGGACTTAAAATTTTGAGCCCTGGTTTAAACGATAGAGAAATCCCATTTATTTTCTTGGTGTAGAAATCCTATTTGTAATATATGTAATGAATCCTTTTAAAAAAGAGCAATTTATATTAGTAGGAAGAATCGGGAGGTATTACTCCCCTAATCTGGAAAGAACCCCCTCTAAGATATAAAATGAGTATTCCATAAGTTTACTTCTATAGTGAAGCCTGCAGGCCCCCGGCTATTTGGTTTGTGTGAACAAAAACATCCCTGTAACAGGCAAGTGAAACGTCCATAGGGATTGTCTCGTCATCCCCCTTATGTAAGCCAAAGATGGCTACTGAGAAGGAGACCCTCGCCCACCCGCCACGCAAGGATTGCGGCGGGGAAAGTAGTGGGTGAGTACATCTCTGGACCCACGCGGCAGAGGAGGAAGCCGCGCATGTCTGGAAATGGCAGGACGAGTACCAGAAAAATAGCTCCCTGCTGTATAGCCAGTGAACTGGTACCTGGCAACGGAGATGCACACAACCAGCATGTGAAACCACATCCCCCCATCCACATAGTGGGCATGGGGGGGAACGTAGAGAGCAAATAGGTCCCGCCCCGCCAAGAGGCCCATCTCAAGGTCTGTCCTTCACACTTGTCATCCACATAGATCAAAAAAACAAGGCGCACATGCATGAGAATGGTCCATACATGGAGACGGGACACCCCAACAAGCATACAAACCATATCTGCCACCTAACATAAAAACGCTCACCGTCTGGAAATAAGTCTCTTGTACCCTGTCACTGAAAAGATATGGTATAAATGTGTAGGTATATTGGAGAAAAGTGTAAATAAATAAGAAAAAATTATTAAAAGAAAAAAAATAAAAAATATATATATATATATATATGTATATATATATATATATATATATATATATATATATATATATATATATATATGTATGTATGTATATATATATGTATATATATATATATGTATGTATGTATATATATATGTATATATATATATATGTATGTATGTATATATATATGTATATATATATATATATATGTATATATATATATATATATATATGTATATATATATATATATATACATATATACATACATACATACATATACAGTATCTCACAAAAGCCCTCACATTTTTGTAAATATTTTATTATATCTTTTCATGTGACAACTCTGAAGAAATGATACTTTGCTACAATGTAAAGTAGTGAGTTTATAGCTTGTATAACATTATACATTTGCTGTCCCCTCATAATAACTCAACAAACAGCCATTAATGTCTAAACCGCTGAGCCCTTTGATGAGCCTTTTATACTACATGATTTTGTGGTGCTTCCCTTCTCGCCTCCTTTTTTTTGTCTTTGATAGCTGCCACCTCCTATTTCCTATTTTACATGGACACATAAACATAATGTATATACTATTTATGGATTAATGGACTAATCTTGGACTATTCATTAACCAGTTTATACATAATACCCCTTGATTAAGCTCTTACTTTACGGCAGGATATATTGTTTTTGACCAGCTTTATGGAGATGCTGATTTCATTTTCCAGCAGAACTCTGCATCTGCCCACACTGCCAAAAGTACCAATACCTGGTTTAATGATCATGGTATAACTGTGCTTGGTTGGTCAGCAAACTTGCCTGACCTAAACCCCATAGAGAATCTGTGGGATATTGTCAAATGGAAGATGAGAAACACCAGAGTCAACAATGCAGATGAGCTGAAGGCTGCTATCAAAGAAACCTGGGCTTCCATAACACCTCAGCAGTGCCACAGGCTGATCGCCTCCATGCCACGCTGAATTGATGCAGTAATTCATGCAAAATGAGTCCTGACCAAGTATTGGTATAATTGGTATAGTACATACTATACTGTACATAGGCATACTTTTCAGTAAGCCAACATTTCTGTATTAAAAATCCTTTTTCCTAGTGGTCTTATCTAATAATCTAATTTATGAGATACTAAAATTTTTTTTTTTTTACTAGCTGTAAGCCATAATCATCAAAATTATGTGTGTAACACATCTATATAAAGTATATGAGTTTCGCTTTTTGAATTGAATTACTGAAATAAATTAACTTTTTGATGATATTCAATTTTTTTTTTAGATGCACCTGTATATAGCAATGAATACATTGAGGGCAGATATGCCTGGAGGTAGCTCATTCCTCTTCAAAGTTGATTTTCAAAATGTCTCAAATATTTGTAAGTGTTAAAATTATAGGAAATTTTTTTTACTGCTTATGGCTGCTGTTATGTTTTAGAGTGAATAAAAGTTTTGATGTAGAACATCTATATACTTGCCTAGTGCACGAGTTCCATACATCATCCTAGTAGTAATAACGAGGGAATTACAAACGAGAGCACAGTACATGTGTTCCTGGAGCATACATAAATGTGTTCCTCTAAACGTTTGCCATGATTGATTTCCTGACAGATGTAATGTGATTTATTTAACTTTCGCATCTGATAAGTGGGATGTCACAGTAAAAAAAATTATATATATATTGTAGCGGTATCTGTAATTTATCTTCATAGTAAGTGTGTCGTTTGCAATAATTTATCCCAATAGTGAGTGCATCATTGAGTGGCAGGCTGCTGTCTTAAATCACACACAGTGCATTAAGCCACTAAACTGTCAAAGGCAGATCAACTAGATGCAGCATAGGCACAGAAATTGCCAGAACCAAAAGACTTTCCATCCCCAGAAACATATCGTTATAGGTTATCACAGTGTTTTACCAGTAATTGTTTGCTATTTTTATTAGTGAATAATAAGAAAATAAAATGTGTTGAAATAGTGGCAAGGATTTATAAATACAAGAGAAGGGGAAAGTTTCAGCTCTTTATAGTAAAGGTGCCCACAGCCAGACTACCCAATCTTGGAGAGTGTTCATACATCTGTAGGCCCTTTCTAATGTCTACTAGCACCTGAATTGACATAAATTGTGCAAGAAATTGTATACATGGAAATAGTGCAGCACTAATAGTATAAATATATATATAAATAAATATATATATATATATATATATATATATATATATATATACACACACACAGTATATATACATATGTAGCACTAATCCCGGAAGGAGCTGCTGGTTAGATTTGGGCTTACCGTTACCTTCTGTTCTCCCCGTTGTACGTCTAGAGGTTCCCGTGGTAAATGGCCCAGTAACTTGAGAGACTGACAACAGATCCATTTGAATGGATTTTATTTGCAAAACGTAGACAATGAACAGTCTCTTAAATTGGGATCAGAGGGTTGGAAAGAACGTTCAGGTACTCTTAGTGTCAAAGTCCAAAATGTTAAAGAACTTGCTCACTTTGACTACATCCAGTGAATAGCCATTCACAACTGGATGATCACTCAGGTTGGACAGTCCCTCTCTCATAAGGCCTAGCAGCCAACAAGGTTCTTACTCAGGAACAAGTCTCTGCCACAGACGTTGTTGTAGAACGTAGAATATAATGTCTCTGCCACAGACATTGTTGTAGAACATGTAGAGAAACTAAGCTTAAAAACACTTGTAGGATACCTGGATCTTTCAGCCAGCTTGGCGATATCCACAAGACCAGATTCTCTTGGTTACTTCAGCCCTTCCAGGCTCTTACTAAGAAACCAACCTATACGTGGTATTCTTCTGAAGAGTCCTCCCCTGGAATGTTTGAAGTCACTGGGTCTCTCCCGAACCAGAGACAGCACCCAACCACCTTAGAATCCTTCTTTTCGTTTTCTTGCCGTGGGTGAGCCAGCCCCAAGACACCAAAGTTGGGTGGATCCGCACTCCAGCCCATAGCCTTCCAGGGGCTAGTCACGAGGACCAGGACCATGAAGTCAGTACATCATTCTGGACCGGAACCCCGAACTACGTGACGTCCGCATCTTAAATACCCTCTCCCAGAAAGCACAGCGAGAGTGCCCCTCCCACTGGGCTGGCTCAGAGAGAGAGCAACTTAAGCTCCTAACCAGACCATAGTTCCATGCCTGCCAGAAGAGACAGTGCCCCTTGTAGCCAGGCTGAACATTTCACAGTCCAGTCAGACTGATGCTGAAGTCTAATTTAGATAATTGTACCCAAACCAAACTGCAGTTTAGGCAATTTTAACTTTTGGAAAAAACGCATAGCTTGTGCTCTTCAGGAGCCGCCGCTACACATACATATGTGAATTTAATCAAAATAATGAAAACATAAAAGTAAGTGGTATACAAAAATACAAATAAAGAAATTTGGGGTGCATGAACTCCTCTGAGAGTATATTATGAAAGAGTCCAAAGCCTCAAAACACCAATATAATAATCATGTGAATCCAAATTATACTTCCCCATAAACAGTGAGTCCAAGGAGAAATAACAAGTGGATTTTGACATGTGTGAAAGGTAAATCCGTGGCCCCAAAGTCACTCAGTGATCTAACACCTTAAATAAAGCAAGAACACTTACCAGAGCCAGTGGACTCATATACCATAAGTATTGAGTCAAATAGGCTGTTGTGATTTCCAATCACTCTTTAGAAGATGCAATGCAGCCGTATAGCCATTTGCAGATCCCCATACACTCTGTGGTAAGACCAATATGGATGATCACCGCATTCACAGGTCAGCCTACCATCGTATGGATATATGTAAAGGAATACCAAGTCAGAGGCGGCTCTCTAATTAGGCAAATTAGGCGATTGCCTAAGGCCCCGCAGTCTTAAGGGCCTCGCAATCGAGTAATTTGCCTGTAAATAATCCGGTGGCAGCAAGTACGGGGAGCGGGACAGTAGAGTCCTCTAGGTGGCGCAGCGTCTGGATGACAGACGGCATGAGGGCGGCATGTCCATGTGGGAACCTCACTTGAGCTTCTCTCTTGTGCCGCTCACCAGACCTCTCCTCCGCACCTGCCTCCTATTTGGTTCTGGAGTCGGAGCGGGGTGTTTCTGAAAAACTACCCAGCTGGATAGTCCCACCATGAGTGTGAAGAGGGAGGAACTCTTATGCTGCCGACCAGAGCAAAGGTGAGTGCCCGTGCCGTGCAGCCTTCCCTGTGTGCCTGAATAGGAGGAGCGGTGGGGAGACTGCACATAGATAGTGGAATTGATTTTTACGTATTAATCCATACAGCCGCTGAATGTCTGCAGGGAGGAGAGGAGGAGAAGTGATCATTCAGCGGTTGCATGAAGGAATATGGAAAAATCAATTCCACTATCTATGTGCAGTCTCCCCACCGCTCCTCCTATCTAACTTTTTCTGCATCCTCGTTCTCTCCGGCCCCTCCGTGCGCTCCCTGGCTCCGCCCCTCCGTGCGCTCCCTGGCTCCGCCCCTCCGTGCGCTCCCTGGCTCCGCCCCTCCTGCTCTCCAGCCCCCTTTTGCTCCCTGGCTCCGCCCCTTCTTGTACTCCCTTTCTCCACGCCTCCTGCATCTTTAGCCCCTCCCTTTGCTCCCTGGCTCCGCCCCTCCTGCTCTCCAGCCAATTCTTGTCCTCCCTGGCTCCACCCCCATTTCGCCAGCACCCCCTGCTCTCCAATTCTTTCTGCTTCCCCTCTCAAGCTCCCCCCCAGCACTCTCCACCCCCCCACCCTTAGCACTATCTGGCCCCCAGCACTCTCCACCCTACACCCCCTACTTCTCTCTCTTGCCCCATCACTCTCCACCTTCCACCCCCAGCACTCTCCACCCCCAGCACTCTCTGCCCCCCAGCACTCTCCCAGCCCCCCACCCCAGCACTCCTGGGCCCCCAGCACTCTCCAGCCCCCACCCCAGCACTCTCTGGCCCCCAGCACTCTCCAGCCCCCACCCCCAGCTCTCTCTGGCCCAGCACTCTCCGGTCCCCACCCCCATCACTCTCCGGGTCCCCACCCCCCAGCACTCTACAGCTCCTCCCTGCTCTTTTCCCCCCAGGGAAAGCAGACAGGGACAGATCTCTAGATCTCTCTCTCCCCTTTCCCTCACCCTCTCTTTCTCAACTCCCTCTCTCTCTCTTCTTACCCCTTCCTATCCCCCTCTATCTCTCCCCCCTCTCTCTTACCCCTCTCCCCCTCTCTCCTCCCCCCTCCCTCTCCCTCCTCCCTCCCCTCCTCTCTCTCTCTCACCCCTTCACCCCTTCTCTCTCTCTCTCCATTCCCTCCCTTTCTCTCCATTCCCTCCTTCCCTCCTTCCCTCCCTTCCCTCCTTCTCTCCCTTCCTCTCCCTGACTCCCACCCCTCCCCTCCCTCGCTCTCTCCCCCTTCCCCCCTACTCCCTTCCCCCCTATCTCCCTCCCCCTCTCTCCCTTCCCCCTCTCTCCCTTACCCCCTCTCTCCCTGACCCCCCTCTCTCCCTCCCCCCTCTCTCCCTTCCTCTCTATCCCCCCTTCCTTCCCTTCCTCTCTCCCTCCCTCCCTTCCTCTCTCCCCTCCTCCCTCTCGTTCCCTCTATCCCCCTTCCCTTCCTCCCTCCCTCTCTCCCTCCCTCCCTCTCTCCCTTCCTTCTCTCCCTTGCTTCCTCTCTCCCTTGCTTCCCTCTCTCCCTCCGCTTCCCTCTCTCCCTCCCTCCCTCTCCCCCTCCTCTTCCTCCTCTCTCCTCCCTCTCTCCTCCTCTCTCCCCCTCCCTTCCCTCCTTCTCTTCTCCCTTGCTTCCCTCTCTATCTCACTTCCTTCCCTCTCTATCTCACTTCCTTCCTCTCTATCTCACTTCCTTCCCTCTCTATCTCTCCTTCCTTCCCTCTCTTCTCCTTCTTCCCTCTCTATCTCACTTCTCCCTCCCTCTCTGCTTTCCCTGCTTCCCTCTTTCCCTTCCTTCCTTTCTCTCTCTCCCCTTCCCTCCCTCTCCCTTCCCTCTCTCCCTCCCTTCCTTACCTCCCCTCCCCTCCCTTCCTTCCCTCCCTCCTTCCCTTCCCTCTCTCCCCTCCCTCCCTTCCTTCCCTCTCTCCCTCCTTCCTTTCCTTCCTCCTCCCTCTCTCCCTCCCTATCTCCCTCCCTTCCTCCCTCTCCCTCCCTCCTCTCCCCCCCTCCCTTCCCTCCCTCTCCTCCCTCCCCTCCTCCCTCCTCTCTCCCCTCCCCTCCCTCCTCCCCTCCCCTCTCTCTCTCCCCCCCTCCCTTCCCTCCCCTTCTCCCCTCCCCTCCCTTCCCTCCCTCTCTCCCTCCCCTCCCTTCCCTCCCTCTCCCCTCCCTTCCTCTCCCTCTCTCTCCCCCTCCCCTCTCTTCCCTCCCTCTCTCCCTCCCCTCCCTTCCCTCCCTCTTTCCTTCTCCCTTCCCTCCTCTTTCTTCTCCCTTCCTTCCCTCTCTCTCTCTCCCTTCCTTCCTCTCTCTCTTCTCCCCTCTCTTCCCTCTCTCTCTTCTCCCTTCCTTCCCCTTTCTCTCCCTTCCTTCCCTCCCTCTCTTCTCCCTTCCTTCCCTCCCTCTCTTCTCCCTTCCTTCCTTCCCTCCTCCTCTTCTCCCTTCCTTCCCTCCCTCTCTCCTTCCCTCTCTCCTCCCTTCCTTCCCTCCCTCTCTTCCTTCCCTCCCTCTCTCCTTCCCTCTCTCCCTCCCTTCCTTCCCTCCCCTTCTTCTCCCTTCCTTCCCTCCCTCTCTTCTCCCTTCCTTCCCTCCCTCTCTCCTCCCTTCCTTCCCTCCCTCTCTCCTCCCTTCCTTCCCTCTCTCCCTTCCTTCCCTCTCTCTCTTCCTTCCTCTTTCTTCCCCCTTCCTTCCCCCTTTCTTCCCCCTTCCTTCCCTCTTCCTTCCCTCTTCCTTCCCCCTTCCTTCCCTCTTCCTTCCCTCTCCTCCCCTCCCTCTCTCCTCCCTCTCTCCTCCCTCTCTCTCCCCCACCCCTCCTCTCCTCTTTCCACCTCTCTCTCCCCCTTTTGTGCACCCTTTATCTACCCCCCTCTCTGCCTCCCTCTCGGTCACCCACTCTCCCTCTCACTCACAATGTCTTTCTCCCCTCCCCCTCTCTATCTTTCCCTCCCCCTATCTCTCACAATCTCTCGCTCCCCCTCCCCTCTCTCACCCCTCCTCTCTGTCTCCCTTCCCCTCTCTTGCTCCCCCTGCACTGTGCTGGGATCCCCCCACTCTACTTCCTCTGCGGATGTGGAATGGCTCAGTGACAACCCCTCCCCATTCTCCCAAGACACAGGAAATTCTTAGAGGGGTTGCCACCTTGGTGGGCCCCAGATGTTTTAATGGCTGCATATGTCTGATGGGTGAGGAGAGTGCCCTGGAAGTGGTGCAGATGAACTGTTTGCTAGATCGGTGCATCTTTTTGCAGCCATTTTTATTGCTTGAATTTTTTTCCCATTATGGGCGTGATTGGGGCCTCATGTGTAAGTTTCGCCTAAGGCCTCACAAATCCTAGAGCCGCCTCTGTACCAAGTGACCGCACATAGTGTAAAACCAGCACTAAAATTTTAAAAAAATATACACTAAACACTTACAAAAGCGCACAATGTCACAGACATGAGCTCCACTGGATGCGTTTCGTCATACTTGACATCACTTGGGATTTTTCCGATGTCTGCTGAATGAGCCTTGCTGAGCACATGTGTCCTTTCTTCCCTACTCCATAGCCCAAACATTTGCCTTATAAACATGTACAGGTTTAGTAAAAGGATAATTTTTCACATGGACTTTGCATGAATAGCCAAATGACTAGTGCAGTCCCACTTGACTGGTCGCAGCTCCCCAATGTCATTATGAAAAAAGGAGGACCATTGGTCCCACATTATACCTGAGGATGTAAGGGCACTCACACATTCCAGAGGGTTAGGGAGTGAAGGAGTGAAGGAGAATGCAGGTAAATAAATAAGGTAAATAAATAAGGTAAGTAGTCAGAACAAGCATTTTACCTCTGCAGTTCGGGGTGCGGAAGTGGGGTGTTACCACAGGGCAAAATCTTACAGATACTTAGAGTTCATCTCCACCAAGGTGTCCACATGTACCATTCATCAATTTCCAATGTACCATTCATCAATTTCCAAATCCCCCAAACCAAATATGCTCTAAAATGTAAATCTTGACTCTTGCTGAGAAGGTCAAAGGCTGGCCCACCCCCACCTTCTCCCAAGTGGACATTGGGATTGCACATACTGTTTAAAAAGCAATAGGTAGCTTCCCCATGAAGGGAAGGATAAGAGAGTCTCCAATTCTCTTGGCAAAAGTCAAGATTGTGTATTGGAGCCCCCGATGTTTGGTGCTCCCCAGGTGCTTCTAAGCCCTTGTACACACGGTCGGACATCCTGACAACCAAATCCGTTGGATTTTGTCTGACGTATTTTGTCCGAAACTGTTGCATACACACGGTTGGACAAAGTTGTCAGAAAATCCGATTGTACATAACGTGATGACATTATTTCATTACGATGGGACTATGTTCAGGCTAGTAGCCAATAGCTTTGGTCTAGGAATTTGATCTGAGCATGCGTGGCACTTTGTTCGTAGGAGTAGGCTACACATGATCGGAGTATGTCCGATCGGAGCATTTTGTCGGAAAATTTTACGGACAAGTTGGAAAACTTGGTCCGTCGGATACTCCGACGGAAACAGTCCGATGGAGACCACACACAGTCGGATTATCCGACAAAACGGTCCGATAGGACACATTCCGTTGGAATCTCCGACCGTGTGTACAAGGGCTAAAGATGATGCAAAATTCATGTTAGCACATGATGATGCTTGCATTCCGTTACAGATATAAATAATAGAGGATTTTAACTTTTAAATGCAACTTTCACGTTTCATATACTTGTGTATAACGTACCATATTTCCTATACTATATTATGTGTGCAGATTTTCTGATTTTGTCTTTAGTAGCCATCTGTATTTCATTGCAATAACTTTGCCTACTTGAATAACTGCTGTGATAAAATCTCAGCCACTTAGAAAGTTTGATTAAATTGATTGATTAATTGAAAAATGTTGCTATCCCAGGTCTCTCTTCTTTTTAGGCCTTAAAAGGTAGGTGCTGGGCACCCTAATGCCACGAACACACGACCGGACTTTCCGGCAGAATAGGTCTGACAGTCTTCCCGACGGACTTTCGGCGGAGTGAACGGTCTTGGCCGAATGAACGGACTTGGCCACACACAATCACACCAAAGTCTGACGGATTCGAACGTGATGACGTACAACTGGACTAGAATAAGGAAGTTCATAGCCAGTAGCCAATAGCTGCCCTAGCGTCAGTTTTCGTCCGTCGGACTAGCATACATGCGAACGGATATCTCCATAGGAACTGGGTCCGGTGGAGTACCGGCGGAAAAATAGGACATGATAGGACAGTCAAAATTAGAAGCTGCACCCCTCCCCCCCACAGTTGCAGAATGCCAGCTGCCCACATACAGGAAGCGGTTTGGTCGATTTATGGGGGCACTAGACTAATTTGCCTCTCAGCCCAGTCTGCCCCATAAGACTGGCGCTACACTAGCAGGGAACTCTTTCCATGCTGCCCCCCTGCAAAGTGCTGCCCTAGGCATGGGCCTTGTTGGCCTAGGCCAGGATACAGCGTTGGGTAGAAGAAAAGCTTTCGCCACTAAAGGACCATCCACCTTGCTACCGGAGACCATTGTGAGTAAGCTGAGGCCAATACCAGAGCAGACTTCTCACCAGCCGGGGACGGTGAAGAAGTGGGAAAACTTCAGCAAGTGCCAAGTCAGGGACCTAGAGAGACAGCAGTGGTGACGCTTATGGAGTGCCAAGCCAGGGACCCAGCAGGAAAGCGGGGGTGACACTTGAGGAAGATACTGTGTGCTATGGTAAAGGAGCTCCGGGGATCCAGTGGTTAGTGGATCTGGAGTCTAGTGAGAAAGACTGGTAGCTTGTTGAGTGAAGACCCACAGTGAGTGAGTGTGGGGTAAAGAGAACTGTTAGTGTTGCAAATAGTTGAATACCATAAGGTATATTAACCTAAAAACAATTTAGTCAGACTGGATAGTTACATAACAGCTAGATACTGAAACACACAGTTGATCATAATGGGAGGCCAAGTGATGTGCGTATACATAGGAGTCCCAACATGTTTTGGAATATAAGTATAAATAATTAATTCCTTCTTCAGGGACTGATTTGAAACAAGTTGTTTTTTGTCTGGCAATGAAATGACAGAGATATGAAAATAAACAAATATATAAATGTAAGAGCACAGTAGGTAATAGCATGGCATATAGATATGGCAGGTAATAAAAGCAGGTCATACTCACAGTGTAACTATCTTTTGTGAATTAAAGTACACATCGGGATTCACACAAAGTAAGGGCTTCCATCTCTGGACTTCTCCATCGCACAGTGAAAGGCTCTAGATATTGACTGTTGGTCTGAGTGTATGTCCTCACAGCACCGATGATACACGGTTGCTTTTGCCAAATTGGTTAGAGTATGTTGTGTGCAGGGCTGATGCTACCACTAGGCAGATTAGGCAACCGCCTAGGGTGCACTGCCGCCTAGGGCTCTTGGCCGCTGGTTATTCCACTCCCGCACTGTCCAACTATCTACTAGACAGCCGTTCTGACATGTGTCAAGCAGCCCTCTCTCTCCCTGACCCCCTTTCTCTTTCTCTGACCCCATTCCCTCTCTCCCTGGCCCCCTCTCTCTCTCCCTGACCCCCCTCTCTACCTGACCCCCTCTCTTTCCCTGACCCCACTTCTCTCTCTCCCTGACCCCCCTCTCTTTCCCTGACCCCAACCCCTCTCTCCAAGACCCCCCCTTTCTCTCTCTCCCCCTGCCCCCTCTCTATCCCTGAACCCCCTCTATCTCACCCCCTGACACCCTCTCTCTCTCCCTGACCCCCCTCTCTCTCTCCCTGATCCCCTCTTTCTCTCTCCCTCTTTCTCTCCCTGACCCCCCCTCTCTCTCCCTGACCTCCCTTTCTCTCTCCCTAACCCCCCTCTCTCTCCCTGACCTCCCTTTCTCTCTCCCTAACCCCCTCTCTCTCTCCCTGACCTCCCTTTCTCTCTCCTTGACCCCCCTCTCTCTCTCTATGATCCCCTCTCTCTCCCCCTGACCCCCGTCTCTCTCTCCCAGACTCCCATCTCTCTCTCCCTGACCTCTCTTTCTCTCTCCCTGACCCCCCCCCCCGTCTCTCTCTCCCTGACCCCCCTCGCTCTTTTTTTTCTCTCTCTCCTTTCTCAGCACTGGAAGTAGCTTTACTCCAGCCTGTTTATCTGCTGTTTTAACTCCTTCCTTCCCATCATCTGCCTATACATTGATGTATAACAGAATTACTTGATTAACTTTATCCACTTAAAGTGGTATTAAAGCAAAGCAAAATATTTATTATACTGCAGCTTACCCATTCTTAGATGGGTGGTTGCATTAGTTTTGTTTTTTGTTTTTAGGTTTTCTTTTTTATATTAACTTGGTGATCCTGCTAGTAAGTCTGTTGTTTTTCAAAATAATGAACCGTCTTGCTGATGTAACAGTTAGAGGGTTGAATCAAACCATTTAACACTGGAAAGGGGGGTGGAGTCAGGGGCGGAGCCAGTGGGGCAGCAAAATTAAGTTTCGCCTAGGGTGTAAAAAATCCTTGCACTAGCCCTGGTTGTGTGGCGTAAGTGAAGTACGAAGCATCACTGCCGGCATGGGACACCAAGGCCCACGAGTATCGACCAAAATGTTGGAGACGAATCTGGCACTAAAAATCTGTCTATTTGAGAACATAGCATATTAAGCCAAAAAGGGTACCGTATTTTTCGGACGATAAGGCGCACCGGATTATAAGGCGCACTAGCAACGACCGGCTGATATAATGGATATTTCCATATATAAGGCGCATCGGACTATAAGGCGCACTGGATTATAAGGCGCATTTAATGAAACACAACTCGGATGCGGTACTGTAAGTCAAATTTTATTCAACTCTTTAGCAATAACCATAAAATGGTCTATAACAATAACTCTTAACACTGTTCAATTAAATACAAAACCAGACACTCACTTTTTCACTTTATTCTTCAATAACTCTTAACACTGTTCAGTTACCGGTGAATACCGTACAAAACCAGACACTCACTTTTTCACTTTATTCTTCTCCCGCAAATCCATCAAATTCTTCATCTTCAGTGTCTGAGTTTAACAATTGGGCAATTTCGGCATCAAGCACGCCCGTATCCCTCTCATCATTCTCATCAGTATCCGAGTCAGTCTCGTTGCTGTCATCGGTACCGGTACTTAGCTGTTCAGTGATAATTCCGGACTTCTTGAAAGCTCGGATTACACTGGTGACTGATACCTTCGCCCAGGCATCCACGATCCACTGGCAGATAGTGGCGTAACTCGCCCGGCGTTGCCTCCCTGTGTTGGTGAATGTGTGTTCGCCTTCTGTCATCCAATGCTCCCACGCAGCTCGCAATTTAACTTTAAATGATCTGTTGACACCTATATCTAGTGGCTGCAGTTCTTTGGTTAATCCACCCGGAATGATGGCAAGCACCGAATTAGTTTTCTTCACTTGGGCTTTGACAGTATCTGTCAGATGGGCGCGCATGGAGTCACAGATCAATAGGGATGGAGATTCGTGGAAAAAGCCACCCGGTCTCTTACCGTAAACTGACGTACCGTAAACCTCTCTCAGGTTGTTCTACTGCGTGACTGATAGCGATGAGTTTGAAATCCGCTTCGTAAGCATGTCTCTTAACAGGAGCCATTTTTGGGGCAGCGGGTATACCGTAGAAAATGAACGAATGAATGCGCACACCTCCTGACTAAGATGGCCGTAATGCTCACGAAGCTGCACTGCTTGGATTGGGCATTACGGCCATCTTAGTCAGGAGGTGTGCGCATTCATTCGTTCATTTTCTACGGTATACCCGCTGCCCCAAAAATGGCTCCTGTTAAGAGACATGCTTACGAAGCGGATTTCAAACTCATCGCTATCAGTCACGCAGTAGAACAACCTGAGAGAGGTTTACGGTACGTCAGTTTACGGTAAGAGACCGGGTGGCTTTTTCCACGAATCTCCATCCCTATTGATCTGTGACTCCATGCGCGCCCATCTGACAGATATTGTTAAAGCCCAAGTGAAGAAAACGAATTCGGTGCTTGCCATCATTCCGGGTGCATTAACCAAAGAACTCCAGCGATGTCAACAGGTCATATATAAGGCGCACCGGATTATAAGGCGCACGGTCGATTTTGTGAGAAAATTTAGGCTTTTACGTGCGCCTTATAGTCCGAAAAATACGGTATATGATAATATGGGTGTGAGTGCATCGCCATGTCATAGAATGCATGCATGGGGATACAACACCATGAAGAGTGTCATGATGTGATCCTCCCATTCCCAACAGGTCTGGTGGCCCGCACAGCAAGATATAAAGGTGGTGGCAGGACAGTAGGGCATAGGATCCGTAATGGCACTTACCTACGGTAGCCGTTTAGTGTGGGTATCTCAAATATGGGACGCTGTGTGGTCCTGGCTGTGCAGCAATGAAGGACTGAGCTTACCTGGCTTATATGAGAATGGGGGATCATGTAGTATATGTCCAAAGTGTTGGCATGGTCCAATGGATCTAACTGATAGGTATCAGGTGATCGGAGGGTCCAACACAGGTGATGAGCCTTAGCGATCCCCTGTATACCAAATATGCGTCAGACCGCCAACATGCTAGGTGGGCAGTACGTCTTAGGTCGGATGGACAAGACCTGTGCAAATCGGCGTGAAACATCGAGTGGAGTGAAACATCGACTCCATAGCATGGCAGAGAAGACTGAGCCCAGAGGAGGCCCCCCGAGATGCAATTAGCACAAGAGGGCCCCATGTGCCGGGGAGCCTGGGTGTCCACAGACAGCAGAGATGGTGAAGAGAAATCACTATAGAGAAATCACCAAACCATGTACAATAGAAGAGGGATAGAGATGATGAAGCCCAACCTGTACAACAAAAATACATAAATGTTAACAATATGGATAACAGATAGATGACTTAATGAGAAATGACTTTTACATGTATATTTCACATAGTTTGAAAAATGGATGTCAGGGAGCAAGAATAGCCAACGTTTTTACAGGAGAGCCCATAACGAGGGTACATGGGAAAAGTCTAAGTGAATGGTTGGGAAGGGAAAAGAGCAAGGGGCAGGGGGGAAGTGAAAAAGGGTCAATAAAGGAAAGAGAGGGGTGGGCGAGGAAGACAAGAAAGGGGGATGGGGGAGAGAGAATGGGACGACAAAGGAAAGGACAGTGGGAGAAGAGGGGAAGGTGGGGGCCAATGTGGGGTTGTACCCCTGTGGTCCATTAGTAGAACTGGTTACTGTTCCCAATCATATGTATAAATGGGTAAGTTGGCAGTGTGTCTACACAGGTAGGTCTAATCAGTAACATAGATTCACATGTCCCTTTCGAAACCTCCAGAGGAGAAGCCCTGTAAAAATTTCAGAAATGCTCGGGCAGTGATGGCAAACCTTGGCACCCCAGATGTTTTGCAACTACATTTCCCATGATGCTCAACTACACTGAAGAGTGTATGAGCAATCATGGGATATGTAGCTCCAAAACATCTGGGGTGCCAAGGTTCGGCATCACTGTGCTAGGGGGTGTTTTCAAAGTCACTTAAAATAAAGCATGGAGACATGGATGGATGGATAAGTTTGCTTTATATATTAATATAGAATTAAATAGTGTTTTTGGTATGTGGTGCTCAGATGCAGTGTAGTTCCTCTCAGGTGGCCACAATTTTACAACTCTAATGATTTATTAATAAATATGAGATATTACCACAGACTGTTTTCTATATTGGACTCTTTCTAACCTCTGTTTCACCCCTCAGCCTGCATCCAATACGGGAGCACTGCTAATAAAGTTCTTTCATACAATTTCTCTGTGCCTTTTTATCTTTTATCTTTCATCTTTTACAAGCTGAAATGCACATTTTACATATTCAGCAATGATTTCCAGATGGTGCGTAGTGCAATATATTATACATTATTTGTTTTTTTTTAAACATCGAGAATTCGATTCTTGGCATTCAAATCAGATTTTTCTATTTTCCACATTTTTTTCTATCCTTCTAACAAACGTTATTGCAAGTCTTTTGATTTAATGAGGTGGTTAATACATTTCTTTTGGGTTAAAAGACCAAAATATCTGCAGAATATGGAAACTTGAACACTCTATTCCACGAAAGTCAGATAGAAAGTCTAAGATGATATCATATTTCCCTTGTAGATAATACATATTATTCAGAATTTTGCTCTTAAAGACAAACGTTATTTTTCATACACACAAGTGCCACATGTGTAAACTCCTTGTATTTACATTCATTGAAATGGAATCTGGTGGGCATTTAAAGTTTATATCACGGTTAATTGTTCTGTCCCACTTAATATGCATTTTTTCTGTATTGAACTGCATTAGGTTATTACTGTTCGGTAGTATGCTTAAAATAGTGATGGTTTTGGGCCACTACAACTTTTTTTTTATGTGATTTTGTTTTCTCCCACTGGCCTGTCCTCCTGGTTAGAGCTAGTTAGTTCAGTCCTTGCTGTACCATCCATGTTTCTTCCATGCCTGGGCACACCCTAATCACTACGTGCATTGCCGATTCCCCCTACTGCCCAAAGTACAGCTGCCTTCCCTCCTCCCCCCCCCCCCCCCCCCAGCTGCTGCAGGGGATGTTTCAGGATGGAGAGTGGGGGAAGAGGGTAGTAAGTATGTAATTTACTGGCATCTCCCTTTTCTAAATGAACACACTCACTTACTATGTTTATTCATAAATGAAGAATACTAAACTGTGTTTACTATGCTTCAGTTTGTGAATGAACAGAAACCTACTCAGCACAGAGCACTTCCCATTCATTCACTGCCCATGCAGTTAAGGCTGCAGAGAAAGGCATGTCTATTTTGGGGTGCACAACTGCACAACTTAATGCAATAGGCTGCACACACCTATGCTGTCTGGACAGACTGAATTTAAGGAGGTATGTCAATGCATAAAGTGACATTTGAAACAGAACTTAAGTTATATCAAAAATATTTATATAGCTGCAACATAGCCTACAGCAGCCTTTTTCAACCAGAATACTGTGGCTCTTTTGGTGTGCCTTGGCAAAATTGCCCCAAAAATGTCCACAAGCGACAGGTTTTTATTGTGTAGCATTACTACCAGTCACTGATGTCCTAACAACCGATTACATCATTGTCCATAAGAAGCACATCATGTACTGCTTTTTTGATCTTCCTCTGTTCCTGTGATATTGGGGTGACAGCAGCTAAGTAAAGGAGAGAAACTGAGGGAGAAGCGAAATGCTGAAATACTAAGGGGTATTTGCTTGTAAAAATAAATCACCTCTAATGTTGGGTGTCCTGCATGTGCGGATGTTGCTGTGTTAAGAAAACCTATTGGTTTAATTTTTTACATTAGGAAATTATTTCTACAGCATCATTCCAGTCAGTGGCGGTCCATCCATAGGGGGCGCTGCCCCCCCCCCCCAGACAGTCACAAAAAAAACATGACCCTTTAAAAAAAAAGAAAGAAAAAAAACGTTCTTAAGTGCACTGTGTTTTCAGGTGCCAGACACAGTGCACTGGGAAGAGCCATGTCTACGCAATCACGCGATTGCAAACGAGGCGCTTCATTGGCGGGGTTTGGAGCTGCTTTGTGGCTCAGTCCATCGCGCTAAACAGCTTCTGCTCTGTGGCCATAGTGTATCACTACGGCCAGGTGCTTTGTTCTCAGTGTGAGAACAACGTCACTTCCAACTCGCTACAAAAAGATGGCCGCCACCATGAGGACTAATCCCTCCCCTCTCCACTGAACACAAAGAGAAAGTCAGGAACTAGCTGTCGCTGAAGTAGACAGAGACAGACGCAGCATGCAGGAGGGCTGTGCTGCCAGGGACACATGTGAGGAGGACCCTGCTCTGCTGATGGGGACACATGTGAGGATGACTCTGCTGCTGATGGGGACACATGTGAGGAGGACTCTGCTGCTGATGAGGACACTGAGATGTGAGGAGCACTCTGCTCATGGAGACACACATGTGAGGAGGACTCTGCTGATGGGGATACAGATATAAGGAGGATTCCGCTGATGGGGACACAGATGTAAGGAGGGATGCCACTGATGGGGACACAGATGTAAGGAGGTACTCCACTGATGGGGACACAGATGTAAGGAGGGACATCGCTGATGGGGACACAGATGTAAGGAGGGACTCTGCTGATGGGGACACAGATGTAAAGAGGGACTCTGCTGATGGGGGACACAGATGTAAAGAGGGACTCTGCTGATGGGGACACAGATGTAAAGAGGGACTCTGCTGATGGGGACACAGATGTAAAGAGGGACTCTGCTGATGGGGACACAGATGTAAAAAGGGACTCTGCTGATGGGGACACAGATGTAAAGAGGGACTCCGCTGATAGGGACACAGATAAGAGGAGGACTGCACTGCTGAGGGCACAGATGTGAGGAGGGCTTCGCTGCTGGGGGCACCTTATGTAAGGAGGGACTCCACTGGGGGCACCTGATGTAAGGATGGACTCCACTGGGGGCACCTGATGTAAGGACGGACTCTGATGGGGGCACCTGATGGTATATGGTGGCAGGTGACATGCTCAGGGCTCCCATTGATTCTGCATTATGGTGAGTTGAATAATTTAATTTTATGTTATAATATAATATAATATAATAATAGAAATAATGCTCCTTAATCATCCTGACACCATAACAACCATGGTTCCAGGATGATTGAAGCGCTAACACCAGGTGTTTGGAGTATCTTTATCTTCTGATTGTTAAACTTTCTGGAATACACATATATTTCTATTGTTGTGTAAGATCTGGGCCTGCTGTCCCTCCATCCCTCTCTCCCACCATCCCTCGTTCATCTCAGATGCTAACCACACCCCTTAGAGGCACACCCCATTTAAGCCACACCCACTATTTCCTGGAAACCACGCCCATTTTCACCAAGTGGGAGGGTCATGGGCTATGGGCCAGCTCCTTACTTATAACAGGTGTGTGCATACCTGCACAGTCACACAACCTGCAGGTCTCCAATAAGACCTGGACACAGGATTGGAAACTTCTTCACACCCAAATCTCTTTTAGGCTTTCAAGCTCCAGACCCTGATCCAGGATTACAAAACCTGGAGAACAACAAAAAGCCAGTGTTCTCCACTCAGAAACAATACTGTGGAGCTTCACATTCTTAGTGTGAATACGGGGTGTTTTCTGCCTGCCCTTACACGGTGGTAGGGACTAGCACTGTCACACCGTCTAAGCCCTTGTACACACGGTCGGACATTCCGATGGACAATGTCCGATAGGACCATGTTGTCGGATAATCCGACAGTGTGTGGGCTCCATCGGACTGTTTCCGTCGGAGTATCCGACGGACCAAGTTTTCCAGCTGGGCTATAAAATTTCCCGACAACATGATCCGATCGGACTTTGTCCGATCATGTGTAGAGAATTCCGATTGGACAAAGTGCCACGCATGCTCAGATCAAATTCCTTGATTAAAACTGTTGGCTACTAGCCTGAACGTAGTCCCGTCCTAACGAAATAACGCCATCACGTTAAGTACGATCGGATTTTCTGACAACTTTGTCCGACTGTGTGTATGCAACAGTTTCGGACAAAATCCGACGGATTTGGTTTGTGGGAATGTCCGACCGTGTGTACAAGGGCTAAGTCTTTTGTTTTCCATGGCTGTGCACCACCACCCTACTGCTAAATATTGACTTGTTGCAGATAATTGGGTTTCTGGTATGTTGTAAAGCTATGAATATGTTCATAAGTAAGAATATGCTAACCATGTATTACCAGTACTACCCATTGCAACGTAAAGTAGTTACTGACAGAAAAAAAAGCTAAGAAAAGCTTCTCAGCATGGTATCATGTAACTGTAGCACCCCTCTGAAACCCCAGAGGCAATTGCAGGCTGGCACTTCAAGATATAGAAAAAGCATGGAAACCATACTGTATAAATTATACCGTGATACCGCCAGACATTCATCCACTCACCCCAATTGGAGATGGGGCTCAGGCTTCTGACACTCCATGCACCTCTGCATCACCGTCCAGGATCCACTGCGTGGACGGCCTCTGGCATAGGAGTGTGGGATATGGGATTCCGAGCTACTGCACCTAGCGGCCATCCACAAGCCTACCCAAACTGCACGGAGTCACTCCCCACACACTTTGGGTGAGGAGACTCAGAGCCTGGCATGGTGTGCGTTGCCACGAGGAAAACTGCCAAAAAATGTGGATATTCCTTGCTCAGCTGTTACGGCCAGTGGCTCTATGGAACATTACCGTTATCTTCATCCCAGCGGACGATGGAGCACAATAATATCTATCATCTGCAGACTATTTATTCTCACACCTGGACAAGGCATATCATGTACTAGATATGAATATCTGCCATTTGTGCTCCCACTGCTGGAAACTGGGTCTGCTTCATGTTTGATCACATATGATGTCAGTTTATCCATTGCTTCCCTGATCCCTTCAGAACAGTTTGTATGGGGTGAGACTTCATCAGCTACCATCCAGCTGGCCACACAGTTCTCCTTTCGTGTGTCTCCCCTACAGCCATAAACTGCAGCCCTTTGGATTTTTTGTTTTGTGCAATTTTTGCCCTTCTTTTTTTGCATCCACAGGTCGCCAAGGACTGCCTGGTCCTGGCGGTGTCATTTCAATACCGCACATTGCTCACGCAGTGCATCTTTATCGTTCCCATTGTTGATGAATGTGTAGTGAAGATGCTCTGTTTGTTTGTTTATCTTTGTTTATCCATAGACAACTTTGTCTTTAGATGGTGAATGGTGGAGGATTAGATAATTTTATGATTTTTTTTTTATTTGCTTTTATTTATTTTTTTATTCTTAAAAATAATAAATAAAGTTTCATTTTTTGATATTTGGTTTGAATTCTATCGCACAATATATCTCCGAGACTCTATATGTGGCATCTTTCTCTAAACCCGTTTCTCTCCTTGGTATAGTGCTTTGTTTTCTCTAAAGGCTGGCATTTGACCCTAGGGCTGAGCCCATGGCTAAAATGGGGGAACTGAGGAAGGATATTGGGCACCAGTCACTTTTATATTTTTAAAGTTTCATTGCAGAACAGTTAAGGAGGTGGGGGTTATTGATCCAAGACACCATAGCAGATCACTTACAAACTCTCCAGATCCAGATCAATGTCCAGCTTCACAGCATCAGAACCCTTCAGCTGACCTGGCAACACTAAGAACATTCCCAAATTTAAGAGCATCCTCCAAGTGAGGCACCAGGCCCATCTGAGAGACCAGCCTTGTTCCTGGCTCTCTCCAGCAAAGGGCTTCCCCTGGGTCTCCTCCTTAGCACAGCTTCCTCCCGAACAGGCAGGATAGATTCAGGACCACACATTAGGCCCAAAACCAAACTATTGGGCCTAACAGCCAAGCTCCACACAGCAGCAACTCCCTAGGCCTTCGTCCATAAAAAGAGAGCAAGCACGCACATGGCCTGTCCCAAATATTTATATAATTTCCCAGCACGCACCAGTGCCATAAACCTCCTACTGGATTGGCTGGAGAAAATATAAATATTCACAACAGTTTTGATTCTGAAATCTCATACTATGACAAGTGATAAAATTGATATCTACTGGTGACAGTGAAAAATCACAAGGCAGCGCAGGCTAAGGGAAAAAAAAAAACTGGTGAAAAACTATACTATTCTTTGAGCTAACTACAGTCTAGCCAAAAACTAAATTGACATAACAGTCCCTGTTTAGGACAAAGGGGCTGCACAACCTCAAGCTGCAGTGATACCTAGAAGAACAAGAGGAAGCTTCCTGACATCATTCTGCATACTGCTGACAGATCTGTGACTTGTACTCTACATACTATGTAGTATGTAGAGACTCTAGGGTAGCATTAGCAATTCACTGATTGACAGGCGTTACATTTTAATTGTTATCCCCTAACAAAGGGCTCAGTAGAAAGCTAAGAATTACAATTGCTACAATAGAAAGGGAAATGCTGATATTTCTGCAAATTAAAGGCTTGTGGGTGATTTTTGAACTCTCAGCAGGAACATTTTAGTTTGTGGTTGGATTTAAGAGAGATGAATCTCTTTCAGTTCAAATTAGTCACTTGTGGTAAAATCATAATACCATGTTTTTCCACACGTTTATTATGGACGAAAAACAACAAATCTGTGTTTGAGACTAGTGATGAAACATGTTAAAATGTTTAGTAAGGATTTTAAGAAGAACAAATTCAGGAAAGTTGTCACATTATGATGTGGAACTGTAACTAATATTTTTTTGGGATAGATTGAAATATTATAAACAGTATATTAAAGTGCATTTATTAAAGCAAAAGATATCCAAACACCAGCAAATGGCTAACGTAAAGATATACGTGAACTATTAACTGTGTGACAAAATACCTAATCACCTAACTATAATACAATATGTGCAAGATGAGGAAAACAGGTCACAGGAAATACCAGAGATGCAAGAAAGGGGTGAACCAGGTCTGGGTTCAGGAAAAAGGGGAACAGATATAAGTCAGCAGGGTACAGGATGCAGGACAAGAGCAAGATCACGAGCAGGATAAATGGCAAACAGCATCTGATGTACCACAGCAAAGAAAAACACTGATGCAAAGCGTACTAGCAGAGGATAGACTAAATACCCTCCCAGCAACCAGTGTCATGGTTATGGTTATGCAGTAATGTTTGTCTGTCAGCTTACCTCTCCATGTGTTCAGCTTAAGAGGCCAGCCACTCTCACCTGGCTGCTTAAGTAATCTCTCCTCAAAGCATATCCCACCCCAGCCCCTATCAGGGAACTCTATATTAACCTGTGCACTGCAAGCCAGCTCTGCTGATCAATATTGTGTGTTTAGCTTTCCTGTGCGACTTGCTGTGTCTTCTATGTCTGTTTCCAGTTACTGATCTCTGCTTGTTCTTGACTATCCTTACCTGCTTGTTGCCCTGACCTTTGGCTATCTCCTGACTATCCTTTATTGTCTGCTGCTTCCACTCTACCTCCCTGTAGTCTACCGTGAGCGTGAGCTGGGAGGCCCTGGGGGTCACAACCTGTAAACAGACTGCAGCTAAATCCATCCCCGCCACTAGGGGCTTCTGGTGAAAACTCACTGGCGCTTAGATTCCGCTCCCTGCGAAAATCTCATGCTGTAGCTCCCAGTGTCATGCGTGTAGGTACTACAGAGTACCTGCTCTCCTGTATATCCTAGGGCTCCATCCACAGCAGTCAGCCGTAGTGTGCACTACCCTGCGGTGCACTCCAGACCCCAATGGGGTTCACCTGTCAACCAGCATCAGGTGGTGACTGATTAATAGAAAATGCTGGCTACTGAGAGACACTAGCTGGCAGAAACTACAACTTTCTGTTTAGGGAAACATGCCTGCAGCAGGGGACCCAGGTCCTGACACACTGTGAAGCAGTCATTTCTGGCTGTATTCACACAAGACACATATTTCCACACTTCCTGTCCTGGCAATCACCTTTCAATGGAGCAGAAGTAAATATTAGCCTCTCAGCAAACACATATATAGTGTATATACTAACTCTTCCCAACTTTATCTGAAAACAGTGCTTTTATTGCTGGTAAAGTTTTCATTGGGGAGACTTGTTTTACTTCTCGATTCCGTAATCACCTATCACCAGAACAAGAACTGGAGGTAGTTATTTATGTTCACCACACGTGTTACAATCTGATTATTTAACCCCCTTTAGATCTACCACCAACAATGTAGTGCAAAAGCTTGCCTGATTGGATACAGAAGGATTGGATAGTTTAGGTAGGTCCATAATACAAAGCTTTGGTAAATCTAAAGTTGATTGAACAAGGATTGTGCAGTCAGATTCTATGTTGACCCTTAGGCAGATACACATACAGTGATTAAGATAAGACACAGGTTATAACACCTCCCATAGCTAAATAAAAATGTTTTGGAGGTGAGCAGGGTTGTGGAGGTGGTGGGGCGATGGGGGTTAAAGGGTTGTGTTGAATGAACACTTCTGCCGAATTTGCTAAAATTTAACACCACCCAGCTTAACAATCTTTGATCTGAGAATAAAAAAAGCCAGGTAGAAAATTCTTGGCTGAGCAGCGTAAGCAGCCAATCAGGTGTACTAACTGTTCAGGTATGGTGACAGCCATGAGAGCAGCAGCTGTTAGAACACAATAGCCAGCACAGGAGAGCAGTGAACATATGTGCTGTTTAGTGTGGTTGGGTATTGATTTCTCTCATTCAGTGTGGATGATTTTGATCTTTTTATCAATAAGCCATTACTGTCAATTGAAAATTTTCTTATTGAATCTGATTTTTTTTTGCCAGAAATTACTTTAACCCCCCCACAATTTTTTATGTTGTACGATATTTGCACAGTTGCTTATCAAATGAATATTTTCAGGAAATATACACTTAAAGAGTAACTCCACTTTTGTTGAGAAAAAACAAACATTCACCTCTGGGTGAGCCATGCACATTACAAGGATTTTTGACAAACTTTGTTGCAGATTCCTACCTTTTGTTATTCTGAAGAAATCCCTGTGTGTTTGCCTGTGCCCATGTGCAGAAGTCGGTCTAATGGGAATGGTTTTATAATTATCAACCAGCTGCTGCACCTGCAAAGCTCTAATGAGGAAAGTGCAGGGTCTGCTGTCAGGAACCTTGAATCAGACGGAGACAGAAAATACAGTAAAAATCACACCTTTCAATATAGTGGTAAAAATGGTACAAATAGTAAACGTAGTCAAAACATAGCCAGTGTTCTGTAATCGAAGTGGGTAGTCAGCACAAGCCAGTAAATCAGGAAGCCAGAGATCAGCATAGTCAGTGACAGCAAACAGGATCAGGAACCAGAAGGGACGTCAGCCAGGCAAGTCTTAACACAAACACAGCAGAGAATCTTCAGATATGTTGACCATGGCCAAGGCATGGGAGAAATTAACCAGGCAGTTTAAATAGCCAGAAGGGGCTGGCTGACGAGCAGGAAATGATCACCGGGTGAGGCACATGTGCAGTTCACGTTGTTTCAAATAGGAAATTCAGATGAATTTTCATTTCTCCGAAATTCGGATGTATTTGTATTTTTGAATGACAATAGTACAGAATTTCAAAGAATCCAAAATAACGGGAAAAAAATTTGGACCGAATTCAAATTGATTTGAATAGTTTACAAAGTTGAAATTTTTTCGAATTAGAATAGTTTTCAAATTCAAATAGTTTTCCAATTTATTTTTTTGTTTAGTATTTGTTTATTGAACAAGATGCAAGAAATACATGAAGGTAAACATATGATAGACACCTATGTATACATGTTTAGAAAAAACAGTATCAAAAGGCATACAGGAACGAAAAAACGCTCAGTGTCATACAAACCATTTTACATTTAAACCCGAGTATAGGAGGAAGAAAAGAAAACCCCATTGCATGTACCTCTGTCTCTTGGAGTCGATGTGCGGAGCCTTAGGGCTGTAGATGGGGACAGTAGGAGAAATCGGGGGTGCGGGGGTTAAGAGAGCAGATCTCACTTAACAGTTCCAATTAACACAAGGCTATATATATATATATATACATATATATATATATATATATATATATATATATATATATATATATATATATATAATATGTGTGTGTGTGTGTGTGTGTACATATATATACACATATATATACACATGTATATATATATATATATATATATATATATATATATATATATATTTTTTTTTTTTAAGATTCATTTGATAGTAGTATGGTATAGTGTCCTTATACCCGGATGAATTTTTTAATTCTCGCTATTGGGACCAAGTCGCTGTGTGATGTTTAAGTTTGTCTCTCTGGCTGTAGAGGTAAGTTCTTCCATAAGGCAGATGTTATCCACTGCTTGTATCCATGCTTTCAATGAGGGGGGGGGGGGGGAGGGATGGTTGACCCCAGATGGCTGGGATTAGGGCTTTAGCGGCTTTCAGCAGATGTGGAGTAAGAGAACGCTTGTAAGAGCCTTCACTTTCCATTGTATTGAAATAGTTTTCTAATTTAAATCAATTTCCAAAAATAAAATAGAAAATAAAGGAACAGAAAAAAAAATGAATAGAATAGAAAAGAACATACAGGAAAATAAAATATTATAATATGTTAGAGTAAAACAGAACAAAATAGAAAACAAAAGAACAGAATAGCATAGAATAGAATAAAAATGAATAGAATAGAATAAAAAAAGAATTGAATAAAATAAAAAGAATATAACCATCTTCTGAAATTAGAATTTCAAATAAATTTGAATGCATATGAAAAGAAAATAATAAAAAAGAATAGAATAGAAAAAATAGAATAGACTAGAATAGAAAAGAATACAATTAGAAAGACAATCGAATAGAAAGTCTATAACCATTTCCCAAAATTCAAATATTAATAGAATAGAAAATAATATATTAGAATAGAATAGAAAATAACAGAATAGTATAGAAAAAACAACAGAATAGAATAGAAAGAATATAACCATCTTCTGAAAATCTAATTTCGAAAAGAATAAATTTGAATAGAAAAGAATAAAAAAGGATAGAATAGAATAGACAAATAGAAAAAGAATAGAATAAAAAAAACAATAGAAATGTGTATTCTAGAAAGTTGAACAATCAGCAGATAAAGATACTACAAACATCTAGTGTTAGCACTTCAATCATCCCGCCACTATGGTTGTTATGGTGTCAGGAAGATTGCAGCGCATTATTTCTATTATTACATTGTAATATAAAATGAAATCATTCAACCATAATGCAGAATCAATGGGAGCCCTGAGTGTGTCCCCTGCGGAGTCCGCCCTTACATCAGGTGCCCCCAGCGGAGTCTGTCATTACATCAGGTGCCCTTAGCGGAGTTCCTCCTTACATCAGGTGCCCCAGCAGAGTCCCTCCTTAAATCATGTGCTCCCAGTAGAGTCCCCTCTTACATGAGGTGCCCCAGCAGAGTCCCTCCTTACATCAGGTGCCTCCAGCAGAGTCCCTCCTTACATCAGGTGCCTCCAGCAGAGTCCCTCCTTATATCAGGTGTCCCCAGCAGAGACCCTCCTTACATCAACTGCCCCATTAGAGTCCCTCCTTACAACAAGTGCCCCCAGCAGAGTCCCTCCTTACATCAGGTCCCCCCATCAGAGTCCCTCCTTACATCAGGTGCCCCAAACAGAGTCCCTTCTTACATCAGGTGCCCCCAGCGGAGTCCCTCCTTACATCAGGTACACCCAACAGAGTCCCTCCTTACATCATTGTCCCCAGCGGAGTCCCTCCTTACATCGGTGTCCGCATCAGTGGAGTCCCTCCTTACATCAGTGTCCCCAGCAGAGCCCTTCCTTACATCTGTGTCCCCATCAGTGGAGTCCCTCCTTACATCTGTGTGCACATCAGCAGAGTTCCTCCTTACATCTGTGTAACCAGTGAAGCCCCTCCTTACATCTGTGTCCCCATCAGCTGAGTCCCTCTTTACATCAGTGTCCCCAGTGGAGCCCCTCCTTACATCTGTGTCGCCATCAGCAGAGCCCCTCCTTACATCTGTGTCTCCATCAGCGGAGCCCCTCCTTACATCTGTGTCCCCATCAGCGAAGCCCCTCTTTACATCTGTGTCCCCATCAGTGGAGTCTCTCCTTACATCTATGTCCCCATCAGCGGAGCCCCTCCTTACATCTGGTGCCTCCAGCAGAGTCCCTCCTTACATCAGGTGCCTCCAGCAGAGTCCCTCCTTACATCTGTGTCCCCAGAGGAGCCCGTCCTTACATCTGTGTCCCCAGCGGAGTCCCTCCTTACATCTGTGTCCCCATCAGCGGAGCCTCTCCATACATCTGTTTCCCCATCAGCAGAGTCCCTCTTTACATCTCCGTGAGGAGAAGTTGGTGAATACACCTGCCTTGGAGAGCTGAAGATTGCTAAAAGATTTAACAAGGACTGTTAAAACCTTAGATTGAAGACCCTTCCACAAACTGATCATCTTTCAACTGCTACAGACATCAGTTGCCAACCTCCACTGATGCAATGTTAATTGAGATAAAAATGGAATTCCCTTCTGGATACGAATGATCATACAATATACGGGCCAAGGAGCTGGATTTCTTCAAATTTGGTTTAAAGGCGAATTACCCCTGCAGGGGTGTATTCTTCTGGTGAGTGGGGCACCTTGTGGGGGAGCACGGAAGTCACTTTGAAGATTTCACAACAAGCACTAAAGTCACCTTATGAACATTTACTGTTGGACTTGCATTATTGAAGATTTTTTGGACAAGTGGACACTATATAATCTTTTATTTTTTTTTTTATTTTTTTTTTTTATTTATAAATTTTTTTTTTTTTTTTTTTTTATTTCTATTTTTTCATTTTATTTATTTTCATTTTTATTTTATTTTATTTTTCAGTTTTGCGATTCACTTAGTTGGGTATTTGTTGTGATATATATTTTGCACTTTAGTATTTTAATTTTTGATTTTTCACCTGTACCTTATTGCACTTTATACTCTTTTTAAGATATCTGCACTTTCAAATTAGACTTGTTTACTAATTTAGCCGATGAGTTGTTGGATAAATCACATTATTAATACTCATGCGATTTCAAGGCTATGGTCGCATTAAGTATCACTTTTTGTTATTTAGATTTTCTTCACAGAATTTATATATAATTTTTTTTGGTAAATTATATATTCTTCTAACACGGATTAAAAAATATATTAGATAAGGTCATACTTACCATAATTATGTCTGAATCGCAAAAGGTCAATCTATGCGATTTTAGCAGAGGTCACCGTTTTTTCTTGTACTGAATTAGAGCTAGTGGGTTCTAAAGGATTGTATTGTGTTTTCCTTTGATAAGGAGTCAATATCTTCATGTGGCAGTAATTGGATATATGAGATTACTAGTTGAGAGACAGGTTGGTGCGTTATTGGACCTGCTGGCATTTTTTAGGGTTTTCCACCAAAATACACTTTCCTTTCAAGTGTTTATAATTATTATTTTCCGATAAAAGGTAGCGCCAGATACCCCAGTTGTTAGGTTTTCTTTACATCTGTGTCCCCATCAGCAGAACCCTTCCTTACATCTGTGTCCCCATCGGAGTCTCTCCTTACATCTGTGTTCCCATCAGCGGAATCCCTCCTTACATCTGTGCCCCATCAGCGGAGACCCTCCTTACATCTGTGTCCCATCAGCGGAGACCCTCCTTACATCTGTTTCCCCAGCAGAGCCACTCCTTACATCTGTGTCCCCAGCGGAGTGTCCCTCCTTACATCTGTGTCCCCATCAGCAGAGTCCCTCCTTACATCTGTGTTCCCATCAGCGGAATCCCTCCTTACATCTGTGCCCCATCAGCGGAGACCCTCCTTACATCTGTGTCCCATCAGCGGAGACCCTCCTTACATCTGTGTCCCCAGCGGAGTCCCTCCTTACATCTGTGTCCCCAGCGGAGTGTCCCTCCTTACATCTGTGTCCCCAGGGAGGCAAGGGTGGGACTGCAAAGCTCAGAGCCAAATGTACAGAAGGCTTCCGCAAGTACTCCTTAAAGCAGGGATATGCAATTAGCGGACCTCCAGCTGTTGCAAAACTACAAGTCCCATCATGCCTCTGCTTCTGGGTGTCATGCTTGTGGCTGTCAGAGTCTTGCTATGCCTCATGGGACTTGTAGTTCTGCAACAGCTGGAGGTCCGCTAATTGCATATCCCTGCCTTAAAGGAAGGTCACTCTCGGAGTCTGGAGTCAATCAGAATGGCAAAGGTGATCAACTTCTCTAGATCTGTAGGTATGTCTCGGGCTGCTATCTCATCTTTGATTTTATCTGAGAGACCATGAGAAAAAGCAGCAATGAGGGCCTCATTGTTCCAAGCAACTTCTTCTGCCAGAGTATGGAATTCAGTGGCGTAATCAGCAACAGTTCTCATACTCTGTTTATTGGACTTGAGGCTCTTGGCATAAGTGGCGCGAGCAGGAAGTCAAATACTCTTTTAAAAGAAGCCACAAACTCTGGGCAACTCAGGACAATGGGTTTTTGCATCTCCCATAGACGGTTTGCCCAAGCTAAAGCTCTATCAGAAAGTAAAGAAATGTTGAAGCCTATCTTGCTTCTGTCTGTTGGGAACGCCTGGGGCTCTGCATTTAACTGGATCGCTCCCCAAATCGCTGGGAAAGTGGAGCAGAACCAGACATACCTCTTACAGAGGTAATATTCGAGGTGGGTGCATGCAAAGAGACTGAAGCAGCAGCAGGGACGGCCCCACATGTTGTACCGGAACAGCCACAGTGAAAGGATCCAGGGGAGCAGTACGAATCAGGAGCATCTGTAACGCAATGGCAAACTGATCCTTGCGGATCCTGCTCCTTCAATATGGAAAAAATATTACCACTGGGTGGATTGCCCGTATCTTCTAAATTCATGGCCTCCACCTACTAGCAGGAACTATGAATCGGACGGAGACAGAAAATTCTGTAAAAATCACATCTTTTAATGTAGTGATAAAAATGGTACAAATAGTAAACATAGTAAAAACACAGCCAGGGTTCGGTAATCAAAGCAGGTAGTCAGTACAAACCAGTAAATCAAGAAGCCAGAGATCAGCATAGAAACAGCAAACAGGATCAGTAACCAGAAGGGATTTCAGCCAGGCAAGTCTTAACAGGAACCCAGCAGAGAATTTTCATATATGTTGACCAAGGCGATGGCATGGGAGAAATGAACCAGGCAGTTTAAAAAGGCGGGAAGGGGCTGGCTGATGAGCAGGAAATGATCACCAGGTGAGGCACTGTGGAACTATGAATTCTGGCAATTAACTGACAGTTGAGCACTGAGAAGGAAGGGCTAAGCCCAGCCCTGACATCTGTATCCCTTTAGACTTGATTTCCTATTGGGAGTATTGCACTAAAAATGAAATTTTTGTTGCAAAGGGTGCCTGAAATTGTACTTGTATTTTGGTGCAAACTTCTGGGAAAATCAGTGAGCCGATCACACAAACAGGAAGTTACATATCTGGAGGGCGTCCTGTACACATTCTGTGTACAGAACACATCCAGGTACCATATTACATTACATTTCACAGAAAAGTACAGAGCTGCAGATTGAAAATGAAAGGTAATGTTTAATAACATTCAATTACAATATGACTTGTGTCACAATTTTATATGCTAGATTATTATTTTTTCTATTTGCTACCCCCCCCCCCCACCCCCAAAAGTGGAGTTACCCATTAAATGCAAACAAACACAATATTCTACCAAGCTTTTGGTAAAACATAAAAGGTGGTTCTGTTGAGTAAATTGATAGCAAACATGTCAAGCCTTAAAATTGCACATTCCCATGAAATTGAAAAACAAGTTGGTATCCAAAATTCTTCATAAGTGACATTTTAAAAGCCTTTATGAGTGATCAGTTTAGCGTTAACCATAAATTATGACCCAAGAATTATTGCTCTCCCTCTAATGTTTGAGTTAACACCCCACATGTGTTGCTTTATTGGAGTTTACATACATGTGCTTGCCCTACTCTGTGCGTTGATATAGGGTGTGTACAGGGTGACAGGGGAGACAAAAATGTTTATAAAAATGTTGTATTTATTTTATTTTGGCTGCTCTCCTGACAGGGGGGTCTGTGCTGATTTTTTACCAGCATAGCCCCCCCCCCCCCCTGTATGCCCGCCCAGGACCACCAGGATGCCCCCAGGACCACCAGGGAAATGGCAATCTGTGCCCAGGCAGCTGCCAATCAGTGCCCAAAGTAAAATGCCTGCCAGTGCCACCAGTGATGCCTATCAGTTAAATCAGTGCCAGTCATCAGTGCCCATCAATGCCCATCAGTGATGCCTTTCAGTGCCCATCAGTGCTGCCTATAAATGCCCATCAGTGCCCAGCAGTGCCGTCTATCAGTTCCACCCATAAGTACCCATCAGTGCAGCCTTTCAGTGCCAGTTAGTGTCGCCTATCAGTGCCCACCAGTGCCACCTATGAGTGCCCATCAGTGGCGCCTATCAATGCTCATCAGTGCCGCATATCAGTGCCACCTATCGGTGCCCATCTGTGCCGCCTATCATTGCCCATCAGTGCCCATCGTCCGTGCCCATCAATGCTGCTTCATTGGTGCCGTCTCATCGCCACCAATGAAGCCACCAGTAACTTATCAGTGCCCATCAGTGAAGTTGAAAACGTACTTATTTACAAAATTTTATAACAAAAACAAAGACAAACTTTTTTTTTCAAAATTTTCGGTATTTTTTTATTCGTTTAGCAAAAAATAAAAACCATAGAGGTGATCAAATGCCACCAAAAGAAAGCTTTATTTGTGGAAACAAAATGATAAAAAATTAGTTTGCCTACAATGTAGCATGACCGCGCAATTGTCATTTAAAAAGTGAAAGCGCTGAAAGCCTAAAAATTGGCCTGGGCAGGAAGGTGCGAAAGTGCCCTGTATTGAAGTGGTTAAAGATTACAGCAGCAGCTGTGAGCTTGCTTTAACCCTTTGCTTATCATGCCTTTTATAAACATACCTTGGTAGACAAGGATTTAGGCCTGATTCACACCTATGCATTTTTAGTGCTTTTTGCATTTTGCAGATTTATACTACAGTCCATTTAACGTGGTTTCATATGGAACACGATCTGTAATGCAAATCTGCAAAATGCAAAAAGCACTAAAAACGCATAGGTGTGAATCCAGCCTTAATAAGGGCATTTTTTCTCAGATAAAATTAATTCTCTGTTGTCTGCAGCTGTCATTTAAAAAAAAAAAAAGGAAAATTTTTTATATTTCATTAATTACACTGTATTCTGGAATCCATTGTAAATATACCTAATTCTTTCCATCAATTGAATGACAGCAACAGATAAACAATATTAACCAATATAATCATATCATTTTTTTTCAAGAATACCTCCTCCCATGAAGCCTTCACTCTCTCCTACAGCTGCTGCAGAATCTCATTAATTTCTTTGGCATGCTCATAAACGATGCTGGAGAGTGGCACACCGGAGATGGCACCAAAGAGTGAATATGTATTAAAATTAAAGCTGGATTTGTTTCTTCAAAATCTCTGTGCAAGCGGCATGAAAATTCTTTACAACTTGAAAGCTGGACCAGTGTAAGCTTTGTATTGGTGATTTTTTTTCTTTTACTTTGCAATAAATCAGCTGGTGAAGCTAATGGCACTGTTCGACTGACTGTTCAGAAAATTTCATACAACATCCAGAGATTACTGGGGTGTGAAAAATCTATTTTTGCAATCTGGACGAGTCATGCGTCTCAGCACAACGGTGTGTAGTGCATTGAGGGACATAACTGGAGACATCCAAATCCCAGGAACCACTTTAAAGAGTCAGAGAAGGCAATGTTGTGTGCAAAAGAATAGCAAGCAGCTAGAGAGTGTGAAAAGAGAGGAGCTGTTGCTGATGCCAGTTGTCTGTGCCAGCCAAGGATTCCTGGGTCACAACACAATGGCGATGTAATTGCATTATATGTTGTGTTTCTCTCATTTATGTTGGATCCCTAGTGTTCATTTCCATATAGAAATAATCCATTATAATTAACCGTGCCTTGCTTCTTCATAATGAAATTGGCAAAGTCAATATAATTATGTTCATTTGATGCCACTGAAATGTTACACTTGTTATTCTTATTGTAACAAATGGGGGATGCTGGATATGTAGAACACTGAGGCTTCTGGAATGCGATGCAGTACAGACGGCATTTTCTCATGAAGGGAAAATGAGAACATTTGGCTCAGGCCACAAGAGAATAGTATGTACAAGAAAGGAGCTTGAATTGTGGTGCAGTAAAGGATCTTATGTGTTGGCCCTCTAGTTGTGTATAGGTCTTTGGAAATCCCAGTGGTACCATCATTTTGGCTCTAGTGCCAAGCACCTTGAGTGTTAGGGTGGCCTGGGACAGTCTGATTACTACTTTTTATCGGAATAGCTAACAGTAAAAAAATGTGGTAAATACCACGCTCTCCAAAAAAAGCTGCTAGCACCACAAATGACAATTGCAAGTAGTTTAAGTGAGCAAATAATGGTGTAGCGCTAATAACATTTGAAAATAAATAAAATGAAAGTCTAAGTGATCTAAGATGAATAAAAAACCTTAGTAGAAATCACAATATATCAAAACAGTGATAGTTGTATATCCAAGTGAGAAAATTTTCAAAAATTCCAAGAAAAACTGTATGAATACAATAATATTACAATGCTAACACAGTGCCTGAAAGGTAAAAATAAAGTAGACAACTTTACACAAACTATAAATAAAAATAGAAATGCAGTGAAAATTAAAAAGTAAAAAAGTCCACTTAGTGCTAAAAAAGTGTTGATAGATGAATATATCTTAAAATATATATGACTCTTGATGGCCTGAGCATTGATTTTCAAACCACCACTAAGCGTGCATAAAAAACAGAAGATGGAGCACCACCACCGATAACACTGAGGCTTACCGGAGTGTATGGATCCAATATGACATACACCCAATGAATCATTCGCCTATATCCGTTGAGGTTCCTCGATCCTAAACCCAAAAACAAAAAGAATTCAGCTTATCAGTTCTTGTATGTAGTGGCTTCATTAGTTTTATTTTTTCAGGCTTTTTAACCTGTATTTTTACTTGGTAATCCTACAAAAAACACATTTCCTGTCCATTCATGCTTGTACTCCCTTTTCTATTATATCTATAGAGCAGGGCTCTTCAATTAGTGGACCTCCAGCTGTTGCAAAACTACAAGTCCCATCATGCCTCTGCCTCTGGGTGTCATGCTTGTGGCTGTCAGAGTATTGCTATGCCTCATGGGACTTGTAGTTCTGCAACAGCTGGAGGTCCGCTAATTGCATATCCCTGCTATAGAGGAAACCCCGGTTCTCACAAAGGCTACTATAAAGCCATCTCTAAATACCCTATGATAGGAGTTTTTAAGTCACAGGGTGCTAAAGGGGTTAATTTCCATTCTCTACTTTCACTTACAGACTAAGCTGGGTAAAACTCCATTTGCATTAAGGTTGGGTTCACACTATCTTCAGATGCAACTCCCAGCAGGGGTCCGGTGTGTCCCTGTTCACAGTTTCAGGTCTGATTTCAGCCCGAAGTTTTGGCTGAATTTGGACCTGAAACTGACATAAAAGACGTACAGAGCTCCTGTGCAAATTTGCATCGGAGTTGCAGCGGAGATATGTGAACCGGCTCCATAGAGAGTCTAAGGCCGCGTACACACTCGCGGACTGTTTGCCCAACCTTGTTCGTCAAACAGTTTCGGCAAACAGTCCGCTCAAAATTTGCATGAGCGGACTTGCCCACACACGAGCGGACTGTTTCAACGAACTGTTTGCCAAACAGTCCGCTCAAATTTTGAAATGAACGGACTCGCCCACGTAAGGCGGAGGCAAATCCGCCCATTTCGAGCGCGTGTACAGGTAGGCGGGGCCCGCGAAGGAGACGTTGCGGGCTCCGCCGCCTGGAATGGGCTTAAAGGGGAACCCCAACGCCGAAAAAAATCGGCGTGGGGGTTCCCCCAAAGTCCACACCAGACCCTTGTCCGAGCACGCTACCCGGCCGGCCAGGAAAGGGGGGCGAGCGAGCGCGCCCCCCCTCCTGAGCCGTACCAGGCCGCGTGCCCTCAACATGGGGGGGTGCCTTGGGGAAGGGGGGGCCGCGCGGCCCCCCCACCCCAAAGCACCTTGTCCCCATGTTGATGAGGACAAGGGCCTCTTCCCGACAACCCTGGCCGTTGGTTGTCGGGGTCTGCGGGCGGGGGGCTTATCGGAATCCGGGAGCCCCCTTTAAGAAGGGGGCCCCCGGATACCGGCCCCCCACCCTATGTGAATGAGTATGGGGTACAATGTACCCCTACCCATTCACCTGTGAAATAAAGTACAAAAAAAAACACAACACAGGGAAAAAATATTTTATTGCACAGCTCCGGGGGTCTTCCGTCTTCGGGGGTCTTCTCGCCGGACTCCTCCGCTATCTGTGTGTAGCTCTTTTACTAGCGGAGGAGTCCGGCTTTCTTCCTCCCCGCCGCCAGCCTCTTCTCCCGACTTCGGGGGTCTTGTCCCCCTCTTCGGTTCTTCTGCCGGGCCACCGCGCCTTCTTGTAGCTCTTTTGCAGGCGGTGGCCCGGTCTTCTGTCGCCGCTACCTTCCGTTCTTCTGTCGCCGCCTTCGGTTCTTCTGCCGGGCCACCGCGCCTTCTTGTAGCTCTTTTACAGGCGGTGGCCCGGTCTTCTGTCGCCGCTGTCGTCGCCGCCGCCGCCGCCTTCCGTTCTTGTTCTTCTTCTTGTTCTTCTTCTTCTTCCCCAGGAGATGTTGACTCGACGAGCTCTCCGGCCGGAATGCCAGAGCCGCGCTGTGCGGTCACTTATATAGTGACAATGGGGCGGTGTCACATGGTATATGTCACATGGGTTGGTCACATGGTGACCCCGCCCCCTTACGATGTCATAGTCCCCATGTGACATCAACCCATGTGACCAACCCATGTGACATATACCATGTGACACCGCCCCATTGTCACTATATAAGTGACTGCACAGCGCGGCTCTGGCAATCCGGCCGGAGAGCTCGTCGAGTCAACATCTCCTGGGGAAGAAGAAGAAGAACAAGAAGAAGAACAAGAACGGAAGGCGGCGGCGGCGGCGACGACAGCGGCGACAGAAGACCGGGCCACCGCCTGTAAAAGAGCTACAAGAAGGCGCGGTGGCCCGGCAGAAGAACCGAAGGCGGCGACAGAAGAACGGAAGGCAGCGGCGACAGAAGACCGGGCCACCGCCTGCAAAAGAGCTACAAGAAGGCGCGGTGGCCCGGCAGAAGAACCGAAGAGGGGGACAAGACCCCCGAAGTCGGGAGAAGAGGCCGGCGGCGGGGAGGAAGAAAGCCGGACTCCTCCGCTAGTAAAAGAGCTACACACAGATAGCGGAGGAGTCCGGCGAGAAGACCCCCGAAGACGGAAGACCCCCGGAGCTGTGCAATAAAATATTTTTTCCCTGTGTTGTGTTTTTTTTTGTACTTTATTTCACAGGTGAATGGGTAGGGGTACATTGTACCCCATACTCATTCACATAGGGTGGGGGGCCGGTATCCGGGGGCCCCCTTCTTAAAGGGGGCTCCCGGATTCCGATAAGCCCCCCGCCCGCAGACCCCGACAACCAACGGCCAGGGTTGTCGGGAAGAGGCCCTTGTCCTCATCAACATGGGGACAAGGTGCTTTGGGGTGGGGGGGCCGCGCGGCCCCCCCTTCCCCAAGGCACCCCCCCATGTTGAGGGCACGCGGCCTGGTATGGCTCAGGAGGGGGGGCGCGCTCGCTCGCCCCCCTTTCCTGGCCGGCCGGGTAGCGTGCTCGGACAAGGGTCTGGTGTGGACTTTGGGGGAACCCCCACGCCGATTTTTTTCGGCGTTGGGGTTCCCCTTTAAGCCCATTCCAGGCGGCGGAGCCCGCGACGTCTCCTTCGCGGGCCCCGCCTACCTGTACACGCGCTCGAAATGGGCGGACTTTCCGAGCGGGAACAGTCCGCTCATTTCGAAAGTACAGCGGACAGGCCCACACACGGGTGGACTGTTCGCTCAAACACGGTTTCAGCGGACAGTTTTTCGGAATTTCCGAAAGACTTTGTCCGTCCAACTGTCCGCTGAAACTGTCCGCTGAAAGCCCACACACGAGCGGACTGTCCGCCCAAACACTGTTCAGCGGACAAGGTTGGGCGAACAGTCCGCCCGTGTGTACGTGGCCTAAGGAGGTTATTTATGAAAGGCAATTCCACTTTGCACTACAAGTGCAAACTACAAGTGCAAAGTGCACTTGAAATTGCACTGAAAGTGCACTTGGAAGTGCAGTTGTTGTAAATTTGATGGGTATATCTGAAATGAGTGGAAGCTCTGCTGATTTTACCATCCAATCATGTGCAAACTAAAATTCCATTTTTTATTTTCCTTGCATGTCCCCCTCGGTTCTACAGTGATTGCACTTCCAAGTGCACTTTCAGTGCAATTTCAAGTACACTTTGCACTTGTAGTGCAAAGTAGATTTGCCTTTTGTAAATAATCCCCTAAGACTGGATTCACACCAATGCATTTTTTGTGCTTTTTGTATTTCGCTGATTTGCACTACAGTAGATTTAACATGGTTTCCTATGGAAAACGTTCTGTAGTGCAAATCTGCAACATGCAAAAAGCACTAAAAATGCATAGGTGTGGATCCAGCCTAAGGCTGGATTCACACCAATGAATTTTTTGTGCTTTTTGCATTTTGCAGATTTGCACTACAGAACATGTTCCAGAGGAAACCATGTTAAATGGGCTGTAGTGCAAATCTGCAAAATGCAAAAAGCATTAAAAATGCATAGGTGTGAATCCAGCCTAAAAGTCTAAAGCGAAAAAGCAGGTTGACTCAGAGTAAATCTTACAGCCCAATCAGCTGATTCATTTTGTACTGGAGTTTGGATTACTAATACTGGTATAATGCATTCCTGAGAACTGAGGGAGAAGGGTGTTGTATTGGAGCAGAGCAGATGAGTTTTGAGAAGCAGCAGAAGAGATATTTTGTGTGTGTGTGTGTGTGTGTGTGTGTGTGTGTGTGTGTACTAAAGGATTCAAGCTTTAAACATCAGGTTCCTCTTGGTACCAGCAGCAGTGACACAGCACAACCACTGGCAAAGTGCATTCCTGAGAAAGGTGTTGTATTGCATTTGAGCAGAGGAGATGAGTTTTGAGATGCAGCAGAAGAGATATTGGGGGTTATTTACAAAAGGTAAATCCACTTCGCACTGCAAGTGCATTGAAAGTACAGTCGCTCTAAATCTAAGGGGTAGATCTGAAATGAGTGGAAGCTCTGATGATTTTATCATCCAATCATTTGCAAACTAAAATGCTGTTTTTTATTTTCCGTGCATATCCACCTCGGATCTACAGTGACTTTATTTCCAAGTGCACTTTTAATGCACTTTCAAGTGCATTTGCAGTGCAAAGCGGATTTGCCTTTAGTAAATAAACCCCATTGTCATTGTGTGTGTGTTAATGGATTCAATAAACAAACAACTTTCAGAATTACAATTAGTTATCACACATATATATACACATAAATAACACATTTTCTGTAAACAAAACAATTAAACAATAAAATGAATCCATTTTTTATAACAAAATAAGTGTCACATGATCTGTCATTACATATACACACCTTTTTGAAAGGTCCCAGAGGCTACAACACCTAAGCAAGAGGCACCACTAACCAAACACTGCCATGAAGATGAAGGAACTCTCCAAACAAGTAAAGAACAATGTTGTTGAGAAGTGCAAGTCAAGGTTAGGTTATAAAAAAAATCCAAATCTTTGATGACTCCTGGGAGCACCATCAAATCTATCATAACCAAATGGAAAGAACATGGCACAACAGCAAACCTGCCAAGAGACGACCGCACACCAAAACTCACAGACCGGGCAAGGAGGGCATTAATCAGATAGATTTCACAGTAGAGACCAGAGTATCTGTACATAGGATGACAATAAGCCGTACGCTCCATAGAGTTGGGCTTTATGGCAGAGTGGCCAGAAGAAAGACATTACTTTCAGCAAAAAACAAAATGGCATGTTTTGAGTTTGTGAAAAGGCATATGGTAGATTCCCAAAATGTATGGAGGAAGGTGCTCTCATCTGATGAGACTAAAATGCAACTTTTTGGCCATCAAAGATAAGGCTAATATCTGCTCCAAACCAACACATCACCCAAAGAACACCATCCCCATGGTGAAACATGGTGGTGGCAGCATCATGCTGTGGGGATGCTTTTCAGCAGTCGGGACTGGGAAACTGGTCAGAGTTGAGAGAAAGATGGATGGTGCTAAATACAGGGATATTCTTGAGCAAAACCTGTACCACTCTGTGTGTGATTTGAGGCTAGGACGAAGATTCACCCTCCAGCAGGACAATGACCCCAAACACACTGCTAAGGGGAAACATGCAAATGTGTTAGAATGGCCTAGTCAAAGCCCAGACTTCAATCCAATAAAAAAAATAAAGATTGCTGTTCACAAGCGCAAACCATCCAACTTGAAGGAGCTGGAGCAGTTTTGCAAGGAGGAATGGGCAAAAATCCCAGTGGTAAGATGTGGCAAGCTCATAGAGACTTATCCAAAGCGACTTGGATCTGTGATAGCCGTAAAAAGTGGCTCTACAAAGTATTGATTTAAGGGGGGGGGGGGGGGGGGGGTGAATAATTATGCACATTGACTTTTTCTGTTATTTTGTCCTATTTGTTGTTTGCTTCACATTAAAAAAAAATCTTCAAAGTTGTGGGCATGTTCTGTAAATTAAATGATGGAAATCCTCAAACAATCCATGTTAATTCCAGGTTGTGAGGAAACAAAACACGAAAAATGCCAAGGGGGTGAATACTTTTGCAAGGCACTGTTGCTTGATTTGCACCTATACTACAATGTCTTAAAAGACTGTTAGCACTTATGATTGCCAGTAAAGGCCTCCCTGTTTTCTTTCTTCAGTTTGTGGGTTTTTGTTATGCACAGAAACTAATATTCTTAGCAGTGCCAATAACTTTAATAAACACTCTACGAAATTGAGTTACCTAATGATGGTAATCCTAGGTCATGAATGTTGTTGTGGAAACTGACAGCTTCATTGATGCACGATTTTACAATCAGCGCTCTTCTTCTGGCACTGGCACAATTTTCCCTCTCGGCTACAGTGTGGAGATTGTATCATTTACTCTCCTTCTCTCTCCTCTCATTTTTACACTACACAGCAGCATTAGAAGTAACTTGAGCTTAGTTCAAAAAATATATTTTTTTCCTGGCATTCCACTTTAAATTTTATCTCAAGTCCAAACCTGTTTTTATTTGTTATTTTGGATAGAGCAGAGGGGTTAAAACCATTGTCAATTAGTTTGCCATCTGTGTCCCTAATGGAAAATGTCCCCCCAATTCTTCTATTTATTCTTGATGACATCGCTGATCAGGACAATTAGAGAGAGATAATCTCCCTAATGAGGACAAAAATCTAACAGGAATTCTAACACCTCACCACTCTATTCAAAACTAAAAAAAAGTTTTGATTTTGGTTATTATTTAAGCTGACAATTAATAATTCTTCCCCCAAGAAGACACATTTTCTAAATTAATTCCAACTGAGCTAAAACTCAAGAATGACTTCCAGAATTATTATTGGATCCTTTTGCTCAAAAGCCCAATATTTTGCCTTTCATTATCCTATAGATGTCCTCAAAAGCCTCCAGTCTTTAGTATTTCAGGCTCACTCAATAAAGCAAATGGTAATATGAAAAGTACAGTAACTCATAGCAATCCATGACGAACACAAATAAAAAAAAAAAAAAATCAGCCAATAGACTCTCCCAAAAACGAAATTACGAAACTTGGTATTATTTATAAAGATGTTACTTGAAACTTGTTTTCATAATTAGAACTGTTAACGTTTTTATATTCAGGTAATATTGCAATGGCATTACAGCCAAGAGTTTACAGTTTTTTGTTTATTTTTATATGTTAAAGTTGCACTTCTATTTGTCAAAAAGTAATATTTTTTGTTTTGTTTATAATACTGGAGATTTTGGTCAACTAAAATGTACTGGAGATTTTAGCTGACTAAAATTGAAACAATTCAGATGACTAAAATACGACTAAAACTAAAATGTGATTTTAATCAAAAGACTCTGACTAAAACTAAATCAAAATTTGATGTCAAAATTAATACTGGGGTTAATGCATCATCACAAGCCCTTTGCACTGCCTTATTGATTAAACCTGTATTATCTGCTGACAGTGGGGTTAGTTGATGAAACAGGAAAAAAGCAATATAAACCATTAAATAAAACCATTACGTTTTTTTAATTGACTTTATTTTTTAAAGTTCATTTAAAAAAATTAAAGGAAAGTAGTTATACAGTACTTCAAACAGCTTGCATGCTGCCAATTTCTTGCGGTTGCTTTGAGAAAATCTGGAAATCGAATGGAATCCTTTTGGAGGCTCAGGGAAATCTCCAGGTAAGTTTGGATGTACTACAAGCACCTAAGTTTTGGACCAGACATCTGTTCGACCACACCTTATATATCCTCAGCCCCCAGCTCGAAAACAACATCGTTGATCGTTGTGCGAGGCTCACTCTAAAGCCATGGGTCATGATGTCCCAATGGAGTCAAAGAAACAAAAACCTAAAAGTAAAATAAACTATTCCCTTCTCTATCCAAAGCTGAACAAATTGTTGTAGCTAGGCTTGAAATTGGAATTCCAGCTTTATTATCACTTTAAACAGTTTATTTTGCCAAGATGGCCCCAAGAAACTACTTCCATTTTGTAGGCAGATTTACTGTATGTAGGATATGCTACCATGTTTTCCCGAAAATAAGCCCAGGTCTTATGTTAATTTTGGGCACTGACAACACACTATTTTCAGGATAAGGCTTGCCATGCAGGAATCCTCAGTATAGGCATACCAGTAAAAGGATCATTTAATGCAAAAAATGCTGCTGCAATACAATTGTGCAAACACCCTTACCGTATATCGCCGCTTGGCGCTTCCATGGCCTGCGCCGAGGTGTTGAAGAGCAGGGCAGCCAAGATCAGCTGAGTGCCTGCAGTGGGAGGGGGGCCAAGATCCCCCACTGACAGCCTGCACTTTCATGGCCAACCCCAAGCTGTCTTCTCCTCTCTGAACACTGCAGGGAGGGGGGCCAAGATCCCCCACCGACACCCGGCGCTTCCATGGCCAGCCCCAAGCTGTCTTCTCCACTTTGAACACTGCATGGAAGGAGGAAAACAGTTGATTCAATTTGGTAAAAAAAAAACATTTGTGTAACCATTTGGGAGAGAGTTCCTGAACAGGTAAGGGAATTTGGGCAAAATCTTAATTTTGATTAGATTTATACGGCCCGTAGTGACAATTGCAGATTCTCCCACACCTTAAGCTTTGCCTTGACTTCAGAAAGGACTGGCAAGAAAAAAAGTTCAACATAATCAGAAACAGAATGAGAAATTGTAACACCCAAATATTTGAACCTGTCTCCCCACTGCAGCATCACAACAGAAGAAGCAGAGGCTCGGGCTTCAGGGTCAATCGGAAACAGTTGTGATCTGTCCTAAACTAGTCTGAACACATGAGGAGCGATCCAACAATGCCATCTGCGGAGGGATCAGCTCCAAGTACATCCTATAGACATTCTGTATGGATACCGATGACCTGTGCTGATATGTGATGGGCTGACTCATGAGCAATGGATAAGAGAGCAATAGCCAGCATTACATTTAGCAATATATGGTCTTCAGTAAGCCGCCATTGGAGGAGTGGACCAGAGGCAGGCATAACAGCCAGCTTATTGTATACAGTGGTATATGGCCCATAGTGGCCGCTTTTGGAGGTGAGAGGCTGGGAGAAATAAGGAGTGCACCCCGGATCACTTGTGAGCACAAGCATCGGTGGTTTTGCACTATTTGAAGTGGACTGCACTTTAAGCTGAATTGACTCACATCTTATTTTGTTGCTTGGAACTGCATATATTGTATTATCATATATTTGATGTTCACATTATTTATTTTTAAACAGTGTGATACACAGACATTTTTTGAAAATATTTGCTACCTCATTAGCTTATTGCACTTTATTGGTATTTTGCATATTAATTTTTGGTACATATGCACATTTTCTTAAGCTGTTATGCACGTTTGAACTTTTTATCACTACTTGCACTTTATTATATATGCCATGCATTACAATTGATTTTTATTTAATATCATATTTATAGAATTAATAGAGGTGAGGTAACGCCACATATTATTATTTACCATTCTTTTTAATTGTGCAGAGATCATTTGTATATGTTGGCAGCTTCCTGACAATTCGCTGTATTGATTTTTTTAGGAAGTATAAGTTTGGTTGTGCGTGTTAGTACTTTTATTTCAAGTTCCCTAAAGTGTAAATCCACTTATATTGAGAAAAATCAAACCAATCTGGGTGATCTATGTACACTAAAATGATTGTAATAAGCTGTGCTGCAGATTCCTACCTGTTTCTGTTCTGAAGAAAAAGTTGTTTGTTTCAACATGCCCTCTTGCAGACTGATTCTGAATGGGAGATTCATCTTTTATTATAACCACCTGAGCAAATTCCATCTCTTCTCTTGGTAGAGTATCTAAAAAAATGAAATTCCTATTGCAGGGGATGCCTAAAATTTGACTTGTGTCTTAGTGAAAATGTGTGAGAAAATCAGTGAGCCGATCATATGAACATTAAATTACATTTGTGAGCACTGGCGATTAGGGTATGAGCCGAACACTCCCTGGTTTGGCTTGGGGCAGAACATGTGAATGGACCGAAAGTTTTTGCGAACATTCAAACACTGTTAAAGTCTATGGGATCTGAATGTGAAAAATCAAAAGTGCAAATTTTAAAGGCTAATATGCAAGTTATTGTCCTAAAAAGTGTTTGGGGACCTGGGTCCTGCCCCAGGGGTGATGTATCAATGCAAAAAACAAAAAATTGCATTTTTTTCGGGAGCAGTGATTTTAATAATGCTTAAAGTGAAAAAATAAAAGTGAAATATTCCTTTAAATATCATACCTGGGGGGGGGGGGGGCTATAGTATGCCTGTAAAGTGGCACGTGTTTCCCGTGTTTAGAACAGTCCCTGCACAAAATGACATTCCTAAAGGAATAAAAGTAATTTAAAACTGCCTGCAGCTGTAATGTCCCGGCAATGTGAATGAAGATTATTGAGAAAAACAGCATGGGTCCCCCCCACCCCTCCCCAGCCCATTACCAGGCCCTTTGGGTCTTGTATGGATATTAAGGGGAACCCCGCACCCAAATTAAAAAAGAAAAGGCGTGCCCCCCCCCCCCCAGGCCCTATATACTCTGAACAGCAGTATACAGTTAGTCCAAAAAACACAGGGACTGTAGGTTTATTCTTAAGTTAAATCTGTTTGTAATTTGGAACAGGTACATTTTTTAAGTGTAGCTCCAGCCCAAAAAAAGCTTTTTCGATAACATAGGGAAGGTTTATCACCCCTGTAACATTAATTTTGCTGTCTGTGCCCCTGTTCAGAAGATTTCCCTTCTTAGGGGTAGATTTCCTCTCACTTCCTGTTGTCTCCCTCTGTTTGTAAGTAGGATTCATTCGTAAGTCGGATGTTTGAAAGTAGGGGACCACCTGTATATACTATACGGCCTGCTCTATATACTCTGCAGAAAATTGGGCCTTAGGTGTTGGCGGTACCAGAATACTGTAAGCCCTCACAGTTACTCTTGGTGGGCGCTGGAACGAGCCCTGGTATGAAATATTAGAGCAAATATTGTAATTACATGGCACTGTTAAACGGTGGCAGAAAAATTGTGCCTTAGGTGGTGGTGGTGGTGGTGGAGGCACAACACTGTAAAGCCTCAGTTATATACTCTTGTTGAGCGCAGGAATGGGCCCTGCTGTGAAATATTAGAGCAAATATTGTAATTACATGCCCCTGTTAAACAGGGGCAGAAAAATTGGGCATTAGGCACTGGTGGTGGTGCTACAACACTGCAACCCCTCACACATATTCTAGTTGAGTGCAGGAATGAGCCCTACTGTTAAATATTTGCTAAAAAATTGTAATTACATGCCCCTGTTAAACAGGGGCAGAAAAATTGGGTCTTTGGCAGTGGTGGTGGTGTTACAACACTGTAACCCCTCACACATACTCTAGTTGAGCGCAAGAACAAGCCCTGCTGCAAAATATTACCGCAAAAATTTTAATTACACACCCCTGTTAAAAAGGGGCAGAAAGATAGAGCCTTAGGCACTGGTGGTGGTGGTGCCACATCACTGCAACCCCTCATAGATACTCTAGTTGAGCACAGGAACGAGCCCTGCTGTTAAATATTTGATAAAAAATTGTAATTACACACCCCTGTTAAACAGGTGCAGAAAAATTGGGCCTCAGGCACTGGTGGTGGTGCCACAACACTGCAACCCCTCAAAGATACTCTAGTTGAGCTCAAGGACGAGCCCCCTTGCGAAATATTACAGTAAAAATTATAATTATTGGGTCTTAGGCACTGGTGGTGGTGCCCTGAAACAAAAATGTTCTCAGAAGCTGTCAACATGAACATTGAGGAGGAATTAGATTCACTCAGCATAACAGGATAGTCACTCAGCATATGCAGTCTTCAAGGGATCTCACATTTAATGACAAATTAATCAGTTACATCAGCATCAGCTGCTTGGTAGCTGGTGATCCAAGACTGATTCATTTTTATGAAGGTGATCTGTGGACAGGCTCACTCTGTGATCAGTTTCAAAGCCTCCAGCAGCACTGAACGTGTGTTCAGAAAGAACGTTGGATGCAGGACAGGCCAGTAGCTCAATTGCATATTGTACAAGTTCTGGCCAGTTATCCATCCTCAACACCCAATAACCCAGTGGATTTTCAGTTGGAAAGGACTCCAAGTCTGATCTTGCCCCTAGATATTCCTGTACCATGTAAATCAGATGCTGGAAATGGTTGCTGGAACTGATCAGACCTTGGGGCTGTGGACTGTGAACGCATAGGTCAGACGGCCACCTTCTCCACCGCTCCTTCTGTGACTGACCAAAGCCTCAGCAACACATTGTCCAGGAGGACCAGGAAATTGTAACCTCCCAGGCTCTGGAAACGCATTGCACAAACCCTTTTGCAAGGCCTCCCGAAGATGTTTCAGCCTCTGCTCCCTCTGCGAAGGCCCGATAAGTTCTGCAACCTTACCCTTGTAACGTGGATCAAGAAGGGTTGCCAGACAGTAATGATTCCTCTCCTTGATACCACGAATCTGAGGGTCTTTTTGCAGGCTTTGCAGGATCAGGGAAGCCATGCAGCAAAGGTTTGCTGAGACAATCGATCCGGAGTCCTCTGGATCACTAAGGATGACATGATCCACAGCCACCTCCTCCCAGCCACATACAAGTCCATGGGTTTCTGGGGACTGAAAATGATCCCTTGAAGACTGCTGCTGATGCTGAGTGCTAGGCTCCACTTCCATGCTGACACAATCCTCATCCTCCTCCTCCTCTTCCTGTGTGATCAGCGGGCCTGCAGGAATACTGTCTGGATAAAGGGGGGCTTGAGAGGTAAGGAAGGGGTCCTCTTCCTCCCTCTGTTCTGCCTCAAGTGCCCTGGCCATTATTCTATGAAGCGTGTGCTCCAACAGGAAGACAAGAGGGACAGTATCACTGATGCATGCACTGTCACTGCTCACCATCCTAATGGCCTCCTCAAATGGTGACAGGACAGACCATGCATCCTTGATCAGTAGCCACTGGCGTAGAGAAAAAAAGCCAAGCTCTGCTGACCCTGTCCTGGTGCCATACTCACACAGGTACTCATTGAGGGCCCTCTGCTGTGTGTGTGCAATGCCAACGTTGAGTTCCACCTGGTAGGCATGTCACAAATGAGGCGTTTCTTGGGCAGGTTGCATTCCTTTTGAAGGTCAGCCAGCTGAGCACTGGTATTATATGACCGGCAGAAATGCCAACGGACTTTCCTGGCCTGTCTCAGGAGAACCTCTAGGCCCGGGTACCGGCACAAGAACCGCCGCACCACCAAATTAAGGATGTGAGACAAACAGGGAACATGGGTCAAGTGTCCCTGTCGGAGGGCAGAGAAGAGGTTGGTGCCATTGTCACAAACCACCATGTCTGGCATAGCATCAACTACCTCTGAGTCTGCCCCTGTTGAGCTGGCAGAATCTCTGCCCCAGTATGGCTCCTGTCCCCTAAGCAGACCAACTCAAGCACTGCATGGTATCTTTTTGCCTGAGTGCTTGAACGACTATGAAGCACTGCTGGTTCCGAGGACAAATCTGCAGAGGAAGAGGCCATAGAAGAAGAAGAAGAAGAGGAGGGGTGGAGGAGAGAGGTGTGGCAGAATCACCACTACTAGCATTTTGGAGGTGGTGGAACAAGTTCCAACAATACTGCACCCTGTCCTGCATCCTTCCCAGCTGCCAGCAGAGTTACCCAGTGCGCCGTGAAAGAAGGGTAACGTTCCCTGTCCATGCCTGCTGGACCATGATTCAGTAATATGCTCCTTACCGCTGACTGCGCTGTCCAGCAAGGCCAAGATATGGCCTTCCATGAAAAGAAATGGTGTTTGGGAACCTGCCACTGAGGTACCACACATTCCACAAATTCAGGGGTAAAGTCTACTAGCTGAAAAGGCAGCAGTTGGAATGCTAGAAATTTAGCCAAGTTAGCATTCAGCCACTGAGCATGTGGGTGGCTGGGACCGAATTTCTTTAGCAACTGGGGTAGGGAAATTTGCATGCTACAATCGGATGTTGGTGTAGTGCTAGCAGATTGCCCGCAAGTACTTGGCACACCTAATTCTACACCTTCATTCCTCTAAGTGAAGGTTTCTGAGAGGACTGAATGTATAGTGGGGTTGGAGATCCCAGCTGATGAGGAGCAAGGAGAGGTCTGCTTTGTTCTTTGATGTGGGTCTTTTAAGTACTGTTGCCAATGGACTGCATGGGAGGTCGACATATGTCTGGTCAAGCATGTGGTGCCCAAGAGGCTGCTTTTTTGGCCACGCTTGATACACTCCAGACATATGTTGCAAACAGCAACGATGTGATCTGTTGCACATGTATCAAAACAGGCCCACACCAAAGAACTTTTCAGAGTTCACGGGGAGTCAGCACATGCGGAGCTCTGTGGTGTGATGGAGTCGGGTGGCTGCTCTTAAGCTGGCCCCTCGAGGGCATTCTGCCTCGTTGGAGATGTGCCTCCTCCTCCCCTCTTCTATCAGGCACCCACGTAGACTCAGTAACCTCATCATCCCCTCCCTCCTCATCACTGGAGCAAACCTGGCAGTGTGATGCAGCTGGGGGAACATGACTGCCAGTTTCTTGTCCTTCTTGGGCACCCCCTCTCTCTGGGCTCACGTTACTGCCTTCCTGAACCTGGGTACCATCATTGGAGCCTTTAAAACGCTACACATCCTCCTGCAGCATGTACCCGACACTGTGGTTTAAACAGTTCGGGGGACTCCTCCATGCATGATGGTGGGGCTGGGGAAGGAGTGACTGATGACATTGAGCCAATGAAATAGGCCGCTTTGGTAGCTGCCTTGGCAGGCAAACTACTCTGAGCCTGGGTGACAGAGGATGAGGAGGATGAGGATGGCTTAGTTATCCACTCTACCAACTCTTCTGCATGTTGTGGATCAACACGGCCAGCTCCCAAAAAAAGGACAAGAGTGCCCCACGGCCACGTGCTGAGGATGCACTGTGTCCACGACCAGCACTTTTGGCTGTAGACACAGAGCCTGCTTGCCCTCTTTTAGTGGCCTCCGAGCATCTGCCTCTCCTTGGTGGCCTTCCAAACATGCTGTAAAATTTTATTAGCAAAACACTGTCTGAAGTTTACTAGAAAAAGTACACCAGGAATGTCCTGCAGTCAGATATAGACTTGGCTAGACTAGAATGCAGTGGATATATATAATATGTAGGAGACTGTATAAATATTTAATACACTGCAGCACACTGAATCCCCTGCCTGCCTGCCTGAAAGTGTATTTGAAAACGTACACCAGGAATGGCCTGCAGTCAGATATAGGCTTGGCTAGACTGGAATGCAGTGGATATATATATATATATATATATATATATATATATATATATATATATGTAGAAGACATATATATATATATATATATATATATATATATATATATATATATATAATTTAATGCACTGCAGATCACTGAATCACCTGCCTGCCTGAAAGTATATTTGAAAACATATACCAGGAATGGCCTGCAGTCAGATATAGACTTGGCTAGACTAGAATGCAGTGGATATATATATATATATATGTAGGAGACTGTATATATATTTGATGCACTGCAGATCACTGAATCACCTGCCTGCCTGAAAGTATATTTGAAAACGTACACCAGGAATGGCCTGCAGTCAGATATAGGCTTGGCTAGACTGGAATGCAGTGGATATATATATATGTAGGAGACTGTATAAATATTTAATGCACCGCAGGCCAATGAATCACATGCCTGTTAAAAGTATATTTGAAAACATACACCAGGAATGGCCTGTAGTCATATATAGGCTTGGCTAGACTGGAATGCAGTGGATATATATATGTAGGAGACTGTATATATATCTGTATATATATTTTATGCACTGCAGCTCACTGAATTACCTGCCTGCCAGAAGTATATTAGAAACAGTACACCAGGAATGGCCTGCAGTAAGATATAGCTAAACTGTATGCAGTGGATATATATATATATATATATATATATATATATATATCACACACACACACACACACACACACAAGACTAACTGTATATATGTTAAATACATAAAAGTGAGAACACCCCTCACATTTTTGTAAATATTTCATTATATTTTTTCATGTAACAACACTGAAGAAATGACATTTTGCTACAATGTAAACTAGTGAGTGTACAGCTTGTATAACAGTGTAAATTTGCTGGCCCCTCAAAATAACACAACACAGCCATTAATGTCTAAACCCCTGGCAACAAAAGTGAGTACACCCCTAAGTGAAAATGTCCAAATTGGGCCCAATTAGCCATTTTCCCTCCCCAGTGTCATGTAACCTGTTAGTGTTACAAGGTCTCAGGTGTGAATGGGGAGCAGGTGTGTTAAATTTGGTGTTATCGCTCTCTCATTATGGTCACTGGAAGTTCATCATTGCACCTCATGGCAGTGAACTCTCTGGGCATCTGAAAAAAAAGAATTGTTGCTCTACATAAAGATGGCCTAGGCTATAAGACGATTGCTAAGACCCTGAAACTGAGCTGCAGCACGTTGGCCAAGACCATACAGTGGTTTAACAGGACAGGTTCCACTCAGAAAAGGCCTTGACATGGTCGACCAAAGAAGTTGAGTGCACATGCTCAGCGTCATATCCAGAGGTTGTCTTTGGGAAATAGACGTGCTGCCAGCATTCCTGCAGAGGTTGAAGGGGTGGGAGGTCAGCCTGCCAGTGCTCAGACTAAACACCACACACTACATCAAATTGATCTGCATAGCTGTTGTCCCAGAAGGAAGCCTCTTCTAAAGATGATGCACAAGAAAGCCCTCAAACAGTTTGCTGAAGACAAGCAGACTAAGGACATGCATTACTGGAACCATGTCCTGTGGTCTGATGAGACCAAGATAAACTTATTTGGTTCAGATGGTGTAAAGCATGTGTGGCGGCAACCAGGTGAGGAGTACGGAGACAAGTGCGTCTTGCCTACAGTCAAACATGGTGGTGGGAGTGTCATGGTCTGGGGCTGCATGAGAGCTGCCAGGACTGGGGAGATACAGTTCATTGAGGGAGCCATGAATGCCAACATCTACTGTGACATACTGAAGCAGAGCATGATCCCCTCCTTTCAGAGACTGGGCTGCAGGGCAGTATTTCAACATAACGACCCCAAACACCTCCAAGGCAACCACTGCCTTGCTAAGGAAGCCGAGAGCAAAGGTGATGGACTGGCCAAGCATGTCTCCGGAACTAAACCCTATTGAGCATATGTGGGGCATCCTCAAACAGAAGGTGGAGGAGCGCAAGATCTCTAACATCCACCAGCTCCGGGATGTCGTCATGGAGGAGTGGAAGAGGATTATAGTGGCAATCTGTGAAGCTCTGGTGAACTCCATGCCCCAGATGGTTAAGGCAGTGCTGGAAAATAATGGTGGCCACACAAAATATTGACATTTTGGGCTCAATTTGGACATTTTCATTTAGAAGTGTACAGTCTAAACCAGTGGTTTGGACATCAATGGCTATGTGCTGAGTTATTTTGAGGGGACAGCAAATTTACACTGTTATGCAAACTGTACATTCACTACTTTACACTACTTTACATTGTAGCAACGTGTAATTTCTTCAGTGTTGTCACATGAAAAGATATAATAAAATATTTACAAAAATGTGAGGGGTGTACTCACTTTTCTGAGATACTGTATATATATATATATATATATATATTTATTTACTAAATACACTGCAGATAACTGAATCGCCTGCCTGCTCAATCTAAATGAAATTACACTCTCTCGGTCAATGCCAGCAACACACTACACCAGGCTGATGTGCAGGCGGCCTTATATAGTGTGAGGTGTGCACTTAACCCCCTGAGCCATAATTGGCCAAAGACACCCTGCCTTTGGCCAATTATTGCTCTCTTTCCTGACGGCACTGTCATTGGCCAAAGCATGCAGGTCATAGTGCATGCTTGGGCAATCATCAGACAGCAATGCACTGCGATGTCGCAGTGCATTATGGGGCGTGACACGCCACTTGAATTTGGTGTGAATGACCCAAAATGTGCATATTTCGAGGAACGTTCGAACAGCCAATGTTCGAGTCAAACTCATGTTAGACCCAAACATAAAGCTCATCCCTACTGACAATGTAGGACACTTCCAGGTTTCCATATTGCATTGAATTTTACAAAAAATTACAGAGAGTCTAGTTTGAAAAAGAAAGATCAGTTTTAAAGTGGTTGTATATCCTCAGAAAAAAAAGAAAATGTAAAAAAAAAAAAAAAAAAAACTTTGTAAGGCAAAGGCATAATGAGCTAGTATGCACCGCATACTAGCTCATTATGAAATACTTACCTTAGAACGAGGTCCCCGTATTGCAGGCCGGTCCACGCCGAGGGAGCTGACATTTTGCCCTTGTCGTGTCTTCCAGGTTTGCGGCTCCGGTGCTGTGAGTGGCTGGAGCCACTCCGGCACATGCGTGTGGAAAACTTCTTCACGGCAAGGTCTGGCAGCATCTGTCGGACCTTCAGCCAGGCAGTCACAGCGCATGCACCGCTGAGGCCGCGTACACACGCGCGGACTGTTGGCCCAACCTTGTCCGCTGAACAGTGTTTGGGCGGACAGTCCGCTCGTGTGTGGGCTTTCAGCGGACAGTTTCAGCGGACAGTTGGACGGACAAGGTTTTACGGAAATTCCGAAAAACTGTCCGCTGAAACCTTGTTTCAACGAACAGTCCGCCCGTGTGTAGGCTTGTTCGTCAAACTAAGTTCCGCGCATGCTCAGAAAGGATTTTCAAGCCGAAAGTTATAATGCAGTGTATAGGACGTCGTATTTTGCGTCCCGTCGTACGTGCCGTTCACGTCATCGCGCACGGTTTCAGCAAACTGTTCGTTCGTCGTGTGTGGCCATGTCCGTCCATGCTAAGTTTGAGCGGACTGTTCGCTCAAACTGTTGGACGGACAAAGTTGGGCCAACAGTCCGCGCGTGTGTACGCGGCCTGACTTCAGTGGCTGCATGCAAAGTGAATATCTCCTCTCTCCGTACAGGTTTAGGAGATATTCATTTTACCTACAGGTAAGCCTTATCATAAGCTTACCTGTAGGTAAAAATTAAATAAGTGGGTATACAACCACTTTAATAGCATTACATTTCAATATGGCTTGTGAAACAATTGTATATGCTATATTATTGTTTTTTATTTGTTTGTAGTGGAAAAGATTTATGCAGCCACATTAAAATATTGTGGGAGGCCAGCACTGCCACAGAGAGCTAAGTATGCACTTGGGTGAGGCTTCTGGTGGTACCATGGAATGGGTATGGAAACCATGGCTTGTATGGAGTATGGCTTGGGACCCAACAAGTATAACCATGAAGGTTATGGCAACACGTACAAAAATAAAATGATTATTCCTAATTCCAGAATAGTAGGTTGATAGTTGGGTCCTAAGCCCTATTCAATAAAAGCCTTAGCTTCCATACACTGCACTGATGAGGTCATCCAGCGCCCAGTGCAAACATGCCAAACTGCGCTCCCTTTCCCCCAAATGATGTGCAAACTTTGGGGAACCTACTCCAGGTAGTTACTTGCTTGTCTCAAAATCACTATGCAGTTCTGGACCCATAACACTTGTGGCAGCTCCAGCGTGAGATAGAAGTGGTCTATAGCTAAGTGCAGTATAGTTAGTATATCTTTATTTAAAAAGTCAAATGGCAACTCATATGTAGATATTAAAGAGGGTCACATCTAAAATGGGCCTTGTCATATCTCCTCCTGGTAGTGCAATCTTCTGTGTGCTACAAGGAATATGGCGCTGATAAACCAGACCAGGAAGTCCCAGAAACCATTCTAAAATGCACACAGAAGCACCATCTCAGAAGTGGAAATTACAGAAGTTGGAGGGATTAATTTACCCTAAAGATTTCTGGTTTCATAATTTTTTTTTTTTTATGAATGGATTTGTGTTTCTTAGCAAATCCATTCATAGTTCTATTATGTGAAGCGGGTACAGTGGTCAGTCACCATTATTCCCACTTCAGCTTTCTATATTCATATAAATGGCTAATGTTTACCTTCAAATCCATTCTAATATAATCAATTGGTCTGAAGTTATTCACAGTCATTCAAACCTTCAGAGGCTGCTGTGAGATCAGAACACTGCTGACAGTGCTGCCATCTTATTAATACAGTTGCACGGACAGATCAGGTCTTTGGGGGGTTTACTTACCCACACCCTATTCGCAATCTCTGCAACCAGTGGGGAGAGGGGGTGGGTAGGGGGGTGTAAGATGACAGAAGAAAGATTTGGGTAGAGGGTGAGTAAGCAAATCTGTCACAGTCCTGATCTTAAAGCGCTCCTATATTCAGAAGCTGGCAGCTATGTTCGTAGGAATGCAGGAGCATTGCACTGACAGGAAAGAAGAGTGGGAGGGGGAGAAAGAACTTCATCACTCCCTCCTCCCGGCTCTCTCCTTTTCTACTGGACACATTTTAGTACTGGGCTGTGGGCTGTGTTCTCTCTCCTCTCCTCCATCCTGCTAATGCAGTGCTCCTGTACACACAGCTCCTGTATTCTGTACACAAAGCTGTCAGTGACCAACTTGTTAATAAAAGGAGCACTGCACTGGTACTAAGGAGAAGGTGAGGAGAGAACAAAGCCTGCACCTTTTCCCGGCTCTCTCCTTGCCACTTTCAGGACTTAGCTGACAGGAGTAGTGATAATGCTTTCACTACACTCTTGTAGTATTGTAGTAGAAAGAACATGCAACGATACCCCCTCACTTTCAATAAAACAATTGCGCCTGGGGCAGGAGAGCCCCCTTGTCCCAGCTCTGTGCATGAAACAGCTGTATGCAGTTGGAATAAATACAGCTAAAATATTGGGTTGTAACTGTGCTATTACTTTACACCAACAGTTTAGAATGTACAGTTGGCCATTGGGGAGAAAAGGATCAATTAGTATGGCTCGTCCCACTATACTGAAATTAGGAAAAATTATCTTCCTTTTGGGATAAGTAATAGAGTGACGTGTCATAGAGTGACATAACTTCTGATCCACAAAGTCTTTACTCTATTGAACAAAAATAAAGTTATTTTTTTGTAGGAAATTGTATAATGCTCTCTAAAGATAAATTATCTTGAATGAACAGAAAACACCTTATACTTTCTAAAAGCTTAATTAACATCCTAAAATATTTTAATGACATTAGCAGCAATGCTTTAATAGAGACAAAGAAGTTGTGGTTATTCTAGGTGTCTAATTCTGAATTCCAGCTTGCACAGTCTACTATACAGAAACTGCTGATGTTGTCCAAGCAAATCTAATGAGATAATCAAGAACAGTAGCACACAGTGTCCATTAGAAGTTTAATTTTCGTTGCTGTACTCCCACACATCCTCAGCTAATACTTCTGTATTATACATCGTATCACAATATATCTCTGGCCTTGTCTTTGTAAATAGCCAATTATCTTTGCAAATGTGTTTCCACCTCATGAGCAGTTTCAGCCGCCCCCTCACCATTTTAGTACAGGCAAATTACCTGTGAGCATGTGGGGGTAATCATTTCACAATAAACAAAAAATACAACTGGTTACATGATGTTATAATTTATTAAAGAGAAGGTGACATATTGGTGAACTGTACACACTATGGGGTTGATCTACTAAAGCCAAACAGCATTTTTACTTTGCAAGGGAAGTTGCACTTTGCATGGGAATGTAGGACTACTTTCTGCCTCAACTTCCTCAAGAACTTCAACCCCTGACACACTATGTTAAGTGTATATGCTTGCAATAGCAAAGAAAATCACTAAAGGGATACTCGATAGTAATAGCACTATGTTGAAGACGCAGGCACTGAACCTGTTAGTAAAAGCAAACTTGGTATATTGTCACGTAAGTATAGTAATGCAAAAAAGCATAAAGCTGGGTTGGCAATAGTAATACCACAATTTGACATAAAATGAAACCAGCAAACACTAGGCATAAGATGGCATTTTGCACCAGATCAGCATAAACAGTAACAAAGTCAACGATGGGCAGCAATGGACAGTAATGTGGTTTAGGAGGCTATATTGCTAAGGTGCCTTACGGTGACTGTTAGACTTAGGCTCACTGGATGGAGGCACCCATTAACCAAATAATTAGCAGGAGACTAGAAGAATGCTTTGGTTGGGGGGGTCAGCCCTTCAGGTTGCTCTTCTGCAGGCTATTGTTGGGACCCTTTAAGAAGCTTTGGTGCTCTTATTGACAGTAATAATAAACCAACAGCATGCAGTAAGGATGCAGTATAGGTACTACATAGGTGCAGCATATAGGCAGTATAGGTGCAATATAGATGGTGTAAGGATGAGGTATAGATGCAATATGGGTGAGGTATAGGTGTGGTAAAATCAATAATATTTCAATTAAAATGTACTACTGCTCACTGCTGCACTTGAGGTGGCCTTGCTACTGTTTATGATAATCTGGATGCCATATGTCATCTTATGCCTAGTCCTTACTGTTAATCACTTTGCATGCTAAATTGTGTTATTACTATTGTTAATCCATTTTATGCTTGTCTAGTTACCAACCATATTGGGTGACAATATATTAAGTTTGACTTTAGTACCTGGTTTGGTGCCTGTGTTCTTTGATTTAACACTACTATTGGGTATTTTTAAGTTTTACTTTCAGCGAATTCCTGTGATATTGTACGTTTGTACACTCAACCTGGTGGGTCAGTGGGGCCGAGATTCTTGAGAAGGTGAATGCAAAGAGCAGATGACCTATCCAGTGGTTCAGACAGGGGTAGCACTAGAGGACATACTGTATGCCGTGCATTCACTCCTAACAATGTTAAAATTTTGAGTTTGGTCAGTCTTGTTGCATCATCAGAATTTTTGCAGAGCCCTTTTAGCATGTTCAGGCATGTACCACACTGGTTAACACTTGTGCTTTGCAGCTCTGGGTCCCAGGCTGGGCAAGATTTCTATCCCGGAAGCATGTAAGTCACAAAACAACATCAATCACACCACATTGCTAGAAGGCTTAATATGCCAGCCAGGCAATCAGCATTTAGAGAAACCAGTCCTTCTGCCACCTGAATGCTGCTTTTCAGAAATTCTTAGAAAACCATATTACTTCTATGACTGACTGCTTCAGTCTTATCATTATTATTATATACAATTCATAGAGCGCCACCAGTTTTCATAATGCATTTGCTGCCCATATCTGAGGCTGTCCGAGTACCCCCACCCTCATGCTTAGAGACCTATCATTCCCCTACGCTGAGGCCTACTTGCCCACCAATGCTCCCTGAAGAGGAGAGTGATGACAAAGAATAAACTCTTGATTGGTTGTGGGTTTCTCCTTTGGAAGACAATCCCATCACGTCTGGGACTGAGGAAGAAGACAGTCAGGGGACACCCTTTAGAAGAAAGACACACCCCCCCTTGCAGGAAGTTGAAATATCAGATCTTCACTCACTCACAAGGGGAGACAAGAAATTCAAGTTGGAATCCAATGAAGTATCAAGTGTGATAGACACTTCCATTCCTCCTACTAATACAGAAGAGAGAGAGATTGTGTCAGAAACCATGAAAACAGACCGAGACAGAAGTACAGTTAAATCACACTTGTTTAATAATAAAAGTAAAAAGAACAAACATAGTCAAAACATAGCCAAAGTTCAGTAACCCGAATGGATCGTCAGGCAAGCCAGGAGTCAGGGATCAAAGTAGTGGTACAGCAAGCAGGATCTGTAGCCTGAAGGGATGTCAGCAAAGCCAGTCTTTAAATAGGAGCACAGGAGATAGCTTCTTGTGATGTGACCAAGGCGAATGCAGAGCTCCTCTGCACTGGATGGCTTAAGTAGGCAAGACTGATGAGCAGGATCAACAACAGCTGGGTAACTGTGAAGAGAGAGATGGGAGCTGGCAATTAGCCGACAGCTGAGCGGTCAGCTCAGAAAAGGAAGGGCTGAGCCCAACCCTAACAGATTGTTCCCGAACCAGAACCTGAACTTGTACCTGAACCTGAGCCAGAGCCTGACTCAGAACCTGAACCTGGATCCGGACGTAGTTTCTGGGGAACAGAACAGGGACCGGAACCACTGGAGAAAATCTACTCCAGGTTGAGATGAAAGATATGCCCTCCAAAAAGACTGACCTGTAATACATTTGGAGAAAATTCTGACAAACTTATTTATACCTACTACTCAACGTTCCATTCAAGCACTTGCCTACTTTATTGAACCTTTAGTAAAGGATGACCTTGATTCACTTCCTGACACTACTGGGTGGGCCACTAACTTGTTATTGGCCTGTCACAAAATTAATATAACCACGCCTGATAATGTATATAATTTACTGTTAGAAGATCCTTCTTTGGATCAGTTGTTGGCTGTTGCAACTTCTGGCTTGTCAGATGATTAATCATTAATTTTTTTATGATACAGTAAAGTGATTCCACAGGTGGTGTTCTGTCTTCAGGGACCAAAGACTTTTAAGTGGGGGGAGGATGTAGCAATGTGGACTACGATTGCAAAGTACAGTGGGCTTGATGCGTAGCGGACCTCTCCGTGCACGGAGAGCGAGGTCGCGGCCTACCACGTGGTGTACAACATTTCAACCTGGATTAGAAGGGCCTAGCACTGCTTGCTGTTCGTCAGACATCCATCCAGCACCACCTCAGTCACCCGATAACATGTGCTTTGAGCTTCGCATCGGGAGATCGTTGCAGTGGAGCTGCCGCACGAGCGTCACTCTGGGAGCTGCTGTCCAGAAGGCATTGAACCGGCCTTGTCGTTGGTGAGAGAGCAATTTCCCACCTTTTCAAGCCCTTCCTTCACTGGGACACTGTGTGCAGACAGCTTTACCTTGGGAATACTTTACTGCACCTATCTTTGAACACTGTAAATAGACATCTTTAGTTTCTTCCATTTTAAGATATCCCATCGTTACTGCACCTTTATGGATGTAGTTAATGAGCTCCGACTGCTGGTGAAGACCATTAGGCCTGTATTTACTGCTTAAAGGACCCTCATACCATTTCTATTAAGCCAAATCTCTCATTAGGGTTAAAGGTTAATGGGCCGGCCTGGGTTCCCCTCTTTAGAAGTCTGCCAGCATAAATACTTAACCTTTGCTTATCCTGTCAGGTTCAAGTAGGATTCTACTGTACATATGTGTATATACTATTCTGTTATCGACAAATTATCTTGACTTGTGTTATTGTGGAGGAATTCCTCTGCTGAGTTAGGGCTGTTACCCAAAGCTCAGTAGATCTATTGCCTCCTCTGTGTAACAATATCCTATTTGAATTGTTCCAGTAAACGTTACTAGAATATAAACACACTGAGTTGTTTGACTTATTACTATAAGGCGGTGCAAAGACGTCTGAACACAGAGTGTCAGGTGGTTTGGAATGTCCACAAGGTTATGGCGGTGCAGATGAGCAGGTAAATCCAATCAGTCTACAAGGGGTCGTGCTGCACATGTAATCCAGATGATGCATTGTAATAGGAAACACTGCATCCCTGTGCTTAGGGTTGTCATCCTTTCTCCCAAAAATTTCTGCCACAGTAGGTGTGGCATGTTTGAAGGGATGTGGCCTTATCTGGCCTTATCTATGTTTGCAGTGTACAGAACCAGCTTATGGGAGAGTGGCAATTCAATTTCATTACTAATGCAAAACCCATCTTTCTGGTACAATTCTCTGTCCACATAATCTGCAAAATACAATCATATCAATAAAAATTCACACCTTTGTCTGTATAGAGCAGGTGTCTCCAAACTTTCTAAAAAAAATTCCAGTGTGAGTAGAAAATGTCCTTATGTCGGAGGGTGTAAAGAGTGTCCCTTCTTTGGTATTAGGGGGAGGAATAGTGTTGTCCCATCCTTGGTGTCAGTGGGAGGAATAGTGTCCCATCTTTGGAAGTGGGAGGAATAGTGCCCCATCATTGGTGACAATGAGAAGTATAGTGCCCCATTGTTGGTGTAAGTGGGAGGAATAGTGTCCCATCATTGGTAACAGTGAGAAGTATAGTGCCCCATTGTTGGTACCAGTGGGAGAAATAGTAGCCCATCATTGGTGTCAGTGTAAGAAATAGTGCCCTATTGTTGGTGCAAATGGGAGGAATAGTGCCCCATCATCAGTGCCAGTGGGAGGAATAGTGCCCCATTGTTGGTGTCAGTGGGAGAAATAGTGCCCTATCACTGGTTTCAGTGGGAGGAATAGTGCCCCATTGTCGGTGTCAGTGGCAGGAATTATGCCCCACTGTTGCTGACAGTGGAGGGAAATGCCCCAGATGCTGGATAAAAGCAAGCAAAGGGTCACATTTGGCCCCTGGGCTACAGTTTGGAGACCGCTGGTATAGAGCAAAAATTATTCAATCATGCAGCTTATGAGCAGTGCTCTATTAAGGCCTCATACACATGGACGTTTAAAAAAAACTAGCTGTAAAGTGTTTTATCAGCGTTTTGCCGCTCTAGTTTTCAGCTGGGTTTCTCTGCCTCTATTCAAAATTTCAAAATGAATGGTTCTCTATGAGAGCTCATTGATTTGAACAGAAGTTGCACCAAAATTTGGATCAAGAAGATCCAATTCGCGGTGCGACATGTGTGCTGAGAATCTTGAAGGAAATCCCGCCAAAATGTAAAAAAAAAATTGTGTGAGGTTTCCCCCCATGAGGATACCAGACCCTTCGGTCTGGTCTGGTATGGATCTTAAGGGGAATCCCCACACCAAAAAAAGATCCATACCAGACCCTTATCTAAGCACGTAGCCCGGCAGGTAAGGAAAGGAGGGACGATGCCCGGAGACGTTGCTGGAAGTGACAGTAGAGGAGTATTACGCTATTATGATCCTTCACTCCTTTACATGGTATATGAGTGGAACATTACCAAAATACTCCGGGTTGGCCAGCTCTCAGAGTGCTACACAGTGGCAAATACCGTGAATGCCTTATACCCCGGGCGGGTAAGAATACTCTGGTGAGTGCAGTCACAATAGGAGCACGGATAAGTCACTCATGCTGTGTTCACCTTCTGAAGAGGAAATCTGACCAGCTTTATCCTAATATTTTTTCACCAGCACAAAGCACTTTATTGGACACTAATTATTTAATGCAATGTGATTTTATTTTAGATTTTTATTTTTCATTTTCTATTTGGATTTATATCCTGCATCTGGATTTTATGTTCACTATTTATATGCACCTATTGCACATATTTGCACATGATTGTATGCAGGGGTCAAGTCCTGGGGAAAAAAGTGTGGGAACTCCCACCCAAGATCCACTCCCGCACCAAAAATAAATAAATGGTACGCTCATATGCACGAACGCTTCAAAAGTAGTATTCCAATTTTCGTATTGTGTGTATGAAGCTTAACTGTTAGTACATTAAAAAAATCAATCCTCAATAAACATAAATACGGTAATTCTCTAAATAATCATTCATTCATTCAATTGTGCGTCCATGCAAATGTGAACATCATGTTCTGATCTTTATTGGGGAATTTTGTTTTGTATATAGAGTGTTTATATGGTGAGTTTACACTTTTCATTGAACAGAGTTTGGATAACACAGGGTTAAACAGAAAGGTCATAAATTAGCTGCACATTATCTGGACAGAATGCTTGGGGATATAGTGATGTGTTCCTGCTTAGGAGATGTATGTTAGCTTGGGGGGCTGCAAACTCTGCAGGGCTCCAACACACACTCGCTGCTATTCCAACCCTTCACATATTTCCACATAAACTTCCCTCCTGGCGTTAAACTTTGCCAGGTATTGTGCTCAGCTTACCACCCCAAACTGATGTTCCTCCCTCAGCTCACCTCTCTCCCTGCATGTCCTGTGAGCAGAATAGCTGATCTACCCATCAGCTAGACCTAGGCCTGATCTACCCGTCAGATAGCTGTGATTGACAGGTAGATCAAAGCGGAAGCTGTCATGGGGCCCCCTACTGGCAATGCCTGAATGGTCAGGTGTGCGGCACTTACTATTGCGAGCTGTGTCAGCAGCTGCTGGTGTAGCACCTGCCACACAGCTCGCATACTTCAGAGTTTTGCAGGATACGGCTGCTAATAGGAACTGAGTTCCTGTTGTGGAAAAAGTACAGGAACTCCGTTCCCATGCGTTCCTGCAGGACTTGAGCCCTGATTGTATGTCACGTTTAATTTTATTTATATACCATTATTAGGTGATATTTTGGTATAATGATATGTGAGCATATTTGATCATGGTACCTCCATTTTGAAACACTGGATTCTATCACTATTATAGCACTAAAATGTAATTTTTGATTTTTAGTTTAGTTATCAATAAACAGCGCCACATCTACTTTAATTTATTGCTTCATATCATTTACCCTACCCAGGTGGGAGTAATTAATAGAGGCAGCAGTTCTCTTTGATGTTTATTTTTTCTTCATACTTTTTTACACATTTTAATTTTCTCTGCTGGAACTATCTTGTAATACATATAAATTTTTTCCTTTATGCGGAATCACATACACCTATTCTTCTCCTCTCTCCGCTGTCTTCTCTCTGCACTGTCTTCTTGCTCTTTTGTCGTGTCTTCTCCGCTGTCTTGTCGCTCATTTGCTGGGTCTTCTCCCACTGCTCTTCTTCCAATATTGACTCAACACGATCTCCCAGTGCAATGCTGGATCTGCTGTGTGCAATGACTTATATTGGCATGGGGCAAGGCCACACAATGACGTAATTTGGAGGCCATGCCCCTTGTGACATCACCGCCTGGTGCATGATGGGGCGATGATGTCACAAGGGCGCGGCCTCATAATTATGTCATCGGGTAGCCCCACTCCATGCCAATATAATTCATTGCACACAGCGGGCCCAGCATTATATCTGGATATCGCATCGAGTCAACATCGGATGAAGCACAGAGGGAAAAGATCCAGCAAAAGAGTGAGAAGACCCGGCAAAAGAGCTAGAAGATAGTGGAGAGAGGAGACCCGACAGAAGAGGGAGAAGAAACGGCAAAGGGAGAAGACATCGCTGGAGTAGGGAGAATAGCTGAAGAGGGGAGACGAAATCGGAAGAGACGCTGGAGCTGATTTAATAAATGACTTAAAAAAACCTGTGTAGTGTTTTTATTTCTTAACACTTTTTTAGAGTGAATGGGTAAGGGTACGATGTACCCCATACTCATTCGCCTAGGGTAGGGGGGCCAGGATCCGGGGGCACCCTTGTTAATTCCGATGTCATATTCCGATAAGCTCCCACCCACAGACCCCGACCACCGGGCAAGGGTTGTCAGGAAGAGGCCCTTGTCCTCATCAACATGGGGACAAAGGTGCTTTGGGGTGGAGGGCACAAAGCACCCACCCCCATGTTGAGGGCATGTGGCCTGGTATGGTCCGAGGGGGGGTGCTCCCTCGTCCCCCCTTTCCTGACCTGTCGGGCTGCATGTTCGGATAATGGTCTGGTATGGATCTTGGGGGGAACCTCACGCAAAAATTTTTAATACATTTTGGCAGGGTTCCGCTTCAAGATTCTCGGCACACAAGTCACACCGCAAGTGGGATCATCTTGATCCGACTTCTGGTGCACCTTCTATTCAAATCAATAGGCTCCCATAGGGAACCATTAATTTTGAATAAAGGCAGAGAAGTTCCAGACGAAGCTAAACCGCATTTAACACCTTTTACCAGTGTCTGGTGTTTTTACAGCTCTAGATCTGGAGCCTCAAAACGCACTGGTCCTGGGGTTTTTTTGGAGGTTAAAAATGACAATTCCTGTTAGGCCGCGTACACACGGGCGGACTGTTCGCCCAACTTTGTCCGCTGAACAGTGTTTGGGCGGACAGTCCGCTCGTGTGTGGGCTTTCAGCGGACAGTTTCAGCGGACAAGGTTTTTCGGAATTTCCGAAAAACTGTCCGCTGAAACCTTGTTTCAGCGAACAGCCCGCTCGTGTGTAGGCTTGTTCGTCAAACAAAGTTGCGCGCATGCTCAGAAAGGATTTTCACGCCGAAAGCTATAATGCAGTGTATAGGACGTCGTATTTTGCGTCCCGTCGTACGTGCCGTTCACGTCATCGCGCACGGTTTCAGCAAACTGTTCGTTCGTCGTGTGTGGCCATGTCCGTCCATGCTAATTTTGAGCGGACTGTTTGCTGAAACTGTTGGACGGACAAAGTTGGGCGAACAGTCCGCGCGTGTGTACGCGGCCTCACAGCTCAAAAACGCCATGGTGTGTATGAGGCCATTGAACAACATGGAGTGGCATTTTTAAGCTGCAAAAAAAGCTCAAACACGCCGTTGTAACGTCCGTGTGTATGAGACCTAAAATGTATACTGTATTTTACAAAACATGAAACCATTTTTTAAATTACGCATATACTGTTGCTTCTAATATTCTTATCAGCAAGGCTATGATTATGAGTAATATCTAATGTTCATGCGTGGGACACCATTTTGCTTGGCAGTTTAAGAATATTAGGTAGGAATACTTGCCTGGAGAAAATGCTTTTCCAGATCTTTAGTTAAATGATATCTGCTGATGGGGAAAGTCAACCAGTCTCAGCTTCGATCCTCCCCATTAACATTGATGGTTGATGATGTGATCTCTATTAAAGTAGAAGATGAATAAAACAGATCTTTGCTGTTCATTTTTTTTTTTTTTGCTAAACTGTTACTTCAGAGAATGCCTATCAGACGTTTGGCTCGCAGAAATGTGCATGCATGTGGAATTATTAGCAGAATAGTGATCATGCACACATGAATATGTATGGGCATGCACACAGTGCATGTTGGCACCAGACGGGCTATTTAAGGATGCTTCTGCTCATGGTTAAGTGCTGACTGGTCTTTCAGCTGTTCCCTGCATCCTATGTTCTTCCTGTGTGTTTCCCTTGTTGCTGACCCAGCTTGCCCCTGACCTGATTTTTTTAAAGGGAGACAAAATCATAAGGAGCTGATTTAATAAATTACTTAAAAAACCTGTGTAGGGGGGGCGTGGCCGACCGAGCGCTGTGATGGACACCTGAGTCTACAGCTCCGCTCGTCCACCGGAGAGATTCGCTTTATACGGAGCACACCGGTTGAAAGACATTATGTGCTCTACAAACTATTACTACCTTGTCTCTTCCCATACTTATCTAATTTATAAAACCCTACTAAGCAGTGCACACTGATATAAAGTTACTTATGAAAACACACATTGCTGCTAGTAAAACATTATCTTATTTATTTCCCATTAAATTAGGAAAGCTAACATAAAGTAATAAAAGGACATTACAATATCACGCAGCTTACATTCAGAACATACAATACAATAATATGAAAGATACTTATCACACGGTCCTCTGCGAGGCTTTGCTGCATCAGCTAGGCTCAGACCAGGACAGGGCCTTCACCATGAGGTTTAGGCCGGAGCCATCTCCCAAAGTAGGCCGAGTCACCACATGGCAGGGTCTCACAGCAAACAGGAAAACATTGTCTGTGTGTGAGCCTTTTCATACAAACATACACACCCACTCGTAGCCACCCCCATTTGCCTTCCATCCAATAGATTTTGCCAAGAGGCATTCCTTCACATGTATGTCCATTCTTCAGGAAGCATGCTGTATTGTCCACTATTGATCAGTGTTTTCAAGGATGAGCCACCCAGCTTGATTTTACTCCCTTTGAAGCCTGCAACCACACACACATCACAGCAGGGGGGGTCCGAGTCCAGCTATTGTTCTTCTGATTACAAAGCTTTCATGTGCTTCATTCATTTGAGGCTAAGTGGCTACCTCAACAATGAACAGATAACATAAGTATTATATGAATTCAATCCAACACCGGTAAACGTTCCGACTAAGCCAGTAGCGATCGAGTGCCTACATACCGAGGGGATGTCGCGGCGGAGGAAAAACACGCCGCAACCCCAGAAATTGCAAGATTTCTTCGTGACCAGGCCGCGCAATCTGCCACAAGATGGCCGCGGCGCGAAATCCCAATACCTTCCGCACCAGGCCGCGAGGCGCAGCACGGACCAGGAGGGACAGGCAACAGCAGCTACACAGCCCGGAGGGCACAGCAGCTCAACTTCAGGCTCATCCAGCCCTTCCACCTGGAGCCCGGTTAAATCTAAACCGCGGATGAGCTCTCCAGTTCCCAGCATGGACATGGAGGTAAGCGGACAGCAGAGCACCCACACCACACAGGCCTCACGACTACCGGACCTCATAGCAGAGTTCCCTACAGAGGATAGGCCGGTGTCGGATACTGTGCTGAAAGAGATGCTACTTTCTCTCAGATTGGCTTTACACACTGATATGGTGCAAGCGATTACCCAATGTCGCTCTGAAGTGCAAGCTGTGGGATGCAGGGTGGACAGAATAGAACACCAATTAGAAGAGCACGCGGCCTCTCACAATGTAATGGTGGAAGCGCATAGGGCCCACGGGGAAGAAATCGCATGGCTCAGGGACAAGGTCGCAGACCTTGAGGATAGATCCAGACGGAACAATTTAAAACTAAGGGGTGTCCCTGAGTCGATCTCCCCATCACAACTTCTACAATATGCCCAAACGCTATTTTCAACATTGGTACCTGATCTGTCTGTACAGGACTTGATAATAGACAGAATCCACAGGATTCCCAAGCCCTCCTATCTCCCTGAAGGGACCCCGAGGGACATATTAATGAGGATTCACTTCTTCCACGTTAAGGAACGCATTCTTCAGACTGCGCGCAGTGCTGCCACTCTGCCAACACAATATGCTGACATGCACTTATTGCCTGACTTATCTAGACACACATTGGAAAGGAGGCGCAATCTGGCTACTGTAACTAAGGCCTTGAGGAACCACAAAATTCTCCACAAGTGGAAATACCCTGCCTCATTGGTTGTGACACACAACGGTGTTTCGAAAACCATCACAACACTAAATGAAGGTATAGCTGTGCTAAGGGAATGGGGGATCTTGCCTGAACAACCTATTCAGATGTCTCCTACCCAAGACCCCAGATCTATTCCTGCAGAATGGCAAGTGGTGTCCCACAAACGCCACGGCAAGAAACACACCGGTGGCAGCTCGTAATCTCATTTCTAAAGTCATTCATTCTCTCCGGCGAATTGGAGCCTATTGAGTCTCCTTTCACCCCCGCTCATAAGTTAGCAGCTACGCCTGCAAGTGGATGAGTTCTGAGATCCCATTTTTATGATGATTCTACGTTATTTTTTTCTTGTTATGTTTTGTTTTTACCTCTTGCTTTTTGCACACAGTAGCCAACCTTACCATCACCTGTCTGAATCCCTGACGACTCTTGAGTTCTCCAAGGAAGCTTGTCTCCAATGGACTACACATGGTATAGTGAGTAATACCACATTGCCTCTCATGTACATCCACCTACTCGGTATAAATGACCATTAACTGCATGTCACTGAATGCTCGGGGGCTAAATCACCCTGCCAAAAGATTCTCCTTATGGAAGGAAGCAAACAAGCATAAAGCTGACATACTTTGCGTGCAGGAAACCCACTTCCAAAAACACAAAACCCCTGCATGCATTCATAGGGACTATCCGCATGTTTTTTTGGCTTGTAACCCGAACAGCAAAAAAGGTGGCGTCTTATTAGCAATAAGGAACACCATCGCCTTTCAATTGAAGGAGTCCTTCATAGATGATGGGGGGAGATACCTCATAATCACCGGAGACATTAACTCCAAGCCATATACCATTGTGACTCTTTATGCACCGAATTCACATCAGACTCGCTTTATAAAGAAAGTGTTCAAAAAAACTAACTCCATGATGTATGGCCAAGTCATTATTGGTGGAGACTTTAATCTAATTGCGGACCCTAACCTGGACACTACATCTACCGTCCTAAAAAGACCTATTGTTTTACAACCTCTTCTACATGCCCATGAATTGTTCGACACCTGGAGGTGTTTACACGCAACTGAAAAAAATTATACCTTTTTCTCTACAAGACATTGTTCGTATTCACGCATACACTTATTTTTAACGGACAAGTGGTTACTACAACGCATCTTAGATGCTCGAATACATGATATCACCTGGTCCGACCATGCAGTTATAACAATGTCTATTCAAGAACAAGGTGTCCCCCCCTCCTCCCCCATCTGGCGCTGCAATGTTAGAATTATTCAGGAACCCACGCTACTCCCAGTGATCTCTCAGCACCTCATGGAATTTTTTCAGGTCAATAATTCTCCTGACACAGACCCTTTTACACTCTGGAATGCTCATAAAGCATACATGAGGGGTATTCTAATCCAATTAGGAGCCAGGGAAAACAGAAAACATAAGCAAAAACTACAACACACATTAGATACTCTTCACAAAATGGAAGCTCAAAACAAAAATTCCCCGTCGCCATCCTTGGCTACAGAAATCTCTAAGATTAGGGAAGCCTTAAGGGAACTGCTCACACACCAATATGATAAACATCTACGAAGATTGCAACTTCATACATATGCAAATGCCAATAGAGCAGGGAAATACTTGGCTAACAGAATTAAACAGGCACGTGTGAAAACTAGAATAGCGTATATCCTACACTCTACCAAGCAGTACAAAATTACCAACCCACAAGAAATAGCGAACCAATTTGCTGAATACTATGAATCCTTATACAATTTACATAAAGATGCTACAGTTCCCCAACCCACGATGACAGATATTACAAAATTCCTTGAACGGGTTAAACTCCCCTCGTTAACGGAAGATCAACTCTCCTTACTTAATGCTCCACTTTCGATCCAGGAACTCTCCCAAATTATAATGTCCACTCCTAATGGCAAATCCCCGGGCCTGGATGGATTCAGTAATGAATATTACAAGGTCTTCAAAGAGACTGTAGCCCCATACATGTTGGAAGCCTTCAAGAAGGCAAAACTTGGATCACACTTTCCTCCTGAGATGCTGAGAGCTCATATTGTGACCTTTCCCAAACCTGGCAAAGAACCCAATACACCAGCCAATTTTAGACCTATATCATTACTCAATTCAGATATAAAAATCTATGCTAAATTATTGGCAAAACGTTTGATGCACATAATCCTACATATTGTTAAGCGCGACCAGATGGGTTTTGTGAGGGGGAGGCAGACCTCTGACGCTACTCGTCATATTATTGATATTGTCCATTATGCTGTTAAATCTAGAACGCCTTCTCTGCTTCTTTCAATAGATGCAGAGAAGGCGTTCGACTGGGTTCACTGGAAATACATGGAAGCGGTGTTAACTAATTTTGGTTTCCGAGGCCCAATTGTGACTGCAATAATGGCTCTATATTCATGTCCGTCAGCACAGGTGTACTCCTCGGGCATATTGTCCAAACCATTTACTATTTCTAATGGCACACGCCAAGGTTGCCCCCTATCCCCTACAATCTTCAATCTTATGATGGAACCTCTAGCAGAAACTATTCGAACACACTCTCATATCAAAGGGTTTACACTGGGGCATCATAAACATGTCATCAACTTATTTGCCGACGATGTTATACTTATGCTGACGGACCCGGGCACATCTCTCCCTCATGCTCATGATGTGTTAACCACCTTTGGGGATATATCTTACTACAAAGTGAACTTCAACAAATCACTAGTCTTAGACCTGGGGATTTCTCATTCTGCAAAACTTAATCTCCAAAACACTCTACCATACGCTTGGAGTAAAGGTAACATTAAATACTTAGGTATTAATATAACTAATAACACTTCCACATTAGCTGCGGCAAATTTCGGTCCTCTTATAACCAAAATGTCCCAACAACTCAATGAAATAGCAAAAAAAGAACTGTCCTGGTTGGGCAGAATAGCAGCTTTTAAGATGGCCATATTACCACAAATCCTTTACCTCTTTCGTTCATTACCTATCCCAATTCCGTTGTGCTTCGTTCGTGAAATGTCCACGATTTTATGGAAATTCACTTGGGGAGGTAAGAGAGCTAGATGTTCATGCCCTAACCTCAATCCGCACAAGAGAGTAGGGGGAATGGGCTACCCGGACTTGATAGACTACCTTTGGGCCACTAGACTCGACCAACTCCGCCATTGGTTTCTCCAAGTAGACCAACCGTTATGGGTAGACCTAGAAAAAGCACTACTGCAAACGGCCGACATCCGCCTATTTCTCATGAGTGATCTGTGGGAACACTGGCCTTTGGGAAACATGTTACCTTCGGCACAGGTATCTCTTCAGGCATGGAGGCTTCTCCTCCAACTTGACTGCAATGACTCACAAATCATTCCTTATGATTTCCCCATAGAAATTCTGGAGGCGAAACTCCCCCTGCTTTCAACAGCACAGTTGAAAGCGGGAGGAGCCATTTCCATGTCGAAGCTGTTTGCAGGTGGGCAACCGAAATCTGCTGACCGCATTATGACTGAATTTCAGCTTCCGAACTCATCATGGTTTTCTTGTCTTCGTATCTCCCACTATTTGAGGACCCATCCAACCCCTGAGTTATTACTACCCCCTAAAGCATGGCATTTCTACTCCACTGCCCAACACTCTATTAAAGGCATAACTCTATTCTATAATATCTTCAAGGATAAAAAGTCCTCTCGCAAAACACCAAACCTTAAATGCTGGGAAAGAGATTTGTCCACCACTTTCTCTAACAAACAATGGTCTAAAGCTTTCCGATCTATTCACCAAGCTTCTCACTGTGTTTCACATTGGGAAATGACCCTTAAAATTCTCAATAGATGGCATTATACACCAGTCAGACTCGCCATTTTCTTTCCGGGTTTATCACCACTGTGTTGGAGAAATTGTGGTCAACCAGGCAATCTGCTCCATATGTTGTGGGATTGCCCAAGCCTAACTAGCTTGTGGAATAATGTTTTCCGCCTTATCTCATCCCTCACAGGTATATTAACATTACCCAACCCTGCCCTGGCTTTACTGCAATTAGGTATAAATGACTTCCCCCCAGGAGATAGACCAGTTGTTACCCATATCCTGCTAGCTACTAGGAATCTCATCCTACAAAATTGGAAAAATACCAAGGCCATTAATTTTTCTGATGTACACACCCTGGTTAACCACTTTCAGACCGGACCATTTTGCTGGTAAATGACCAGAGGTCTTTTTACACTTTGGCACTGCGCTGCTTTAACTGGTAATTGCGCGGTCATGCAATGTTGTACCCAAACAAAATTTGCGTCCTTTTCTTCCCACAAATAGAGCTTTCTTTTGATGGTATTTGATTGCCTCTGCGATTTTTATTTTTTGCGATATAAACGTAAAAAGACCGCAAATTTTGAAAAAAAATGATATTTTCTACTTTTTGTTATTAGAAAAATCCAATAAACTAAATTTTAGTCATACATTTAGGCCAAAATGTATTCAGCCACATGTCTTTGGTAAAAAAAAAGTCAATAATTGTATAATTGGTTTGCGCAAAAGTTGTCACATCTACAAACTAAGGTACGTTTTCTGGAATTTACGCAGCTTTTAGTTTACGACTGCCTATCTCATTTCTTGAGGTGCTAAATTGGCAGGGCAGTACAAAACCCCCCCAAATGACCCCATTTTGGAAAGTAGACCCCCTAAGGAAATTGATAAGAGGCATGTTGAGCCCATTGAATATTTTATTTTTTTGCCTCAAGCGATTGAATAATGACAAAAAAAAAATATATTTTTTTTTTTACACAAAGTTGTCACTAAATGATATATTGCTCACACATGCTATGGGCATATGTGAAATGACACCCCAAAATAAATTCTGCTGCTTCTCCTGAGTACGGGGATACCACATATGTGGGACTTTTTGGGAGCCTAGCCGCGTACGGGGCCCCGAAAACCAAGCACCACCTTCAGGCTTTCTAAGGGCGTAAATTTTTGAGTTCACTTCTCACTACCTATTACAGTTTTGAAGGCCATAAAATGCCAAGATGGCACAAAACCCCCACAAATGACCCCATTTTAGAAAGTAGACACCCCAAGCTATTTGCTGAGAGGCATGTTGAGTTCATGGAATATTTTATATTTTGCCACAAGTTGCGGGAAAATTACAAACTTTTTTTTTTTTTTTTTTTTCACAAAGTTGTCACTAAATGATATATTGCTCATGCATGCCATGGGCATATGTGAAATGACACCCCAAAATAAATTCTGCTGCTTCTCCTGAGTACGGGGATACCACATATGTGGGACTTTTTGGGAGCCTAGCCGTGTACGGGGCCCCGAAAACCAAGCACCGCCTTCAGGCTTTCTAAGGGCGTAAATTTTTGAGTTCACTTCTCACTACCTATTACAGTTTTGAAGGCCATAAAATGCCAAGATGGCACAAAACCCCCACAAATGACCCCATTTTAGAAAGTAGACACCCCAAGCTATTTGCTGAGAGGCATGTTGAGTCCATGGAATATTTTATATTTTGCCACAAGTTGCGGGAAAATTACAAACTTTTTTTTTTTTTTTTTTTTCACAAAGTTGTCACTAAATGATATATTGCTCACGCATGCCATGGGCATATGTGAAATAACACCCCAAAATAAATTCTGCTGCTTCTCCTGAGTACGAGGATACCACATATGTGGGACTTTTTGGGAGCCTAGCCGCGTACGGGGCCCCGAAAACCAAGCACCGCCTTCAGGCTTTCTAAGGGCGTTACAGTTTTGAAGGCCATAAAATGCCAAGATGGCACAAACCCCCCCCAAATGACCCCATTTTGGAAAGTAGACACCCCTAAATTTAGGGGTACACTAGTGAGACTAGGTAATAAATGGCGGGTGCCCTGAAACTATAAAAAAATAACTAACCAACCAGCGTCACCTGTAACAGTTATATGGTGATCACTGGTGAAAGGGTTAACTAGGGGGCAATCAGGGGGCTTTATGCGGTAGTATATGGGGGTCCCTGGCGCTATAAAAAGCTGCGGCGAACCTAAATACCTACCTGCCTAACTAGCGTCACCTGTGACACTAATACAGCGATCAGAAAAACGATCGCTTATTAGGCTGGGTTCACACTGGAGCGATGCGGGAACGCCACGAATGCGCGGCGGGTTCCCGCATCGCATGCCTCCCGGCGGCAGTTCACACTGCCCTATGCGAACTGCTGGGAGTGTCAGTGAAATGTTAATGACACCCCCAGATCAGTTCGCATATCGCAGTGCGATCTGCATACTTGGATCGCATGGTGTGAACACCCATGCGATCCGATTCTGCTGCGGACCAAAAAAAGGGTCCCGTGCGAGTTTGCGGCGGGTGTGGCGGGTGCGACACGAATTCAGCCATACTATCTGTATAGCTGAACTCGAATCGCACAGAGATCGGATGTGATTTGCACTGCAGTGCGGTGCGAATCACATCCGTTCTCATAAACCGCTGCAATGTGAACCCAGCCTTAGTGACACTGGCGACGGGGGGTGATCACGGGGTTAAACCTTTATTGGGGGGGTTAGGGGGTACCTTAGAACTAAAGGGGGCTAACCCTAACTGCCCTAACAGTTATTAGTCACAAATGACACCCGCCGGGTGATCAGGGGGTTAAACCTTTATTAGGTAATAAATGGCGGGTGCCCTGAAACTATAAAAAAATAACTAACCAACCAGCGTCACCTGTAACAGTTATATGGTGATCACTGGTGAAAGGGTTAACTAGGGGGCAATCAGGGGGCTTTATGCGGTAGTATATGGGGGTCCCTGGCGCTATAAAAAGCTGCGGCGAACCTAAATACCTACCTGCCTAACTAGCGTCACCTGTGACACTAATACGGCGATCAGAAAAATGATCGCTTATTAGGCTGGGTTCACACTGGAGCGATGCGGAAACGCCACGAATCCGCGGCGGGTTCCCGCATTGCATGCCTCCCGGCGGCAGTTCACACTGCCCTATGCGAACTGCTGGGAGTGTCAGTGAAATGTTACTGACACCCCCAGATCAGTTCGCATATCGCAGTGCGATCTGCAAACTCGGATCGCATGGTGTGAACACCCATGTTGCGGCGGGTGCGGCGGGTGTGGCGGGTGCGGCGAATGGCTGAACTCGAATCGCACAGAGATCGGATGTGATTTGCACTGCAGTGCGGTGCGAATCACATTCGTTCTCATAAACCGCTGCAATGTGAACCCAGCCTTAGTGACACTGGCGACGGGGGGTGATCACGGGGTTAAACCTTTATTGGGGGGGTTAGGGGGGTACATTAGAACTAAAGGGGGCTAACCCTAACTGCCCTAACAGTTATTACAGTCACAAATGACACCAATGCAAAAAAAAAAAAAAAAAATGACATTGGTGTCACTGTGACTGGGGGGCAGGGGTAATTGGGGGGGTGATCGGGGGGTAAAGGGGGGGTGTGAGTGTGCCTGGCATGTTCTACTGTGTGTGTAGAGTGTTGGTGCAACTCACCGATCCGCTCTCCTCCGTGTCGGAACGAAAAATACCGACACGGAGGAGAGAATACATCACTTCCTCTCCTGTGTTTACATTACAGGAGAGGAAGTGATGTCACGGGGGATTTCTATTCGTCGGGAGCGATCGCGAGGGGGTGGCCATGAATGAATGGCCGCCCCCTCGTCCCGGATCGCTCCCGGACGAAAACCGACCGCCGCAGGCACCGGGCGGGGGCCCGATCGGGCCCCCGACCCGCGGGAAGGCAGGGACGTACATGTACGCCAATATGCCTGCCCGTGCCATGCTGTCGACGTACATCGTCGTGCGGCGGTCGGCAACTGGTTAATAGATACCACACGTTTGAACGCCTCCTAGCCATCAACAACTTACACTGCCACAAGTTTGACAAAACTTGGGAAACCTGGTGAAAGAGCTTTAAACCCAACTTGTAGAGTAAGACCTTGATTACTTTAACAGCCTCAGGCTGGAGTAAATGTATTGTACTGATAAGCATATAAATGTTCTTGAATCTGCTGTGTAAGGCTTACTGTGTGTAACAATTCCTGTCTACTGATATCTCTTCTTTTTTTTTTTTTTCTTGCTTCTTTTGTGTTTGTATTTGTTATTTTCTTGAACAAATTTTCCCCATGTATCTTGATTCATTACATGTATAACTTGTTGAACACCAATAAAAATGTATTGATTTAAAAAAAAAACCTGTTTAGAGTTTTTATTTCTTAACACTTTTTTGGAGTGAATGGGTAGGGGTACGATGTACCCCATACTCATTCGCCTAGGGTGGGGGGGGGGGCAGGATCCGAGGGCATCCTTGTTAAAGGGGGCTTCCAGGTTCCGATAAGCCCCCACCCGCAGAACCCGACAACCACCGGTCAAGGGTTGTCGGGAAGAGGCCCTTGTCCTCATCAACATGGGGACAAAGGTGCTTTGGGGTGGAGGGCACAAAGCACCCACCCCCATGTTGAGGGCATGTGGCCTGGTATGGTCCGAGGGGGGGGTGCTTGCTCGCCCCCCCCCCCTTTCCTGACCTGTCGGGCTGCATGTTCGGATAAGGGGCTGGTATGGATCTTGGGGGGAACCTCACACAAAAAATTTTAATACGTTTTGGCGGGGTTCCTCTTCAAGATTCTCAGCACACAAGTCACACCGCAAGTCGGATCATCTTGATCCGACTTCTGGTGCAACTTCTATTCAAATCAATAGGCTCCCATAGGGAACCATTGATTTTGAATAAAGGCAGAGAAGGGCCAGACGAAGCTAAACCGCGTTCAACACCTTTTACCAGCGTCTGCTGTTTTTAGAGCTCTAGATCTGGAGCCTCAAAACGCCCAAGTCCTGGGGTTTTTTTGGAGCTTAAAAATGACAATTCCTGTTACAGCTCAAAAACGCCATGGTGTGTATGAGGCCATTGAACAACATGGAGTGGCGTTTTTAAGCTGAAAAAAAGCTCAAACATGCCGTTGTAATGTCCGTGTGTATGAGACCTAAAATGTATACTGTATTTTACAAAACATGGAACCATTTTTTAAATTACACATACACGGTTGCTTCTAATATTCTTATCAGCAAGGATATGATTATGAGTAATATCTAATGTTCATGTGTGGGACACCATTTTGCTTGGCAGTTTAAGAATAATAGGTAGGAATACTTGCCTGGAGAAAATGCTTTTCCAGATCTTTAGTCAAATGATATCTGCTGATGGGGAAAGTCAACCAGTCTCAGCTTCGACCCTCCCGATTAACCTTGATGGTTGATATTGTGATCTCTATTAAAGTAGAAGATGAAAACTGATCTTTGCTGTTCATTTTTTTTTTAATTTCTTCATCTCAGCTAAACTGTTACTTCAGAGAATGCCTATCAGACATTTGGCTCGTAGAAATGTGCATGCATGTGGAATTATTAGCAGAATAGTGATCATGCGCAGATGAATGTGCATGGGCACACAGTGCATGTTGGCACCAGACGGGCTATTTAAGGATGCTTCTGCTCATGCTTAAGTGCTGACTGGTCTTTCAGCTGTTCCCTGCATCCTATGTTTTTCCTGTGTGTTTCCCTTGTTGCTGACCCAGCTTGCCCCTGACTTGATTTTGTATCCTCCTTCCGATTTATCACTTTTTTACTGACCTCGACTCTGTTCCTGACTCTGGCTCTGCTTATGATTTTGTACCTCGCTGCCTGCCTGTTGATGATCCTGGCTATTCCTGTGACCATGCTCCTATCTCCAATCCTGGCTGCCTTTCCTGCTCAAGTGCTTGCCTGCCAGTCCACTACTACTGCTCTGCACTTGGAGTGGAATGGAGTGGAGTTTCCTGGGCTCAGCTACTGTTTCTGCCCTGATGGTCCACAGTGGCGGAATTATAGGGGTCGCCAAGATCGCCTTGGCGACCGGGCCCCTTGCTGCAGGGGGCTCTTGAGGGCCCCCTGTAATCTTCGATAGGGGGGGAAGCTGAGAGGAGCTCCCCGATCATCAGCCGAACTTTAATCGGCACTGTGCAGGGAGCTCCTCACATTAGCCTAAGTGAAAGCACAGTGCTGTGCTCTTGTTCTCCCCCTACAGTGCAGTACCCGGCAGGAAGAGCCAAGGTAAATGTCTGCCGTTTTTTTTTATAGGACTATCTACTGTATTTGTGTTTATATGTGTGTGCATGCATGTGTGTTTGTGTGCCTGTGTGTGTGAGCATGCATGTATGTGTGCATGTGCATGTGTGTGTGAGCATGCATGTATGTGTGTGTGTGTGTGTGTGTGCATGTGTGTGTGATAATGCATGTATGTGTGTGTGTGAGCATGCATGTATGTGTGTGTGCATGTATGTGTGTGTGTGTGTGCATGTGTGTGTGTGAGCATGCTTGTATGTGTGTGTGTGTGTGTTCATATATGTATGTGTATGTATGCATGTGTGTGTGCGTGTATGTGAGTGTGCATGTATGCATATATATGTGCATGTGTTTATCAGTGGCGGTGCATCCAAAAGGGTACACGGGTACCGCCCCCTCTCTCCAGCCACCCCCTCTATGACCAATGGATAGATTCATGCATAGCATAGCATGAATCTATCCATGGCCACCGCTGCCACCCCCATATTTAGGTGTCCAGTCCCTTTTGGAGTGCTGGGCACCTGAATTACAGCAGCGGGGGGTGTTTTTGAAGCACCTGATTAGAGCCATATGCTCTAATAGGCTTCAAAATAGGTGAACTGCGAGCGCCATGCTTGATGCTCACAGTCTACACAGGTGTGTTAGAAAAGTGAATTAATATTCACTTTCCTAACACTGAACTGCCTCTCCACTAATCAGGTGTGTGGGTCTGTTACCCGTCACCTGATTGGCTGAAACGATAGATGCAGCTATTGGATGCCTATCAGGAGGAGAGGACGGGAGATGAGGATGGTAGGAGATGCATGGAGGACCCCACTACTTTTGTAAGTTTTATTCCCTAAAATACATTTTGTACATTGTTTCGAACGTATTACGCTATGGTGGTCCCTTTTTCTTTTCGGAGCCATTTCTGACAGCGTACGGACCTTGTTTAGTGGACGCGGTTTTCAACTATATGTGGTCCCTATCCGAGGTGTGGATATCTGTTAGCGTAGAGGCCCTAGGCTGGGTTGAGCCGATCGCTTCTATTGCTTGATATTTGGTAAGCACAATCTACTTGTGGGTGATCGGGCACACTTTTGGAGTTCATGCATGGGCACCGCGGTGTTTACAATTTAGAGACTTTTATTTGTGATGTGTGTATGCACATTTTATGTAAAATGCTGTTTCTCCGAAAGTGATCCATGCTCAGATTGCTTTTCAGAGGCATTTGACAGCTGGCAGTGAGGCAATATGTTGCATACTGACCACCTGTTTTAACCCCTTAAATGCATCATCACTATGCTGCAACTGCATGCAATGCACACAGTTGCAGGGGGGTTGGAGTGCAGCCCCATTCACCTAGGGGTGTACTTCAAGGGTGCCCTGACTGGAAAAAGATTGTGAAACACCGACATAGAGGAACCGGTCTCTCCATTTTCCTCCTGCAGCCACTGAATGCCTGTGGGTGGGAGAGGAGGAGAAGCGGGGGGAAATGGAGAAATCGGTTCCTTTATATGCAGCCACCCACTTGGGACTGGGCTCTGGTGTTCCACCATCGGGCTTAGAGAAAAGAGCCCTGTCCGGAGGTCGGGGGGGGGGGGGCCTCCATGGTTTCTTGCATCAGGGCCCTGAAGGTTCTAGTTACGCCACTGATGGTCCACCTGTTTTCCAGGATCATCTACTCCAGCTGAAAGTTCTCTTATCAACCCCTGCTGCCACTCCTGTTCCTCCTGTTCCTTGGTACCCTCTGCTCTCAGTGGGGCTAGAGCTGGAGAGATAAGAAAGGCCAACCTTTTCGTATCAGTCTCCTATCAGGTACATGGCAGTTATCATTGGCAAAATAAAAATACTTATGAATCCTAACAGTTAAAAATGTATTGTAGCAAAATATGTATCTTCCATGGGGAGCTGCAGACTCCACCATGACGCATTTCATCTGTACCTGCACTTAGTCATAGGGGGCCCCTCTATGACTAAGCGGAGTTACGGGCAAATTGCATCAGGAGCTGAGACTGTGGCGATAAGATTATACATGTTTTGTTGCAATAAATGTTTAACTGTCGTAATTCTGATTGACTAAGCACCCAAGGCCAGTCTTTCACAACAAGCCTAGAGCAGGACCTGCTGCGTACTGTTCAACATATGGTAATTTTATATTAACATTTGAGCATGTTTTAAAGCAACATTTGCCTAATATTTACCAAAATAGGGTCCCACAGCGTAGGGGGTATCTCAGAGCATCTCAAAGAGACATACATGAAGACTAATAGATACTGAAGTGTGTTTTTTGTTATAACCCCAACAAATTAAATAGACATCTGACACTTCCGGGAGTGTTGAATCCTACTGTCTTTCAGCTCCTCACCTGCAACTATATCACAGCTTGTTCTGGTACTAACAGTGGATCCCTCCACAGCTGTCTACAAGCGGAGGGACTCGGGGAGCTGAATCATGTTTTCCTTTGCAAAATTTAATTCACACCACAAGGCAGTGAGATACAGAGAGCCTGAAAGCAGGTTCTGCTTGTTGATATTTATGTTGTTGAATGAACAATGTCTAAACATTCTGCTCTGAGCGACAAGGGTCCTGCATGTATGGTCTCCCCAGAACTGTCAGGTAGCAGGAAGCATACATTTTTATTCATTCTATTAATAAATTCTACTTGTACCATCAGTATCAGCATTGGCTGTGACATAGCTGCAGAGAGGAGTTGCCAGATAGTAGGATCCAATGCTCTTAACACATAGGTTACATAAGTATATATTAGTCTTGATGTGTTAAAGGAGTTGTAAAGCCAGAAAGTTATTTTTATCTTAATGCATTCTATGTATTAAGATAAAAAAAAAGAGTTTTTTTAGTTCAGCTGCAGGGCTGAAACAAGGGAAGACCCCTGTAAAATACCAGTGGCCCCTATGGGGGCAGCACATTAAAAAATGAATGGATTGCAAAGCACCCCCAACACATGAAAAAAATAGGTTCTGTCTGTAACCTTTCACAATTTAGGGCGACACACGTGCAAAGTTCTGTGCTGCAATGCATCGCAGTACATGTGTGTTATTTTCATACGTTACAAAAACAAAAATGTAGCTTATTAAAGTTTCATCATCAAAGTAAATGTAAAAAAAAAAAAAAGGTATTAAAAATAGTTACCTATGCGTTTAGCTTCTGTTTCAGTGCAGCTCTGGTCTCTGCTTTGGGTTCCCAGCTCCCAGCAGCTAATTCAATTACTATGTCAGTCTCTCTACATCACAGCTGAGCTAATAAGAGAATTGACAGAATCCACACAAAAGATCAGCCATTGCCGACTAGAGCACAGTAATAAACATCCGTCAATATTTAGACACAGATTAGACTGATTCAAGATATTCTAAACATTGAGAACACAGTAATAAGAATGTCAGCTGAATTCATTTAATTCAAAAAGAAAAACCCTTTATATATTTTTTTTTCTAAAGTTAAATTACTGTTGGCCAACTTTTCATGCCTTGAAGTGAGTTTGAAAAGTTTTTGACCTTGCAAGGTAAGCAACAGTCAACGTAAGACTCATTCATACTGATTCATTATGGTAATGCGCAGTAAAACTTGTGTGGTACCATGCATTATTGCACCGCACAGTAATGCATGATCCATTGTACCAATCATTTTAAATGGCACCCCAACACACTACTACAGTAGTGGGCAACCCACCCACACTGCAGTGTATCACAAATAGGGATCCGCAAATCCTAGTCTGAACCCGCATGAACTATCATGCCAAGAAGCTGTCACTGCACACAATCAAAAGCAGCCATGGCATTGCCCGCAGCCACACATATCCCAAGGAGCATGCAGGGCAGAAAATGCCTTGGCTGTTTATGTTTTGCAGTGGTAGTTTCGGTGGGATTAGACTAGGATCCAAACACACCTGAGCTCATCCCTGATCATAAGTAGAGATGAGTTTGTCAAAGGAAAAGATCCATAAGCTGAACATCATGAAGCAGACCCATGTGCAGGAAGTGAGATGAATTGCAGCCTCAGCCCAGACTCCAGCCAGACCACGCCTCCAATGCATCCCACACCGCTCCTTGGAGCTTAATCATGGGGAAACCAAGCTATTCTCTTTTGGGCATCCCTGAGGTGCAGGATGGACAATAACCAGGCTCGCAGCTCACTGGAGTAAAAAAAGTTGGAGTTTAGAGTTTTGGTTAGAGAAGTGTACAAGGACACCCGAGTTTAAGCCTTGTCAGCCTTTTCAAAATGAACAGGCAGCCTTAACATGTGCACCTTTAGTGTATGTGTAGCCAAAACCTTTTTGTTTTGTTTTTGTATGCAAGCCATTTTTTCTGCTAGAACATGGCGGAATTGAGTTCCACCACCTTTGGCACTGGTCCTGTGCTTGCCACTCACTACTGCCACCTGTAAACACAGAAGCCCAGTTTCTGTGTTTACAAGTGACAGTTCTCCTCTCCCGGCGGCTTCTCATAGAACCTTCCCTGCCCTGCACTATGAAAGCAGAGGAGGGGGGTGTACACAGCTACGCTAGTCTGGTGGTAGAAGCTCCTGCTGAAACCTGTGCCCGTAGCTTTTACTCTCCTGCTGTAAGTAAGCCCCTCTCTGTGTGTTTTCTATAATTATAATGGAGCTATGTTATTAGGCCATTATCTCTACTGCGTGTGAACAAGTGTAAACCTTTGAATATTTGCTGGGATACTGTGCAGCAGTGCAAACGAACATTCATAATTGTTACGAAAAGTTAACGAACCTAAAAGTTAAAAACCCAGGAAGTCAGCACGGCACTGGGATGGTGGGAGCCCCTCATAATGATAAATTCATCATAACAAACATTCATAATTGTTACAAAAAGTTAACAAACCTAAAAGTTAAAAACCCAGGAAGTCAGCACGGCACAGGGATGGTGGGAGCCCATCATAATGATAAATTCATCATAACAAACATTCGTAATTGTTACGAAAAGTTAGCAATTTTTATATTTCGTACAAAATTTCAGGTACAAATTACAAAATACAAATTAATTCTAATACGAAATGGAACGGAACGAAGCAAAACAATTTTATTGATGGTGCACATGTCTAATGGGGGGTATTTGGAGGTAGCTGATAGATGTGCTATGATGGGGCCCTTGCCACTACTGACATCTGTGAAATGCTTATGAGAGTACTGACCAAACACATCCCCTAAAATTTTTATAATTCCATGCATGTATGACTGTCAAGAGCATTGGGACCATACAAACAATATGTGTTTTCTCACAGTTTTTCTTATTATGTTTATCTATAGAGAGTGATTATCAATGTTTTTGCTAACTGAATTTAGGGAACAAAGTACCATTAACAACCAATTTAATTGTAGCCTCAAATTTGCCAGCAGGTGTCACTGCAGTTTGGTTCCTGGAACACAGCTTCTGGTTTCCCATAATGCCAGGAATCTGCAAGTGGCAAAACTGCCTCCATGTAAATGTAAATGCATAGAAAAGGCCAAATAATACAAAACAGGCTTACGATTTTGCAGAATGCCCCTTTAAGTTATTTTTAGGCTTACATGATGAGGATAAAAAAAAAAAAAAGTTAAAACTGAAGTTTTTCCTTAACGCCCTTTAAGATGTATGAATTGCCCAATTATGAACAGATCCATTGGCCTAGGTCGGCATTTAATAACCTGCATGATACAAACACGATCATTGTTTCAGATTCCAGCTACACTATATAATGGTGCTGATTAGTATTCAACATAATATTTTTCTGTACAAGCTGACTTTTGTCTGTCAAGCCAAAGAAATCAGGCTTTTGGAAGAGTGAAAGTTTGTTCTGGAATAAGGGGAGATATTTTTTTTTTCCTTTTTCAGAAGCTTATAAAATGCGCTTTCATTTCCAAAGTGTCTGGAACAGTAAATTTATAATGGTGGAGGATTATTTTGCCCACTCGGCGTGTTTGTTTGCATTACCTTCATGGTTATACATGGATTCTCTGAAAAGCCTTTCTGCTATCAACGGGGCTTGATAAGAGCGTAGCTGAGTATTTGGGAAAGTGACTGCACAGCCTCTAATCTGCTCCCTCTGTCAGTTCATTATTCTCCTCGCAGGCATGCTTCACTAGGCTGTCTTCAGGGTGCTTTACAAGAGCTAAATGAACCTTGTGAAATATATATATATATATATTGCGGCAACCAATCTCTGTATTTATAGGATGCGGGGATTAAAGGAACTTCTGATCCCAAGCTATTTCTTTGAGGTTTAACACTTCAAATTTAAGAAATATTTCATGTTTTTATATTAATCATTCTGTGTAGTTACAAGTCAGGAGGCGAGAATCAAGTACAGAACAGCTAGAAGATAGCAATAGGTTTCCACTTCTACACTGATGACTGACAGATAGAGCAAGACAACTATAATACATGTATGCTAACTGACATCAGATACATAGACATATACAGTAAAGAAGATCAGAACGTGGCAGACGCTCAGTCATTACAGGGAAAGAAAAGCTGCAAGCAGATAGGCCAATTCACAGCAAGTGAGACAACCAAATATTTCCTGGCGTTCAGTCTTAACTATAATTTGTTTTTAAAATTTAAATGAAAGTTGACGTGAACTAAAAAAAGTCAAGATTTTCTGCATTGTTGGGAACATCTAGAATACATTGCAATACAATACAAAACATTACATCACTTCCGAAGTTGTATTCTCTTGTACGAGAAAAGTTGTAACTTTGGTAACCTCTAGATTTTTGATATAAGACTAGCATGCAAAAGAAAAATGGATGATCATTCGTCCGATAGTCTTATCATGTGTACTAGGCATAAGAGAGTGTAATAATGGGGGGATTTCTCTTCACCTTCTGTCCCATAGCCAAAACAGGAAATCAGAGGAAATAATTTCAAAGTTGTCACCAGACCTAGAGCCCTCATTGGAAGACTACTGTTTTGGGGACAACTCAAAGTTTGGAATTTCCCTCACGGTTCTCCTTGCTGGAGAGGAAGCTGCTCTATGAGAACATGCAGTGCAAGGATCTCCCTGCTTCTGCTCCATTCATTATGTGGATCTGTACTAGTGGCACCTCTTCTGTTACTGCTTCATTACATGAATTATCAAATCACCAGGCATCAAGGGGCACCTCTGACATAAGCCCTGCTCCAACAAGATGGCAGCCTCTATGGAGACAGTGGAGTTTATTTACTAAAGCTGGAGAGTGCAAAATCAGGCTCACTTCTGCATAGAATCAGTTTCAGGTTTTACTGGCAAAGCTTAATTGAACTAAGAGATAGAGTGACTGATATGTGAGTTTAGGGCTCCTCCATTCCTGAGTAGTACATAGCAGAAAAATTATCTCCTATGGGACTTTGTTGCCGCCAAACAAAATAGTATGCAAAGAATGTTTATAAAAAGTAAATGTTTATTATGCAAATCAATAAAAAAGTACATATTAAAATCCTTTGGTCACTATAAATGCACAATAGTATACACTGCCCTCCTATGCATAGATGAAGCTCTTAAGAGGTACAGTCTGCTATTTCTTAAGGACTGGTATAGGTCCACAATACATAGGGTTGAGGTGCACTACTGCTGACTGCTGCCCTTCTGCTGCAGTAGTCCTTTATCAGTATAGGGACTGAGGTACAGTCTGCTAATCATTCACAACCTACTTGTTCCACAAAGGTCCTTATAAGGACTGGTAAGGTATAGGGTACTACAGTACATAGGGTTGAGTGAGGTGCAGTCTGCTATTCCTTAAGGACTGGTATAGGTCCACAATACATAGGGTTGAGGTGCACTACTGCTGACTGCTGCCCTTCTGCTGCAGTAGTCCTTTATCAGTATAGGGACTGAGGTACAGTCTGCTAATCATTCACAACCTACTTGTTCCACAAAGGTCCTTATAAGGACTGGTAAGGTATAGGGTACTACAGTACATAGGGTTGAGTGAGGTACAGTCTTCTATTCCTTAAGGACTGGTATAGCTCCACAATACATAGGGTTGAGGTGCACTACTGCTGACTGCTGCCCTATACTGCAGGAGTCCTTTATCAGTATAGGGACTGAGGTACAGTCTGCTAATCATTCACAACCTACTTGTTCCACAAAGGTCCTTATAAGGACTGGTAAGGTATAGGGTACTACAGTACATAGGGTTGAGTGAGGTACAGTCTGCTATTCCTTAAGGACTGGTATAGGTCCACAATACATAGGGTTGAGGTGCACTACTGCTGACTGCTGCCCTTCTGCTGCAGTAGTCCTTTATCAGTATAGGGACTGAGGTACAGTCTGCTAATCATTCACAACCTACTTGTTCCACAAAGGTCCTTATAAGGACTGGTAAGGTATAGGGTACTACAGTACATAGGGTTGAGTGAGGTACAGTCTGCTATTCCTTAAGGACTGGTATAGCTCCACAATACATAGGGTTGAGGTGCACTACTCCTGACTGCTGCCCTATACTGCAGGAGTCCTTTATCAGTATAGGGACTGAGGTACAGTCTGCTAATCATTCACAACCTACTTGTTCCACAAAGGTCCTTATAAGGACTGGTAAGGTATAGGGTACTACAGTACATAGGGTTGAGTGAGGTACAGTCTGCTATTCCTTAAGGACTGGTATAGGTCCACAATACATAGGGTTGAGGTGCACTACTGCTGACTGCTGCCCTATACTGCAGCAGTCCTTTATCAGTATAGGTACTGAGAGTTTTGTCACAGGGTCATTTAAAAAATGGCAGGCAGAGGAAGAGGCAGGCCCTTCCGCAGGGGTGGTAGGGGTAGGGCAGGAGCAACAGGCTTGAGCCAAAGTGGGAAGTTGCAGAAGGTGCGTTCAATTACTTTAAAGGACGCACCAGACTTGGTTGAGTGGCTCACTCAGCCTTACTCTTCTGCACCCTCCTCATCCTCTCGATCTGCACCCTCTTCTTCACTCTCTGCTATGTGCACCCCTAAAGACACTACCACCAACAACACCACCACCACCACATACCTTCCGCTTGAGTCACAGGAATTATTTTCTGATCCATATTAAGACATTTCTGATGCGCAGCCACTCTTGGTATTGGATCAGGAAGAGGAGGTAGCAACAACCGCCACTCAGCAGTCTGACGACAGTACCCAGATCAGCCCAAGGAGGAGGTTGGTCCCCGTTGTTGCTGCCTACTCCGAGATCTCTACTTACAGCGATGGGGAAGGTGACGACGATGATAACGTGTCTAGTGATGTCATGTGGGTGCCCACAAGAGAGGAAGAGGAGGGGAGTTCAGAGGGAGATATGGACCAGCAGATAGGGAGGAAAAGCAGGAATAAGTTACATTGCACAGGAGGGACAAAGCAGACTGCAAATGTATCAGGAGCGAGTCATCAACCATGTACGGTCACATCTGGCGCTCCCAGGACACCAGAACATGGCTCCGCAGTGTGGGCTTTTTTTAACGTGTCCGCTGCTGACAATAGCATTGCCATCTGCAATCTTTGCAGTCAACGCATTAGTCGCGGTAAGCCCAGCACTCACCTAGGGACGACCGCCTTAAGAAGGCACATGAGCAGCCATCACCGAGCCCAGTGGGAGCAACGGAACACACAAAGCCACACTCCAGGCTATCACCGTCCAGCCTCGTCTTCTACTTCTCCTTCTCCTCTCTCCTCACAATTGTCCTCCACTCCACCTTCCATCACGCCAAGCTCACGTTTTTCTGCAAAAAGGCAGGCTTCCGTGGGCCTAATGTTCGAGCATAAAAAAATGATGACGCCGGATAACCCTCTTGCCCAACGGTTGACGGCTGGCTTGTCAGAACTGATAGCCCGCCAACTACTGCCATATAAACTGGTGGACTCGGAGGCCTTTCGAAAATTTGTGGCCATTGGAACACCACAATGGAAGGTCCCAGGAAGGAAGAATTTCTCAGAGAAGGGCATCCCAGAGCTATATGGCCATGTTCAGCGGCAAGTGAATGTATCTCTGGCACACAGTGTCGGTGCCAAGATACATCTGACCACAGACACGTGGTCTAGCAAACACGGGTAGGGAAGGTATATCACTTTTACTGCCCAATGGGTGAACCTTCTGACGGCCGTCAAGCATGTAACCCGTGGCACCCGTGTAGATTTGGTTTTACCGCCACGGATTGCATGCAGGCCTGGCTCTTCTTCTCCTCCTCCTCCTCCTCCTACTCCATCCTCCTCTCTCTCCTCCTCGGCTGACTCCTCCTTTTCCGCTGCTAGCGTCTTTTTCGACATGCCAGGTGAGACGTTGCCATGCCGTGCTGCGTCTGTTGTGCCTGGAAGCCAAGAGCCACACTGGCCCGGCACTCCTTTCAGCTTTGCGTTCACAGGCAGATCAGTGGCTAACACCGCTCAATTTGACAGTTGGTAAAGTGGTGTGTGACAACGGTGCCAATCTGCTTAGCGCATTGAAACAGGGCAAAATTACGCACGTGCCATGCATGGCACACGTCTTAAACTTGGTCGTGCAGCGATTCGTTGTCAAATACCCTGGGGTCCAGGACATCTTGCGGCAGGCAAGGAAAATCTCGGCCCATTTCAGAAGATCTTACACGGCCATGGCTCGCCTTGCTGACATTCAGCGGCGACACAATCTGCCGGTCAGACGTCTTATTTGCGATTGCCCGACGCGATGGAACTCAACCTTCTATATGCTTGATAGGCTGCTCCAGCAGAAATGTGCAGTTAACGTCCACCTGTATGAACTCTGCGGCAGAACAGGTTCTGGGGAGCTGTTTTTTTTTTCACCGCGCCAGTGGCTGCTCATGAGCGACGCATGCAGACTTCTGCACCCATTTGAGGAGATCACCAAACTGGTCAGTCGCAGCCATGGCGCCATCAGTGACATGGTACCTTATGCCTTCTTTATGGAGCGTGCATTGCGTCGTGTCATTGATCAAGCTGTGGAGGAGCAGGAGCGGGAAGATGATGAAGTCGCAATGCTGGATGAATTCCCGGGGGGGGCTACTCTATCTGAGACTAGTCAACAACAGGAGTCTGAAGAGGAGTCAGAGGAGGATGGTGCCGGGGCAGATGAGGAGGAGCAAGAAGAGCATGCTTTAAACCTTTCTGGGATCCCTGTTGTTGTGCGTGGATGGGGAGAGGAGAATGAAGAGGACGACATTATCCTGGATGATGAGCAGGAGCCAGGCCACCACACTGCTTCCAGTTTAGTGCAAATGGGGGCCTTCATGCTCCAGTGTTTTAATAGGGACCCCCGTATAAAAAGCATAAGGGTCAAGGACCAGTACTGGGTGGCAACGTACTTAGACCCGGTACAAACACAAAATGGTGGAAATGTTACCGCCGTCACAGAGGGCTGTCAGAATGGAGCACTTCCAGGCCTTGCTTCGAGAAATGCTGCATTCTGCTTTTGCGTGCGCTGGCAGAGGAGCAATTCCCACTCCCAGAGAAGGAGTTGCGGGTATCAATCCAACAGCGCCTGCAAGAAGAGGCCGGTTTGAAGATGTGTTGGTGACTTCGGATATGAGGTCATTCTTTCAGCCGACCCATCGACAGATGTCATCCGGATCCAGCATCAGGGAATGCCTAGACCGCCAGGTGTCCGACTACATCGGGTTAACGGCCTATGTGGATGCTCTGAGGAGTGATGAACCCCTGGACTACTGGGTGGGCAGGCTTGACCTCTGGCCAGAGCTTGCCCAATTTGCAATCGAACTGTTGGCTTGCCCCTCGTCCAGTGTCCTGTCCGAAAGGACGTTCAGCGCAGCAGGGGGGATCGTGACCGATAAGCGTACTCGCCTAGCTCATGACAGTGTTAACTACCTCACATTTCTAAAAATGAATGAGGCATGGATCTCGGAGGAATTCAACACATGTGACCAGTAGACCATGTATATGTCTATAAACAATTTTTTTAATCGAGCACACAGACCTTCTTTCTTCATTTGGCTCACTTCCTTGTCCAAAAAAAGCACACTGTACTATATGCCCGTACCCTCCTGTTTGAAGAGGTTGAGCGGTGTCATATTTCTACTGGGGCTGCTTATTATGAGGGGCTCCCACCATCCCTGTGCTGTGCTGACTTCCTCCAGGGGCTGCTTATTATGAGAGACTCCCACCATCCCTGTGCTGTGCTGACTTCCTCCTGGGGCTGTACCTCTGCTGTGCATATTATGAGGGGCTCCCACCATCCCTGTGCTATGCTCATTATGAGGGGCTCCCACCATCCCTGTGCTGTGCTGACTTCCTCCTGGGGCTGCTTACGGTGCAGGTGTCAGTGCTCTCTATCACGGTGCTGGTGTCAGTGCTGTATATCACGGTGCTGGTGTCAGTGCTTTATGTCAGGCTGCTTATGTCAGTGCTCTCTATCACGGTGCTGGTGTCAGATCACACTATCACGGTGCAGGTGTCATTGCTGTATGTCACGCTGCTGATGTCAGTGCTCTCTATCATGGTGCTGGTGTCAGTGCTGTATATCACGGTGCTGGTGTCAGTGCTGTATATCACCCTGCTGATGTCAGTACTCTCTATCACGGTGCTGGTGTCAGATCACTCTATCACGGTGCAGGTGTCATTGCTGTATGTCACGTTGCTGATGTCAGTGCTGTATATCACGGTGCTGGTGTCAGATGACTCTATCACGGTGCAGGTGTCATTGCTGTATGTCACGCTGATAATGTCAGTGCTCTCTATCATGGTGCTGGTGTCAGTGCTGTATATCAGGGTGCTGGTGTCAGTGCTGTATATCACCCTGCTGATGTCAGTACTCTCTATCACGGTGCTGGTGTCAGATCACTCTATCACGGTGCAGGTGTCATTGCTGTATGTCACGTTGCTGATGTCAGTGCTGTATATCACGGTGCTGGTGTCAGATGACTCTATCACGGTGCAGGTGTCATTGCTGTATGTCATGCTGCTGGTGATCATCTCCTGCACCCTCTTCTTTGCCTACCCTGACCTTCCCTCTCCTCCATTGCCTTCATGCGCTCCACAGTCCTGAATTGTCACAACAATTTCACATATAAAAAAAGAATGCTTGTAGTTGTCGATCCCAGATTCACCTCATACATGTGTTATGTCATTGGCCATGTGGTGGGACTATGTTTGCACAGCTAGTAATTATTTTGTGGCTGCAAATTTGACCTGTAGGTTTGCAAAGTTCGCCTCCCATTGAAGTCAATGGGGCCCGCCGCGAACGTTATGGTTCGCGAACTATCGGCCGCGTTCACGAAACATCCCGTCGGAAGTTCGTCCATCACTATTTATCACTATCAGTCATTTAGGACAACATTGGATCATTCAGAGATCCTTGCTGAACTTCTGGAGTGAGTTTGCTGCACTGAAAGTAAAGGGGCCGAATAATTTTGCACGCACCACTTTTCAGTTTTTTATTTGCTAAAAAAGTTTAAATTATCCAATAGTTTTCGTTCCACTTCACAATTGTGTCCCACTTGTTGGTGATTCTTCACAAAAAATTAACATTTTATATCTTTATGTTTGAAGCCTGAAATGTGGCAAAAGGTTGAAAAGTTCAAGGGGGCCGAATACTTTCGCAAGGCACTGTATATTACTCAAGACATACCTAACCCCTGTCCAGATATCCCAATATAAGTCTACACATAGTCCAGCATGTCCCCGATGCGAGGCACACATAGGCATCTTTTACCGCCTCATACAGACTTGTCCTATTGTAAAAACCTACTGAAATCGAATTGTTTGTTTCCTGCATGATCACATGGGATCCCCCCTTTCTCTAGACCCAAAAGCATATCTACTAAGGCTCCCCGCAGACCCTGATAAATTTCAAACCTGGTTTCTACATGAAACATTGTTTACAGCCTGCAAGCTGATTGCGAAACACTGGATGCAGACTACCCCCGTACACTGGTGTCCTGGATACGAGGGGTGAAGAAGCTAATTTACAAGCATAGAGGGTGTCCCACTAAATATAATAAAATATGGGGCAGCTGGCTAGCAATACCAGATATGTGTATCTGATTGACTTATCATTGTATGTCATGGGGTGACTATATGGGTTTTGTAAGACTTGATAGTATACTATGCTATCAAGATGATATCCTGTGTCATTTCCTGTTCTCCTTTCCTATTTATAATACTCTGTAAAAATTGTTTTTATGTTTAATTGACTACTGTGACACTGTAATATAGATTTGTTTATTACCTGTGTACATTGCAACAAACCAATTCTGTTTCAATAAGGTTGTTTTTGAATGTGAAAGACTTGGCAGATCATATTACTTTTTAGAAAATGCTCAGGTTGTGCAAATATTGATATTTTATACTATTCTATGCGTCTGGTTTTGGATACAAGTGTTTTTTGGCACGACCCAGAACACTTATGTAGACTTATGTAGACTTCTGATATTGTCTTTATTGATCTGCATACCTATTCTTGATTTCCGTGTCTGTTTTGAGGCTAGAGAAGCTTGGGAAACTAGCATTTTTAGAAAGAAGTCAGCGATGTCAGCACTTTTTTGTCATAACAAATGTATTTTGAGTTGTCCAAGGAGATCAGAACAGCCACAAAAATGTCTGATTCCATCATTATCAACTGGGATAGGCATAACTTGGTTGTCTAAAGAGCAACTCCAATTTCATGGGAAAAAAATGTGCGTGTGTGTGTGTGTGTGTGTGTGTGTGTGTGTGTGTGTGTGTGTGTGTGTGTGTGTGTGTGTGTGTGTATATATACATATATATATATATATATACACACACACAAGCCACATAGTAATTAAATGTTATTAAAAATGACCTTTTCTTTTCAATTTGCAGGTCTGTAATTTTCTATTGTACACAGCTGGTGTACAGAACTTCCCCAGAAATGTAATTTCCTGCTGTGATGGACCCCAGCACTCATGAGGAGTATGTCCATCATATAAACGTAACTTGTTCAGTAGCAGAATAATGCAAGGTCCCGTAGCTCACATTTTCCAAAAACTTGTAGAAAAAAATAACATGTTTTGTGAATTTTGTGAAAAAAAATCTTGATTTTGCAAAGAAAAGTGTGAAAAAATTACAACTTCAAAAAACTCACCATGCCTCTTACTAAATACCTTGGAATGTCTACTTTCCAAAAAGGAGTCATTTGGGGGTATTTGTACTTTCCTGGTTTGTTAGGAAGAAATGAGATCAGTACTCAGTTGTGATCAATTTTCAGAGATTGGCACCATAGCTTGTGGACTCTATAACTTTCACAAAGACCAAATAATATACACTCATTTGGGTTATTTTTACCAAAGATATGTAGTAGTATATATTTTGGCCAAAATATATGAAGAAAAATTACTAATTTGCAAAATTTTATAACAGAAACTAAGAAAAATGCATTTTTTTACAGAATTTTCTGTCTTTTTTCTTTTATAGTGCAAAAAATAAAAAACCCAGCGGTGATTAAATACCACCAAAAGAAAACTCTGTTTGTGTGCCCAATGGGTAAGTGGTTAAAGTGGATGTCATATATATATATTGTATATAAAAAAATATTTTTTCTTTTATAGCGCAAAAAATAACAAAAAAAAATGGTGATTAGATACCACCAAAAGAAAGCTCTGTTTGTGTGAAAAAAAGGACAAAAATTGCATATGGGTACAGTGTTGCATGACTGATTAATTGTCATTCAAAATGTGAGAGCGTCGAAAACTGAAAATTGGTCTGGTTAGGAAGGGGGTTTAAGTGCCCAATGGGTAAGTGGTTAAAGTGGATGTAAACTCAATTTATGAAATTTGAACTGCGCAAATCTATCTGCAGTGTTTTCGTCATCTTTCTTCAAAGCACTATGTCCCGTATCTGTCTCCTGGTTTGTTCTTCTGTTATCAGCCCGATACCGTTTGACAAGCTCTCCGAGATGGGAGCCTGATGTCGGCGGAGGTTGCTATAAATAGATTAGCACACAGCAACCTCGACATGTGTGGGGAGGGGGTGTGTGCCTTTGCTCCAATCAGCTGTCTCACAGTGTATAGCAATAATCCACCCCTACAGATGAATCAGGAAGAGAAAATTCTAATAGGATGTGCACTTTCTAAACAGTATATAAAGCTGAAGACAGCAGATATACATGTAAATCTTATGTAGGGAAATTAGTTTCATCTCTGTATCATCTGAGACTGTTCACATCACTGGGTATATGTGAGGGTTTATATCCACTTTAACCACTTGCTGACCAGCGCACGCCGATGTACGTCGACAGAATGGCACGGGCAGGCAAATGGGCGTACATGTACGTCCCTTTAAATTTGCTGCCCTGCCATCGGGAGCGTGCCGCCAATGGCGCGCTCCCGCGCTGGTCGAGACCCCCGTGAGTCCGGTCGCGGGACCCGCGGACTCGATCGCCGTGGGCATACCCGCGATCGTCTCATGGAGCGGCCAAATGAAGAAATGCCGTTGTAAACAGCATTTCTCCATTCTGCCTAGCAACTAGTGACGCTGATCTCTGCTCCATGTGATTGGAGCAGACATCAGTGTTCACTAAATGAAAGCCCAACCCCCCCACAGTTAGTAACACACCCCTAGGAACACTTAACCCCTACACTGCCACCCACTGGTTAACCCCTTCACTGCCAGTGTCATTTACACAGGAATCACTGCATTTATATAGCAGTGATTACTGTATAAATGACAATGGTCCCAAAAATGTGTCAAAAATGTCCGATGGGTCCCCCACAATGTCGCAGTCACAATAAAAATCGCTGATCGCCGCCATTACTAGTAAAAAAAAATAATAAAAAATTATTAATAAAAATGCTATAAAACTATCCCTATTTTGTAAACGCTATAACTTTTGCGCAAACCAATCAATAATTGCTTATTGCGATTTTTTTTACCAAAAATATGTAGAAGAATACGTATCGGCCTAAACTGAGGGAAAAAATTTTTTTTTTATATATTTTTGGGGGATATTTATTATAACAAAAAGTAAAAAATAATGCGTTTTTTTCAAAATTGTCGCTCTATTTTTGTTTATAGCGCAAAAAATAAAAACTGCAGGGGTGATCAAATACCACCAAAAGAAAGCTCTATTTGTGGGAAAAAAAGGACGTCAATTTTGTTTGGGAGCCACGTAGCACGACCGCGCAATTGTCAGTTAAAGCGACGCAGTGCCGAATCGCAAAAAGTGGTCTGGTCTTTGACCAGCAAATTGGTCCGGTCTGAAAGTGGTTAAGGACCAAGCCTATTTCTGACACTTGTTAAAATCTGTATTTTTTTTCTAGAAAATTACTTAGAACCCCCAAACATTATATATACACCGTATTTGCGCAGCAGTCTTACAAACACAATTTTTTGGGAAAAAATACACTTTTTTTAAATAAATAAGAAAACAGTAAATTTAGCCCATTTTTTTCCTATAATCTGTAAGATAATGTTATGCCGAGTAAATTGATACCTAACATGTCATGCTTTAAAACTGTGCATGCTTGTGGAATGGTGATAAACTTTGGTACTTAAAAATCTCAATAGGCAATGCTTTAAAAATTATTGCTCTCGCTCTAATGATTGTGGTGATACCTCACATGTCTGGTTTTAACACCGTTTACATATGTGGATGCAACTTGCGTATGCGATCACTTTTTATTTTTTATTATTTTTTTTTATTACTTTTATTCCTATTACAGGGAATGTAAACATCCCTTGTAATAGACATAAGCAAGACAGGGCCTCTTTAATGTGAGATCTGGGGTCAAAAAGATCTCAGATCTCACATTTACACTTAAAAGCAGTAAAATCATTTAAAAAAAATATTTTTTTCCCCCTTTATTGCCGGAGGGCGGAAGTGACCTTTGAGGTCGCTCCAATCCTCCAAGGGCATAGAGGCGAGTGGGGGCCATCTTGCCTTAACTTGACTTCCTGCCCATCAGGTAATCGGATCATTTCCGCGACTACCGACTGCTCCGGTAACCAACGGAAATGACCGGGAAGCGGCGGGAGGAGGGGTCACCTCTCCCGCTGCCCATAAAAGTGATCCTGTGACAAATTTGCCGCTGAGATCACTTTTATGTTAAAGCGCAACGCTCAACCCTGTTATTTTAGGTCAAAGTAGCAATGTATATCCACGGGAGTCCTTAAGTGGTTGTAAACCCACAGAAAACCTGCAAAACAAAGGCATAATGAGTTAGTATGCATAGCATACTAGCACATTATGAAATACTCACCTTAGATCGAAGCCCCCATAGCGGTCCCCATACACCGGCTGGCGACATCGCTCCTGGAGTTACTTCTGGGTATAGCGGGCTCCGGCGCTGTGATTGGCCGGAGACGTGATTACATCACTATTGCGCATGCACGCGGGAGCCGTTGACAACGGCACACTAGCTGAAGCAACGGCAAGAATGTGCCCTTGCTTCAGTGCGCATGTCCCGATGACATTGCACATGCTGATACAGGGGATATCTCCTAAACTGTTCAGGTTTAGGAGCTATCTGGGGTAGTTACAGGTAAGCCTTATTATAGGCTTACCTGTAGTAAAAAGTGGTCTGTAAGGGTTTACAACCACTTTAAGGGATATTGTTGATAAATATTTCTGTCCCATTTGAAGGAGCCTCTCCAACCCATTGTGCAGGAGGACCACCATTAGTGATGGCCAAACGGTTCGCCCGGCGGTCGTTTCGTGGCGAATTTCGGCTGTTCGCGGTCCGCCCGTTCGGCGGACTATTGGCGCCGTTCGCCCGGCGGACTTCCGTGTTTACTGTGTAAAAGAACTTTGACCTATGATGACACATCCATCATGGGGTACAGGACAGCCAATTGAGACAGGGGGGATCGTGACCAATAAGCGTACTCGCCTAGCTCACGACAGTGTTAACTACCTCACATTTCTAAAAATTAATTGAGGCATGGATCTCGGAGGAATTCAACACATGTGACCAGTAGACCATGTATATGTCTATAAACAATTTTTTTAATCGAGCACAGAGACCTTCTTTCTTCATTTGGCTCACTTCCTTGTCCAAAAAAAGCACACAGTACTATATGCCCGTACTCTCCTCTTTGAAGAGGTTGAGCGGTGTCATATTTCTACTGGGGCTGCTTATTATGAGGGGCTCCCACCATCCCTGTGCTGTGCTGACATCCTCCTGGGGCTGTACCTCTGATGTGCATATTATGAGGGGCTCCCACCATCCCTGTGCTGTGCTGACTTCCTCCTGGGGCTGTACCTCTGCTGTGCATATTTTGAGGTGCTCCCACCATCCCTGTGCTATGCTCATTATGAGGGGCTCCCACCATCCCTGTGCTGTGCTGACTTCCTCCTGGGGCTGCTTATTATTAGGGGCTCCCACCATCCCTGTGCTATGCTGACATCCTCCTGGGGCTGCTTATTATGAGGGGCTCCCACCATCCCTGTGCTATGCTGACATCCTCCTGGGGCTGCTTATTATGAGGGGCTCCCACCATCCCTGTGCTATGCTCATTATGAGGGGCTCCCACCATCCCTGTGCTATGCTCATTATGAGGGGCTCCCACCATCCCTGTGCTATGCTGACTTCCTCCTGGGGCTGCTTACGGTGCAGGTGTCAGTGCTGTATATCACGGTGCTGATGTCAGTACTCTTTATCACGGTGCTGCTGTCAGTGCTGTATATCACGGTGCTGGTGTTAGTGCTTTATGTCACGCTGCTGATGTCAGTGCTCTCTATCACGGTGCTGTTGTCAGATGACTCTATCACGGTGCAGGTGTCATTGCTGTATGTCATGCTGCTGATGTCAGTGCTCTCTATCATGGTGCTGCTGTCAGTGCTGCATTTCACGGTGCTGGTGTTAGTGCTTTATGTCACGCTGCTGATGTCAGTGCTCTCTATCAAGGTGCTGTTGTCAGATGACTATCACGGTGCAGGTGTCATTGCTGTATGTCACGCTGCTGATGTCAGTGCTCTCTATCACGGTGCTGCTGTTAGTGCTGTATATCACGGTGCTGGTTTTAGTGCTTTATGTCACGCTGCTGATGTCAGTGCTCTCTATCACGGTGCTGCTGTCAGTGCTGTATATCAAGGTGCTGGTGTTAGTGCTTTATGTCACGCTGCTGATGTCAGTGCTCTCTATCACGGTGCTGTTGTCAGATGACTCTATCACGGTGCAGGTGTCATTGCTGTATGTCACGCTGCTGGTGATCATCTCCTGCACCCTCTTCTTTGCCTACCCTGGTCCCTGACCTTCCCTCTCCTCCATTGCCTTCATGCGCTCCACAGTTCTGAATTGTCACAACAATTTCCCATATAAAAAAAAGAATGCTTGTAGTTGTCGATCCCAGATTCACCTCATACATGTGTTATGTCATTGGCCATGTGGTGGGACTATGTTTGCACAGCTATTAATTATTTTGTGGCTGCAAATTTGACCTGTAGGTTTGCGAAGTTTGCCTCCCATTGAAGTCAATGGGGCCCGCCGCGAACGTTCCGGTTCGCGAACTATCGGCCGCGTTCGCGGTCCGCGTTCGCGAAACGTCCCATCGGAAGTTCGTCCATCACTAACCACCATATTCCCTCTGACCGTTAACTTGTACAAGATTAATATTCCCTCTTTCCGTCCACTCCAGAAGGGAAGCTTTATTATCCATATTCAGAGAAGTAATCCAAACCACACTCTGTGTCCATTACGTTGTTGTTCAACATTATAGAATGATCTTCTCTCTCCATGGGCCATAATCAGTGGGTAGGAGGCTTGCCCCTAGTCCTATTCAAAAGCCCCTGTACTGGTTGAGTCTGTCCCATCTGCTTGTTTGGCTGGCCCACTAATTTTCCCAAAAGTGTGCAATGACATAGAAGTCAGATTTTATGCATCCTCTGTAACAAAAATGTCATTTTTGATGAGATAATGCCAAAGAGGCATAGGCGTGCACACAGGGTGTGCCAGTGTGCCTGGACACACCCTAATCACCTAGTGCACATTATCATTAGCACTCTGTGTGCAGGCGGGGAGATGGGAAAGATCTCCCTCTTATTGGCTCTGCCATAAGGGACGAGCTTACGTACTTCTCTTTCACTGTACCATGTGTGTTTGAGCTTTGGGGTGCACACCCTAATGCTATAGGCTGCGCACGTCTATGCAAAGAGGTAATAATTTCTAAAGAGAAGCAGACCCTGCAACTTTCCACATTAGACCTCTTCAAGTACATCAGCTGATTATTAATGAAAAAGTCACTCCCATTCAGAATCAGTATGCAAAGACACATAGTGGAAGAAAGAGATATTTCTTCACTCCTGTGCATGCACACGGGAGCCGTTGGTAACGGCATGCTAGCTGAAGCAATGGCAAGAACGTGCCATTGCTTCAGTGCACATGTCCTGATGACATTGGCACATGCTGATACAGTTGTCTGTAAGGGTTTACAACCACTTTAATGGATATTGTTTATAAATATTTCTGTCCCATTTGAAGGAGCCTCTCCAACCCATACTGCAGGAGGACCACCATATTCCCCCTGACCATAAACTTGTACAAGATTAATATTTTCACTGTACCAGCAGGGAAATCAATGTGTGGGGTCATATACATGTAGACACACATGCATGAGCTTTGGGGTGCACACCCTAATGCAATAGGCTGCGCACACCTATGCAAAGAGATAATCATTTCTAAAGAGAAGCAGACCCTGCAACTTTCCACATTAGACCTCTTCAAGTGCATCAGCTGATTATTAATGAAAAAGTCACTCCCATTCAGAATCAGTATTCAAAGACACACAGTGGAAGAAAGAGATATTTCTTCAGAGCAGACACAGGTAGAATTCTGCAAGAAAGTTTGTTATGATCCTTGAAATGTACATTGATCCCCCAGAGGGAATTATTTTTTTATGGACAAAAGTGGAGATATTCTTTTAAATGACTTAAAACCACTCTGTACTGTAATAAAAAAAAAGAAGTTCTCCACACAGACATACCTACAAAAACGTACCTTATCTGCTGCCTACACCACCGGAATGCCACTCTGTTTAGCAGAAATCAGACTTTTAAACCAAATCTGTTATACAAAAAGTTTTGCAAAGTTTTGTGTTTGGGGAACGTTTCATGTGACAGAGTCACTTTAAACACATACAGAAAATATTCCAAATAAGCGCTTGAAAAATTCATTCTAACTTGAGTCTCCCTGGGATCCCAAGAATGTAGTGGTCCTAATCAAGTGTCCTCTCGCTTTTCCTGCTGCCAAAAACATATGCTTGTTGGTGGGGAAATTCATGTGCCTTGTTGTTGAAACCACACACATTAAACTTCCTTACAGGAAGTAATATTTCAGCTCGAAAATTTGCCAGGAATCAATGATTGATTTCTATTCTTTAGACTCTTACGTTCAGCCTATGCTGTGTTCGTTTACATTGTGTATAATATAAAAATGTAAGCAGATGTCACTGAGTCAGATGGAAAACCATTATTAGATAATTAGGATAAAATATGGTTGCAAAAATAGTCTGAGTGATTTCTGTGTACAGCCTGTTATTGATGTAATAAAACCAATGCACAGTATTTGTTAAATACATCCATCTGTGTTTACCCGATGTATGTTCTCTTATGAAGAGCTTTGGAATCATTCATATTATTCAAAGACCACCTACACACAAAGGGAACTGGCACACACTAAAAATGCATAGTAATATGGTTTGCAAAATGCATTTTCAGCCTTATCCAAACTATAAATGAAATGTAGCTTTTTGTAGTACAATTACTATATAAAAACAATTTGTCCTTACAAATTAAACTCGTTAAAGCAGGAGTAAACTCGCTGAAGTGTTTTTTTTTTTGACCTGCAAAGGAAAAGGCATAATGAGCTAGTATGCACCGCATACTAGCTCATTATGAAATACTTACCTTAGAACGAGACCCCGACATCTGGCCCGATCCACGCCGAGGGAGCTGACATGCTCCCTCGGCGTGTCTTCCGGGTATCGCGGCTCCGGCACTGTGAGTGGCCGGAGCCACGATATATTAACTCCTGGCGCTTGTGCGCGGGAGATCTCTTTCCGGCAGGGTCCGGCGTCTGCTGGACTTTCAGCCGAGAATCCCCTGTGCGCATGCGCCGCTGCAGTCAGCGGCGCATTGCGAGGGGAATATCTCCTAAACCGTACAGGTTTAGGGGATATTTTTTTTACCTACAGGTAAGCCTTATTATAGGCTTACCTGTAGGTAAAAGTTAAAAAAATGATTATACAACCACTTTAAGCTGCTTATTTTACCTGCTGGGGGAATTTAATTTTTTAAATCTTAAAGTGGAGTCCTGCCTTGGAATTTTTTTAAGTCAGCAGCTACAAATACTGTAGCTGCTGACTTTTAATATATGGACACTTACCTGTCCAGGGATCCCACGATGTCAGCAGCCAAAGCCGATCTTCGGATCAACTCCCGGGCACTGCCACCACCATTCCTGGTAAGGGAACTAGGCAGTGAAGACTTTTGGCTTTACTCCTGATTACCTACTGCACATGTGCGAGTCGTGCTGCGCATTCTGAATGGCCCCTGCTGTCTTCTGGGACCTGTGTGTCTCCCAGAAGACAGTGGGGGGGAAAGAGGAGGGGTCGGACATAGCGTAGTTTGCTGCACAATGCGTGTCGCTCTTTCACTGAAAGTGAGAGCATATACTTGTATTTAACAGATATCTGCACCCCCTTCCCCCCTGAAAGGTGCCAAATGTGACACCGGATGGGAGGGGGAGGAATCCGATCAGCGGAAGTTCCATTTCTGGGTGGAACTCAGCTTTAAAGTAGTTGATCAATCTATATATACTTATTTCATGGTAGGCAAATAAAAGGAAACAATCAACATAATTATTATAGGGTTTGCCTGTGTGGATGGTGGTTGTTCTAGAGGACAGTATCTATAGCAGAACTGTTTAAACTAACTGATACATTTTAAGACATGTTTCAAATTTTTCTTTTTTTTTTTCTTTTATCAGTCTTCTTTCTGACCTTTCTCGTCCTTTAATAATGAAGAGCCAATACATGGTCCCTGGTCCTTCTGTAACAGTTTATTAACAAAATGACAAAACTGCTAACGCTTTTCAACAGGTGGGAACTTAGTCATAGCTACGACTAAGGCTACATTGGGCGAAACGTGTTATTAGTTTTGTCATTAACAGATTTTAGCAGATTGTAAATAAACTGTCATTGAAGGGCCAGGAACCGATTGGTAGGTTTTTTGCATTGTTTTCTTGCTGACGGGTTGCAGGTGTCTGAACTGTGCACCTGTGTACCACGTTGATTATATTGGGTGGAGAAGGTTGAGTGCTCGCATGTCTTGTGTTTCTTCCTCATCCTTTCTATTGAAAGCTTTACCTCTCTTTTTAATATTTAGAGGGTTAATATATTTTAAAAATTTTATAGAAGTATGTACATGTGCAGTTAAAAGATTTTATTGCTCTTCATACCTTATTGACTAATAATGTGTGTTAAATACACTTGTTCCTTGTTCATTCATTTTTGGAAAGCAGACTGGGGAATAAATATTTTGAGAGAACATCCTGGAAATTCAGTCAAGAAATCCTAACTGGGAGAACTAGCAAAAATGTATGCCTTGTATACACGGTCGGAAATTCAGCCGGAAAATGTCTGATCGGATTATATTGTCAGAAAATCCTATGTGGGACTTTTTCTGTCAGAAATTTTGACAGAAAAAATTTGAGAGCAGGATCTAAAATTTTCCGACAAAAAAATCTGATTGGACTTTTTCCGATCGTTTGTAGAGAATTCCGATCGGACAAAGTGACACGCATGCTCAGATCAAATTATGAGACCAAAGCTATTAACTACTAGCCTCAACATAGTGCCGTCGTAACGAACGAACGGCATCACGTTCAGAACGATCGAATTTTCTGACAACTTTGTCTGACCGTGTGTATGCAACACCAGTTTTGGATTTTGTGGTCGGAATGTCCGACCTTGTGTACAAGGCATTAGGAGACAGCAGTAGTAAGGAAATGTAAAGCCCCATACACACTATCAGATTTACTGTTGATTTTTGTCTTCAGATTTACCAAAACCATGTAGTGCAAGGGCCTGCCTGATTGCATACAAATTGAAACTCCTAAGGTTTGACCTCATATTATATGGTTTTGGTAATTCTGAAGGAAAAAATCAGCAGAAAATCTGTGTGTATGGGGCTTAAAAGGTTGTGTTTCTTTGCATGTGTATGTTTAGGAAACCTTGTACCCAGCTAGGGACATTCAAATATTTACAGTATACAGTGCCTTGAAAAAGTATTCATACCCCTTGAAATTTTGTTGTGTTACAACCAAAAACGTAAATGTATTTTATTGGGATTTTATGTGATAGACCAACACAAAGTGGCACATTATTGTGAAGTGTAAGGAAAATGATAAATGGTTTTCAAAATTGTTTACAAATAAATATATGAAAAGTGTGGAGTGCATTTGTATTCATACCCCCCCCCCCCCCCCCCCCGAGTCAATACTTTGTAGAACCACCTTTCTTTGCAATTACAGCTGCAAGTCTTTTTGGGTATGTCTCTACCAGCTTTGCACATATAGAAAATGAAATCTTTGCTCATTCTTCTTTGCAAAATAGCTCAAGCTCTGCCAGATTGGATAGAGAGCGCCTGTGAACAGCAATTTTCAAGTCTTGCCACAGATTCTCAATTAGATTTAAGTCTGGACTTTGGTTGGGTCATTCTAACACATGAATATGCTTTGATTTAAACCATTCTAGCTCTGGCTGTTTGTTTAGGGTCATTGTCCTGCTGGAAGGTGAGCCTCCGCACCAATCTTAAGTATTTGGCAGACTCTAAGGCCTCTTTCACACGGGGCGGATCAGTAAAGATCCGCCCCGTGATGATCCGCTCGCTCAGCGGGGATCGCTCCGTTGTCCCCGCTGAGCCGGCTGCGGACAGGGCGGTCTCCGCACACTGTGCAGGGACCGCCCTGTCAGCTCTCCGCTCTCCTCTATGGGGATCGGACGAGCACGGACCGTGTGTCCGTGTTCATCCGATCCGCTCTGCAGACGGACAGAAAAATAGGATTTTCCTCCGTCTGCAGAATCGGACATTTGCGGAGGCGGACAATAGCGGGTGTCTGCGGATGCTCATCCGCAGACACCCGCTATCCCATAGGGATGAATGGATGTCCGTATTTCATCCGCAAACGGATGGATGAAAAACGGACATACCATCAGCATGTGTGAAAGGGGCCTAACAGGTTTTCTTCTAAGATTGCCCTGTATTTGGCTCCATCCATCTTCCCATCAACTCTGACCAGCTTCCCTGTCCCTGCTTAAGAAAAGCATCCCCACAACATGATGCTGTCACCACCATGGTGTGTTCTGGGTGATGTGCAGTATTAGTTTTCCGCCACACATAGCATTTTGCTTTTAGGCCAAAAAGTTAAATTTTGGTCTCATCTGACCAGAGCCCCTTCTTCCACATGTTTGCTGTGTCCCCCACATGGCTTTTTGCTAACTGAAAATTTGACTTCTTATGACTTTCTTCAACAATGGCTTTCTTCTTGTCACTCTTTCCTAAATGCCAGATTTGTGAAGTGCACGACTAATAGTTGTCCTGTGGACAGATTCTCCCACCTGAGCTGTGGATCTCTGCAGCTCCTCCAGAGATACCATGAGCCTCTTGGCTGTTTCCCTGATTTAATGCAGTTTTACCACGCTTTTTCCATTTTCGGATGATGAATTCAACAGTGCTCTGTGAGATGTTCAAAGCTTGGGATATTTTTTATACCCTAACCCTACTTTAAACTTCTCCACATCTTTATCCCTGACCTGTCTGGTGTGTTCCTTGGCCTTCATTATGCTGTTTGTTCACTAAAGTTCTCTGAAAAACCTACAAGGGTTTCACAGAACAGCTGTATTTATACTGAGATTAACCACTAAAGGATCGGAAGGATTTTGCCCCTTAAAGATCAGGCAATTTTTAGCGATATGGCACTGCGTCACTTTAACTGTCAATTTGCGCGGTCATGCGACGTTGTACAGAAACAAAATTTATGTCCTCTTTTCCCTACAAATAGAGCTTTCTTTTGGTGATATTTGATCACCTCTGCAGTTTTGTATTGTTTGCGCTATAAACAAAAAATGTCAATTTTGAAAAAAAAAACTATATTTTTTAGTTTTAGCTATAATAAATATCCCAAAAAAATAAAATCCCTTCATCAGTTTAGGCCAATATGTATTCTTCTACATATTTTTGGTAAAAAAAATCGCAATAAGCATATATTGATTGCACAAAAGTTATAGCGTCTACAAAATAGAGGATATATTTATGGCATTTTTTTTTTTTTTTTTTACTAGTGATAGCGGTGATCAGCGATTTTTAGCAGGACTGTGACATTGCGGCCAACAGATCAGACACTTTTTACACTTTTTTGGGACCATTGACATTTATATATCGATCAGACCTAAAAATAGCAACATTACTGTATAAATGTCACTGGCAGTGAAGGGGTTAACACTTGGGGCGATCAAGGGGTTAAGTGTTCCCTAGCGAGGTGTTTCTAACTGGGGGCGGGAGTGGACTGACTAGGCGTAGAGAGAGATCGCTGTTCCTGATAACTGATCATTTGTTTACATTGACAGATCCCAGTTCTGGCTCTCTGAGGAGTGACCGTGGGTCACCGGCAGACATCGCGGCTGCCGGCCCCACACAGCGGCTCCGGCAGCACGCCGTGGGCACGTACCCCCTAGGGCTCATAAAGCAGCCGACGTACACCCACGACGATTTGTGCAGCCGCGCTAACCTGTCGCTGTATAATGATGACGGCTGGTCGGCAAGCGGTTAAATTACACACAGGTGGACTCTATTTACTAATTAGGTGACTTCTGAAGGCAATTGGTTCCACTAGATTTTAGTTAGGGGTATCAGAATAAAGAGGCTGAATACAAATGTACGCCACACTTTTCAGATATTTATTTATAAAAAAAATTGAAAACCATTTGTCATTTTTCTTCGACTTCACAATTATGTGTCCTAATAAAATACATTTTTGGTTGTAACATGACAAAATGTGGAAAATTTCAAGGGGTATGAATATTTTTTCAAGCACTGTATATTGCTGACAAGCAGTAAAATAGTGTCAATCTGCAGGCACTGTGGAAAAATGCATCCTCAAGATTTGCAACAGAGGCCCTGAAATCACAACTCATCTCCCCTTATTTTCACTTCCATGTTACTTTTTTCTTAGTAACAAAGCACAGTTATTGTGTCACTTCTCTGTCTCAATGCAAGTGTATCCATCAGTTTAACCAGGGGTGCAGGTGGCTTTTCCAGCAACAGTTTTTTGGGTATTAACTATTTTTTGTCAGATATACAAATTGCCAATAAATGAGTCTATAAATCTGCAATTAACATAGTGAAACTAGGGGAAATCCTTTACTCCACAGCAAGAAATCAAATATGATGTCAGTGAGTCACATCAAGCAAAGCAGCAAGAGGCCGACCTTAACCCCAGTGCTACAAGCAAGAAAAATCTGACCGAGATCCAGGTTATCGCGCTCCAACCAAACCTTCTATACACAGCCTTCACACAAGCATCAAACACTTGCTTTCACTCCAATGAGTATGAAACAAGCTGGCACAAACCACCATGTCATTAGCGCCTCCTTCTTAGGAGTACTAGAGAGGAGACTATGTTTTCCTTGTACTCAGGCCTCGTTTTCATTCCCACTCCGTACCGGAAGTGATGTTTACTCACTTCCGGCTCCGGTGTGTTCGTAGATGTGCACTTCCGGTTCCGGGTCACCATTTGCAAAAGTGTTTTTGACATCCCTCTATGTCCATTTGTAAGCCCAAATAGTTAAAGACTCATATAGGTTGGCCCCCTTTGGTTATTTAATACATCATCACACGAAGCAGGTTCGTTTCCACCCCTTTTTTTCTATACATCAATGTGAATGGGTGGAACGCATCTGTTGTGAGGCGTGGAATGCACGCCAGGCCGCCATTTTTACCTATACCGGAAGTGGGATTATTACCACTTCCAATCATGAATTTCAGGCTCAAATGGATTTGACACATGGGTGGAACGCATAATAACCGAGGCGTGGAACGCACGCCCGTCCGCCATCTTGGATATACCGGAAGTGGGCATAATTGCGACACATGGGGGAATGGCATCACTTTATTGTGTGAGTACCTATATAAGGCAGTATGTCAGTAGTGTGAGCCCACCCCAGATGATGACCGGTGGGTCGAAACGCGTCGGGAGGACTCCGCTACTGCCACTTTTTTCTCTCTGACATGCTTTATTGTCCATCTTGGAAATGTGAGTTTTAGCAAAATTTTTTATTAAAGTTTAAAAAAAAAAAAACGTTATTATGCCATGTTGGCCTTGTTTCTTCATCTTCCATGCCTGAGTCGTTGTCGGATTTGTATATGCACATGAAGAATGGTGACTACATCTAGTCGTTTGTTGGGACCGTATATGCCATGACTGATACATCCAATCCTTGAGACCATTTTGGCTGGGATCACAAGCTTTGATTGACCCCTGAGGCGTATGTCTGCTAGGGTCATATAGATCCGGTAAGCCTGTACCCTATACGGTGGTGGGATCGTCACAGGGTGAAATATTATCTTCTTCGGTCACAATATCACAGAATCCTGGCTGTTATTACAACACGTTCAGATTGACATCTTGCACGTTTTTTGGACTATATATCCATTTACGGACTTTATCACCGTGATTATTTATATTTACATAAATTTATAGTCATTGTTTCTCCTTTGGGATAAATATTCACACAGTCACCATTCTTGGTTTACATATATATGCATAAGTCACCTTATATATTTTTATATATTTTTCTCATTTTCTATAATACAGTATTATCCCCCTTCTTCGGGGTAATTTCATATATATTTTGACACATTTGAGCACATATCATTTTGTAGCACTATAAGAAACATATATATATATAAGTTGAGCGCTTACACTATACTTTTGACAGTATGAAACAAGCTGGCACAAACCACCAACCTTATGCAAGTATGACCCCAGCCAGAGACTTCTATCAGGCATGCCTATACACCACACCACGATACTACAGCAGCCTACCCCAATGCTAATCGGGCTACTGTATACCTTGCCAAGTTCCTTGCAAAACGTGAGTTAGTTACCCAAGGACTTGTCAAATTCAGTGATCGCCCCCAGCATTACAGAGCATGACCATCTTCTTTCCAGAGTGCCATGAAAGGTCTAGATCTATCCTGCAGGGAACAGATAGATCTCCTTGTAAAGTGGCTTGGCAATGATTCTGCTGAGCATGCCAAGAGAATCAGAGACATTAATATAAACCACACAGAAATATGCCTTACAAACATCTGGAACAGACTTGGTAGATGTTAGGGCTCAACAGAGGCTATAGAAAGTACACTATTTAAAAGGATAGGGGGCTGCCTAAAAATACCTAGCAGGGGTTACCGGAGACTCCGAGAATTCAGTGACCGTTGTATGGAGTTACAAGTTTATAAAGCAGAAGGAGACTTACCTGGACTTTCTTTTCTTGACTCAGCTAGAGGTATTCATTTCTTAGCACAAAAACGTCCTTATGAGTTGCATGAAAGATGGATCACTAATGGCTGTAACTACAAATAAAAACACAATGTACCTTTTCCACCTTTTAGAGAGTTTGTGGACTTTGTAGACATACAAGCAGGAATGAAAGATGATCCCAGCTTCATTTTTCCAGTGTCTTATGTCACTTCCCCTGGCCCTAAGCAACACAGGGCTTCAGTAGCAGTGCACAAAACACACTTCACCAAGGACTGTAAGGTCAGTGTTAAGTGTACAGATTGTGGCAGCACAGATCACAACATAGCTCTGCACCCAGGACCAGCTCCAAGAACCTTCCCGCCTGCCCATAGTGACAATCAGCGTGGAGGGGAAGTCAAGAACTCTAGTACAGACGCAATAGCAATCACTTCACAGTGCACTGAAGTCCGAAAAAGAAATTAGAGGTGGCAGATCCTGTTCCAAAATCTGTATAATAAGAGTTTACGCAAAAGGATGCAGAGACAAGTCAAGCTCTGTGCCATCTTGGATGATCAGTAGTAAGTCACTAGCTAGATTTGCTTTTTTTGACATTCTAAAGGGCCCCAGCAGTCCTTACTCCCTTAGGACCTGTGCATGTACAGTGGAGACAGCAGGGAGAAGGGCTGATGGCCTACAAATAGAATCCATGGATGGTAAAACATGTCTACCCTTACCGACCATAATAGAGTGCAATCAGATACCAGACAACAGATCTGAGATCCCCACACCAGATGCAGCAGTTCACCAGACTCACCTGAATCACATAGCACATCTTATACCAGAAATAGATGATCAGGCTCAGATAATCTTGCTACTAGGGAGAGATATCTTGCAAGCCCACAAAGCAGAAAGCAGATTAATGGCCCTCAAAATGTTCCATATGCTCAAAAAATGGATCTTGGGTTTGTCATTATAGGTGATGTTTGCCTGGGAGGAGCACACAAACCACAAACTGTCAATAACTTGCTCACTATTACACTAGAGCAGTGTTTCTCAACTCCAGTCCTCAAGGTGCCCCAACAGGTCATGTTTTCAGGTTTTACATTATTTTGCACAGGTGATTTGATCAGTTTCACTGCCTCAATGGAAACTGTATCAGTGTTCCGTCTATCACGGACGAAGGAGGAGGCAGGGCTTTGTTACAATGGTTGTGGTAATTACCACAGCCGTTCCATCTGAGGGAAATCCTGAAAACATGACCTGTTGGGGCGCCTTGAGGACTGGAGTTGAGAAACACTGCACTAGAGAATGGTTGACCTTTTTTTTTTTTCCAGCCCTGTGAAAATCACATCCTCATAAAGGAGCTACCACACAGCAACCCTGTACCTCTTCCTTTCATAAGTTCTCTCTGTGACAGCAATACCTATGACAGTGACCAAGATGACTTAGGATGCATAGTGTTCAAGAGTGTCCAAGAGAGCAAAGGAGGACAATCAGGTAGCAATGTCCATCGAAGATAGGCTCTTCCTGGAAGTTATGGAAAAGAGAATAGAGAAAGATGAGACTAATATCTGGTTGCACCTCTTCCTTTTAGGCCACAAAAATGTTTGCCTAAGAACAGGGAGCAAGTAAATAAACTTAAAAAAAAAATTGTAAAACAAAGAGCATATGTCAGTTGTAATATAAAAAATAAAGATGTAAAATATCAGTTTCGAATTGTATAATCCTTTAGCTATCATTCTTTTTTCACAGTCTTTTACAACCATTCTTGTTTATAGACTATAACAGGAGCATCACTTGTTATTCACTTGGCTAGAAAAAGGTGGCATGACTGCAGTTGCCCTGCAGCTAATCATTTCCTCACACAGGAAGAAAATCTTCAGCAATTCTAAATAACAGTTCTCCTTTTTTGATGAGATCCATTCAAGTTCAAAGTAATTAGTTTTCATTCAGTTGAACTAATGGTATTGTAGCTCTAATAGATCTGTCTATAGAAGCTGACTTTAACTTAAGATGTCAGTGTCAGGTGTTAATACTGTCAAAATGGGAGATTTTCAGATGCTTTATTTGCTAAGGAAAAATTCCAGTTACATTACGAACCAAACTTAATTCTAATGTAAGTTCATATTATTAACATGGCCTTACGGCTGCAATCTCAGTTATGTTTTCTAGAACTGCAAAAACAAATGCAATCTTATTCCTATTTTCTGAAACCTTCACAGTTCCATTTAGTTTGTACAATGATTTTCCCAGAAACCCCATCCTCTGTTCCAGTACCTGGTGTACTATCGCTCCCATAAGCCAGAATGCAGGAAGCACCCCTGAGCAATGTACTAAGGTTTCTTAAGAAATAAACATTTCAACAAGCTGCAGTGAAGCATTCCTTATAACTACAATGGATGTGATCTAACTTGAGTTATGAAGAATCTGTGCATGCTTACTGGCAGTTTTCAATGGAAGCCTATAGGCAGGTGCAATCTATTTTCTCCTGCGTGTGGCACTTGTCCACAGCGGCAATGCAGATGGGGGAGGAAGTTGAGAGGAACCTAGTTCCTTTATGGTTTCCCCAGTCAAAGGGAGGCAGCTATCCGATTGGATGCTGGTGCCCCATGTGTCTTTGGTGGTCATCTTGGATCAGAGTCTAGACCATGTGGCAAGTGTAGGGACAGGATACCCATCTGTCAGGGACAGTGCTTAGCATCAATAAAAGGGTCCAGAGGAGTAGGGAAAGTGCAGGGACACGTCATCCTTCATCCTTCCTGGAAACCTCCCCGTTTGGGTAAGGACAGCATTCCGCTTCTTTTGTCAGATGCTGACGGTATCTAAGGGTCTTCAGACAACTGTCACCTCGCTGGTACTCTCTGTAAGTGGCTCCAGTTGGCTTTGCTTAATACTTTTATATTTAACATCAGAAAAATATGGCAAGTACAGGTTTGGCATATATACACTATATTACCAAAAGTATTGGGATGCCTGCTACAAGGTTTATGAGTGTGTCTATGGGAATGTTTGACCATTCTTCCAGAAGCGCATTTTGTGAGGTGAGCACTGATGTGGATGTGAGGCTTGGCTTGCAGTCTTCGCTCTAATTTATTCCAAAGGTGTTCTGTCGGGTTAAGGTCAGGACTGTCAAAATCCTCTACCCCAAACTCACTCAACCATGTCTTTATGGGCCTTGCTTTGTGCACTGGTATGCAGTCATGTTTGAACAGGAAGGGGCCATCCCAAAACTGTTCCCACAAAGTTAAGAGCATGAAATTGTCCAAAATGTCTTGTTATGCTGACACCTTAAGAGTTTCCTTCACTGGAACTAAGGGACCAAACCTAACCCCTGAAAAACAACCTCACACCAAAACCCCCCTCCACCAAATGATTTGGACCAGTGCACAAAGCAAGGTCCATAAAGACATGGATGAGCAAGTTTGGGTTGGAGGAACTTGACTGGCCTGCACCTCAACCTGATAGAACACCTTTGGATGAATTAGAGCGGAGACTGCGAGCCAGGCCTTCTCATCTATCATCAGTGCCTGACCTTCCAAACGCATTTCTCTAAACCTTGTGCACAGCCTTCCCAGAAGAGTTAAAGCTATGGACTAAGACTGGGATGCCATTAAAGTTCATGTGTTTGTAAAGGCAGATGCCCCAATACTTTTGGTAATATAGTGTATATATATATTCCATGTATCATTTTTCCACTAGGTATAGTGTGGAATTTTAAAACATTGAGAGAACAGTTCAAATATGCTTAAAATATAGTACTGTCTTGAAGTCAGGGGTAGAGTTTGTATAAAAAAAAGGGACCTACTATCTCTAGCCGTCTGTCTTTGAGTCTAATTCACAGAAAACAAGAATGAACCTGACCAACCCTCTATAGGTTTTATCGAAACAACAATCTTATCACCGTGATATAAGATAATACCAAAAATAGGAGAGTTAACGATCAAACATGTTTATTGCAGATATTTTCATACATGAATACAAAGTCTTTGTGGTGAGACTGTGGAGCTTGGTAGCTTCTGCAGGGGATGTTGGTGTCCTCTAGCTGTTCTCCTCTAAAAAGATCTCCCATGTGTCTTGCCAGGCACATCTATCCACAGGTAAGCACCTTTAATGATTTCTGTCTAAATAGCTGTGATGTGATATTTTACTTTTATCCTGGCTGACTATAATGTTATCAGCAATGCTTTGTTTTTTATTGCTGTGCACTTTGGAGCCCTTTTGAATAAAACATTGCATTTTCCATTAGATTTATTTGGAAGTTTAAAATGGTTTGCTAAAATTATTTTGTTTTTCAACATCCGTCACAGTAGTTTGAAAAACCTAAAATTTTTCTTTGCGATATAGCGATCACCATCAATAATGGGAAATTATATTGGTTTATAATGCTTTACTTTGGCAGGTGAGTAAATGCTGAGGATTTTTTTTTGTTGTTTTAAAACTACAAATATCTTCAAAATGAACTTCGATGTAGAGATGATAAGTTAAAATGGGAGTCTGCTGGGAAATATCGGCTTGCTCTGGGTCCTTTGATCTCTTGATATATTTACGCATAATAAGAAAAAACAGCTCAGAGTTCGTTTTGCAGCTTATTTTCTATGACAAAGAGCAAAGTGTGGCACGTTACAGCATTTATACACAATTATTATTATTATTGGTCTGAAGGTTCTGATTGGCTGCTGTGGGCAAATACAGTTTGCACATTAGAACTCCATCTACCCCCTCCCACACTTCCTGCCCCCCACCCTCCTTGGGTAATGCTGCAGCTGTACCTTTGATTACTAAAGCAGCCGGTGTCTCCCGCTGTGTCATGCAGTCTGTTTGCGGGCCGTCCATTGTAACAAAGCCCCGCCTCCTCCTCCGTCCATAATAGACGGAACACTGATACAGTTTCCAAGCACTGTATCAGTGTTCCATCTATCACGGATGAGGAGGAGACGGGGCTTTGTTACAAAGGACGGCCGCCGGAACAGACTGCATGACACAGCTGGAGGCCCTCGTTGTTTTAGTTATCAAAGGTACAGCTGCAGATAGGCACAGTGAGGCTGCAGATGGGCTCAATGAGGCTGCAATTGTGCACAATGAGGCTGCAGATGGGCACCATGAGGCTGCAGATGGGCACAGTGAGGGTGCAGATGGGCCCAATGAGGCTGCAGATGGGCACAATGAGGCTGCAGATGGGCACAGTGAGGCTGCAGATGGGCACATTGAGGCTGCAGATGGGCACAGTGAGGCTGCAGATGGGCCCAATGAGGCTGCAGATGGGCGCAAGGAGGCTGCAGATGGGCACAGTGAGGCTGCAGATGGGCACAGTGAGGGTGCAAATGGGCACAGTGAGGCTGCAGATGGGCACAGTGATGCTGCAGATTGGCACAATGAGGCTGCAGATGGGCACAGTGAGGCTGCAGATGAGCACAGTGAGGCTGCAGATGAGCACAGTGAGGCTGCAGATGGGCACAATGAGGCTGTAGATGGTCACAATGAGGCTGCAAATGGGCACAGTGAGGCTGCAGATGAGCATTGTTTACCCAGTAGCTGCTACATTTCCCACCCTAGGCTTATGCGAGTATTCGTATATTCGAGTCAATACGTTTTCCCAGTTTTTTGTGGTGCCTTGGCTTACATTCGGGTCAGTCTATACTCGAGTATATACGGTAGGTTGAATGGGGCTGGCTGGCCATTACTCATCCTAAAAGATAACTGGTGCTTAATGACTGGAACGGTGAGTCTGTGGGGGAGTGCGGGAGTGTGGAGGTGAGTATTTCAGCAAAACCCACATTTTTTTTCTAATAAAACGTATACACTCCTTGAGATTTATTCACTACTTGCTACACTCTATCTGTGTGTAGCATACCAGAAAGGTTACTGCACTGTGTGCAACAGTTCTCAAAAATGGGAAAACAATATTTGTGGAGCAATTTTATTTTAAAAAACATTGTAAGATTTTCAAACAGATTTTTATATATCTGTTTTTTTTTTTCAAACATACACGTTTCAATTTTTGTTTTACAAATAAAGATTTAAAACATGACAAAGAATTTCAAAGAGCACTATGGATTATCTTAAGATAACCCATGCCTACATTCCATCTATATTACTTACCCTAAAGAAGAAGTTCATTAAATAGCCAGTGACTACTTAGCAACCAGCAGAGTACTTTTATCAGAAGTATGAAATATAAACTACTGTATAGCATAAAGAGTGCAGTTGTCAGGAGTATGTTGTGTATAGCCCAGCATACAGAGTGCAGTGGTCAGGAGAATGTTGTGTATAGCCCGGCGTACAGAGTGCAGTAGTCAGGAGTATGTTGTGTATAGCCCAGCATACAGAGTACAGTGGTCAGGAGTATGTCATGTATAGCCCAGAGTACATAGTGCAGTGGTCAGGAGTATGTCATGTATGGCCCAGAGTACATAGTGCAGTGGTCAGGAGCATGTTGTGTATAGCCCAGCGGCAGAATGCAGTGGTCATGAATATGTACCCTATGTCATGTATAGCCCAGCAGTGGTCAGTAGTATGAATTGTACAACAAAGTTTATATTATGCAAGGCTCAGGAGTGCATAATACACAGAGTGCAGAGTTCAGGAGAGCAAATCGTACAGGATGCAGGGTTCATGAATGCATAAACCTCCAAAGTACAGCGCAATATGTAAATGCTAATAATTCGATCTACTGTGCCAAATCACCAAAATACAGTATTCCTCAATGTCACAGACTTTAGGCTGCAGGAGAACCATTCCCTGGAGAACTCTGTATTTTAGTGTGTTCTTAAGTTATGCAGACGGCGCTGGTCACTAATTGCTTTTGGCTTCTTATGCATGAGGTATCCCTTTGGGTGAGCTGGACTGATAATAGGATTAGCTCTACTGTCTAAGGCAGGGGTCGGAAACCTATGGCTCGCGAGCCAGATGTGGCTCTTTTGATGGCTACATCTGGCTCTCACATTTCAATCCGTGGATCGCGTGGTGTGCCAATCCGCAGATTGAGCCCATAGGAAAGGCTGCGGCTTCGGCCTAGCTCCGGAGCCACGGCCATCTTGGTACACTCGGCGGTGGCCTAGGTGAGCCGTGCGCTGACGTCATCATCACTGCCCGCCACATCTGCTCCTGGATCTGCCTGCTAATGGTAAGCAAGCAGAGTCAGAAATATTACAGTGGGGGAGATGTGCATATTACAGTGGGGGAGATGTGGATATTACAGTGGGGGAGATGACATAGATATTACAGTGGGGAAGACATGGATATTACAGTGGGGGAGACATGGATATTACAGTGGGGGGAGACATGGATATTACAGTGGGGGGAGACGTGGATATTACAAGGGGGGAGATGACGTGGATATTACAGGGGGGAGATGACGTGGATATTACAGTGGGGGAAATGACTTGGATATTACAGTGGGGGGCGATGACGTGGATATTACAGTGGGGGGAGATGTGGATATTACAGTGGAGGGAGATGTGGACATTACAGTTGGGGGAGATGTGGACATTACAGTGGGGGAGATGTGGACATTACAGTGGGGGAGATGTGGATATTATAGTGGGGGAGATGATGTGGATATTACAGTGGGGGAGATGTGGATATTACAGTGGGGAGATGACGTGGATATTACAGCAGGGGGGAGATGTGGATATTACAGTGGGGCGGAGATGTGGATATTACAGTGGGGGGAGATGTGGATATTACAGTGGGGGACATGTGGATATTACAGTGGGGGGAGATGTGGATATAACAGTGGAGGAGATGTAGATATTACAGTGGGGAGATGACGTTGATATTACAGTGGTGGAGATGACGTGGATATTACAGTGGGGGAGACGTGGATATTACAGTGGGGGAGATGTGGATATTACAGTGGGGGAGACGTGGATATTACAGTGGGGGAGACGTGGATATTACAGTGGGGGAGATGACGTGGATATTACAGTGGAGGGAGATGTGGATATTACAGTGAGGGAGATGTGGATATTACAGTGGGGGAGATGACGTGGATATTACAGTGGAGGGAGATGTGGATATTACAGTGAGGGAGATGTGGATATTACAGTGAGGGAGATGTGGATATTACAGTGGGGGAGACGTGGATATTACAGTGGGGGGAGACGTGGATATTACAAGGGGGGAGATGACGTGGATATTACAGGGGGGAGATGACGTGGATATTACAGTGGGGGAAATGACTTGGATATTACAGTGGGGGTCGATGACGTGGATATTACAGTGGGGGGAGATGTGGATATTACAGTGGAGGGAGATGTGGACATTACAGTTGGGGGAGATGTGGACATTACAGTGGGGGAGATGTGGACATTACAGTGGGGGAGATGTGGATATTATAGTGGGGGAGATGATGTGGATATTACAGTGGGGGAGACGTGGATATTACAGTGGGGAGATGACGTGGATATTACAGCGGGGGGGAGATGTGGATATTACAGTGGGGGGGAGATGTGGATATTACAGGGGGGGAGATGTGGATATTACAGTGGGGGAGATGTGGATATTACAGTGGGGGGAGATGTGGATATTACAGTGGGGGGAGATGTGGATATTACAGTGGGGGGAGATGTGGATATAACAGTGGAGGAGATGTAGATATTACAGTGGGGAGATGACGTGGATATTACAGTGGTGGAGATGACATGGATATTACAGTGGGGGGAGATGTGGATATTACAGTGGGGGAGACGTGGATATTACAGTGGGGGGAGATGTGGATATTACAGTGGGGGAGATGTGGATATTACAGTGGGGGAGACGTGGATATTACAGTGGGGGAGACGTGGATATTACAGTGGGGGAGATGACGTGGATATTACAGTGGAGGGAGATGTGGATATTACAGTGAGGGAGATGTGGATATTACAGTGGGGGAGATGATGTGGATATTACAGTGGAGGGAGATGTGGATATTACAGTGAGGGAGATGTGGATATTACAGTGAGGGAGATGTGGATATTACAGTGAGGGAGATGTGGATATTACAGTGAGGGAGATGTGGATATTACAGTGGGGGAGACGTGGACATTACAGTGGGGGGGAGATGTGGATAATACAGTGGGGGGAGATGTGGATAATACAGTGGGGGGAGATGTGGATATTACAGTGGGGGAGACGTGGATATTACAATGGGGGAGATGTGGACATTACAGTGGGGGGAGATGTGGATATTACACTGGGGGAGACGTGGATATTACAATGGGGGAGATGTGGACATTACAGTGGGGGGAGATGTGGATATTACAGTGGGGGAGATGACAACATTACAGTCATAATTAGTCGAAATTAATCGATTAATCGATTAAAAAAAAGAACATTAAGACCAACCTACGATCACGTTTAACGGATGAAAGTCTCAACTCCTGCATGAAGCTTAACCTCACCACGTATCAACCAGACTACAGAGCCATCAGCAAAACCATGCAGCACCAGAAGTCTCATTAACGGTAAGAAGTACTTTATTCATCATTGGTTAGCAACAACATAACAACGTTATTAAAAAAGAATTCAGAGGTCATGTCATGTTTGGCAACTTTGCCGTATTTCTTTGTTCTGTGATTTAACTCTTAATAAAGAACACCTGATTGTTTAATTCAGAGACTTATTGTACTTTAAAAGTATTGGTCTTACATAAAATGCTCACATTTACTTGTATTTAGTTTTAAACATATTGTATGGCTCTCACGAAATTATATTTTAAAATATGTGGTGTTCATGGCTCTCTCAGCCAAAAGGGTTCCCTACGCCTGGTCTAAGGTGACTATTATCTGAGATCATGGGAGTAGTCCTTATCTTATGGTTTTCTGAATACATTCAGTGTGTTTATAAAATAAAGCAGTTCTTATTCTGGTGTGCTCCAAGACTGGTGTTGTCTGGTTCTTGGGGTTACTATAGCCAGATCCACTGGTCTCATGTTCCAGAACTTGGGAAGCAGCTTCTTGGTGGAAATACCCAACAGGGTGTCCGGAGTCCGTCACACTCAAAATCTCCTATGTGTGTAACAAACAACATTAACGATACATATATTTGAATAACCACTAGATTTATTATATACAGCAGTGTTTTTCAACCTTTTTCCAGTCGGGATGCCCTTGAAAAGTATTTTCAGTCTTGAGGAACCACCGTCCTAGGCTTGGTTCACGTGTGTCACAGAACATGTGCAAAATCATGCTTGTTCCTGACACACAGACGAATGCTCTGCTCTTTAGGGGTACAGTAGCTTTCCTCATTCAGCCAGGCACTACACTGTAGGAGGAAGCAGTGAGCGCAGCACACTTCCCCTTCCTTTACTTTCACTTTGCTGAGGCTGACAGGGCTCCTTCACAGTGCCGATGTACAGTTTGGCTGGGGATCGGCTCATCTGACAGCCCTTCTCTCCCATGATCCTGTGGCACACCTGATGACCTTTGGCGGTACCCTAGTGTGCCGCGGCACACTGGTTGAGAAAGGCAGATATACATTATAAATAATTGATATGAAACTCAAATCCTCAAAAACAACACAGTCCACAATCGTCTTTATAAATTGCTTGTTCTTATTGTAATATCATATGCATCCATTTACATGTGTTCCACCCGTGCGATCCACCGCCTCTAATTAGAGCCTCTTACCTCTATGTCGGACCTCCATGAGGGTAAGGTCAAACAGCGCTTTCTCAGTGATCTGGGTCACAGTCCTCCAGGAATCCTCCAATGCATCCAGAAATATGCCTACATACCACTCTGTCCGGACACCAGCCAATTCACCAAAAAGCAATATACAGGCATACCCCACTTTTAAGTACACAATGGGGTTTATTTACTAAAGCTGGAAAGTGCAAAATCAGGCTCACTTCTGCATAGAAACCAATGATCGTCTAACCCCAGCTTGTTCAATTAAGCTTTGGTAATAAAACCTGGTAGCTCATTGGTTTCTATGCAGAAGTGAGCCTGATTTTGCACTTTCCAGCTTTAGTAAATAAACCCCATTGTGTACTTAAAAGTGGGGTATACCTGTACCTCTCAGATTTATATATTAAATCTAGTGATTATTTACATTTTATCTATTGTTAATGTTTGATGCACACACAGGAGAGATTTTGAGGAATATTGTATTTTGGTGATTTGGCACAGTGGGGGTTTGATGTGTTGTGTGTTCTGCTTTAAGGTTTGATGTGTTGTGTGTTCAGAGATGGTATTCTGCATACCTTCTGCATACCTTGGTTGTAACTAGTTACTGTTGCCTAAGGGCTCATTCAAACTGCAGTGATATGTGCTGCAATGCATGCAAAAATAGAACAGACTTTTTTTTATAACAGTGCAGTGCTGCTATGCACAGGACAGTATGTTTTGTGCTGTGCTGCAATGCACCTGTGACTTGGAGGTTAGTTGGGGTGCTTATACAACGAATGGCACTGCAGTACACCAACACATGTAACACAGCACAATGGCATGAACGAGCCCTTAAAGTGGAAGTAAAGGCTAATGCCCCATACACACAGTTGGAAATTCCGACAGAAAAAGTCTGATTGGATTATGTTGTCGGAAAATCCGATCATGTGTGGGCTCTATCGGACTTTTTCTGTCGGAATTTCCGACGGAAAAAGTTTGAGAGCCGGATCTAAAATTTTCCGACAACAAAATCCAATCAGACTTTTTCTGATCGTGTGTAGTGAATTCCGACGTACAAAGTGCCACGCATGCTCAGAAAAATTTGGAGATGAAAGCTATTGGCTACTGGCCTTTGTGTAGTCCCGTCGTATGTGTATAACGTCACCTCGTTCTGAACGATCGGATTTTCTGACAACTTTGTGCGACCATGTGTATGCAAGACAAATTTCGGCCAAAATCAGACAGATTTTGTGGTCGGAATGTCCGACCATGTGTATGGGGCATAACTGTGGGTGCTGCTAAAAAAAATTGCCTACCCCCTCCTTCTACCTACTTGCACATCCTTTATAAAAGAGATCAGTGGAAATACCTTTTTTAATCCGCTCTGGTGCAGTCATGTATTTCCACTGCTATCTTTTATAAAGGGTATGCAGCATAAGTAGGAGGAAAGAAAGCAAAATTTTTAGAAACACTAAACAAAACTTATAATTAGCCTTTACTGACACTTTAACATATATTTAGATGTACTGTATAGCTTATGCATTCAAAAGTTGGCACACACTTACACGTATTTTGTATGCATTCAAAACTAATGATGACAGCTAAAAGCTGTCCATTTCATATTATTTTCAGCCCATAATATTATGATTCCTATCAGTCTTCTCTCATGTGAATCCACAGACAGTGAGATCACACATAATTATTCCTTCAATAGCTTTGTGCAGCGTCTCTGAAAATTTTAATGCAAGTTTCCAAATGGAACAGACTAGTGAAACACTATAGTTGTCAATGGAAATGGGAAGCCTGCTGTGTTTTTCATCAAGTCTCTTCGCTGCCAGCAGATTATTTGTACATCCGCATCAAGCTCAGCACTGGCGTGCTTCATGTGACTGGTGGTGACATTATTCCTGAGCTGAAGCGGTAGACAGCGGTTGTGCGTGGCCACAGTCTCGTGCCTTTGTCCTCCTGCCAACACCAAAGTAAAGCCAGTTTCTGTTGGCTGGAGACCTTCTAGACATCCTGATTAGAAACTGGACAGGTTCCCTTTAGTTCACATCACATATCCATTGTTCTGCTAAGATAAACAAACTCTTTCTAGTAAACTGAAAAAAAAATTACTTACCATTAAAGGTGACCTATCATGAGCCACTAAAGCCAAAGCTGCATTTGCTTATTACTGCACCATTACACTGCATCTGAACAACACAAACCAAAAACACTATTTATTTCATGTCATATGGGAAAGTTCCCCCAGGGGGCTATAAAGCAGCAATACAAGAAAATTCCGAAAATATTGTATAAAAATATTTTATTTTAGAATATTTGAAGGTCAGTGGCATGTTGCCGTTAAAAATGTAGACTCTGGTAGGTGATAACAAAAACATTTCACATTACAGAAATGCAAACACAAAACCAAAATTACTGCATCACGTATCATAGGTCTGTAGTGATGATGACCAGCGTGTTTTGACTATTGTGGTCTTCTTCAGGGAGTTGGTTTGTTATAAAGAGATATATTTAGTATCTCAAAAAAATGTCAAATATCAGAGAGGATATTCCAACATATATTCAATGACATATATACAAGGTATAATTACTGTTGAAAGCCTTGTATATTTGCAATTGAATATATGTTGGAATGTTGCTTGTATTGCTGCTTTAAAGCCCCCTGGGGGAACTTTCACAAATTACATTGTTTGTTTTGGGGTGTGCAGCCTTTATATCTCCTCTATATGTGTCTTTCCCATGCACTATTTATTTAATTTTTAATATTCAAAGCAAATACCCCCATCCATCCATGTTTGATTATGCTGAGAAACCACTTTGAAAAACATTCCCCTAGCATTTCTGGGTATTACCATCTTGAATGAAGGGCAGATGATTCATGTAGCATTAACTTCTTGGAATCCATCTGTTCTTAGCTCATACATGCAGGCAGGAGGGTGTACTTAGCTGAGAAAACCCCTCCTCCCCTCTTGAAGACCCCTGGGATATATGACATAATTTGCCAAGGCCTGGAAACCAGAAAGTGACTCAAGAAAAGTATTAAAAAAAGGTTAAAAACAAACAAATATAATATACTTTCCTATTTATTTACTAATGCTAGCAGCATGTGAGCAGGGACGGGTCAATGTGACAGGATGGTCATCATGATCTCCATGTTTCCCTCCTCGTTGGGCCTTGGGCGCTATTGCAAGGGTCACATGAGAGGCTTACCCTGGGGTGGGTTCTTATGGGCTACACTAGCAACTTTGTACAGGGTGACTGCCATACACTTGGGGTACCTTTAATTGAACATCCTTAGTCCCTAAATACAGTCATCAGGCAAAGCATCCTCTGTGTGTGGAAATCCCCCCCAGGATCTGGGCCCTCGTCCCTTTTATAGCTCACAGAACTGGAAGGTCGGACCCAAGAAAACCAGCCATTAAAAACCATGGAGTTGCAGTTAACCCCTAACTTCCTGCTGGGGCAGCAGTAACCTCTACCTGCCTACAAACATAAGGATTAAAAATAGTTCATGTTGATTGAAAGAGTGAAGTTCTGCTTTAAAGTGGTACATGGTCTGTACTGGTCTCACGGACTTCCATTCTTGATCACTGTTATAACTGATCTGTTGCTACAAAAGTTCATAGAGAAATTGAAGTCAATATATCAGGAAAAAAGGTGTAAATGAAGAAACAAATACATAAAGTGGAATACATTATTCAAATAGTAAAATAAAAATATCTATCTCCCCAGTAAAGATGAACGCCAGGCCAACTGCTAAATATATCAACAGATGAAATACATAAAAAAAAAAGATGTTACTGTACCTGTCAAAGGATTTGCATTCCTGTTCATACAGTCCTGAGATTTACACAGCTTGACAATGCAGCACAGCCCTGTCTGGCAGGGCAGGAGACTTGATCTTTCTCTTTTACAGTTAGGTAACACTTACAGGTCTTGTTCTACCCCCAGCCTGTGACTGAAGAGGGGAAAGTTACTGGAAGAAGAAGTCTCACATGCACTTCTCATTGGTCAATAGGTGCTTGTCATTATAAGCATTGCTCCCTTTGGGGCTGTTTATTGTGGTGTACGATGTACAGGCCATTACACTGAGAACAAATGGCATCACGGCCATTATGTGCAGTGGCATCTAGAGGGGTGGCCGGGATGTAGGCAGGGGCAGTCCACCATCTCCATTGCAGGCAGCCCTGGACCACAGCAGCATAACAAGTGGGAAAGCTATCTGATTGGATGCTGCCTCCGCATGTGACTCTACCAGCCATCTTGGGTCAGGCAGAGCCTATTTAAGGCCATGGCTCCCAAGCTGACAGGCATTTCTCATGTGGGTAGTGTAGGGATAGGTCACCCGTCTGACACGGACATTGATTAGCAGCAGGGAGAGGTTCCAGTTGAGTAGGGAAAGAACAGGGCTACACCATCTTCTGGAGACTTCCACATTTGGGCTCGGACTAGTCAGGCTGCATTTTGCCCTTCAAGACAGATGCTGCCGGAACATCTGAGACCTGCTCTGCTACACACTGCTGTTATCTGTCATGAGCGTTCCTGGTCAGGCGCCTTACAGCTGGGTTTGTTGTAAATTACTGGATTCTGCATTAGTAGAAGTTCCATTCTCTGCAACTGGACTCTTTGTGTTTACTGCCACTGCACTACGCTGCACCTCCCCAGACAATTTAAAGTTAGCTTACTTTTTTATTTTTCATGAAACACATATCCTTTAATGTGCACATCAATATCTGAAATGCTGCATGCATATTATACTTAGACTTTAATAGAACCTTTTTATCACTAAACCATTTTCTGTAATTTGCCTAAACTGGACGAAATACATAGATGACTTAGTGGGAAATCTTGACCAGCTATTATATAACACTAAATGTTCTGGAAAGTGTGAAGTTATGTATTGAAAATGGTTACTTTTGATTTGGCATTAGCAGCAATACAATATGATTTGTGTAGTATATCTTGAAAACACAGAAGGAACAGTAATGATCACCTGCAGCTCCAATGGAATTCTCAGTGAGGTGCCACCAACTGACTATGTAAGTTGAATTTAATGTTTAACGCTACTCTTCTTCACATATTTCACAGATTTATTATTTTAAAGCAAGAGAGAAAATAACAGCTATAAATAGTATCTATTGCCTCTCTTGTACTTTCATTTGTTATGGCAGTAAAAGACTGTTGAAGTATCCTTGTGCCCAGTGGGAAATTCACATTTCTCTGGTTTCCATGCTGGCTTTCTGCAACAATCTCCAGCTTTATATCTAATGTAATTCCTCTATACCCAGAGGAGTGTTCACAATCAAAGCATGGTAACTATCCTCACTATTGGCCATGTCACACTAGCAATACTGCTGTTAACAGCAATTTGCCTTCAACAGCATTGCTCAGAGAGCACTCACCTCCTCCTATGGTGTTACTACTGTGCTGGTTGAAACTCTGAAATCTCACTCTATATCAAGTTAGCAATGACTGTGTCACAGCTCACAGGTTTGGCCAGTGGGGTGACATGGTAGGAATAGATGAGTGGCCTCCTAACAATCCAGTCACTGATAGGTTGCTACTAATAATTGGATTGCTAGTGTTACACGCCCTTAAAGCGGTAGAAAAAAAAAAAATTTGCAGTAAGGCAATGTTATAATGTGAAAGTATGCATTACATGAAACTTACCCTAAAATGAAGTCCTCCAGTGGCGGGCTGTCAACGCTGACAGGGTTTCCATCATTACCTGGTCTTCCTTCCAGGATCACAGGCTGTGGTCCTTTGAATGGCTGAGCTGCGATGATGTCAGTACCTCCCATGCATGCAGGAATCATGGTTTACAGCACAGAGCTCTAAAGTAACAGCACAGTTTTTACCGTTCTTTCAGAATGCATGCATCGGTGACATCACTGGCTACTACACAAGTAAATATCTCCTAAATGGTGCACTTTTAGGAGATATTTACTGTACCTACAGGTAAACCTAATTATAGGCTTACCTGTAGGTAAAACATACACAAATATACTTAAAGCATGTAGTACGGCCCCCTAAGGGACTGCTTGGAATTACCTGCTCATCTTCACGGCCATGACCTGGTGAACATTCCAACCCAACTGACGCTCTGGGCTCAGACATCCTTGTATCACTGTAGAGCAATAAATCAGACAACTCTGTGTATTTACTTTCTGAGAATATTTACTTGAATCAATTAAAGAAGATGTTATCATAAAAGGAGGTAATAAGTTTGCTGAGTTCTAACCAACATTGCCAACTCAGCAAAAGAATTCCTACAAAAGGCGTGATACAAATATTAACAATGAGAGTATTATATAAACGCTTCCTTAAGAAATAATGTTACCCCCTAATGGGATATTTCAGCTAACTAATGCTACTGACACTCTGTAGAAGATGGAACCTGGCCAGCCTATGTTGCTTTCCTAAGGAGAGAGAGCAGATCTAGAAATGATAGTATAGTGGCCTTCATTCTATCAGTAATGGCAATAAAGTCCACGTTGCAGATCTGATATTCTTCACCGGTATGTAGGAGCTCATTCATTGTAATCAAAATAAGTGTAGTGGGAAACAATAGGTTTCTTGTAGTGAGGAAAGCTAAAGATGTCTAAACACAGTGTTCAAACAGATTCAGTAAAGTATTCCTAAAGTAGAGATGTCTGTGCAAAGTGTAACAATGTAGTTGTGACAAAAGGAAGGATGGGTAAAGGTTGGGCGATTGCCCTCTCACCAATAACCAGATGGATACGATGTCTTCTGGACAGTAACTCATGTAGCGACACTCGTGCAGAGGATCCGCTAACACAATCTCCCGATGTGAAGCTTGATACACCATCTGGCAGGAGACTGGAGTGGTGCTGGAAAGATGTCCATCAGCAAACAGCAGCGCTAGAATCAGGTATTGGTTGAAAGGTGGTAGTCTGTGTGATAGGCAGCGACCCCCCTCTCCATCCACAGAGGGGTCCGTCTTGCATCAGGCCCGGGAGGAAGAGAGCTCTGTGCGGGCTTTTGCTTCTTTTATAGCTACTCCCAGCAATCTCCCCAATGGCAGCAAAGATCCCTAGGATAGGTAGTCCTGGCACATAATCGTGCAAAGCAATTATCTAACGGGAGGACTATTCATCCCACAATCCTTTTGTTTGGCACACAAATATGATGTCACCTGATACACTGATCACTAGAGGGACAGGCGATGCTTTGAGATACTGGAAAGTACGGTGCTTTATGATTGTAGTCTGTATTGCTACAAGCTTAACTCCACTTTTGTTCAGAAAAAATATTTCCCTCTGGGTGATCTATGTACATTGCAGGGATTTAAAAAAAACTTTGTTGCAGATTCCTACCTTTTGTTATTCTGAAGAAATCACTGCTTCTTTCTCTGTGCCCTTGTGCTGAGTGAGTCTAATAAAAGTGGTTTCATAATTATGAATCATCTTTGCACCTGCAGGGCACTAATGAGGAAAGCTGCTGAGCCTGCATCCCTTTAGACGTGTTCCTATTGGGAGTATCCTACAAAAAAATGACATTTTTGTTGCAGGGGATGCCGGAAATCTGACTTGCCAATCACACAAGCAAAAAATTATGTTTCTAGGGACAATCTGTGTACAGAACACCTCTAGGTAGCCATATCGAATTGCATTTTCAGAAAATTACAGAGCTGCAGATTGAAAAGGAAAGGTACTTTTTAATAACATTTAATTACAATATGACTTGGATCGCAATTGTATACATTATATTTTTATTTTTTGCTATTTCTTTTACCCATGAAAGTGCAATAACCCTTTAACTTCCACTTTAAAGAGGAGTTCCATCAAAAAGTGGAATTTCCTCTTATCTGTCCTCCCCCTCCTCCGGTGCCACATTTGGCACCTTTCGGGCGGGAGTGGTACCTGTTTTTGACAGGTACCCTATCCCCACTTCCATTTGACCATGCCACGGCGAGGTACATCAGATGTTCGGTCCTCTCCTCCTCCCTCCTCTTTCTTCTGCTGCAGGGCCAGTAAGAGAGCGCAGCATACTTCACACATGCACAGTAGGGAACTGGGCGTGAAGCCGGTGGGTCCCCACCAGAAATGGTGGCGGCAGCACCCGACAGTCGATGGAAACATGTGGTGCCGACATTGCAGGATTCCAGGACAGGTAAGTGTTCTAATATTAAAAGTCAGCAGCTACAGTATGTGTAGTTGCTGACTTAAAATTTTTGGAGGGGGGGGGGGGGGGGGGGAGCACCGCTTTATTGTTCTCTCTTCTGCTTTCTGAAGCTCTTAGCCTCTTCTCATCAGCTTCTGGGAACTTTAATGTCTCTCACACTTAAAGTAGATTTCCAAGTATACTTTGACAAGCTGGTCCAAATAAGCTATTTCCATTGCTAACTGATGTGGTTGGTGTGTGTGTATTACTGTATACTGTAGTAACATCAGTGTTTTGCTGCAGTATTGGTGATTTCCCATTTGCTGCTGGAATTAAACCAAAAGGGCCTAAAGGAGAAGCCTGCATTTTTATTAATGAATATTTTTGACATTAGATATGGTTTAACCAAAGTCCAAATATAATGTGAAATAACACACACTAATGCCCAAGGCAAACCTGCTATATCAGTCCAAAGTTCAATAATAATCATCAGTTTGTGTCAGTTCGGCCATTGTATACATATACAAGGTAAGCCTTGCTGCTCTTCAGACTTGCGGGACACCAGAAACTGAAAAAAGACAAAAGGGAAAAAAGAGCCTACTGGCTCCTTGTGCAGTAGTCCTTTATTAAAAATATTAAAAACACTCAAACACAAATGAAATTGCACTCACAATTTGGAGATAGATATCAGGCATGTAATCACATGTGAAAGTAACATCCTATGCCCAGTTATCCTTCCTCTGCTGATTAGCCAGAAATCAATCCATGTGGCATGCCGTTGCTGTGACAACACGTTTCAGAGGGGCCGGGCCTCCTTTAGTAAGTCCCCAAGGCTCTGGCCCTCCAAAACGTGTTATCATAGAAATGGCGTGACACACGGATTGATAATGCAAGTCCTGCAATGCTGTTTGCTATATCCAGAAGCTAGGGGGTGATATATGCTTCTCCGCTTGGAGGAAAGCATGTGTAGTGTTAGGTGGGGTCAGTACATAGCCTCATTTTAAATGGTACCCAAGCTGACGGCCGAAACCGTGTTACTGGCTAATCAGGAGAGGAAGAATAACTATGCATAGGATATTTCTTTCACACGTGATTACATGCCTGATATCTGTCCACAAATTGTAAGTGCAATTCCATTTGTGTGTTTTTTCTTTTTAATAAAGGACTACTGCACAAGGAGCCTAGTGCACTCTTTTTCCCTTTAGTCTTTAATCAAAATCCAACATTTTGGTAAATGCCCATGAAAAGGGCTTGGAGCTGTGTTGGAAATGTTATAGATAGGCAACTCCTAATATTGATTAGTGGTCGCAAATTTATAATAGCTACTGCAGTAGGGAGCAGACACAAAAAGCCACACACCATCTTTCCAAATAACTGTTCTGTTTATTTGGCGCATTTGAATGTTTTTTTATAACTATGCTTATGCAGGTATCATAATAATATTACACTTGTAGGCAGTACATAGGTGGGATAGTTTGTTATCAATATAATAATAATAATAATAATAATAATATCAATATAATGTCTGAATGTGTAATCAAAACATTATTAGTGCTGTGTGCAGAATAATTGCCTTGGATAAGTATTCATACCCCTTAAAATTTTCCACATTTTGTCATGTTACAACCAAAAACGTAAATGTATTTTATTGGGATTTTATGTCATGGACCAACACAAAGCAGCACATAAATGTGAAGTGGAAGGAAAATTATGAATGCTTTTCAAAAATTTTAACAAATATATATCTGGAAAGTGTGGCGTGCATTTGTATTCAGCCCCCTTTACTTTGATACCTCTAGCTAAGTCCACCTGTGTGTCATTTAAACTCAGTATAAATACAGCTGTCCTGTGAAGCCTTCAGAGGTTTGTTAGAGAGCTTTAGTGAACAAACAGCATCATGAAGGTCAAAAACACACCAGACAGGTCAGGGATAAAGTTGTGGAGAAGTTTAAAACAGGATTAGGTTATAAAACAATATCCCAAACTTTGAACATATCATGGAGCACTGTTCAATCCATCATCTGAAAATGGAACTAGTATGGCACAACTGCCAGGACATGACCGTCCACCTAAACTGACAGGTGTGCATTAATCAGAGAAACAGCCAAGAGGCCTATGTAGATCCAAAGCTCAGGTGGGAGAATCTGTCCACAGGACAACTATTATGCCACGTACACATGACCGGACTTTCCGGCAGAAAAGGTCCAACGGAATCATTTCATCGGATATTCCGATCGTGTGGGGCTTCAGCCAACTATTTTTTTCAAAAATTCTGACGGATCTAGAAAAAGAACATTTTAAATCTTTCAGACGGAATCAATTCCTATCGGGAAACCCATTTGTCTGTATGCTATTCCGTCAGACCAAAAACAAACAAGTCAGTTTCAGCGGAGCTCTGTCGGAACTCCATCGGAAAGACTGTCAGAGTTTATTCTGACGGAAAGTCCATTTGTTTGTATGTGCCATTAGTCATGCACTCCACAAATCTGGCCTTTATGGAAGAGTAGCAAAAAGAAAGTCACTGTTGAAAGAAAGCCATACGACATCTGCAGTTTGCGAGAAGCCATGGTCACAGGAAACATGTGAAAGAAGGTGCTCTGGTCAGTTGAGACCAAAATAGAACTTTATTGCCTAAAAGCAAAATGCTATGTGTGGTGGAAAACTAACACTGCACATCACTCTGAACACACCTTCCCCACCGTGGAACATGGTGGTGGCACCACGATGGTGGGGATGCTTTTCTTCAGCAGGGAGGGGAAAGCTGGTCAGAGTTGATGCGAAGATGGATGGAGCCAAATACAGAACAATCTTAGAAGAAAACCTGTTTGAGTCTGCAACAGACTTGAGACTGGGGCGAAGGTTTTCCTTCCAGCAGGACAAAAACCCTAAGCACACAGCCAGAGCTACAATGGGATGGTTTAGATCAAAGCATATTCATGTGTTAGAATGGCCCAGTCAAAGTCCAGATCTAAATCCAATTGACAATCTGTGGCAAGACTTGAAAATTGCTGTTCACAGATGCTCTCCGTCCAATCTGACAGAGCTTGAGCTATTTTGCAAAGAATGGGCAAAAATGTCACTCTCTAGATGTGCAAAGTTGGTAGAGACATCCCCAAAAAGACTTGCAGCTGTAATTGCAGTGAAAGGTGGTCCTACAAAATATTGACTCAGGGGGGCTGAATACAAATGCACACCACACTTTTCAGATATTTATTTGTAAAAAATGTTGAAAACCATTTATCATTTTCCTCCCACTTCACAATTATGTGCCACTTTGTGTTGGTCTATCACATAAAATCCCAATAAAATTAATTTACGTTTTTGGTTGTAACATGACAAAATGTGGAAAATTTCAAGGAGTATGACTACATTTTCAAGGCACTGTACATGCCGTGTGCAATACATAAGCAAAGCACACAAAATGTAGTACAGTTTTATACAAAATTTAACATTTCCTTCACAGAGCTTAAAGGGTAAGTTCAATAGCGTAAAAAAGCAGCACTAATTTACATAAACTAATTGATCCAAGAACTAAACTTATCCAAAAGAAGTGAAAATAAATTGTACATGCATGTACATTTATATAAATTCATACTGTTAAATAAAAGATTTTCCCAAAAAAACACACATAAAGAAAAACCAAGATTATTATAAATTATTTGAGAGCATACATGCATCCCCAAAATTCTATATACATGCATGATTAATAAACAGTGCTAAGAATTAGCAAGCATAAAGCAAATCGATCAGTGCAAGCAAATTATATATCAGTTCTGAACTATAAATATAAAGAACAATCCAAAATATGAGACGTTCCAAGTGCTTTATGTTCAAGTTCCAGAAATATAAATAAAAGATGTCCCAGTAAAAAGGTGAATCTAAAAGATGAATGCTTCTTATGAGAATTTTTCTTAGTACAGTGGAAGCCACGTGTCTCAGATGAAGACTCTTACCAAAACTCAATGACCCTCACTTATAGAGCAGTCACAGGAACCATATCAGCCAGCGCAACCTTCCCACAGCAGCTGGGAAGGATAATTAGCTCATAACTACCTAAAACATAGGAGAAGAATGCCCAATAGTATAAATCCAATAAAATGTATTTCTTTAAAATAGAATTAAAAACACTCACATTATCATACTCCAGTAGCGCTTATCCATGCATGATATCATCAGCTCTTCCATTTAATTTACATGGATAAGTGCTACTGCAGTATGATAATGTGAGTGTTTTTAATTCTATTTTAAACTAATTTTATTGGATTTAAACTATTGGGCGTTCTTTTCCTGTTTTATATTTGTGATGGTTACAATTTAAATATGTGTGGTCTTGGATATGCACTATCACTTCTAGTTTTTTGGTATAGTTTTATATTTTCTGTATGTATTTATATATGAGTTTACATGTATGTGCAATTTATTTTCACTTTTTTTGAATATGTATAGTTCTAGGATTAATCCGTTTATGTAAACTCTTTTACTTTTTAGGGTAGAATTTGTTGCAAGTGCGGTTTTTGGATACCTTTAAAGTGTAAGTTCACCTTTTGATAAAAAAATGAAAGAGTGAACTAATACCATACATCCTCCCCATCTTCCACCCCTATAGAATGCATTAAAGTGAAAAACCTTAGGGCTTAAGAACCACTTTAACTATGCCCATGTGAAAGAGGCCATATAAGCAATGTCACTGAAGTGGTCTTTCTTCTGTTTTGCTGTATATATGTGCATCTTTTTTCACAGACATGGATTAGTTTAATTTCCGCTACACTTGTATTCATCACAGAACTGCATACTGCAACTGCAACAGGGATTGTAGCAGTTATCCACCTTGTGAATCAGGTAGCTCAATATCTAATGTTGGTGCAACAAGATCAGGACTGTTTATGCATGCATGAGACTCTTTTTCAACCCATTTTTTTTTTTTATCAGACTGCATTTTTTAGCCTGGTTAGGATTTTTCTGGGCCATCTGCCCTCTTTGAGTGTCCTTGAAGGTTTCCACCAGCTGATGGAGGGGGGGACTGGGGAGGGTTCTCTGGGTGGGGGAGTTGCTTGGGAGGGATGGAGGGGTCTGGGGATGTTTGGGGGCTGAGGTACTCCCTCTTTGGGTAGCTGACTGACTCAGTCAATGGGTTTGTACTGTTTTTTGTACTTTTGATGTCCAATAAATTATATTTTATACTGTTTTAGTAGCCTTTGAGGTCCTTTATCTTGGTGGGGTTTTTATATATGTGCATCTGTGTTTGCACTGGAAATTCAGTCCATAGTGTGCTCTCAGCAAAGAAACCAAAAGGCTGAGAGCTCAGAGTCTCATATGAACAATTAGGAACCAGAAAGAGCCTCTCCCAATCACAGGATCACTGCAATAGCACATGATTGGCAATCAAAGTGATCACTAGCTGTAAAACTGTCTGCTGTACTGTACTCTAACTCCTCTAAATGGAGAATATGAAACAATTATTTTTTTTCTTCTCTCTAGAGGAGAAGAATGTAAAAAGAAAAGTCAGTGTAAAAAGCTAAATAAATAAGGCTGTGCTTTGCCTGCATAGGATGCAAAAGTGTTTCATGCATCCATGATCAGACAGTACCATTCATATCAATTAGTATGCATCAGCTACTCCCAATTTGACATCTCTATGGATATGGGGGCGTGTAACCGAAATGCAGACAGTCTGAGTTTGGAGACACGCCCACATGGATGTCAAATTTGGAGCAGCGCCTGTGTCTGTTTTTTCTTTTGATGGTGGGTCATGGTAATGCAGGAAATCTACAGCTAAATTTAAAAAAAAATGATGAGAAGAAATCTTCTCCTCGCTAGTGGAAACTAATGTAAAAAAAAAAAAGTCTATTTAAAATATTACACAGCCAGTACTTGGAATTCTGGGCTTCGTCTTACATATTTTACAGACTATAGCTTGCCTGACACACTGACCTAACATCCCTCTTGTTCAATCCACAGGCTGAACAAAATAATCTAATAGATTCCCACATCCATGCTAAACAGCAAGGGTGGAGGCATTTTCCCTATAAGCTATTGTATTCAAAACATCTGGTACCCATAGCTGTCTGAACCCCCAAACAGTGACTATACTGGATTTGATGGAGTCAGTGTTCAGTGGACACTTCTCCATCTGAATCCTTACATTTTTTAATCAAAGATTGTTGAGCTGGATGGTGCTGACAGGGTCACCCACAATTTGGATTTTATCTGATTCAGCATGAATCCAACAGAGTTTTAGTCCTTATCTGAATTATTGATTGTTTATAAAGCTGAATAGCTAAAACTAAAATTTAAGCACATAGCTGAATGAATCAAAGCAGTGACTCCTGCCTCTTCCAATGAAATTTGTGGTTAGCAGTTGCTTTACCAGGCAACTGCCTGGTTAAAGAATAAAGCAAGCCCCCTTTGGTAACTCACTTATCTTTTTCACTTAAAAAGAGGACGGCTGAAGGTAAACAGCTTCTTCTCGATCTCTCTTTGGAAAACCCATAATGCTCTGTGAAACCAGTATAATCAAGTTGCCTAGTAATAAATGTTTATTTTTAAGGGAAAGATTTTATATAAATAATAACATCTGATGTAAAACAGTTTCAAAACATATTATTGTAAAATGCTAATTATAAAAAAAAACTGCCCCCAAAATGTGTTAGCCCTTGTACACACGGTCGGAGATTCTGACGGAATGTGTCCTATCGGACCGTTTTGTTGGATAATCCGACTGTGTGTGGTCTCCATCGGACTGTTTCTGTTGGAGTATCCGACGGACCAAGTTTTCCAACTTGTCCGTAAAATTTTCAGACAAAATGCTCCGATCGGACATACTCTGATCATGTGTAGCCTACTCCGACGGACAAAGTGCCACGCATGCTCAGATCAAATTCCTAGACCAAAGCTATTGGCTACTAGCCTGAACGTAGTCCCGTCCTAATAAAATAACGTCATCACGCTATGTACAATCGGATTTTCCGACAACTTTGTCTGACCGTGTGTATACAACAGTTTCGACAAAATCCGTCGGACAAAATCCAACGGATTTGGTTGTCAGAATGTCCGACCGTGTGTACAAGGGCTTAGATTTTTTATAACCGCTCTCCCATCTGGGTCATTCTCCATAATATACATCTATTTTCATATCCCAGTTTAGACCACTAAATGAAAGTGCTCTGGTTTGCGATATTAAAGCTGTTCTTTCCTTCACTTTGAGTTAATGATCCCAACTGTTGTTTTTCCAGCTTTGCTGTATAGTTTGGCCAATCATATCAGCCTCCAGATATCCCCTCAGCCAGGTTACCAGAAGACCTTGTTTGTATTATGAATCATGAAGAGTATTCCAGGTAGTGGGAAAATGTTTTGCTTACATTCATCCTTAAAGGATGTTTAGAGTGTTCCTTTTCCACAGTTCAAACAGTTTCAGCTAGTATTCAGGCAGGACGGTAAACAACAATGTACAGACTCCTACTACCCAACCAGAAATACATCACATCAAACCAGGAATGTATGAACAAACCATGAAATACACAAAAACACCATACACTACTAAATGTGTATTACGTTCAGACTGGGCAAAATGTAAATAGATAATTATACAGAAGGTATGAGAGTTTTAAAAATCCAACATAAACTGTATGCCACACCAAAATATTTGCAAGACTACTCATTACAAGGTAACCACAAATTTTTTATGTTTCAACTCAAAGAGCACATAAATACTAAATATATTTATCATTATGTTTGGCATAATCTCCCTTATTTATATATATAGGGGAATTTTATATATATATATATATATATATATATATATATATATATATATATATATATATATATATATATATATATATATATATTTGCTACTAAATTTGGAATTTAATATTATAAAAATAATCTTTCCCGATTCAATATGAAGCCAGTTCTTTTAAAGATTGCTGTGGTCTATCTGTCTTCTGATTTGGTTTCATATTTCCTTGATGACCTCTCTGCTTGGCTACCCTACTTTCTCTCCTCTGAAATACTCACTCCAATTCCTAGTGACTTTACCACCCCTGTTAATGTTAGATGTTGGCTACATCTCAGCTTCTTGTCTTAACCTCATATTTTGACATAACAATGGAGACACACTCATACTCAATCTGATGATAACACCCTTGAGCTTGTATTCTCCCACTTCAGCAATCCTTGCAACCTTTCCAATACCCCTCTTTCCTTTCTTGTGTCACAACCTTCTCAGTTTCATGCTAACCCTGTCTTCAACCCTCTATCCCTCCAAGCAGGAAAGAATTGAATGACTTTAACACTTTAACCCTTCTCTTCTCTCCTTTGCTACTGACCACTTCAATGACAAAATCCTACTCCTGTCCTTACCTTGAACTGACCACTGTAGTGTAAATTCCTGCAAGATGTCACCCCATAAAAAATATACTCTCCTAAAAATAATTCCTGCTATTGTGCTGCCAAACAAACTTCTTTTGTCACTCTCATTCACACCCACTTATCCAGTGCTTCTTGACTCTTCTCTACCATTAACTCTACTTTATCCCCCACCACTTCCACCTACTAACCCACTCCCTGTCCAATAAATTGCCAATCATTTCAAAAACAAGATTGACGTTAGTCATAAGCCGCGTACACACGGGCGGACTGTATGGCCTACTTAGTCTGTCGAAACACATTTCAGCGGACAGTCCGCTCGTGTGTGGGCTTCAGCGGACTTTTTCAGCGTGCAGTCTGGCGTACTAAGTATTTCGGATTTTTCAAAATACTGTCCGTCATACTTTGGTTTCAGCGGACAATCCGCTCGTCAGTAGGCTAGTTCGACGGACTAAGAATGGCGCATGCTCAGAAAGGATTTACACGGCGAAAGGTTGCATTGCTGTGTATTCGACTTCCTATTTCTAGTCCCGTCGTACGTGCTGTACACGTCATCGCGCAAGCTTTCGACGGACTGTTTGTGCATCCGTGTGTGGTCAAGTCCGTTCATTCGAAAGTAGGATGGACTGTCCGTCGGATTGTATGACGGACTAAGTAGGCCATACAATCCGCCCGTGTGTACGCGGCTATAGAGGGATTCCAACTGTCCTAATATCTTACCCACTTAATATACCCAGTCTACTTCCATATTAAATTTTCTGTTTTGACTGTTACTACAAACTCATCTCAGATGCCCACCTAATCACCTGACCCCTCAACTCTGTTCCCTTACAACTACTATGGTCACCCTCTTGCTCTATTCTATGCTCTCTAACTTACATTTTTCAACTTCTCTCTTCGTACTGACACCTTCCCCTCCCCTCTAAAGCATGCACTAGTCATTCCAAGGTGAGAAAATCCTTTCTTGTATTAAGAAAAAGGTATGAATTGCAGAGAGAGAGATATAATTTACTGTACAAATCATTAGTAAGACCTCATCTGAAATATGTAGTTCAGTTTTGGGCACCGGTTCCCAAAAAGGATATCAGGGAACTGAAAAAAGTGCAGAGAAGGGCAACCAAATTGATAAGAGGCATGGAGGAGCTCAGCTATGAGGAAAGATTAGAGGAACTGAATTTATTCTCTCTTGAGAAGAGGAGATTAAGGGGGGATATGATCAACATGTACAAATATATAAGGGGTCTATATAGTGAACTTGGTGTTGAGTTATTCACTTTAAGGTTATCACAGAGCACAAGGGGACGCTGTATATGTCTGGAGGAAAAGAGATTTCATCTCCAAATATGGAAAGGCTTTGTCACATTAGAGCTGGTTCTAGCCAATTCAGTAGATTGTTTTAAAAGAAGGCCTGGATTCTTTCCTAAATGCACATAATATACGGTAACTGGATACTGATATGTAAAGGTAAAGTTGATCCAGGGAATATCTCATTGCCTTTTGGGGGATCAGGAAGAATTTTTTTTATCACTGCTGGAGCTAATTGGACCATGCTTTATTGGGGGGGGGCTTCCTCTGGATCAACTGTGGGTATTGGATAGTGTATATAGAGGTTTTCAATTTGATTTGTGTGTTTTTTTCTCTCTGTTGGTTGAACTGGATGGACTTGTGTCTTCTTTTAACCAGATTAACTATGTAACTTAAAAAGCCCTCACTGAAATCTACCAGCCTGAACAACTTTAGACCCATTTCCATGATCTCCTTCACCTCTAAATGTCTAGAATCGCTAGTCTACAAATATCTGAGCTGATATCTCTCAATATTAGTATAATAAATGTGCTGCACTTAATAACTTAGTGATATGTGATCAAATTCAAAACATTACAATAATGAATCAAATTTAAAAAAAAGTTTCACTTGAGCTCATGCCTCACTAGCAATAACCTTTTTGACCCTCTACAGTCTGGGTTTTGTCTGCAAGACTCCATAGAAACTGTCCTACTAAAACTCACTTGTAATTTACTAACTGCTAAAACCAATGGCCAGTACTCAATGCTCATATTGGAACTTTCTGCTGCCTTTGATGCAGTTGACCACCCGCTCTTCCTCTTTCCTGGTTCTCCTCTCACCTAAGTTCTCCTTCAGTGTCACCTACAACTCTATCCCCTCCTATTCCTCCTTTGCTAGGATTTTGATGTAGGTTTAACAGATGGTCCAGAGCACTGGCAATCTAATTAAAGGCGGTCTAGGGGGCTTTGCAAAGTTAGTGTCACTTGTCTTGCAACAGTATACCTTTAAGTAACATGTTCATTTTATTGCTAGCCACCAAGTGCTTTTACTTACATTACCTTCCCTTAGCTCTCCCTCTATTCATAGAGGGAATTAAAAAAAGCCTTGTATGATAGTGACTTTGCTCTTACAAAGGAATGAGGTCTGTTTCCCATCTTCCAAATGCAACACATTTCCAAGCACCAATGCAATCGCATGGGAATAAGGGGATTGAGTCACATGATGTACCATGCCTGCAAGCAATGGGTAAGTCACCTTGCTTCCCTGAGTAAATGAAGTATGGAAAATAGGCTGAAAAGAAGGAAAGCAGCTGTGGATAGCATTGTGGGCGCACGGGCACGGCCCCCCCTGACACATTCTGCTACCCTCCCTATTCATGTTCCCGACCCCTTTCAGGGCACCAGACACATGAAATACTATGGCGGGGTAGGTGGGGGTGTGTATTTTGAAGAACGTGATTAGAGCCAGAGGCTCTAATAGGCTTCAAAATAGGATGGGCTCGGGGTGCAGAGCACTGCGTCCCGATCCCATCCTGTTGTGTGACATAGCGAATTAATTGTCTACTGTGCTTATTTTCACACTAACATTCCTCCCTGCCAATCAGCAGGCAGGTTGTTGAGACTTGTCTCTCGAATGGCCAAAACATTAGGTAATTCTATTGGATGCCTAACGCTTTGGCGGAAGAGGAGACATGGCGGAGGAAGCTTAAGGAGCCAAGCGGACACAGGAGCCGCAGCCGCCACTTCCAGCAGAGGAGAGCCACTAAGGAGGAGAGCCACCGAGGAGGAAAGGCGCTGAGGAAAAGAGCCGCAGAGGAGGAGAGCCGCCGAAGAGGAGAGCAACCAAGAAAGAGAGCCCCGTCACTCCAGGAGAGGAGCAGAGCCCCACCACACGAGCGGTAAGTGCCGCCTGACTGGCTGCTAGGGGGGGTTAGTGAAGTGACAGCCAAGCCTGGCTGCATTTGATGGACACAAGTGGCTACATTTGATGGGCACAAATGGCTGCAAATGACAGGCACAAGTGGCTGCATATGATGGGCACAAGTGGCTGCATTTGATTGGCACATGTGGCTGCATATGATGGGCACATGTGGCTACATATGATCGGCACAAGTGACTGCATTTGATTGGCACAAGTGGCTGCATATACTGGGCAGAAGTGGCTGCATTTGATGGGCACAAATGGCTGCATATGATGGTGCACAAGTGGCTGCATATGATAGGCACAAGTGGCTGCATATGATGGGGCACAGTGGATGCATATGATGGGCACCAGTGGCTGCATTTAATTGGCACAAGTGGCTGCATATGATGGGCACAAGTGGCTGCATTTGATTGGCACAAGTGGTTGCATATACTGGGCACAAGTGGCTGCATTTGACGGGCACAAATGGCTGCATATGATGGGCACAAGTGGCTGCATTTGACACAAGTGGGTGCATTTGATTGGCACAAGTGGCTGCATATGATGGGCACAAGTGGCTGCATATACTGGGCACAAGTGGCTGCATTTGATTGGCACAAGTGGCTGCATATGATGGTGCACAAGTGGTTGAATATGATGGGCACAACAAGTGCTGCATATGATGGGGCACAGTGGCTGCATATGATGGGCACAAGTGGCTGCATTTAATTGGCACAAGTGGTGGCATATGATGGGCACAAGTGGCTGCATATGATGGGCACAATTGGCTGCATTTGATGGGCACAGTGAGGCTGCAGTTGATACGGGGGTTGAGCATTTTTCAGTTTGTTTGCGCCCCCACCAAAAAAATTTGAGCACCAGCCTCCACTGGTACCAGCACTAAACTGGTCTTGTTTGTTTGCCCTGTAATGGTAAAGTACAGGTTCACAATAAGTGCTTGTTTACATGGGTAGCAGGCTCTACCACTGTTCTCTAAAAAGGGATATGCAGTGGATGCCAATTTACTGGCATTCAGGAAGCAATACCACCACCTCCTAAATCACAATGGGGATATAGCATCTGGCACACGGTTACGTCACAGTCCCATTGACTTCAATATACGTGAGTATGATAGGCAGTGTTGCCTGTCAAATTCAATATGCTGTATTTATGGGTAATATAAACAGACCCAAGTGGGCAGTTTGGAAAGGTAAAAACAAAGATCAGCCACCTGTTTTTACTGCCTCCTAGTCTCTCATGTGAACTTCTCCTTTGTCTTTAAACTACTGGTAAAAGCATTAGTAAAAAAAAGATTTCCAAAGAGTTTAACCCTAGAGAATCCAAGCACATATTGACTTCAGCTTCAAGTCATAACTCCAGGTTGTAGCTTGGGTCCCATTTTCCCACACCTATCATTGCAATGCAGGTGCCTTTGTCCTCTTCTAATGCCCCATACACATGGTCGGAAATTCAGACGGAAAAGGTCAGATGTTGTCGAGAGATCCGATTGTGTGTGGGCTATATCAAACTTTTTCCATCGGAATTTCCGACGGAAAAAGTTTGAGAGCTGGATCTAAAATTTTCCGACAACAAAATCCAATCAGACTTTTTCCAATCGCGTATAGAGAATTCCGACGCACAAAGTGCCATGCATGCTCAGAAAATTTTTGGAGACGAAAGCTCTTGGCTACTGGCCTCTACATAGTCCCATCGTACGTTTTGTACGTCACCTCATTCCGAACGATCGGATTTTCCGACAACTTTGTGCGACCGTGTGTATGCAAGACAAGTTTCGTCCAAAATCTGTCAGAAAAAATCTGATGGATTTTGTGGTCGGAACATCCAACCGTGTGTATGGGGCATTAAAGGAGCAGGATGGCAGGTACAAGCCAATGATATGAAGCAGCATCTTGCGGTGCTTATCATGACAATTAAGACAACATGTTTTACTTTTCTTTAGTGACAGGTTAACTTTAAGTATACTTCATGGAAGATTTGTAGTGCAGGGCATTCATCTCAGTAATGTTACAGTATCTGTACCAGTAAATAGAGCATCTAGAATTTAGTGAATGCTATACAGTATTTCCATTTTCCAGTATTCCTTACTTGAAAGTAAACATTGTTTGTAAGTTGTAAACAGTGAAGTATGGCTGTGAAATGTTTACTCCTCGACTCCATGGCGGAGGGTGTTCAGTACAAAGCCGGATTATATCTGCTGGTGTTTCATCACTTGCTGTTTGTGCGGAATAGTCAGCTCTTTCTGCTGCTGGGTAAAAAGAACTTTCTGTAAGGACATGCTGTCACTACCAATCTGCATCTCTTACAGTAAATAACAGAGGAGAAATGTTGAGTTTTGGAAACGATGTGTAAGAAAGCAAAAACAGACGTGCAGAAGACTACACATATTGCCATATTTGAAAAAAAACTTTAGAGATGAATTCTCCATCTGTTTCAGTCCTATGGCAGCACATAGTATGTGATTTCAGTCACACGGAAAGGTTGGGTGCAGGTCTTGTATTCAAGACCACATGCCAAAGTATTTTTGGAAGCTGGTGGTTGTCCCTGTAGTGTCTTATGAGGTTGCTTGACATGTTTCTTCTCCTGTAACTTGGGCTAGTTCTGCCCAGAATGCTTTCTCAGTAGGGATGAGCTCCGAGTTCGAGTCAAACTCATGTTCGACTCGAACATTGCCTGTTCCCCTGTTCAGCGAACAGTGAACAATTTGGGCTGTTCGCAGCAAATTCGAAAAGCCGGAACACCCTATACAAGTCTATGGGAGAAATCTAAAGTGCTAATTTAAAGGCTAATATGCAAGTTACTGTCCTAAAAAGTGTTTGGGGACCTGGGTCCTACCCCAGGGGACATGGATCAATGCAAAAAAAAGTTTTAAAAAACGTCCGTTTTTTCAAGAGCAGTGATTTTAATAATGATTAAAGTGAAACAATAAAAGTGTAATATTCCTTTAAATTTCGTACCTGGGGGGGTGTCTATAGTATGCCTGTGAAGGGGCGTATGTTTCCCATGCTTAGAACTGTCCCTGCACAAAGTGTAATTTTGCAAGGAAAAAAAGTATTTTAAAATCACTTTCCATTGTCGGCTCCGGTAATACAGAGAACACTCAATGAGTGTTCTCTGTATTAGCCGACAATTCATTCATTGATAAAAAAAAAAAAAAAGCGTGGGGGTTCCCCTAAATTCAATTACCAGGCCCTTCAGGTCTGGTATGTATATTAAGGGGAACCCCGTGTCAAATTAAAAAAAGAAATTTACGTGGGGGTCCCCCTAAATATCCATACCAGACCCTTCAGGTCTGGTGTGGATATTAAGGGGAACCCCGCATCAAATTTAAAAAAAAATTGCTGGTCCCCCTAAAAATCCATACCAGACCCTTTATCCGAGCACGCAACCTGGCAGGTCACAGGAAAAGAGGGGGGACAAGAGAGCGCCCCCCCTCCTGAACCATACCAGGCCACATGCCCTCAACATTGGGAGGATGCTTTTGGGGTCTGTGATCCCTCAAAGCACCATGTCCCCATGTTGTTGTGGAGAAGGGCCTCATCCCCACAACCCTGGCCGGTGGTTGTGGGGGTCTGCGGGCGGGGGGATTATCAGAATCTGGAAGCCCCCTTTAACAAGGGGACCCCCAGATCCCAGCCCCCCCTGTTTGAAATAGTAAAGGGGTACAAAAGTACCCCTACCATTTCACAAAGAAAGTGTAAAAATGGTTAAATAAGACAAACACACTTTTGAAAAATTCCTTTATTAAAAATAAAAAAAAATAAAAAAAGATTCCAGCGGTGGTAATCCACTCTTGCTATCCAGCGACGGATGATCATCTCTCCGGGGTCCAGCGATGGCTGATCTGATCCAGCGATGGGTGATCTCTCCATCCAGCGCAGTCCATCCATCCTTCCTCTGTCTCCACTGACGGAGACACTGCAGGATCCCGGCAGCCTGGGGGTCCCCTTGTTAAAGGGGGCTTCCAGATTCTGATAAGCCCCCCGCCTGCAGACCCCCACAACCACCGGCCAGGGTTGTGGGGGTGAGGCCCTTCTCCACATCAACATGGGGACATGGCGATTTGAGGGGTCACAGACCCCCAAAGCATCCTCCCAATGTTGAGGGAATATGGCCTGGTACGGTTCAGGAGGGGGGGGCGCTCTCTCGCCCCCCCCTCTTTTCCTGCAGCCTGCCAGGTTGCGTGCTCGGATAAAGGGTCTGGTATGGATTTTTAGGGGGACCCCCATGTTAAATTTTATTTAAAAATTTGATGCGGGGTTCCCCTTAATATCCATACCTGACCTGAAGGGTCTGGTATGGATGTTTAGGGGGACCCCCACGTCAATTTTTTTTAAAATTTGACACAGGGTTCCCCTTAATATCCATACCAGACCTGAAGGGCCTGGTAATTGAATTTAGGGGAACCCCCATGCTTTTTTTTATTTTTTTATCAATGAATGAATTGTCGGCTAATACAGAGAACACTCATTGAGTGTTCTCTGTATTACGGGAGCCGACAATGGAAAGTGATTTTAAAATACTTTTTTTCCTTGCGAAATGACACTTTGTGCAGGGACAGTTCTAAGCACGGGAAACATGCGCCCCTTCACAGGCATACTATAGACACCCCCCAGGTACGAAATTTTAAGGAATATTACACTTTTATTGTTTCACTTTAATCATTAACCACTTAACAACCGCCCTATAGCCAAATGACGACTACAGGGCGGTTTCTTATCTCTGGGAGGCCGTCATATGACGTCCTCCCAGAATTCCGCTCTCGTGCGCCCCCTGGGGCGCGCACTCGAGAGCATCCGTGACCGCCGGGTCCACAGGACCCGGCGCATCATGGATCACGGTAAACGGACGCTCATAGCGGCCGTTTACCACGTAATCGCTCCGTCAAATAACGGAGTGATCACTTGTAAACAAACGTTTGACGCAATTGGCGCCAATGGCGCTATTTAAAGTGGATCCTTGCTTTACTGTCTTGCTGCCCGATCAACAGCGTTCCTGTGTACTCTGGTATCCTGTATCTGAACCTAAACCTGAATCTGAATCCGTATCCTGATCCGTATTGAACCCGGCTTGTTCCTTACTTCGCTGTTTGCTGCCTGCCCCCGACTTTTGGCTTTGCACCCGACTACTCTTCTGGATTCTGTTTCTGTACCTGATCTGCTCGCCTGTGCCTGACCTGGACTGTTGTACTATCCGTTATCTGCCGGTTGCCTGTTTATCGCTGCTGGACTACAGGACACCTCCCAGTCCACCACCGCACCCTGCGGTTGTCTCCTCTGTGCCCTGTTGCCTCCTACCCCTTGCTGCGGACTACAGGACTCTTTCCACTACCTGCTATATCCTGTTTGCACCTGCACCCACTGTTGGACTACAGAACTCCTCCCGTTGTCCGTTGAATCCTGCGATCACCTGTACTCCGCTGTCGGACTACAGGAATCCTCCCGCGGTCTGCTTAACCTTACCATTACCTGCATTCCGCTGTTGGACTACAGGACACCTCCACCATCAACGGTCTGCTGCTTTCTACATCAACCATCCAGTCAGGCACTTGTGCTCCTCTGTGCTCCCGAGCCCTTGTCACCACTACCAGGGCCTCCCGAGTCAGAGGTCTACGAGAGGCCGCTCCCTGCATTCCGGGCTCTGCCTTAAGGTACGTGACATCTGTGTCTGAATGGACACACAGAGCAGCAGCTCAGCTCGGGTGACCCCATAGCTGCTTGATGTAGGGGCACTCGGCAGGGAGGATGATCTGGGCTGTTCTGTGCAAAACCACTTCACAGAGCAGGTAAGTATGACATCTTTGTTATTTTTAAAGAAAAAAACTGATACTTTAGTATCACTTTAACCACTTAATAACCGCCCTATAGCCGAATGACGGCTTCAGGGCGGTTTCTTAACTGTGGGAGGCCGTCATATGACGTCCTCCCAGAATTCCGCTCTCGCGCGCCCCCTGGGGCGCGCACTCGAGAGCATCCGTGACCGCCGGGTCCACAGGACCAGGCGCATCACGGATCACGGTAAACGGCCGATCGTAGCGGCCGTTTACCACATGATCGCTCCGTCAAATGACAGAGTGATCACTTGTAAACAAACCGGCGTCATGTTATGACGCCGGTTCCTCCCTCCCCCTCTCTGTACCGATCGGAACAGCGGAGGGGGAAGAGATCGGTGTCAACAGCGATGTGGGCTGCATCTGCAGTGCCCACATCGCTGCTCACCGAAAATGAACCCCTCAATTCCCTGCCATTACTCTGCATTACTCTGCAATACCCTGCCATTACTCTGCATTACTCTGCAATACCATGCAACACTCTGCATTACTCTGCAATACCATGCAACACTCTGCATTACTCTGCAATACTCTGCAATACTCTGCATTACTCTGCAATACCCTGCAACACTCTGCATTACTCTGCAATACTCTGCATTACTCTGCAATACTCTGCATTACTCTGCAATACTCTGCAATACTCTGCATTACACTGCATTACACTGCATTACTCTGCATTACCCTGCAATACCCTGCAATACCCTGCAATACTCTGCAATACTCTGCAATACCCTGCAATACTCTGCAATACCCTGCAATACTCTGCAATACCCTGCAACACTCTGCAATACCCTGCAACACTCTGCAACACCCGCCAACACTCTGCAATGCTCTGCAACACCCGCCAATACCCTGCAACACTCTGCAATGCACTGCAACACTCTGCAATGCTCTGCAACACCCACCAATACCCTGCAATGCTCTGCAACACCCGCCAATACCCTGCAACACTCTGCAACACTCTGCAATGCTCTGCAACACCCACCAATACCCTGCAACACTCTGCAACACCCGCCAATACCGTGCAACACTGCAATGCTCTGCAATGCTCTGCAACGCAATACTCTGCTACGCCAAACTCTGAGATACCCAGCCATAGTCGGTGATACCCTGCAATACCCAGCCATAGACACCCCCCCTCCCGCTGCCCTCCGGCGCTTCTACCGACTCGCTAATACGATCAAATCCAGAATCTTTTTTTTTTTTTTCAGGCTTCCCAGCTTAGAGGTGAGATGTGGGGTCTTATTGACCCCATATCTCACTGTAAAGAGGACCTGTAATGCCATATTCCTATTACAAGGGATGTTTATTTACATTCCTTGTAATAGGAATAAAAGTGATCAAAAAAATTATTTTTGGGGAAAAAAATGTCAAACTAAAATAAATAAAGTAAAATGAACAATACATTTTTTTTTTTTTTTAAAGCGCCCCTGTCCCCATGTGCTCGCATGCAGAAGCGAACGCATACGTAAGTCCCGCCCACATATGAAAACGGTGCTCAAACCACACATGTGAGGTATCGCTGCGAACGTTAGAGCGAGAGCAATAATTCTAGCCCTAGACCTCCTCTGTAACTCAAAACATATAACCAGTAAAAAAAAAATTAATCGTCGCCTATGGGGATTTTTAACCACTTGCTTACTGGGCACTTAAACCCCCCTCAGTCCCAGACCAATTTTCAGCTTTCAGCGCTGATGCACTTTGAGTGACAATTACGCGGTCATACAACACTGTACCCAAATGAAATTTTTATCATTTTTTTCCCACAAATAGAGCTTTCTTTTGGTGGTATTTAGTTACAGCTCGGAGTTTTATTTTTTGCTAAACAAACAAAAAAAGATGCAAAAAAAAAAAAAATCATGTTTTAATAGTTTGTTATAAAATTTTGCAAACGGGTCATTTTTCTCCTTCATTGAAGTGCGCTGATTAGGCGGCACTGATAGGCTGCATTGGTGGGCACTGATGGGCTGCATTGGTGGGCACTGATAGGCTGCACTGGTGGGCACTGATAGGCATAGTTAAGGCGGCACTAATAGGCACAGATAAGGCGGCACCGATGGGCACAGATAAGGCGGCACTGATGGGCAAAGATGGGCACAGATAAGATGGCACGGATGGGTGGCACGGATAAGTGGCACGGATGGGTGGCACGGATGGGCACTGACAGGTACCACAGATAGATGGGACTGATGGGCACTGATAGGTGGCTCTGATAGGTGGCACTGCTGGGCACTGATGGGCGGCACTGCTGGGCACTGATGGGCGGCACTGCTGGGCACTGATGGGCGGCACTGGGGTGCAGCACCTTTGAGGCAGATTTTGGGTGGCACTGTGGGTGGCACTGCTGGGTGGCACTGTGGGTGGCACTGTGGGCACTGCTGGGTGGCACTGTGGGCACTGCTGGGTGGCACTGTGGGCACTATGGGCACTGCTGGGTGGCACTGACAGGGGGGCACTTACTTTATTTCAGGATGGCACTGCGGGTGGCAGGTGGGCACTGGCAGGGGGCAGGTGTCCGCTTGAATTGCTGACCGTGATCGGGACTGATGTCCCGAACACGGCCGCCGGCGATCGGCTTTTTTTTTTTCTCCTCGCGCTGTCAGCGCGAGGAGGAATACTAGCCGATTACCGGCTCCGTTTTATCACATGATCAGCTGTCATTGGCTGACAGCTGATCACGTGATAAGGGGTCGGGATCGACCCCTTACACGGATCGGTGATCAGGCGAGTCTCACGGACTCGCCGATCACAGAGCGCGCCGCGCGCGCCCCTCAGGGGGCGCGCAGGCCGCTCGTAACCGGGACGACGTCAATAGACGTAGTCCCGGAAATGTAGGTCCGCGCTAATGCCGTCATTTGGCAATAGCGCGGATCTGAAGTGGTTAAATAGCGACGTTTGGCGCCATTCCATGAGCCTGTGCAATTTTGAAGAGTGACATGTTAGGTATCGATTTACTCAGTGTAACTTCATCTTTCACATTATGCAAAAATTGGGCTAACTTTACTGTGTTTTTTTTTTTTTTTAAGCACAAAACTGTTTTTTTTCCAAAAAAAAGCATTCGAAAAATTGCTGCGCAAATACCGTGCGAGATAAAAAGTTGCAATGACCACCATTGTATTCTCCAGGGTGTTTGCTAAAAAAACATATATAATGTTTTGGGATTCTATGTAATTTTCTAGCAAATAAATTATGATTTTTTTTTTTTTTTTATATTAATCTTTATTAGATTTTCACAATATACAGACCACATTTTAAAATAGCGTTGCCAAAAATTCAATACCTATTCCTTCCATTCAGGAGTCTGAGTTTTAAAGTTCAAGAAAGGGGGGGGGCATGAAAATACATCCATACATCACATATAATTAACAAAATAAAAACAATATCTAGACAATACCATAACCCCCATTATCCTTCCTCGTCTATTTTTGCGATTCCTACATTTTTCCTATTGATATAACCCCCCCTCCCTCCCACCCTTTCTATCGATACACCCCCCCCCCCCTCCCCTCCCCTCCAATATATATATTTGTGCTTTTATCCTTCAGTGTGTCGTAAATATGTTATCATGCTTCCCATACCTTTAATGTACTCTACCCTGCTCCCTCCCAATACCCATCCCCCCTCCCCCTCTCTTCTTCCTTTTCCTATCATGGTTTAAACTGGGGTATGCATCTCTTCTATCCAATCTCGCCAATTTCTGTTAAACTCTTTTAAGTTATTTCGTTTTGCGTATACTGCTCTCTCCTTACATAGATATTCGTTTACAGCACTCATCCAATCCTCTACTGTGGGGGCTAGATTTGATTGCCATCTCCTAGCGATCATTCTTCTGGCTTGGAATAGGCATCTTAGAATTACCGTTGTTACTCCCTTTCTCTCTACTTCCTCATTTCTATATCCTAAGATACACACTATGGGATTTAATTCTATCACAGTCCCAAAGGCCCTACTTATTGTCTCTACCACTCCTTCCCAGTATCTAAATAATTTGGGACATTTCCAGAGCATATGTATTAAATTCCCTGACCCCCCACACCTGGGGCAACAGTCATCTGTTCTCTTACCAAATCTAAATAATTTCTGAGGAGTATAGTATGCTCTATTAATTACCATCAGGTGGGAAATCCTATGGGGAAGAGAAACCGAGACCCTTGGGCATGCCGCTAGGATATTTTTCCACTGTGCTCGTGTTATATTACCTATGTCTTGCTCCCATTTCCCCTTCTCGACCCTCCCTTTCCTCTCACAATTAATCTGTTCACCCAGCTGGGCATAGAATTTAGATATTAATCCTTTTGTGGGTCCTACTTGTGCTACTGGATGTAGCAAGGGCAGTTCTTCCCATGTTAGTGATAACTTTCCAAACTGGGTCTTTAAAGCGTGCCTCACTTGTATATAAGCATAGAATGAGTTTTGTGATATCTTAAATTCTTTTTGCAATTGATCGAAAGATTTGATACCCCTGCCGCCATATAGATGGCTAAGCCTTACAATACCGCATTTTTCCCATTCTAAAATTTTTCCAACCCGCCATATTTCCTGTAGCTTCTTATTGTTCCAGAGAGGTGTATACTTTGTTATTTCACTATATCCCATTTTTTTTTAAACTATATCCCATAGCTTTAACATCATTTTTACTGTAGGGCATCTACACTGGAATGAGTCCGCTTCCAAGGTCTCAATCAGCGTACTATGTGGGGAGCCTGTTAATACTAATCTCCCATTTGGGGTTCCTCCGTTCACCTCATCAATCCCCCCTAGCTGTTGTAATTGGGACGCCCAAAAATAGCACTCCGGATAAGGGACTGCGAATCCTCCTTCCTCTCCCGGTAGCTGGAGCATCCGCAATCTCAATCTGGCCTGTCCTCCCTTCCATATTAACTCCCTGAACAACATCTCGATTTTATTAAACCAACTTCTATTAATCCATATTGGGGCATTATGCAGTATGTATAAAAGTTGGGGCATCCATATCATTTTTATCAAATTACATCTGCCAGCCACCGAGAGAGGCATTCCCTTCCATATAGCAATTTTTTGTTTAAACTTAACTAATAATGGGACTAAGTTATAATTTATAAATTGCTTAGGATCCCTTGTCAAGGTTACTCCCAGATATTTCAACTTATCCACTGTTGGCATTTGGGGGGTTCCCAGGGCCGTTTGCTGACCAGTTGGGTCCAGAGTAAGACATTCCGACTTTTCCCAATTAATCTCCAGCCCTGTGAAGCCTCCAAACCCTTGCACCAATCCCATTGCCCTTGGCAGTGAGTACCTCATATCCCCCAGAAACAATAGGATATCGTCTGCATAAAGTGAGATTTTTTTCCTCTCCAGTTTTTCTTAAAAAACCGACTATCTCCCGGTTTGCTCTAATTGCACATGCCAAGGGCTCTATAGCCAACGCAAAGAGTAGGGGTGATAGTGGGCACCCCTGCCTCGTCCCTCTCCCCAGCTCTATTTTCCCGGATAACTCGTTATTAATTTTTAGTCTCGCACTAGGTTTATCGTATAACATCCTAATCCAGCCTATAAAGGAAGGACCCAGGCCAAATTTCTCCAAGACTTTCCATATGTATCCCCATTCTACACTATCAAATGCTTTCCTTACATCCAATGCCACTACTGCACCCGGAGTATCGTTATCCATTGGGATCTGCAAATTCAAGAAGGCTCTTCTAATATTTATACTAGTTGACCTGTTGGCTATAAACCCTGTTTGGTCCATATGGACTAATCTTGCTATAACTCGATTAAGCCTAATCGCTAATACCTTGGCCAGTATCTTTGTATCGGTACACAGGAGAGAGATTGGTCTATACGCTGCAACATCTAGGGAGTCCTTTCCTTCTTTGTACAACAGGATTATAACCGCCTCCATCATTGATGGTGGCAATTTACCCTCCCCATATGCTCCTCTTAACATCTCCAGGAGTTCAGGAAGCAGTATCTCGCCAAAATTTTTATAAACTTCAATCGGTAGCCCATCCGGCCCAGGCGATTTCTGATTTGGCATACTCACAACTGCTTCCTGAAGTTCTTTCAAAGTTATTGGGGCTTCCAGTTCTTCTCTTTCTTCTTGTTTCAAACATGGTACCTCTAGTTGACCTAGAAATGTTTCCATTTGCTCATCCATCCCCACTTTCTGTGCAGTATATAATTTTTTATAATATCCTTCAAATACTTGGCATATACTCCCAGTTTCCGTTGTAACCTCTCCCTCAGGTATCCTAATCGCTGAGATTGAGGAGGGGCCCGTGTTATTCTTCACCAGTTGTGCCAACATTTTTCCCACGCTTTCCCCTTCAGCAAAGGAGGCTTGCCGTTGGAGCATATGTTGTATCTCCGCTTTCTTCAGGGTTATTAGCCTAAGTTCTTCTTGTTTATCTAACCAGATTTTTTCTTTGCCCTGGATGGGGTCACTAATAAAATCTCTTTCAGCCTCTAACACTTCTCTCCCTATTTGTACCTCCTGCTCCCTAGACTTTCTATTTATTTTTGCTATTGATTGGATCAGGAGACCCCTCACAAAAGCTTTCAGAGTATCCCATAGGATCCCTGATGTTACTGTACCCCGGTTATTTTTTAGAAATTCTTTTAGTTCCCACTGGATTCTCTCAGGGCGTTCTTCTGTCTCTTTTTTTATCAGTTCCAACCAGAGCGGGTTCACTTTCCACATCCTCTGTACCTTTCGTTCTCTCATTTTTAATACTGCTGTCACTGGGGAATGATCTGAAATCCCCCTGGACTGATATTCAATCTTTTCCACCATTTGTAAGGCCAGGTCATTCCCCAGTATCATATCAATCCTGGATAACGTAGCATGCGTGGCCGAGTGACAACTATACTGCCGGGCTCCCGAGTTCCCAGTTCTCCATAAATCCAGTAGTCCTACTTCTTCCAGGTACTGACCCATCCTCCCCTGCCAAGCTGGTTCCGCCAGTATTTTTTCTGGGAATCTATCAATTTTTATATCCAAGACCGTGTTGAAATCCCCTACTATTATTATAGGAATACCATCTATCCCCACTAAAAATTCCTGTAATTTAAAAAGCACTTCCATTTTAAATGGTGGAGGGATGTAGATATTTGCCATCATACATTCTCTATTTTCAATTAAGCAATGTAAGAAAATGTATCTACCCTTTTCATCCAGGCTGACCCGTTTACATACAAAATTCACCCCCGTTTTTACCAAGACACTCACCCCTCTACTATATGTCGAATAGACAGAGTGGTATTGAAATTGATATTTTCTACTCTGCAACCGGTATATTGTGTCTCTATTTAAATGGGTCTCCTGCAGGCAAAACAACTCTACTCCATATCCCTCCAACATGGATAGCACAGCTTTTTGTTTCACCTGCGTCCCCAGGCCCCTCACATTCCAGGAGCCTATCTTAATTTTTCCATCCTGCATAACCATAAACAAATAAGGAAAAGAAATGGAGCAGGGAAGAAAGAGAGCAAGGTAACCAGTCTAATGAGGACACTATTGGGATCCACTTGTCTCCCAGTACCCTCCATCTCCCCCCTACCTTCTTTATTAAGTTGTGCCACACTCCCCAGATATTACTCCCTAATATAATAACAAATGTATTAATCATCACCATTATCTCATATATTATGTGTCTCTTGATGTGAATTATACTATATAATAGTTTATTACAATTTTCCCCCTTGTGACCAGTAGATTTTCCTTGTTTTTTACCACCCCAAGTTTTACCACCCCATATTTTGTGTCCTTTCTTAATTTGAGTTATTTCCTGCGCCCCATTTATTAGTGCAAACGTATTTTTTTTCCCCTTCAACCTCCCCCATATTTTTCCCTCCCCCCCATTCTACCTCCCTCCCACCCCTCCCCCACCTTCCTAGGTGTTACCCTAGGGGCTATTAGTGACCTTATACCACTCTCTTCACAACCTATTCACCACCCACACCTACTACACTCGCCGTGTGTTACCTCCCTCCCGCCCCCCCTCCCATACAACACAAAAACAAAACAAAAAACAAAACAAATCAAAACAAAACAGCTCTTTCTATCTTCCTGACCCACTCAATACCGAGAACCCCAACGGCTAAAATTTTTCTTTATTTTCTTCTATCCATTTTTCCACTTCCATTGGGGAACAAAAAACCTGGGTATGCCCTAGTGCATTAATCCGTAGCTTTGCAGGATAAAGAAGAGCATACGGCACCCTAAGCTTCTGTAACCTGCGTTTCACCTGGAGAAACTCTACCCTTTTTCTCTGGAGTTCTGGGGAAAAGTCAGAATATAGTGAAATTCTAACACCCTTATACAGTACATTCCCCATTTCCCTTGCTTTCCGTAATAACACCACTTTGTCTTTATAATTAAGTAATTTCATCAATAATGGCCTGGGATGACCCCCCTCCAATGGTGCTCTAAAGGGTACCCTATGCGCCCTCTCTATTGAGAATGTTGTTGAAAAAGCATCCCTTCCAAACAGTTCAACCAAAAGATGCTCCATAAATTCAGCAGGGTTTACACCCTCGCTTTTTTCCGGAAGACCCACTATTCGCACATTGTCCCTCCGGAGCCTATTTTCCATTTCGTCCATTCTTGTTCTATATCCACTGAACTGCTCCTTCAGGCTTTCTACTTCTTTAATTAGGAAGGTTGTATCGTCTTCTAATCTACTAGTCCTTATCTCAAGTTCTGTCGTCCTTTCCACCACTTTCTGTAAGTCTTGCCTTACCACCATTAGATCTTCCTTCACTCCCTTCATTTGATTACAGAGTTCTTTAAGTGAAATGTTACATGCATTTACGGCCAATAGCACATCCTTTATAGTTGGCTCTTTTTCTATCGGGGGGGAGTCACCTGCTGTAGTTTCTATATTCTGTTCCCCTGCTTCCGCATTTTTATTTACTGAGGGTTTTACCACTGCTCCAGCTTGTGTGTTGATATTAATGTTTGGCTGTCCCACACTTTTCCTTTCAGTCATTACACCTTGCTGCCCCTTTGACTGTCCTTTTTTTGGAGGAGTCTGAGATGACTGAACCGGGTTATGAGCATATTGTTCTAACTTAGCTGCTGTGACGGACTGTTGCGAGCTTTTTTCCCCCCTTTCTTTTGCAGAACGCAAATGTTGCATCTTACTTTCCTTTTCTCGTCCCTGACTTCGGGACAATCCTGTATATATCGTGTTATATCGTGTTTTAAAAGGATTCTGACCCAGCCGCCCACCACACAATATTCACTTAGTGCAGTAATGACCGTATTCCGATGCTCATTTCAGGTATCACAAAGACTTCCTATTTCCTGGTTTTGCAGCACCACATACATTTATTTGCTCACATTGGCTCATGTACTGTTTAGCCTGTTAATTTTTTGACACAGACACCGTCCCACGGTTAATAAGTTAATACAGTACTGAGCTACATTTATAAACAGATTTATAGTCAGTCCACAAGTTCTCAAAATCAGATATTCCTGGAGCGCTGCTTACAAAATATTCAGTTTCTTTTTTGACAAGAAGTATTCCTTTACCCAGGCTAACAATTTAGCAGTCTCTCGTCTTAAGGCACACACAGAAGGCAGTGGTATCCGAACATCCAGACATCCAGCGAGAAAAAAATAAAAAGATGACCGGAGAATACAGGTCTTTCTTACCCCATCCGGCTTAAAGGCATCGCTGTACCCCAACTTTCCTTACCAGTCCTCTGCCTACAATACCCCTCAGACTGCCGGCTTCTTCCTCCCCGCAATCCTGCCGCTTACCTCCTTCCTCCTGTCGTGGCTTACTGGAGAGCGGGGGAACCTTCGGTGACGATTGTGCGCGGCGTCTCTCAGTTGGAGAGGTTCGGCGTTGATCGGGGGTACTCGTGGGCTCGCGTTTCACTTCGGCCGCCGGGATACGAGACTCGGAAGTCAGCGGGGATCCCCAGAGGCTCGACACGATAGTGTAGCGCTGTCACTCCTCCTCCCGTCCAGCGTCCAGCTGTATTACTCAGCTCCAGCCCTCCTCACGCTGTACTCGGCCGTGGCGTTAAACATTAAGCGCTCCACGCTTTCATCATAGGGGCCTGGGAGGGAGTTACACACGGCGTCCTCCCATCACACTCACTCCACCCTACACATCCGGCCACACCCCTAAATTATGATTTTTAAATGTAGGAGAGAAATGTCAGAATTGTCCTGGGTGCTCCAGAACGCCTGATGGTGCTCCATGCATGTTGGGCCTCTGTATGTGGCCACACTGTGTAAAAGTCTCACACATGTGGTATCGCCGTACTCGGGAGTAATAGCAGAATGTGTTTGGGGGTGTAATTTGTGGTATGCATATGCTGTGTGAGAAATAAACTGATAATGTGACAATTTTGTGAAAAAAAAAAAAAAGTAAACAAAATCTTGATTTTGCAAAGAATTGTGGGAAAAAATGACAACTTCAAAAAACTCATCATGCCTCTTACTAAATACCTTGGAATGTCTTCTTTCCAAAAAGGGGTCATTTGGGGGGTATTTGTACTTTTCTGGCATGTTAGGGTCTCAAGAATTCAAATAGGCCGTCAGTACTTCAGGTGTGATCAATTTTCAGATATTGGCGCCATAGCTTGTGGACTCTATAACTTTCACAAAGACCAAATAATATCCACCAATTTGTACTTATTTTTACCAAAGATATGTAGTAGTATAAATTTTGGCCAAAATTTATGAAGAAAAAATTACTAATCTGCTAAATTTTATAACAGAAACAAAGAAAAATTCATTTTTTTACAGAATTTTCTGTATTTTTTCTTTTATAGCACAAAAAATAAAAAACCCAGCGGTGATTAAATACCACCAAAAGAAAGCTCCATTTGTGTGAAAAAAAGGACAAAAAATTCATATAGGTCCAGTGTTGCATGACTGAGTAATTGTCATTCAAAATGTGAGAGCACCGAAAGCTGAAAATTGGTCTGGTTATTAAGGGTGTTTAAGTGCCCAGTGGTCAAGTGGTTAAAATCACTGTTCCTGAAAAAACAGCAGTTTTTAAAACTTTTTTTTGCATTGATCTATGTCCCCTGGGGCAGGACCCGGGTCCCCAAACACTTTTTAGGACAGTAACTTGCATATTGGCCTTTAAAATTAGCACTTTAGATTGTGAATGTTCGAGTTCCATAGACTTTAATAGGGTTCTAAAGTTCACACGAAGTTTAGGTCTGTTCGCAGGTTCTGGTGCGAACCGAACAGGGGGTTGTTCGGCTCATCCTTATTCCTCAGCTGTTGTCAAAGGAGCTCTGAGATCTGCAGAAAGCTGAAGGTCCCACTAGATAATGTTCTTGATCCATCCCAATAGAGATAGTTTATTAGCATGGCCTAAGCTTTGGTCATACTTCTCTTCTAAAGCCCCATACATAGTATAAGATTTTCTGCTGATTTTTTCCTTCGGGTTTACCAAAATCATATAATATGATGTCAAATCTTAGGAGTTTCAATTTGTATGCAATCAGGCAGGCCCTTGCCCGACATGGTTTTGGTAAATCTGAAGACAAAAATCTGCAGAAAATCTGATAGTGTGTATGGGGCTTAAGTGTTATGTATGAAGAAGTTGAAGCTTATATTATCAGACAAAATATGTTCTCTGGAGATGAAAACAATGAATGTACTACAAGAGCAGGCATGGGTTCCAAAACCTTAGATCACCTTAGTTACCAGAAAGCTGCCTATGCAGATAAAGGTGGTCTGTATTTAAAGAGGATGTAAACCCTGATGGGTTTACTTCCGCTTTGTCTCCCTGCAAAGGTAAAGCATAATGGGCTACTATGCATCGCATAGTAGCCCATTATGTGTTACTTACCTGACACAGGAGCCAGCGATGTCACTGCTGTCCCCTGTAGTCCGGAGCGTCCATCTTCTTCTGGGTATCGCTGCTCCAGCCACTCACAGCGCCGGAGCAGCAATGACGTCACTCCCGCGCATGGGAGCCGCCGCTAACAGCATATCGCCGTTAGCAGCGGCATGCCGCTAACGGCGATAGATGTGCCTGCACACTGCTGTCTACGGCGCATGTGTCATAGACAGCTGTGTCTGTCTTTTCGTAAATATCTCCTAAACCATGTAGGTTTAGGAGATATTTCTTGGACCTACAGGTAAGCCTCAATCTAGTCTTACCCATAGGTCAAAGTGGTTTGTAAGGGTTTACAACCACTTTAAAAACAAACTGTGTAACTTTGACCAAAGTTGAGTAATGCCCTTTTTATAGGTGTAGGCTATTTACCTCCCTCTTGAAGCCTGGCAGGGATGGAGTCCTCCCATCCTGCCTTGTTGTTAGGACATTGCTAAGATGCTCCCAGCTGTCCTGCTGCCCCCCATAATCATAGCTCAGTGCTGATGCTGCTGGAGGAGATAGTAAACTGTGCATGTGCAAGGTTTTTAGGGGGCGAGCAGTGATGGCTGGGAGCAATCTAGCAACATCCTAGTACCAAGGCAGGATGGGGGGACCCCATTCCTGGGAGTTTTTCAGAACTTACATCTTCCATTTTCAATTTTATCCAGTCTCATGATATAAAAAGCCAACATGTTTTGGTAGTGCAAAGGGTCCCCCTTCATCAGAGCAGATACTTCTAAGCAAAGAATTTGCTGGAATAATAAAATTGGAGGAACCTTAAGGGATAATCAGCATGACCGTTCCAGAAGCTTAACTGGCATCTGGTGGTTCTGTACAATTATTAAAAGCCTTTCATAGTCAATGACTTTGCTAAGTATACATAACCACCATCTAGAGCCTTATAATTAACGGCAAGAGCCTATTTTGGCAAATTGAGAAAAAAAAAAAAAAAGTGATATTATGTAAAACTTTTCATGAGCCGTTTACAAAGAAAAGAAAAGATGGATTAATTAGAGAAAATTCATGTACATAGACATTTCAAAATGTACAGCTTACCTATGTTCTGTAATTATTGTTTTGGGTAATTGTTCTTTGAGCGTCAATCAAATCTATTCCCAAAATAAAGCAAGGACTTGTTACTACCCACTCACACAATGCTAATTGGCTGTGACAGTTTTCATGTAGGCTTGTATTTTTCAAGTAAATGACACATGTATAAATAGTCAAATATTCAGAAAAGGGAAGAAAATTAGCTTGAAGAGGGCATATGAATTCTACACTGGGCATACAGGTGATTAAATGGCAAATTCAAGCAACAAATTAAATCCACCGATGAGATCCTAATGCTTTCAAAGAAACGCTGCAGTGAATAGTAAAAGAGACCATTTACCCATTCAGGTTCAAGTGATGCCTTTTTTTTTTCAACTGAATCCATCTGGCTATTTGAATTGAACAGAGCATGGGGTAAAATGCCTTGCTTAGTAAATAAGAAAATCCATTCTATTTGCCTTGAAGTGGAACTATGGGCAAAATAAAAATGACATATATGATGTCGTTTGTCAGTAGCATTAACACAGAAAATGTATGTTTCTGAGTCCATCCTGTAAAATAGTTTAATTACCTGTTGATCCTGCCAGTGGATAATTTATTTTTCTTGTAACAAATAAATGAAAGTGATTCCAATGTCTTGTTCTTTTTGTTTAAAAAACAAACAAACATCATACTTACCTGCTACGTGCAGTGGTTTTGCTCAGAGCAACCCAGATCCTCCTCTTCCTGGGTCACTTGTCAGCGCTGCTGGCCCCTCCCTCCTGCTGAGTGTCCCCACAGCAAGTAGCTTCCTATGGGGGCACCCAAGCCAAGCCAAAGCTCTGTATGATTCAGACACAGAGCCACGGCTCGGCCCTGCTCCCTCTCTCTTCTCATGGGCTCACTTACTTTGACGGCAGTGGGAGCCAATTGCGAGTCACTCGTTCAACATCCCAGGATCAAGATGGGGCTCAAGTAAGTATTAGCATAGCTGAGGGGGACTGCCCACAGAAGGTTTTTGATCTTAATGCATAGAATGCACCAAGATAAAAAAAACCTTATGCCTTTAGAACTACTTTAAGGATAAGTTCACCTTTAGTAACATATTACATGTTAAACCCATATTTAGAGCGTAACATGTTACTATTAAGCACCTCCTCTCACCCTGTGATCTCCTTATGACAGGGTACCCTGCCACTCTGGGGAGAGACAAAAATGTAGGTTATTCTGTGCCCCATGCTGCTTATTTGTCTGTAAAATATAAACAAAACACCCAAATACTTATCTGTCACAGCTGAGGTCACGTTGTGGTAGGTGCAGTTAGCTTGCCTGCCACAATGTGGCTCTGTTCCTATTATAGTAAGGTAGGGGAAAATTGTCATTAAGTGTTAGCTCCTTTTTTACAGAAGTCCCTCTTCTAGTGATGTCATGGGTGTAGTCAGTACTCTTATAAAGGCCAGAGTGGGAAGGGCCAAAGGTAGATCTAAAGGGCCCTTTTCAGGGCTGAAGTTCCAGACAAGCTGTGAGTAGTGGCGGAAGCCTGGGAAAGTATGTGTCATCTAGGAGTGAATGAAAAAACAAAGAGATTTCAAAGCTGATCTAAATGCATGTGCTTCCATTGTTGGAGACGCACAGAAATTTAGGTAAACATAAAATATTGTGCTTTGTCGGGGCTCTGTGGCTTATGCATGGATTTGCAAATGTGTGCAACTAAACGCCCGTTTTTAACGCATACTTTTGGACAGGTCAGTTCGGTTGGTCGCAGGCTGATTGGTAAGTTAAGCTTGGAAATCACTTTGTTTTTTTATCTGCATTGCATTTCCAATGCTCCTTGCTACAGTGATCAGTTACAGGAGGGGGCAGTAACCACTTGTTTGTACTGTGTCATCTGGAAGCGTTCCTGGCTGGGCAGCCATAGAGGGGATATTGGGAAAAGACTGGTAAACTATAGTAAGCACCTCGATCCCCCTGACCCTCAGCTGTGGGTTCTGTGACTTGACAAAGAAAACTTAATGCTGTGAGTATATGCAAGGAAGTGGTCCCAACACTATAAAGCTCCTAAGGAGGATAGGAGGTATAAGGGAAAGATGACTTAAAATATCTTTGCTGTGTTCTGCATAGAAATGACAGCTACAGAATGCCTACTCCTAAGTGTGGCATTCCTCCCTGAATTCTGATATTATGTCAAATGTGATGTTAGATTTCACAAAGCTTTATGAAGCTGTGAAGTTACAGTAAACTGCAGAAAAGGCTATTTATGTCTGGACATTGCCTTATTCATACATTTTAAGACCTACCACCAGGGATGTCGAGAGCAGACCTTAGGCCAGGCGTTTGATACAATATGGCAGAGAGATAACGCTACAACAGGTGGATAGCTGTCCTATCAATGAAGAAGCAGGATGGAGATTGCTTAGTTTGGCACCAACACCTGCCCATTAATAGCCCCCTTAAAAACTGAACATTTTCCGTTGAAATTATGTTATGCCCCGTACACACGAGAGGGATTAAGTCTGACAGACCTCCAAAGGAGTTCCGCCGGAGTTCCGCCGGAGTTCCGATGGAGTTCTGGCGGACTTTTCGACCGAACGGACTTGACCACACACCATCACACCAAACTCCGACGGAGTCGAACGTGATGACGTACGACTGGATTCGACGTAGGAAGTTCCTAGACAGTAGCCAATAGCTGCCCTAGCGTCGGTTTTAGTCCGTCGGAGTAGCACACACACGAGCGGATTTTTCAAAGGGGACCGGGTCCGGCGGAGTTCCGTCGGGAAAATTTAAAGCATGCTTCATTTCTAAAGTCCGTCAGACTTTAGCTTAGCTAAAGTCCGTTGCAGCCCACACACGATCGGATAGTCCGCCGGACTCAGTCCGTCGGAGTTTGGATGTCGAAAAGTCCGCTCGTGTGTACGGGGCATTAGAATACAAATTGGGTCAAATGTGCAGCACTTATGTGGTCATATAAACCATAACAAATATGAGTACAAAAAAACGTGAATAATAAAATGATGTGCTCAAAAATACTTCAAGCAGTCTTCTATTATGACATGTAATGTCTATAAATAGAGGAACTTGGACATGTGATGTCCAAAAAAAGAAAAAAAAAGGTTTAATCTTGCTAGTATATAGCCAACTTATGGCGAATTATCAAGACATTTTGGATAGTCCAGGCAGAAAGGGTTGGGAGTTAGACCTGGGGGTTATACTGGAGGAGGAATGGCAAAATAGTTTGACTTCATACACACAGGGCAGCCTCAAGGGAAACAGAAACCATGTTCCAAACTATAAAAGGATACAAAAGGAGAGGCGCCTCTGGGTGTAGATTTAAAAAAAATGTAATCACACAAAGTTAAACAATTCACATTTCGAAGGTTAAAAAACGCAAAGGATAAAACAATCCAGGAAATGGGAATCATCAGATCAGTCTGCACATCCTGCCGGCTGGGACACTGGAGGCTGTCATATCCAGAAAGCTGCTGTAGATAGAGCGCTGGTCATGGAGACAGAGCAGATGGTGGAACACAGGCGGAGGATGATGACGTCACTGGCATGCTGCGACCGGTTTCGTGAGCGTTCGGGCTGAGATGGCAAGTCAGCCACGCTCCTTCGTCAAGCTGAAGGGGGAGATGTAAGGGCGAATAGATAAAGAGCTGAAGGGGCATGGCTAGAGTGGGAGAAGAAACACAGACTGAGAGGAGAAGTGAGGGAACGAGTGAAGGCTAGGGAGGGGTGTGGCTAGAGTGGGAGAAGAGCTGGGGAGGAGCGTGGCTGAAATGAGACAGGAGGACTATACTGACTAAGAGAAGGAGTAAGGGAACAAGTGAAGGCGGGGGGGCGTGTCTAAGGCAGGAGAGAGAGAGAACATAGACAGTGAAAGTAACTATGGCACGGAGAGGGGCGAGAAAGATGACTTTTTTTAGTCATTTTAGCCACGTTCCTTCCTTGCTCTTCTCCCGATCTAGCCACGCCCCTCCCCAGCCTTCACTTGTTCCCTCACTCCTCCTCTCAGTCTGTGTCGTTTTTTCTACACAGCTTATCAGCCTCTAGCTTCTTTTGTGCTGATGAGCCTCTAGACAATAGCAGTCATCTTTCTCGCCCCTCTCCGTGCCATAGTCACTTTCACTGTTTATGTTCTCTCTCCCTCCTGCCTTAGAAACCCCCCTAGCCTTCACTTGTTCCCTCACTCCTTCTCTTAGTCAGTATAGTCCTCCTGTCTCATTTCAGCCACGCCCCTCCCCAGCTTTTCTCCCACTCTAGCCACGCCCCTCCCTAGCCTTCACTTGTTCCCTCACTCCTCCTCTCAGTCTATGTTTCTTCTTCTGCTCTAGCCATGCCCCCAGCTCTTCTCCCACTCTAGCCACGCCCCTTCAGCTCTTTATCTATTCGCCCTTACATCTCCCCCTTCAGCTTGACAAAGGAGCGCGGCTGACTTGCCATCTCAGCCCGAACGCTCACGAAACCAGTCGCAGCATGGCTTTCACTTGTTCCCTCACTCCCTCTCTTAGTCAGTATAGTCCTCCTGTCTCATTTCAGCCACGCCCCTCCTTAGCTATTTTCCAGCTTTAGCCACGCCCCACCCCAGCTCTTCTCCCGCTCTAGCCATGCCCCTCCCTAGCCTTCACTCATTCCCTCACTCCTCCTCTCAGTCTGTATTTCTTCTTCTGCTCTAGCCATGCCCCCAGCTCTTCTCCCACTCTAGCCATGCCCCTTCAGCTCTTTATCCATTCGCCCTTACATCTCCCCCTTCAGCTTGACAAAGGAGCGTGGCTGACTTGCCATCTCAGCCCGAACGCTCACAAAACCGGTCGCAGCATGCCAGTGATGATCTGGAGCTGACGTCTTGATGACGAAACGCATAGGACGTGGCCATAGGACATACACTCTCCACAGTAAACTACAGTAGTCGGCGTTGGATTTAAATGTGTTGCGGTTTTAATACTTGTTACATGTGAGTAGTTTTCTCTCTTAATAAATACATTTGTGGAAACATACTACACCATGGACATTCCTCTTTTTCATTAAATATGTGAATGAGGCAATAACACCAGCGGATGAGAAACTAAGCTCCCGGGGAAACACCAGAGAGCGGCACAGGGCTTACACTGTGAAGGCGAATCTACCCCTGCAGGGGCAGGATATCTGGTGAGGGCAATATCCTTATTTTGCACTGAAAAGTGCATCGGGAGCTCTTTCCATCTTTGGAACAGTTACGGATTGTCTACAAAAGTCACCTTCATTATTATTTTTGGGACTATTAATTTATTAATTTATTTAAATATTTTTTTATATGCACATCACTAAATGTATGAATTTCTGTTTGATTAACAGTCTACTATAGATATCATAGGCATGTATGCACGTATATTGGTTGTTAACCATTATAGATTTGTTATGCGGTATTGATCTCAGGCAAGTACAGTATTTATTTTTTTTACACATTTTTATCACATAATAGGTTTTTTTTTTTTCTCCTTTTCATCAATCATTTAATTCCATCACATTTTGCTTCCAACCCCTTTCTCTGGTTGAGAGGGACTTAGAATTAATCCAGGGGGCAAAATACCCTGACAGATTTAATCACGGTCACCATTGAACTATTCACTTTAATACTCAGTAGGAAGGATATATATTACGGCACAAAAAAGGAACACAACACCTTTTTACCATTGGAAAGTTTTTATTTATGATTTAAATGTATAGCGCCAACTCTACTTAACTTTTCTTTTCATATTAAAACACTGTTACAAGGTATCGCCCTTAGCGCCCATAATTTTCACTTTCAATCAGACGGAGCTGCCACTTGTTACGGGGGTAACCAGTATCTATAAATAGTCAGCTAGTACAGTGGTCCAGCACCCCAGATGATGACTTCTAAGTGTAAACGCGTCAAGAAATTATGCTGAGACCACTGTCTTCTTCTATACAAGCGCTTGGTTTTACTGCTAAACACGTGAGTGTATTTCCTTTGCTTTTCATGTATTAAAATTTCCATACGGAGTTACGCTATATCCCTTCCTCTTCCAATTTGTCATTTTTGCAACTTTATTCACTGCTGTGCTGGCTGCTTTAGTTTTTTCAATTCTTGTTTGCTTTCTTTTATAGACAGCGCAGTATATATGTGTTTATAATTTACAGTATGTTAGAATACAACACCAGCCCCTCACTTCTCACTGAAGCTGGCAGTTGGTGGTACAGATTCATAGATGGCATTTTGTCTGCAATAGTTAGCAACTAGTTAAAACAGGGAGGGAAATAGTGTTGTTGAAGAATTACATTTCAACATTAATCAAAGCTATTAGAATGCCAACCTAATAAAAGATATTACCTGTAGTTTGTCTGTTAATTAAATCTAATTAATTAACTCCACCAGTGACATGCAATTTGCATTTCAAAAGTGGAAGATAAATGTTGACTGTTTGTTTCATATGGTTATTTCCTATCTGAGTTGCTGCAGATTAATTTATTCCCCAAAAAATTACAAGACAGTTTTTTGTCTCAGAGGAAGATTTTTCAAGTCAGCCTTATCAGAGGCTCCTGATATACCAAGTACATTTCTGAGTTCTACCATTCTAATTATCACTAAATTATATCTTTAAAAATGTAATAATCTATCTCAAACCGGATGAAAAACTGTGTCCAGGAGTGCTTGTGAGCAGTTGCTTTAAAACATTAGCAAATCAGAGGCATGCTACTATTTTTAACCCTTGTGCTACTGAAGACAATAACATGTTTGTTGCTGCCTGACAAATTGAATCCCATATTCTTCAGGGTTATGTCAATCTTCAAACTAGAAAAATGTAGGTGAGATGGACCCAAAATTGATTATCCTATTGCTTCCTTTGTGTCAAATACCAGATAACCCTGCCAGTCCCCTTGCTTTGCTATTACAAACTTGTAGGCAGGTTAAGGGGGGATCCACAAGGTGGCCTACTTAAGACTGTTACCCCTTTATATCCTTCCAGGAAGGAGAGCAAGTTCATTTCCTGTCTGGTAGGATCTCATAAATAGCATGGGAGAAGTTAGCTGGAGAATAGAAGGTTGTTGTCCATGGGAAGGAGAGCCATGAAGGGGAGCAGCATTTAGGAGTAGAGACTTTATTCTTTAATTCCCCCTGGAGGGTTTTCCTTGGAGATGGGCACAAGGCCAGATGAGATTAATGACTGATTTATGGAGAGAATCTTTTTCTTTTGAACTGTGTTTAGTTAGTCTCCTATGTTAGAGGTGCTCCGGGGGCCACTGTGACCATGAATAGGCAGGCCAACACCCGCTATCATATTGACCCTGGTAGACCCAGAAGCAAATCCTTCCCAGAAGATATTGAATATACAATGACTTTGGTTAGGCAGTTTTCTAACATGAAGGAGCCACAAGGCACTTCAGATGAACACATCAAAGGTCTAGGAGCTGAAGAATACTTCACCCTAGAAGTCCTAAGACAGTAAGTCAAAACATTTTGAGGGCTATAGATTTTTCCCTTTATTAGGGCTTAAAGAAAATATATAATTATGATTTTTGTACAGTTACAGTATGTCCCTATAAGACAAAGTGCTGTAGTACTTTGTCCCATGTTGCTAGGTGCTTTCTAACTCCAGCTATGAGCTCCAACCTGCCCTCCCACTTCTGCTACTGCTGCTCCAACAACAGCTAGAAAGGAGACGACTGCATCATAACTGCAGTTTGCCTCGGCTCTGAGCATATTCCTGAGATAAGCCGTGGCAAGAGGAATGTAGAGGGAGGGGTGATGTGTCAGCCTCTATATTCCTGCTTCCACTGTTTTTTTAGGAAAGTGCTCAGAACTGATACAAGCTGCAGTGTTATGAGTTGTTATGGATTATAAATTAACATTGGGTCTCATTGAGGTTTTGCAGCTGTTAAGATGTTAAGATACAAAATGGCTGCCTTCAGCAATGTATATACTATACAGAGCTAAAGCTTGTCTAAACAGACCTTGCTATAGTATTTATAAGATGTGCTCAGCTGGTATAAACATACACATGGTCTTGGTTTGCCTTCCCTTTTCTATTATGTGCACTTGTGTTTAAAATATTCAAAACAGACATTCCATTTTCCTTATTAAAAAATACTTATTTCACTCAAACAGTTACTTGTCCTCACTATTCAGGAAGACACTTTCAATTGCAGCACACTTGCTAAGTGGTTAGCACTTCTGCCTAGCAGCACTAGGGTCGCCGGTTCAAATCTCAACCATGGCACTACCTGCCTGGAGTTTGAATGTTCTATCTGTGCCTGCGTGGGTTTCCTCCGGGTACTCCAGTTTTTTTTCTCCACAGTCCAAAGACATGCTGGTAGCTTAATTGGCTCCTGTCTAAATTGTCTCTAGTATATGTATGTATGAATGTGAGTTAGGAACCTTACATTGTAAGCACCTAGAGGGCAGAAACTAATGTGAATGCGCAATATGTGAAGCACTGCGTAAATTGATGGTGCTATATAAGTGCCTGTAATAATAATAATAAAAGGGGCATTTCAGAACTTCCCTCTACCTTTCTGATTAAACTCACATGACATTTAAGAAACTCTAATAAGCGTTTAATTGCTAAACTCAAATGTTTTTAGAACCAGAAAGGTAGATATCTAGGAGCAGAGTATTTAGTACCTTAATGGAAGGCTATCATTAACGGCTCTACATTTCTTGCATCAGTGTTGAACACATGCAAGCTTTGCCTGTGTGCCTAGTTTTCTAAGCCATATATCAATTGCTGTATATATTGATATTTATGTATCCTAGCCTTAACTTGTGAAATAATACAGTACGTATGACAATGTTCCCATTCATTGAAGCATGCCATCAATTAGGCCTTGCGGGCAAATACTCAAAGTATTTGATCAAGGGATATTATAAAAATAGAGGTTTAACTCATTCCGTGAGCCAAAAAAATGTAGCCCTGCAAACTCGGCAATGTTTTCAGTGTGTTTTCTGTTCATGCCAGTAGTTCTTTTGAAGATGTTCCAAAAGTGTAAGTTTTGTAAAAGCTACAGTTTGCTTTGCTTCTTTTTCAGTATCCTTGGGTGGCCTTGGTTTGCACCTGTGAATAATAACCCCCTCCTCTGGATTCTGTTATTTTGGGAAACTGGAATTATGTTTTTGTTCAAATTATTTTCCAGCCCATGGGCAGCCATCTGCCAGAGACTGAATATGAAAAGCTATTGTGGGAAAACCAGATTATTTCTATTATATTGAATGCCACTATGTGGCCTTTAGATCTCTGAATCTTTGTAGGCATATCTCAAAGCAAATACAACTACAGAAATAGGGAGGTTATGATATTTTTGGTAATGGGCTAAAATTGTAAAGCAAATTACCTGTGTGCAATGCTACAGACAGAAGCTGCTGTTCTCAGGCTTGACTTTGACTGCTTACAAATTTTGATGCCATCGCTCACATTGTACCATGAGATCAGGCATTTACTGTGTCTGCTATGTGATTTTGGTTGGAAACAACAGACAGGCATTCCAAAAACAAAAAAGTGCCTTCTAAAATCCCCCTTTTTTATCTTTTTTTTCCAGATGGGAGGGCCATTTCATAGTTCTAAAAAAGTGAGCTAGTCCCATAAAATGATTTGCTACATAATGTTTTTGAGGGGTTGCCACCTCTCTGATGTAAAGTTAGTATGCTTGATTGAGTTTGTCACCTTGACAAAACCAGTTTTGGTGACCTTGGCTCGGTTGGCCGAGTCCTGAGCATGCTACCAATGCATGATTTCTACCATGGGCCATGGTCCTACATTGTCTCTTTCAAGTATGTTCAGCTGTTTTTATTTTCTCTATTTTTCCAGTTTCTTACTTCCCGCAGCATTCACCTGTTGCTATTTGAGCTCTTGGTTGGGATGTGGTGTTCCCGGCGGCTGCTTGGGAACAGCGATGCCATTATGTGTTGAATCTAGAGTCTGCATTGACTGGGACTTATGGCCATGGTCCTACCAGCAAACACGTCCATAGGATACTACCTCTGATTTGCCATGGCTGATATGTGATATCATGGAATGTCATGGAATGTCCGGGGTGTCCATGACCCTTTGAAAAGAGCCATGATCTTGGCTTGTATTAGAAGCTTTCAACCTGCCATAATGTGTGAGAAGACTCACCTTACCTCTGACTCTGTTTCCAGCCTTGGCTACTCCTGACTTCAGGGGAGCTATCACTCCACGCATAAAGTGCACTCCCTTGGGGTCAGTGTCTTAATACACGGGGCCCTGGCCTTCTGGGAGTTGGGCTCTAGGATGGATGCCAATGGTCAATCTATTTTTCTGTACTGTAAGCTGTATAGCATTACTATTGTGTTGGCTTTTGTTTATATACCACCCCCCTTCTTGGGAGAGGTGTTGCTTGAATTGCTCTCATACCTGGCTGACAAACTGGACACCCTAGCGCTTATCATTGGGTATTTCAATTGTTACCTTGACCCACAGCTAGATAGGCACCCACTCGTTCTAAGGCCTAGAGGGTGCAGGACTACATTCTTAGGGAAAATAATCTCAGAGGTGGGATGGATAGATCTATGGAGGTTCAGCTATCCCCTGAATAAACAATTTTTATGCTTCTCTAAATCACATGGGTCGTTAACTAGGATTGACCTCTGCATTGGTAATTGTCACGTATCTGGTGGGTGAGCCTGACATGTGGAGGAAGGCCTCTCGTATGGCTCTGGTTCGTGAGCCACTGATAGTGGGACAGTAGGCTCAAGAGCATGGTGGGGTAAGAGTGCCTATGATTCCAGAATTCTGTACCAGTAGAGTCCAGGAACTCATAAACAGCAAGCTGGAACGCAGCAGGTATCAGGCTAGAGAGATGGCAGATGGCTGGCAGAGGTGCACTACAGGCAAGTACGGCAACAGATGCTGGGTAACAGGAACAGGAGACAGAGATCAGTCCATGGGAAGCCAGAGATCAGGGCAGAAGGCAGACAGAGGTAGTTAGGAGCAAGCCGGATCGGTATCAGAATTCATACGCACAGGAATCAGGATTCAGGTAATGCTGTAGACCAAGCAGCAACTTGTCAATCTTGAAGCTCAGTTTAAATAGCCTAACTGGCGCCAGTTCTGATGACAGGTGCACGTACGTGCACGCAGGCACATGATCGCGAACGCGCATGTGCATTTACAGATGCGCCAGTGGCGGCTCTGGGCGCTCTTGTTTGGCAGCTGTGCACAGGTATGCGCCTGGCAGCTGTAGTCTGCAGATGTCTTCCATGACAGTAATGCTTCTAGTACCCCCCTGGTGTCCCGACTGGAATACCTACCAAGGGGAGTTTCTGACCATTCTCCCCTGGTGGTTTGGCTGCAAGCTCAGCTGCCCTTGTCCCTTCCCAGGGCCCCATGGAAATTGAATGCCTTCTGGCTACAGCTGTTCACCTCTCATGATAATATAGTTACACAAATACAGCACTTTTTTTAATATAATTTTTTGACAGGGGACGAGTTGGTGCACTGGGAGGCTTTCAAAGCTCACTTAAGTGGAATATTTTATAGCAGAAATGAATGCCATTAAGCAATCCTCATCTAAATTTATCCTACAGGTGGAAAGCCAGGTGTGTCAGCTTGAGGTGCAATATGTGTCTACCTCACAGGATTCCGCGAAGGAGTCATGGATGTTAGCCCAAGACTCTCTGGACAGGCTGAGATCCTCTGCCGTGGAATGTAACAGTTTTTTTTTCTAAATTGACCTTTTATGAGGAGGAGAAAATGGGCCATTTGCTGGCCAAGATAGCTCATTCCAATCAAACCTCTCCTGCCATAGGTGCACTCTGTGCCCTGGATGGCCATATACTGAACCACCCAGAACTTATTACCACTGAACTGACCCATTATTATACCTCTATGTACCAATCACAGTGCCAATATTCTTAAGAGGAATTATATGCTTATTTGAACACGACACTCCCTACACTATCGCAGGATCAGAGATCCAAACTTGAATCTCTGCTGACTTTGCATGAGGTGCAGAGGGCAGCTTCCTCCTTCCCTCCATCCAAGGCCCCCAGGGATGATGGTATCCCTGTAGAAATGTAGAATAGACACTGGGATTGTATCTTACTAAACCCCTAAAAGTTTTTAATGCTGCCTATGATGCCCAACGTCTAGCTCCCGGGCTAACATTGTTCTGCTTCAGAAACTGGGTAAGGGCCCACTGGATCTAGGATCCTATAAACCGATTTCATTATTGCAGAGTGACATGAAAATCCTAGCTAAGATACTTGCTCAATGACTTAAAGGGGTTGTATTGTGATGCATTAAGGTGAAAAACCTTCTGTGCCGCAGCACTCCCCCAGGCCCCCTTTTTTCTTACCTGAGCCAATTGTTCCAGCGACGGGGATGAGCACAGCAGCCCCAGCCGCAGTCTCAGGTCCTCTAGGATAGATTGATAGCAGCAGGAGCTATTGGCTCCCACTGCTATCAATCAAATCCTAGTGACACGGGAGCCAGGAGGTGGGGCCAAGTCCTGCTGTCTGTGTCAATGGATGCAGCAGCAGGACTCAGGAGCACACCCGCATGAGTGTCCCCCTTGGAAAATGGCTCTTCGAGTGGGCACTTGAGAAGAGGAGGAGCCAAGAGCACCGCCGGGGGACACCAGAAAAGGGCCACTCTGTGTAAAACCCCTGCACAGATAATAAAATAAATAATAAAAATACAATCACTTTAACAAGGTAATAGGATTTTTAAAACAGCTTACCTGTAAAATCCTTTTCTTTGATGTACATCAGGGGACACAGCGCCATAGTAATAACTATATGGGTTATATCGGACTATCAGATGCTGGACATTGGCACGCCCCTTAAGGCGTGAACTTTCCCCATATAACCCCTCCCATTACTGGGAGTCCTTAGTTTTGTAGCCAAGCAATCAAAGTGTATAAGAAGAAGGGAGGGACCTCTGTGTCCCCTGATGTACATCAAAGAAAAGGATTTTACAGGTAAGCTGTTTTAAAAATCCTATTACCTTGTTAAAGTGATTGTATTTTTATTATTTTCTTTTCTTACATCAGGGGACACAGCGCCATAGTAATACCTATGTGGGATGTCTGCAGTATATGCTGTGCCCAAAGGCAATCTCCTCATGACCTTTAATACCGATTTGAAAAAAAATCGGATAAACATCTGAACCAAAGACCAATGTTGCGGTCTTACAGATCTGAGCCATAGAGGCCTGATGATGCATCACCCAAGAGGCACTAATCGCCCTGAATGAGTGTGCTCTTAATATGAGAAGTAGGGATGAGCCGAACATCCTCCTGTTCGGTTCACACCAGAACCTGCGAACAGACCTAAACTTTGTGTGAACTTTAGAACCCTATTAAAGTCTATGGGACTAGAACGTTCACAATCTAAAGTGCTCATTTTAAAGGGTAATATGCAAGTTACTGTCCTAAAAAGTGTTTGGGGACCCGGGTCCTGCCCCAGGGGACATGGATCAATGCAAAAAAAAGTTTTAAAAACGGCCGTTTTTTTCAGGAGCAGTGATTTTAATAATGATTAAAGTGAAACAATAAAAGTGTAATATTCCTTTAAATTTCGTAGCTGGGGGGTATCTATAGTATGCCTGTGAAGGGGCGCATGTTTCTGCTGCTTAGAACTGTCCCTGCACAAAGTGTCATTTGTGCAGGAAAAAAAGTCTTTTAAAATCACTTGCGGCTATATTGTCGGGTCCCCGTAATACAGAGAACACTCAATGAGTGTTCTCTGTATTAGCCGACAATTCATTCATTCATTGATAAAAAAAAAAAATAATAATAAAAAGCGTGGGGGTTCCCCTAAATTCAATTACCAGGCCCTTCAGGTCTGACATGGATATTAAAGTGGTGTTGCCACCAAAAAAATAAAACTACTTAACCACTTGCTTACTGGGCACTTAAACACCCTTCCTGCCCAGACCAATTTTCAGCTTTTGGTGCTCTCACACTTTGAATGACAATTACTCAGTCATGCAACACTGTACCCAAATGAATTTTGTGTTCTTTTTTTCCCACAAATAGAGCTTTCTTTTGGTGGTATTTGATCACCTCTGGGGTTTTTATTTTTTGCGCTATAAATGAAAAAAGACCGAAAATTTTGAAAAAAAACACATATTTCTTTGTTTCTGTGATAAAATTTTGCAAATTATAATTTTTTTTTCATAAATTTTGGCCACAATTTATACTGCTACATATCTTTGGTAAAAATAACCCAAATTATTGGATATTATTTGGTCTTTGTGAAAGTTAGAGAGTCTACAAGCTGTGGTGCGAATCGCACAAAATTGATCACATCTGATGTACTGGTGGCCTATCTCATTTCTTGTGACCCGAACAAGTCAGGAAAGTACAAATACCCCCCAAATGACCCCTTTTTGAAAGTAGACATTCCAAGGTATTTACTAAGATGCATGGTGACTCTGAGGTTTTTGATGTTGTCATCTTTTTCCCACAATTCTTTGCAAAATGAAGATTTTTTTTTTTTTTTTTTTTTTCTCACAAAATTTTTAATGTAATAGGTTATTTCTCTCACATGGCATGTGTATACCACAAATGACACCCCAAAATACGTTCTGCTACTCCTTCTGAGTATTACGATACCAAATGTGTGAGACTTTTACACAGCCTGGCCACATACAGAGGCCCAATATTGAAATAGCACCATCAGGCGTTCTAGGAGCATAAATTACACATTTCATTTCTCAACCACCTATTACAGTTTTGAAGGCCCTGGAGCACCAGGACAATGGAAATGCCCACAAAGTGACCCCATTTTGGAAAGCTAACACCCCAACGTATAATCTATGAGGCATATTGAGTCGTTTGAATGGTTCATTTTTTTTCCAGAAGTTTTGGGAAAATGTGGAAAAAAAATGAAAACGCATTTTTTTTACGCAAAGTTGTCCATTTATAAGATATTTCCAACACATAGCATGTACATAGCAAAAATGACACCCCAAAATACGTTCTACTACTCCTCCTGAGTATAACGATACCAAATGTGTGAGACTTTTACACAGCCTGGCCACATACAGAGGCCCAATATTGAAATAGCACCATCAGGCGTTCTAGGAGCATAAATTACACATTTCATTTCTCAACCACCTATTACAGTTTTGAAGGACCTGGAACACCAGGACAATGGAAATGCCCACAAAGTGACCCCATTTTGGAAAGCTAACACCCCAACGTATAATCTATGAGGCATATTGAGTCGTTTGAATGGTTCATTTTTTTCCAGAAGTTTTGGGAAAATGTGGAAAAAAAATGAAAACGCATTTTTTTTACGCAAAGTTGTCCATTTATAAGATATTTCCAACACATAGCATGTACATAGCAAAAATGACACCCCAAAATACGTTCTACTACTCCTCCTGAGTATAACGATACCAAATGTGTGAGACTTTTACACAGCCTGGCCACATACAGAGGCCCAATATTGAAATAGCACCAGCAGGCGTTCTAGGAGCATAAATTACACATTTCATTTCTCAACCACCTATTACAGTTTTGAAGGCCCTGGAGCACCAGGACAATGGAAATGCCCACAAAGTGACCCCATTTTGGAAAGCTAACACCCCAACGTATAATCTATGAGGCATATTGAGTCGTTTGAATGGTTCATTTTTTTTCCAGACGTTTTGGGAAAATGTGGAAAATAAATGAAAACGCATTTTTTTTACGCAAAGTTGTCCATTTATAAGATATTTCCAACACATAGCATGTACACAGCAAAAATGACACCCCAAAATACATTCTACTACTCCTCCTGAGTATAACGATACCAAATGTGTGAGACTTTTACACAGCCTGGCCACATACAGAGGCCCAATATTGAAATAGCACCATCAAGCGTTCTAGGAGCATAAATTACACATTTCATTTCTCAACCACCTATTACAGTTTTGAAGGACCTGGAGCACCAGGACAATGGAAATGCCCACAAAGTGACCCCATTTTGGAAAGCTAACACCCCAACGTATAATCTATGAGGCATATTGAGTCGTTTGAATGGTTCATTTTTTTCCAGAAGTTTTGGGAAAATGTGGAAAAAAAATGAAAACGCATTTTTTTTATGCAAAGTTGTCCATTTATAAGATATTTCCAACACATAGCATGTACGTAGCAAGAATGACACCCCAAAATACGTTCTACTACTCCTCCTGAGTATAACGATACCAAATGTGTGAGACTTTTACACAGCCTGGCCACATACAGAGGCCCAATATTGAAATAGCACCATTAGGCGTTCTAGGGGCATAAATTACACATCTCATTTCTCAACCACCTATTACATTTTTGAAGGCCCTGGAGCACCAGGACAATGGAAATGCCCACAAAGTGACCCCATTTTGGAAAGCTAACACCCCAACGTATAATCTATGAGGCATATTGAGTCATTTGAATGGTTCATTTTTTTTCCTGAAGTTTTGGGAAAATCTGGAAAAAAAATGAAAACGCATTTTTTTACACAAAGTTGTCCATTTATAAGATATTTCCAACACATAGCATGTACATAGCAAAAATGACACCCCAAAATACGTTCTACTACTCCTCCTGAGTTTAACGATACCAAATATGTGAGACTTCTACACAGCTTGGCCACATACAGAGGCCCAACATGCAAGGAACACCATCAGGTGTTCCAGGGACACATAGCATGCACATACCAAGAATTACACCCCAAAATACATTCTACTGAGAAAAGAGTAAACAAAAGATTACCTGTGGTTTTAGCAGCGCAGTTGTCCACAGGATGATAGCACTGGTCCAGGCAGCAGGCAGGGACTTGGTCAACAAAAGTGAACACAATTTTCCAGGCAACAGGCAGGTATACTGTCCATAGTCATTATTGGCAGCAGGCAGGGATACTGTCCATATACAGTCCAAGGTCAGTGCAGGCAGAGATCGTCAGCATTGCCAAAATATTGGTCCTGGTAGTAGGCAGGAACATGGTCCATCCATGTGCTGTGGTCAGTTCATGCGACAGGCAGAGGCATGATGGTATAGGTCCTACAGGCAGCAGGCAGAAGTAGGGCCTTTTTCAGGACAGAATGGGGATAGGGGTAGAGGCTTCTCCCACCCAAATCTCTTTGAAGCCTCCGAGTCTCCAGACCCTAATCTAGGAATGAGAAAACAAGGGAAATTGTCTTCTTCATCCAAAAAAACTATTCTGGAGCCCCTCACATATGTGAGACCCCTGTTATGAATCCCACTAGTCCACAGAGGGTACAAGATCAGTCCAAGAGGCAGGCAAAAGGCATGGTCAAACAGTCCAGGGTCAGTTCCAGATCAGGCAGAGGTATGTACAGAATCAGTAGGCAGAAGCGTGGTCGAATAACAGTCCAGGGTCAGTTCCAGATCAGGCAGAGGCGTAAACAGAATCAGTAGGCAGAAGCGTGGTCGAATAACAAGCCAGGGTCAGTTCCAGATCAGGCAGAGGTATGTACAAAATCAGTAGGCAGAAGCGTGGTCGAATTACAAGCCAGGGTCAGTTACAGAGCAAGCAGAGGCATAAGGGGTTTGAAGGTAAATGGCAGGAAGTGAGGGTTATGGTTACCATACTTCACTAATAATTCACTAAAGTATGGTAAACAGTCACCTATGCAGAGGCCTGGTTGGGAAGGGCATTGGGCACAGTGATAAGTGGTGTCTCTTCTCACTCCTCGTTTGCTGCACACCCGACATTTTTTCTGACATCTTCGGCCTGTTGGTTTGGGAGGGATTTTGTCAGGAAAGTGGCGTTCAGAGAGTCTGCTAATTACATCGGATCGAATGTTTTGTGGTGGGCCGTTGGGGTAAATAAGGGCAGTGGTGATTTCCTCCTGGTAGCCAAGGAAGGGTATGGGTCTTTCTGTGGACTTACGATAAATGACATACGTGTTGTATATGGCCAAATTAAAGAAATAAATTGCAATTTTTTTATACCACTTGTATGTTCTTCTCGTGGCAAGATAGGGTTCGAGCATCTGGTCGTTCAAGTCGACACCCCCCATGAACATGTTGTATTCATGGATACAAGTGGGTTTTAGTATTGGGCCATCCCTCCTGGTGATCTCAACAAAAGTGTTGTTGTGGATCGAAGAAAGCATGTAGACATCCCTTCTGTCCCTCCACTTCACAGCCAAAATTTCCTCGTTCCGTAAGCTCGCCGCTTCGCCTTTTCTTAGCCTTTTGTTGACGAGGCTTTGAGGAAAGCCCTTCCGGTTCGTTCGTACGGTGCCACATGCTGGAGTTTGCTTTCTATGGAGGTTGCGGAACAGGGGTAAACTTGTATAAAAATTGTCCACATAGAGATGGTAGCCTTTCTCCAGGAGTGGGTTTATGAGTTCCCAAACAACTTTTCCACTCGATCCGATGTATTCGGGGCAATTAGGGGGATGTAGCTGGGTGTCCTTCCCTTCGTATACCATGAAGGAATATGTATACGCTGTGGCTCGATCACACAACTTATACATTTTCACCCCATAGCGGGCCCTTTTGGAGGGAATAAATTGCTTTAGGCCCAGCCTGCCAGAAAATTTGATCAGGGACTCATCCACACATATGTGTTGGTCTGGGGTAAACAACTGGGGGAAAATCTGAGAAAAATAATTTATTAGCGGCCGAATTTTGTAAAGTTTATCAAAATTTGGGTCATTCCGGGGAAGGCATTGGGTATTGTCATTAAAGTGTAGGAATCTCATTATCGTTAGATATCTGGTCCGGGACATTATTGAGGAAAAGATGGGCATGTGATAGATGGGGCGGGATGACCAATATGCATGTATTTCATTTTTATTGTTTAGTCCAATACAAAATGTGAGGCCCAAAAAATGTTTAAACTCCTCCACTGTTAGGGCTCTCCACTTGTAGGGACGGGCATAAGAGGACGTTGGGTTGCTTTCAATAAATTGTTGGGCATATAGGTTGGACTGGACAACAATGGATTCAAGCATGTCCTCTGTAAAAATTAGGTGGAAAAAGTCCATCAGGGAAAATTTTTGTGTGTCCACCTGGACTCCTGGGTTGGCAGTGAAAGGGGGAACGTTGGCTTCTCCTGAGTTAGGAGGAAGCCACAAGGGGTTCTGGAGGGAATAGGGAAGGCTGGCATGGGACCTAACCCTTTGGGGCCGAGTTGACACCCCACTTGTACGTGGCCTTTGCCGAGGTACTGTGGTGCTGGTGGATGGCACTGGGTTGCCGGTGGATGGCTCTGCGGTGCTGGTGGATGGTACCGCCTCCTCACCAGTGCGCCTTCGTCTGACGGGCGGACTATCATCTTCCTCCTCTGAGGCTGTCATGGTACCGCTGCTGAGGACAGGCTCGTAGTCCACGTCAGACTCAGAATCTGAATAGGAGGAGGAATCCGAAGCGGAAACCTCCCCGTTGCTCTCGTCGGCTGCAAGGATATCATATGCCTCCTCAGCTGAATACAATCTTTGTGACATTTTTATTGACCACAAATGGCACTGACAGGTGACGCTGATTTGGCAGATGACACTGACAGGTGACGCTGATGTGGCAGGTGACACTGACAGGTGACGCTGATTTGGCAGGTGACACTGACAGGTGACGCTGATGTGGCAGGTGACACTGACAGGTGACGCTGATTTGGCAGATGACACTGACAGGTGACGCTGATGTGGCAGGTGACACTGACAGGTGACGCTGATCACAGGTGACACTGACGTGGCAGGTGGCACTGACAACACGTGGCACTGACAAATGGCACTGGAGGCAGATGGCACTGGAGGCAGATGGGGCTGACAGATGTCGCTGACAGATGTCGCTGGCAGATGTCGCTGGCAGATGTCGCTGACAGATGTCGCTGACAGATGGCACTGGCAGATGGTGCTGGCTATTTGCTCTGGCAAATGGGGCTGGCAGATGGCAGTGCGGCTGGCAGATGGCGCTGGCAGGTGGCACTGGCACTGGCGGCACTGGCACTGGCGCTGGTGGCACTGGCGGCACTGGCGCTGACGGTACTGGCGCTGACGGCACTGGGGCTGACGGCACTTCGGCTGAAGGATGGCACTGGCGTTGGCAGGTGGCACTGGCAGGTGGCGCTGGCACTGGTAGGTGGCACTGGGGCTGACGGCACTGGGGTGACGGCACTGGGGTGACGGCACTGGGGTGACGGCACTGGGGCTGACGGATGGCACTGGCAGGTGGCACTGGCGCTGGCAGGTGGCGCTGGCGCTGGTAGGTGGCACTGGCGGCACTGGCGCTGACGGCACTGGGGCTGACGGCACTGGGGCTGACGGCACTGGCGCTGACGGCACTGGGGCTGACGGATGGCACTGTCGCTGGCACTGTCGCTGGCAGGTGGCGCTGGCAGGTGGCACTGGCGGCACTGGCACTGGGCTGACAGATGGCACTGGGCTGACAAATGGCACTGGGTTGACAAATGGCACTGGGTTGACAAATGGCACTGGCACTGGGGCTGACAATTGGCACTGGGGCTGACAATTGGCACTGGGACTGACAATTTGCACTGGTACTCAATACGGATACAATGTTTCACTCACAGATCCTCTCTCTCCTCACACGCTGTCTCTGTGTGAGAGAGAGAGACACGGCAATGGGAGATGATCTCATATGTTTACATTTGAGATCATCTCCTATTGGCAGCTTAGATCGCTCTGTGAACGGCCGCTTTGATTGGCCGTTCACGGCGATCTGTATTCGCCTGTCTCCGGGAGACACGGCGAGTACAAAACTTCTGCGATGCGCGCCCCCGGCGGCGCGCATTGCGGAAGTAAACACCTGGCCGTCCAGGGACGGCCAGGCGAGGGAAGCCGCCCGCCCGAAGGCCGTCATTCGGCTATAGGGCGGGCGGGAAGCGGTTAAAATTCGTAAAAAAAATAAAAAAAAAATAATTGGCAAAAAAATATTTTTTTACTCACCTCTAAATACCGGTTGCTAGGGGGTCCCTCGTAGTCTGCCTTCTTCATTGCCCGGGCTGGTGACATCACTTCCCCTCGCGCCGCACATTCACCTGGGACCTGTCATGTGTCCCAGGTGACTGTACGGTGTATCACGGCGCCCTGCGCCACTCGCGCATGCGCAGTGGGTGCCCGGCTGTGAAGCCACAGCCGGGTGCCCACAGTATGCATGACGGCGCCGCGAGCGGAGCGGGGAGCGAGGGGGGGGCTTCGTTCCGAAGTGTCCGATTATTAAAAGCCAGCAGCTGCAGTATTTGTAGCTGCTGACTTTTAATTTTTTTTTTTTAGGGGGTACCCCACTTTAAGGGGAACCCTGTGTCAAATTTAAAAAAAATTTGACGTGGGGGTCCCCCTAAATATCCATACCAGACCCTTCAGGTCTGATATGGATATTAAGGGGAACCCCGCATCAAATTTAAAAAAAAAATGGACGTGGGGGTTCCCCTAAAAATCCATATCAGACCCTTTATCCGAGCAAGCAACCTGGTAGGCCGCAGGAAAAGAGGGTGGGACGAGAGAGCGGCCCCCCCTCCCTCCTGAACCGTACCAGGCCACATACCCTCAACATTGGGAGGATGCTTTGGGGGTCTGTGACCCCTCAAAGCACCTTGTCCCCATGTTGATGAGGACAAGGGCCTCATCCTCACAACCCTGGCCGGTGGTTGTGAGGGTCTGCGGGCGGGGGGCTTATCAGAATCTGGAAGCCCCCTTTAACAAGGGGACCCCCCTTTTTGAAATGGTAAGGGGGTACAAAAGTACCCCTACCATTTCACAAAGAAAGTGTAAAAATGGTTAAATAAGACAAACACACTTTTGAAAAATTCCTTTATTAAAAATAAAAAAAAATAAAAAAAAGATTCCAGCGGTGCTAATCCACACTTGCTATCCAGCGATGAATCTCCGGGGTCCAGCGATGGATGATCATATCCAGAGACGGGGGATCTCTCAGTCCAGCGCTGTCCATACATCCATCTTCTGTCTCCACTGCGGAGACACTGCGGAGATCCCAGCGCTAACGTTTCTTATATTAGGAGGGCGGGGCCACCCGTCTCCTGACCCCGCCCCTCTGACGCTGGAGAGGGAAGCCAGGGGTTCCTCAGTGATGTGTAGGTGACCCCGCCCCCTCAGGTTTCCGTTACATCAGAGGGGGCGGGGTCACCCATACGTCACTGGGGAACCCCTGGATCCCTTCACCAGCGTCAGAGGGGTCGGGGTCAGGTGACGGGTGGCCCCGCCCTCCTAATATAAGAAACGTCAGCGCTGGGATCTCCGCAGTGTCTCCGGAGTGGAGACAAAAGACGGATGTATGGACAGCGCTGGACTGAGAGATCCCCCTCGCTGGATATGATCATCCATCGCTGGACCCCGGAGATTCGTCGTTGGATAGCAAGAGTGGATTAGCACCGCTGGAATCTTTTTTTTTATTTTTAATAAAGGAATTTTTCAAAAGTGTGTTTGTCTTATTTAACCATTTTTACACTTTCTTTGTGAAATGGTAGGGGTACTTTTGTACCCCCTTACCATTTCAAACAGGGGGGGCGGGATCTGGGGGTCCCCTTGTTAAAGGGGGCTTCCAGATTCTGATAAGACCCCCGCCCGCAGACCCTCACAACCACCGGCCAGAGTTGTGAGGATGAGGCCCTTGTCCTCATCAACATGGGGCCAAGGTGCTTTGAGGGGTCACAGACCCCCAAAGCATCCTCCCAATGTTGAGGGTATGTGGCCTGGTACGGTTCAGGAGGGTGGGGGGCCGCTCCCTCGTCCCCCCCTCTTTTCCTGCGGCCTGCCAGGTTGCGTGCTTGGATAAAGGGTCTGATATGGATTTTTAGGGGGACCCCCACGTCAATTTTTTTTTAAATTTGACACGGGGTTCCCCTTAATATCCATGTCAGACCTGAAGGGCCTGGTAATTGAATTTAGGGGAACCCCCACGTTTTTTTTTTTTTATCAATGAATGAATGAATTGTCGGCTAATACAGAGAACACTCATTGAGTGTTCTCTGTATTACGGGGACCTGACAATATAGCCGCAAGTGATTTTAAAAGACTTTTTTTCCTGCACAAATTACACTTTGTGCAGGGACAGTTCTAAGCACCAGAAACATGCGCCCCTTCACAGGCACACTATAGATACCCCCCAGCTACGAAATTTAAAGGAATATTACACTTTTATTGTTTCACTTTAATCATTATTAAAATCACTGCTCCTGAAAAAACAGCCGTTTTTAAAACTTTTTTTTGCATTGATCCATGTCCCCTGGGGCAGGACCCGGGTCTCCAAACACTTTTTAGGACAGTAACCTGCATATTACCCTTTAAAATTATCACTTTAGATTTCTCCCATAGACTTGTATAGGGTGTTCCGGCTTTTCGAATTTGCTGCGAACAGCCCAAATTGTTCACTGTTCGCTGAACAGGCGAACAGGCAATGTTCGAGTCGAACATGAGTTCGACTCGAACTCAAAGCTCATCCCTAATGAGAAGGAAGAATTTTCTTCTTTAAGCTGAAGCTTGATCAATCACTTGACAAACCCATTTGGAAAATAGTGGATCGCCCATAAATAGATTCTGATCGCACGCACTACATCAAGAGACTGTAGTGCTTTCTCTTCCCCAGATTAAGGCTTCTGGGGAGAAAGAAGGAAGTATAATATCTTGGTTTAAATGAAAACCTGTTACCACTTTTGGTAAGAGTTCAGGATGAGGACATCAAAACACCTCGTCCTTATACATGATGAAATATGGCTCTTAAAAGACAGAGCCGTTCGTTACAATACTCTTCTAGCAGAAAAAATGGCAAACAAAAGATTATCTTTCTTGTCAAAGAACCAAGAGAATTTCTTGTAAGGTTCAAATGGCTGATTTAACAAAGCCGACAAGACCAATCTTAAATCCTAAGGATTTAGAGGTGCCTTGATAAGGGGAATAAACCGTGTTACCCTCTGAATAAGCTATGCACCAAGAGTGGGAAGCAAGAGGCCGTAGGAAAAGACATCGACATCGGCCTGGATTTGGCTCTTGACAAAAGTCAAGGCCAGCTTCATTTTAGATCCCATATGCAGGAATCCTGCCTATTGACATACCTCCTGGGGTGCCAACCTCTGGATCCATACCAAGAACCCTATGCCTTCCAGATTCTATAGTAAGTAACTCTGGAAGCCAGCTTCCTGGCATTAGTTAAAGTAGACACTACTGAAGGAGATCACCCACAATCTTTTATAGAGTGGGATTCAACAGTCAAACCTTGTACACACGGTTGGACATTCTGACAACCAAATCCGTTAGATTTTGTCCGACAGATTTTGTCCGAAACTGTTGCATACACATGGTCGGACAAAGTTGTGGACAATCCGATTGTACATAACGTGATGACGTTATTTTGTTACAACGGGACTACGTTCAGGCTAGTAGCCAATAGCTTTGGTCTAGGAATTTGATCTGAGCATGCGTGGCACTTTGTCCATCAGAGTAGGCTACACATGATGAGTCGGAGTATGTCCGATCGGAGCATTTTGGCGGAAAATTTTACGGACAAGTTTGAAAACTTGGTCCGTCGGATACTCCGAAGGAAACAGTCCGATGGTGACCACACATGGTCGGATTATCCGACAAAACTGTCCGATAGGACACATTGCGTCGGAATCTCCGACCATGTGTACAAGGGCTTAAACTCCTTGTCCGTAAAGTAGGATGAAATACCAGACCCTGAACAAGGAGGTCTGGCTATAATGGCAGCGTCCAAGGACTTCAACTGCCCTCCTTATGATCTCAATAAATTCAGATCTTCTGGGATCCGCTGGGGCCACCAGAATCACCTCCTTCTGTTCCTGTTTAATCCTGCGGAGAAGGCGTGGAAGTAGCAGAACTGGAGGAAATGCATAGATCAGTGAGAACTGATCCCCTGAGAAGACTAATGCGTCTGCTCCGCCTGTTAGCAGACCGCTTGTTTGACATAAAGTTGTCGACCTTACTAATGAATGTGGACGCGAATAGGTCCATGTCCAGTGTACCCCATCTGACATATTGCTAGGAAGATGTCAGGGTGAAGAGATCATTCTTCCGGAAATAATTGTTGGCGTCTCAAGTAGTACACCTGAAATATTAAAATTGCCGATAGGCAAGGAGTGTTGTGTTCTGTGTCATGGTTATGCAGTGATCTTCCTGTGTTTGCTTACCTCCCCTCATGTGTTCAGACTAAGAGGCCAGCCACTTCCACCTGGTGGTTTTTATAACCTCTCCTCTAAGCATGGCTCCACCCCAGGCCCTATCAGGGAGCCCTATATTAACCTGTGCACTGCAGGCCATCAGTGCTGATCAACCATTGTGTATTCAGCTTCCTGTTACCTGCCAGGTGCTCTTCTGTTGTTCCGTTACCGACTTTGGCGTGTCTTTGACTATCCCTGTTTGCCTGTGATCCATCCTCACCACTCGAGGCTCTGGTGAACACCTGCTGGCTCTTAGACTCCGCGCCCCAGGGAATCTTACGCTCTAACCCCGGTGGGACCTGTCTCCCATCCGCAGCAGTCAGCCGTAGGGTTCACAACCTTGCGGTGCACTCCTGATCTCTACGGTGTGCATCTGTCACCTCGCCTCGGGGTGACCTGACAGTTTGATCAGCCATGGACCCGGCTGACGTGCCGCTTCCTGCAGATGATCCATTGCAGAGCTTAGTTCGCAGACTTGAGACCCAAGAATCGCATCAGACACAGGTGATGCGATTCCTTCAGGATTTTGCATCCCGTATTGAACAGGTTCAGGCCTCATTAGGACCGCCGCTTCAACAACCTCAACCGCTATCTGCCGCTGCACCTATCGCATCAGTCGCAGCTACACATTCATTACAACTACCAGCTCCGGCCCATTTCTCTGGGGACTCCAAGGCTTGCAGGGGGTTCCTTAGCCAGTGCACAATTCATTTTGAACTTCAGCCCCAAAACTTCCTGTCCGATCGGGCAAAAGTCGCATATATCATATCCCTCCTGTCCGGCGAGGCGTTAGCTTGGGCTGCCCCTCTGTGGGAACTGAATGATCCAGTGGTTTCTAGCCTGTCTGATTTCTTGAAACTTTTTCGGAATATCTTCGAGGAACCGGGTTGTGTCTCCTCAGCGGCTAGTGCTCTTTTACGTCTCCGTCAAGAGTCTGCGTCTGTGGGACAGTATGCTCTTCAGTTCCGTATCCTCACAGCTGAATTGAGCTGGAATAATGAGGCCCTAGTTGCAACCTTTTTACATGGCCTCTCTGATAGAGTGAAGGATGAATTAGCAGGAAGATCCCTTCCTGCTGATCTGGACAGTGTCATCACCTTGTGTAACCAGATCGATATTCGCTTTCAGGAGAGGGCCCTGGAAAAAAGACGCCAGCACTCCCCGTTCTTTAGGCAGCCTGAGCCCCCAGTCCCTTCTCTTCGATCCAAGGAACACCCCCTGCCTACTGAGGAACCTATGCAGTTGGACTGGACTAAATTATCTCCCAAAGAACGTGCTAGGCGCAGAACTCTGGGCCTTTGCCTCTATTGTGGGGCCAAAGGTCATTTCCTTGACACTTGTTCTCTTCGTCTGGAAAAACGCTCAGGGCTAATACATCTGGAAGGTGGAGTATTAGACCCTGAAATATCACCTTCACCTTCTCGTCTTCTCCTTTCTGTGTTGCTTCATGTTGGTGCTTCCTCTCGTTCGGTATCAGCACATCTGGATTCCGGAGCCGCTGCCAATTTCATGGATTGGGAAACTGCATCTTCCATGAGACTTACCCTTTTGCCCCTTAGGCCATTGGTGGTCTTGGCGATTGATGGCACGGTTCTCCCAGGGGGCCCTATCCGCTTTCAGCCTCTTCCTGTTAAGATGTCAGTAGGGAAACTCCACCAGGAGTGGATGTCCTTCCTTGTCTTACCTAAGGCTTCATCTCCTATCATATTAGGTCTTCCTTGGTTACGGCTCCATTCTCCACACGTTGACTGGTCTGCTGGACAGATCCTGGCTTGGGGTTCCTCCTGTTTCTCTTCCTGCCTACTCAAGGGTACCCCAAAGGAGAAATTTCCTGTTACCACCATCCCAGTATCTTCTGCTCTTCCTGCTGTATATAGCGATCTCTGGGATGCGTCCTGCAATAGTCGGACTGATGCACTCTCTAGGTCATGTGGTACTCTGGATGAGGGGCCCACCTATGAACCTGAGTCGATCATTCACTCCAGTTCCCATAACCATTTACCTTTGTCTGTCCCTAATCTCCCTTGGACGCACAGCCAGGCTAACTCGTCTGCAAGTTCCACAGTTGCTATGCCCTGTGATGCGATTGAGATGGTCGCTACACCTGACAATACTATTCAGTTGACCTCTGCACCAGTTATGCCAGTCCAGCCCATGCCCAATGAGCTTCCTGCTTCTTGTTCAGCACCTTCGGTGACCTGGCCTCACCCTACTGCTACTATGTCCGTTCAAACCCGTTTAAGAGGCTCAATCCATCCTTTGGATAGAATACCTAATTCGGCCAGGAAGGTTTTCAATCTTTTTCTCAGGGTTCTCTGCGTTCTGTTTGTGTTGCAGCTATCCAGCTTGACTCTTGTGGCATGTCACTTTCTAACTAACCTAACCTCAGGGATCCACTGACCTCTGCCCAGTCTGGTGGTCCTGTTATGGATGCCCAGCTCATCTTTAAGGGTGTGGGGGACCCTGCTCAGACTCCTGATCTTCTCATGCCCTTACCCATTCCTAAAAAGCCTTTAGTCCTCATGTCCTCTCGTCCTCTCCCTACCTCTGTTTCGGTCTCTGAGGATAATCTAAAATACGGAGGTTAGTCAAGTTTTGGATTCCCGGCTCCATAAAGGCATTCTTCAGTACCTCGTACTTTGGAAAGGGTTGGGTCCTGAGGAGAGGTCTTGGATCACTGCATCTGAGGTATTTGCTCCCTGTCTGTTAAGGAGGTTCCATCTGGAGTTTCCCTTTAAGCCTGGACCCAGGCGGGGAAGGGGAGGCCTCGTAAGAGGGAGGGTACTGTCATGGTTATGCAGTGATCTTCCTGTGTTTGCTTACCTCCCCTCATGTGTTCAGACTAAGAGGCCAGCCACTTCTACCTGGTGGTTTTTATAACCTCTCCTCTAAGCATGGCTCCACCCCAGGCCCTATCAGGGAGCCCTATATTAACCTGTGCACTGCAGGCCATCAGTACTGATCAACCATTGTGTATTCAGCTTCCTGTTACCTGCCGTGTGCTCTTCTGTTGTTCCGTTACCGACTTTGGCGTGTCTTTGACTATCCCTGTTTGCCTGTGATCCTGACCTTTTGGCGTTTCCATGTCTATTGCTGTCTGCTTGTGGCCCCAACCTTGGCTTTGTCCCTCACCATCCCTATCCTCCTGTTGCCTACTGTGGGTGTGAGCTGGGGGACCCTGGGGGTCGCGACCTGGAGCCAGTTGCAGCCAAGTCCATCCTCACCACTCGAGGCTCTGGTGAACACCTGCTGGCTCTTAGACTCCGCGCCCCAGGGAATCTTACGCTCTAACCCCGGTGGGACCTGTCTCCAATCCGCAGCAGTCAGCCGTAGGGTCCACAACCTTGCGGTGCACTCCTGATCCCTACGGTGTGCATCTGTCACCTCGCCTCGGGGTGACCTGACATTCTGCCAAAGCTAGAACTTTATTCTCCTCCTTTTTTTTGATGTAAGCCACCACCGTGGCTCTGTCAGACTAAATCCTGTCAGTACAGTCCTGTAATCTGACCGCCAAGATTCTATGGCCAAATGTACTGCCTGAAACTTCTAACAAAGTTGATAAGCAAGTTCCTCTAACCTGGACCATCTCCCCTGGACAGAATCTTCTTCCAGGGCTGCTCCCCAGCCTAGAAGGCTGGCATCTGTTGTTAACACCTTGCAGGATAAAGATTTTCCCTCCTGCTGGACAACAACCACCAATTTAGGCTCTGCCCTATGTCGGGAGCCAAGCGTATTGGAAACAAACAAGGCCTGAATCCTCTTTATTCCACACCAACTAGAAGCAGTCTTTGAATAAAACTGCATGTAAGGGACGGCCTTGAAAGAGGGCACCATCTCCCCTAAAAGTCTCCCGCAGCCAAAATGAAGGAATTTTCTTTTCCTGATAAGTTGAATTAGCCCTACAATGGAACCGATTCCCGGCCAGGGTAAGAATACCTTCTTCTGTATGGTATCTATAATCAGACCCCAAGTAACCTCCTTGATGGTTTTAAGGAGAATCTTCCTAGGCTGAGAATCCAACCTAGAGATTTCAGCTATCTATAGCTGAGATCAGACTCTGGCTTTAGACCTGAGACTGAATGATCTATTCAAAGTAGATCTTCTAATAGGCTAGGACCGCTATGCCTTGAGCCTGGCTAAAGGAGGTGTCAGAATCTTTCAGAACACTCGTAGTGCTGTGGCTAAGCCGAATGGCAGTGCCATGATTGATAAAAATAATTTTATATTTCAAACCGCAGAGATTTCTGGTAAGCTGGAAACTTTGGCACATGGAGATATGCAACTCCCTTTCTTGCAGGATGGACACAGCCGGTCGAATTATGAAAGGATCGGATGTTCAAGTACCGATTCAGATCTCCGAGATCTAGAGTGGTTCTTACCTCTCTGCTTGGCTCTGGGACCTTAAAAGGTTTGAGCCAAAAATCCCTGTTCCACTAAGGGAATCTCTGATATCACCGACTGGGATAACAGCTGATCCAGAGACCAGAAAGAGACACTTCTCCTTTCTCTCTCTTTCTCTTTTTTTTTTTTTTCCTTTTTTCTCTGGAGCCTTAGGAGACGGACACTCTTGCATAAGACTGCCACATCAGCAGCCCCAAGGACCCCACAGGCAGCACCCAGACAGGACCCGAACCCTCGGATCGAAAGCCGACTTGGCCATCCGGGCTCTTGAAACTCTAGATGTAACCTAGAGAAAAAAAATTGCAGAAATCACTCTGCTCTTAACATTGTTCCTGCCAGCCTTTGAGAATCGCAGGACCTTTCCCCTTACTCAAACAAGTGGGGGTGCTCCTTCATGAGAAGGCCTTAGCATTCTGCTTCATGGGCTTTCTGCCCCCAAGATCCTGGTGCTGCCCCTGGGAACTTTCTCCTGAACCTGATGATTGAGACCATCGAGACTGCCTAAAGGCAGATAACCCAGGCATAGGAGAGGCTGCATGATTAAAGGAGAACTGTTTAACCTCCTTTTACTGCCTTTTGGATGTAATTATCCACTCCAAATAGTCGTACCCCAAGAAGGGACATGGACTGGCTAAGAGTTTTCACCTGGTGCTTCAGCTGACCAATATCTCAGCCACGGACCTCAGCAAAAATGCACTAGTCCAAGTATAAGCCATAAGGCTTAAATGATCGAGTCCTTCATAGCATCTGTGAGACACAGTGCGTCAAATACACCAGCCCCTTGCTGGGCCTGTTGATCAGGGCGAACTTTCAGGTATCTCACACCTGTTCCTTAACCCCTTGGAGTGCACATTCCAATGCATTGGCGTGACTCAAAATGTGCTCCACCACAATAGTGGAGCAGACATTAGGGGGTTAATGGACTGAGTCACTCCAATTGCAGCCAGAACTCCAAAAGACATCTTGTCTTTAAAAGGAAACTCCAACCTTAATTTGTTGGATCCTTTAACGTCAGTGCATTATCCACTGGACATGTGAGACTCTGCTCACTGAGGTGTTTGCAGCATTAAGAACTTCTTTCCTAAAAATTTTCCCATTCAGAATACATAGTTATGCATTTTTAGTGCTTCTTGCATCTTGCAGATTTGCACTACAGAACTTGTTCCATAGGACACCATGTTAAATGGACTCCCAGGTGGGGGAGGTTCAAATGAACCCTATTAGAGGTAGATACCTCAAGAGCCTGTGGCAGGCAACAAAAGGGTTAAGTAAGGGAGTAGACTAACACCTGACTTTTTGTGGCTACTCCCTCCATGTTAGGATCCTCTGAAGAGGAAAATAAGTATCTTACAATATTTGGGAAGATCTACCTGATCCCCAGCCTCCTGCACCTCAACAAAAGGGCCCAAAGGACTAGATGGGAATCTGCTAAGTTTAGTCCTACTATGGAGAGACATCATAGCAATGATCTTTTAATGGTAGGAGAAAAACCTGTTTGTATGAAATACAGGGACCGAAGTGTTCTACCCTTGACGGCTTCATCTGACTGGCCGTATTTTTCTTTTTATCTCTCAGGGGAGGAAGACAGACATTCTTTTGGAAGGGTTTTTAGTTGTTGTATACCATTAACCCCTTAGAACCCTTAGAGGGGTTCCTGGTCCCTTTGTCACTCATAGCTTACAGTACCAAGCAAAGGCAGTACCAGAAAAATAATGTTACACTTGCTAGGCTATAGTACAGTACAATAACTGCTGTTAATCCTAGCTATACAGTACAATGTTTTCAACAAAAGGGAGATGCCTGTGTCACCAAACCTGACCAGCAACCACTCTGCTCTGTCCCTCCACCGCTAGACTTCAGCTTTTCCTGTATAGCTGAAAATACTTCCTCCACGTATGGGGCCTGGCGTCTGACGCTGTTTAGCCACGCCCCTCTGCACAAAAATGCCTCCCTTCCCACTAGGGAAGTGTATGAGTGCTGGCAACATGGCAGCCGGCGGCGGGAGAGGGGTAAAACGGCCACGAATTGCCCCAAAAACGAAACTTTTTTGTTTTTGTTTCTTTTTTAAGAAAAAAAGAGGCAGCAGGCTGGCATCCAAAGGAACAAAAAACACCACTCTGGGGCCCAGGAGGTGATCAGAACCCTCCTTCATACCTGAGGACCTTAGCTAGCTTGAACGGAGAGGAGAGTGAAAGCTTCTGCTGTTTGCAGCGTCAGAATGGTGAGTGCTCAATACAGCCTCCAGTGGTGACACATAGACATGACAACATAAATACATGGAAGGAGAGATTCCTTGCAGAAAATCTCCCCTACCTTTCCACCGCAGGGCTTTATCGGAGATAAAAAGCCCAATCTTTGCCCTTCACAGTAGGCTCCGAGACCTTGAAAGGAAACCTTCAGGAACAGGGGTACACTCAGGTAATCCTGCAATCCTGGACCTGCGAGAAGACCCTTTTATTGGCCTTACTACCAAAAAGTACTGGATCCCAGGGTCCAGCTTAAAAGCATTCACAAGCAAAACCTCATGTCTTTGGATGACGAGGCCCGGGTACCGTTCATTTTGTCCATTATGGAGACATAAGAACGGATCCGATCAGGATGGCTGGCTCGCATCAAAGGATTACTGCCCGTGGAGCTCAGTACACACATCCTTACACGTGCCCAACACCTTAGACACTGGCAAAAAAACTGAGGACTCCCAGTAATGGGAGGGGTTATATGGGGGAAGTTCATGCCTTAAGGGGCATGCCAGTGTCCAGCACCTGATAGTCCGATATATCCCACATAGTTATTACTATGGTGCTGTGTCCCCTGATGTAAGAAAAGAAAATGTATTTTCAGGTCTATTTGCCAAACCACACAGAAATTTTCTCCACATACAATCTCCTTTATAAAATTTGATGGAAATCAAAGCAGTTACAGCGGGTAGAGGGGTATGAGGAATTCGGCAAGCTGACCAAGGGTAACAGATGGAAGACGTTTGGGATGACCCATTTGACTCATATTTTCCGAGACAGGACCCTGCTCCTCTTTTCAGCTCTCCAGGAGAGGTTTTCCCTTCCCTCATAAATGCAGTTTTGCTACTTACAATTGCATCACACCATCAGGGTCCAGGAAGCAGAAATGGTGTGGACCTTATCGCCAACCCCAATTTTCCACTTGATTTCTTTAGTTTCGCATTGCCAAAGGCCTTATATTCCAATGCTATAGTATTCTACGAAGTAACTATTTGGATGGCTACCCTTTCAAGGCCCATGCAGAGTGGGAGGGGGACCTTGGTCAGATCTCTAGGGGCCAGTTGGAGGATACACTAAGGCTGTGGCTACTAGCTCCCTAACTTTTTCACAAAAATTACTCAAACTATATATAGTACTGAGATCCCATTATACTCCTGCCAGGCTGCACAGAATGGGTGTACTTGCAGATCCTCTATGCTGCAGGTGCAAATGACAGGGGTGATCTTATCCACCTCCTTTGGAGGTATCCCAAGCTCTACCGCTACTGGACAATTGTCATGGGTACCCTTAATAGGGTATTCCAAACTCAGGTACCCCTTGAATCTAAATATTGCTTGTTGGGTATCTTGAGTGATATTGTCCTGGAGGAACCTACATGGTTTGTGTTTAATCTAGCTCTTTTCCAGGCCCGGAAAATGCTTCTTTTACTTTGGAAGTCACATGAGCCCCCTTCATGTTAGCTATGGGTTACACATATGGTTAATACCCTTATATTTGAAAGGTACAGTATGTCTACCAGCTTAGGAGATGCCTGGGCAAATTTGAAAAATTGTGGGCACCATGGCTGGACACCTCTGGCCTCAGTCCACACAAGCTTGTTCAAATGCGCTTACTGCAGTGCCTCAGGCACCCAACATGACTCCATAAGGTTTTGTTCATACCTAGATAGCGGCTGTTTGGGTCTGACTTAACTGTTCTGACCAGTGTCCACTTAAATGAGGATGTATCTGTAATACGTATGATCTCATTAGTGTAGTACTACTTGCTATTTTTGTATTTTTTTTTTTTACACTAATGTATGGTGAAACAATGCTGTGGAATATGTTTTCCCTTTTATACCTTGTATTGTTGTTCACAATAATAATGGATTGTATCTAACTTTGTTATCTTGAATAAAGAACCTGTTTGATAAAAAAAAGTTTGATTTCATCTGTAGTCTAAGAACTCACAGTTCTTGCAAAGAAAATACATATCCCACAATTCCTGTGTCTCACTGTCTAGCACTGGTGCAGGTGAGAGCTAAATTGCAATTGGGTCTGACACACACACAAAAAGGCAGGGCATCTAACAGAGAGATCTTCATGCAGTCTTTCATCACATTAGCACTCCCACATTTTTGTACTGTGTGTGCATTACAGGCCTACTCTGACCACCAGCATCCAGAGCACTGTGCATTACAGGCCATCCCTCAGATCTGGGACCACCATCCAGCACTGTGCAGCATTGCAGGCCTCTCAGAGTCAGACCACCATCCCAGAGCACTGTATATTACATGCCACCATCCAGAGAACTGTGCAGCATTACAGGCCTTCTCAGACCACCATCCAGAGCACTGTGCAGTATTACAGGCCTCCTCAAACCACTGTCCAGAGCACTGTGTAGCATTGCAGCCACCATCCAGAGCGCTGTGCAGCATTACAGGCCTCTGCTACCACCATCCAGAGAACTGTGCAGCATTATAGGCCTCCTCAGACTACCGTCCAGAGAACTGTGCAGCATTACAGCCACCATCCAGAGCACTGTGCAGCATTACAGGCCTCCCCAGACCACTGTCCAGAGCACTGTGTGCATTACAGACCTCCTCAGACCATCCAGAGTGGCTAAATCTGTGGCTGTGAGTTTTTTCAAACCTTAATACCATAAATAATAACATAATATTAGATTTGTTTTACTCCAGGAGTATATAATGGGTTTGGAAATTGTAGAGAAATGTTAAATAATGCATCCCAATTTAACTAAACCCATTCTATTTTAGACAACTAAATTAGTTTTAGTCTACTAAAATGATTTTAGTCGACTAAATACAACTAAAACTAAAACAATTGCAGATGACTAAAATGAGACTAAAACTAAAATGGCATTTTAGTCAAAAGACTAATTCTCCCGTACACACGATCGAACTTTCCAACAACAAAACCATGGATTTTTGTTCGAAGGTTGTTGATTCCAACTTAATTTGCATACACACGGTCACACAAATGTTGGCCAACAATTACGAACGTGGGAACGTGGTGACGTACAAGACGTACGACGAACAGATAAAAAGGAAGTTCAATAGCCAGTGCACCACTCTCAGGGAAGTCGTCCACAGAATACAGCTGACATTCTCTGGTGCACACCTGTGCGCAGGTAACGACAAAGTATACTCAGATCTGCCACGGGCGCATCAGTAGACGTGCATGCAGGCCTATTTAAACACAGAACTCAGTACTGTCTGGTTGCTGCTTGGTCTACAGCATCACCTGAAATCGTGTTACCCTGTGTTGTTTCCTGAATACCGTTCCGGCTTGCTACCTGACTACACTCCTGTCTGTTTTTATTTCTGATTTGCCTATCTGTTACCAAGTCTGCTTGTTATCTGACTACGCTCCTGCCTGCTGTTATACCTGATCTGCCTACCTGTTGCCAAACCTGCCTGTGACCTGACTACATTCCCGCCTGCTGCCATACCTAATCTGCCTACCTGTTGCCGAGCCTGCCTGTGACCTGACCACGCTCCTGCCTGCTGTTTTACCTGATCTGCTCGTCTGCTGCCAAGACCTGCCTGTGATCCGGCTACGCTCCAGCCCGATAGCAGCCAACTTCGGCTTTCTACCTGTGTGTTCCTGGCTTCTACCTGCACAGACTTCAGGACTTATCCCAGGCACTCTTACTCCACCATGCTCCAGCGCCAGCTGTCCCACTACCAGCTGCTCTTGGGCCGGAGTTGTACGGGAGGCCTTACTCTACACGTCAGGCTCACCACGAGGTATGTGACAGCCATCCTTTGGGCTCCTTCTGCTATCTCATGTTAGTAGAAGTTTGGTGAGAGACGATTTGCACTTTTCAGTCTCGTGCTTTTCAGTTCATCTCTGCTTTTAAGTTTGTGCTTGTCGGTTCGTATCTGTTCTTCAGTGCGTGTTTTCAGTTTGTTCCTGTCTTTCAGTGCGTTCTCTTCCGCTCATTTTTGATCTTCAGCTCGTTCTTCTCAGGTCCTCTCTGATTTTCAGTGCGCTCTGTCAGTTCGTTCTGAGCAACCATTCATTTATTAGCCATGTTGTGGTTACGTACTCGTCGTAGAGTTCCTGCTGTTGTTGGGCTTGGTGTTGGAGTTATTGCTTTGACCCAAGTCCAGTCCATGAACAGGGGGTAGTTCTTGGACCAAGAATTGGTTGTTTAATCGTGACCAATTCTCTCGTATGCCTTTGTTGCGGGAGCTACAGGAGAATAATCTGATGATTGCAGGAATTTTCTCCGGATGATGGACTCCGTCTTTCACCGTCCGTTGGCTTTGCTGTCCCCTTATATTACGAAGCAGGACACCTGCATACGGCAAGCCATCACTTCCGAACAAAGGCTCGTTGTCACCTTGCGTTACTTGGCGACGGGGGAGACGTCTCCAGGACATCAAGTTCATGGCTGGAATCTCATCCCAGGCTCTGGGAATCATTATTCCAGAGACCTGTTCTGCCATCATTCTGGTCCGGCAAAAGGATTATATTAAGTTAAGTTTTATCCTTTAACATCACATTCTATGTTTTTAATGTTTGCTAATGTATTGTGTTTATTTCATCATTCCATAATTACCATGATTGCAATATGCTGTGAATGTCCCCGTTGTCCTCATGCATGCTGTAAGCTTTTAATGCTCCTTTTTTGTCCTTCATGCATATTTGCCTTCACTAAGCTACATAACCCATACACACCTAGCCTAGTCACTTAACAATGTATTTTGTCAGCTCCTTTGTAGTGCTTACTCTAAACACCCCCTAAAATGTGTCCAAATGTTATTGCTGTCCTTAAGTTCAGGCAGAGTGCAAGAGGATTTTTTTTTGTGGCCAAAACTCATTTGAAACCCTCCCTGCCCCCAACCGCTAAGTCAACCGATACCAATACTCTATCTGCTGACTTTGCCAAACCCATACACACTATACCAGGGATATGCAATTAGCAGACCTCCAGCTGTTGCAGAACTACAACTCCCATGAGACACAGCAAGACTCTGACAGCCACAAGCATGACACCCAGAGGCAGAGGCATGAGGAGACTTGTAGTTTTGCAACAGCTGGAGGTCCGCTATTTGCAGATCCCTGCACTATACCTACCTCTTTTGTGGTCAGATTTTTTAATGAATTCACCAAAGCATGTAGTGCAAGTGCCTGGCTGAATACTTTCAAATGGTACAGTTTAAAGTTTTGTTCTCCTATTATTTTGAAAGGTAATTGCAGAATGTAAAAATGTGCTGCAATTTGTACAGTGTGTATTCATATTTTTGGATTATGACATTTCATACCTATCCAGTGGGCTGCCAAAGGTACAGGTTTTCCCCATAAGGATGGGACTTTAAAGGCATAGATTGTCAGACATATAATACAAATATATAAAATGACTTTATTTAAACAATATAACAATATAGCATAATATTCATACATACGTATCTAGAAATAATAGTACATATATCTGTGCAAAATAACTTTTGAGTGTATAGTATCTCCAATATCTCACAGATGTACAATGAAGCTACAGGGAAATGGCCAGAAAGCACAGATAGACAATTCATAAGTTAAAAGGTGTATAAAGATTCCTGTTGGTGGGAGAGGCGGATGCCAAAAACACCTGCAGTTAAACCAGGACCGCATCCACAGGGAAGCTGGAAACTAGGAACAAAGGGCTTGCCTGTCAAAGTGTATCCCTGACGCTGAATCTTTTTATTGTAGCCCCCTATCTCCCTGCCAAAAGCCGCACAGAGAAAGGGGATCAGCCAAGGAATCAGGGAAACCCCATAAGTTGTTAAGTGCTCAAAAAACAGTAAACAGTACAGAAAAAATGATATATATATATATATATATATATATATATATATATATATATATACCTCAAAAGGTGCTGCGTGTGTGTAGACAAGGACAACGAGGGATGAAAAAGTGCATTGATTTGGAAGGCTACAACGTCAAAAAATCCACTGATTCAAGAGGATGGGATGTCCATCCCTGATCTCATGCAATATAAGCCGATGAGCTTAACTATATCAAAAGTCCATTTTGCGAATATTTTTCAATAACTTGAAAAGAGTATACACAACCCCTCAAAACACCTTCCCACAGATGCACAAATCAGAGGGAGAAATAATCTATAAATAGACAAACAAAAAAGTAAATTAAATGAAAGTAAAGTTAATGTAGCCAAACAGATTCTGAACAGCCACAGTATTAGCCACATAGCGTGTAACAAAAAATAATGACCTTTACCTAAGCCGGTGGACAGCGCTGATGTGTTGCCTTGTCAGAAACTGCAGTACTGATACACCATTACTGAGGCTGGCTATATATATAGATTAATTGACAGCCGACCCCGCCTTGCCACCAGGTGTGGGTAGTAATTACCACCCACACAGACATCCCTGCTGACACCGCGGTCCAGCGAGTGCGTGGCGCACGGCGTCACCCCCTACCCACATCCAAGATGGGGATGCAGGAGGAGTGACATCGTGCACCACGCTCCCTCCGGCACTCATGCGCAATAACCCGGGGAGCCACTCAACATGAAAAGGAACCCGGCAAGAAGTAGCAGTGGATTCATATACTGCAAACCGACGCCTGCCCATGAATTGGCAGGCGTACTGGCAGATACATGAAAAGTGGAAGGTGGAACATGGATGGAATGGGGAAAAGGATCAGTCCCATCAATATGGGGCCAATGAGAGCCCACCTAATAAGGGGAATCGCGTGGGGAAAGGCCGAAACAGATGGACATAATGGACCAGAGTGATCAACACTCAGTCCAAATTGAACCATGCAGACCGGCCTGGGTATGCCGGGATCACATGCAGACATTCGATTTGGAACGAGTGTTGATCACTCTGGTCCACTATGTCCATCCGTTTTGGACTTTCCCAACTGCGGTGGTGTGATAGATGGGAAGCATGTCGCACATCATGTCCCACCACTCAACTCGGGGTCACACTACTTTAATTATAAGGGGTGCAGTAGTTTTGTGATGTTGGCGGTGGTGACAGCGACTTATGAGTTCCTATATCTGGATGTAGTGAAGAATGGCTGTATGTCTGATGGAGGAGTGATAGCCCAGACTGAATTTTACTGGTGTCTCCAGAATGGCAGCTTGAGGTTGCCACCACCAGCGGATAATGTGGTGGGCCTCCAGTTTGTTTTTGTGGCGAATGAGGCCTTTGCGCTGGGGGATCATCTGATGAGGCCGTTCCCCATGAGGACCCTGACCCCGGAGCAGAGGGTTTTAAATTACCAGCTGGCCCGTGCCAGAAGAGTAGTCGAGAATGCCTTTGGCATAATGGCCAGCTAGTTTTGGCTTTTCCAAACGGCAATACAAACTCAACCACACAATTTTAAGCTGCTGCATTCTTCATAATTTCCTGCAGAAGAATGCAGCCAACTATCTGGCCTCAGTTGTGACTGAGGCCGACTTTTCACCAGCACAAACAATCACGGTGCTTGAAAGTGGTCATCCTGGCTTGCCCCCCCCCCCCCCCACCAAAGCGCCCACGAAGTGTGACAAAGCTATGTGGAGTACTTCGTGGATAGGGGGCAATTGATTTACCAGAAAATCTGAAAGCTGTTTAAAATAAAAATAAATTAAAAACAAAACTCATATTTCATTTGATTTACTGTTTATGTTTCTTATCTGTCTCCTAGGTTCTCAAATAGCCTTTTATTTTTGACCATTTTCTTCAATAGTGCAAACGTAACTTATTTGATACATGAGGTGACAATCTCTTCTTTAGCTAACTATTATGTTCTGCTGTGGGTCTGCTACACACACCCTATGTTTTTGTTGTTAATGTATGTAATGCACCTTGAGGCGATTCAGTTCTCAATTGCAGCGCTATAAAAACCTTTCATTCATTCAATGCATTAATGATAAAAATAATCATCCTTTTCAACTCCATGAATTAATTGCTTGTAGTCCCTAAAATGGCCTGATTTTGGCAAATTTTACAGCACAGTGGGGGTTATTTACTAAAGGCAAATCCACGTTGCACTGTTTTTGCCTTTAGTAAATACCTCCCATTGTCACTGTATATACACGTCCATTGATCTCCTATGATGTGAGCTAGCACATGTTGACACACTGGGCCTTAATACAGAAAGGACAAATCACTTTGAACTACAAGTGCACTTTCAAGTGCACTTGCATTGCACTTGTAGTGCAAAGTGGTTTTGCTTTTTTTAAATAAGCCACAGTGTGTCAACATGTGCTAGCTCCCATCATGGGGGATCAAGGAACATCTTTCATGGGGTGCAACCCCTTCCTCTCAACTACTTTAATTTGGAGGAAGGGGTTGCACCCATAAAACGCATAGATTGATATCCCATGATGGCAGAGAGCACATGTTGACGCACTGTGTGCATCTTAAAAATTTGGCTTTGCAATTACTTTAAAACTTTTAAAAAACGTACAACAATAACGTCAAAATTTACATTTTTTGGGGGTTTAGAGTTTGCCTAAAACATCAATGATGTTGTTCAATCTTTTTTGATCATCATTGATATTTTTCTTGAGCTTTTCTAAATCCCAATTGCACACCATGATCTCACTGATGAGTTTCTTCTTCCACAACATCCACATCACCCAAAAATAAAAAACACACCATGCATTATAAATATGCAGGCATCCATCTATTACCTGAAGCTGTGATCTCAGACACTGACCTGTTGTCGACACCATTTCAACCACTTCCTGAACCTCTGCATCCATGTCTTCAGGTTCTGCATCCACATGCTCGGGTTGTGCATCCACATCCTCAGGTTGTGTGCTGTGTTCCCTTTTTCAGGAGAAGTGGGGTTACTGGTGTCCTCAGATGTCACAATTCTTTTCTCCCCTATGTGATTACTAAAAAGGTATACTTAGCAGACAGATATTTTAGGCTAGAAATAGTAATATGATACATTGCTTGGAAGTGTCATCCAGTTGTCTATTTTGGCAGAGTTCCAAGCTGAAGACATGATTTTTTCCCTTTCAAAAGCTGGAGTATTTACCAGTTTTTTTGCAAGTTTCACACATGGAGAGGCCCCCTAGTATCCACTAGAACACCTGCCTGGGACACCCTAAAAAGGTTGTTATGGTATCCCACACAAGTGCTCCTGCATCCAGGTGTGTCATTTCCTTATAGTTTCAAACACATCTAGACAACAATGTAATAAACTTCTTTTAATCAAAACAGGCATGAACAAATGTAGTTAACCTGCATCTGTCAAAAACGTTGTATTAGTGGTCGAACAATGTTTAATACGAAGGATTACTGTGCCCATGAACTTGGCATTTTAAACTGTACAACAGTAAAGAAAAGCACATAGACCAGCACGAAAGTAATAATAATAATAATAGAAACACACAACAAATACTTACTTTTTTGCAGCACTTTCCTGATCCTTCTATACTGGTCCTGCTCCCTCGATTTCAGATCTGACCAGTGTTTCCTCAATTGCTCCTTGGATCATCATACCCCAAATGTCCTGTGCAGACTTCTCACAACTTTAGTCATGATCTTGGCCTTTCTCACATTTGGGTTTCTGTACGGTCCATGATTCCCATCATGGTCTGTCCTCTTCAAGATGTCGACCATCTCTTCAAAGGACATATTTGAGACCTTATATCTCCTCCTGGATCTGGAACTGCTCTGCTTTAGGCTTTCCTCATCATTGCTGCTCTCTGTAGATGAATAGTATTTGTTGGACTGGACTAGAAATTCCAGTGATATACACCATAGGAGAAAAAGTCCATCCTGTTACTAAGTTTTATTAGGTAAATCTCCTTCAGAGAGATAGCTTAGGTTAAAGGATTAATAGTTGAGTCAAATTGCTAGTCCCACAGAAACAATATTGATTGAAGTTATAGCTAGGTAAAGCTGCCAGTGTAGAGAGGTGGAAAGGATCCACAATTTGTGGCTAATCCAGAGGTACAAGTATACATTAATCCCAGATTGAATTAGATACTTTCACTGAAATTTCCATCATTGGATAACAGTAGCAAGATGACACTATAGTGAAGCAGGCTAACACAGGCTGAGGTATAGCAAAATTCCAGGAGCAATGTAAACCAAGCAAATGGAAGACCAGAGGTCCGCTCACCCGACCATGTGTGAAACGATATGGACAGAATGGACATGTCTAGTCTAGTCCAACAAATACTACTTTAATACTATTAACTACTGCTTGGGTTATAGGTATGTGCATGCATAGTGAAAGCATGTTGCAGCTGCTCTTAAACAGACAATGTTGTCTAATTTAACATGATCTTGGTGTTGATGTTGGGTACCTGGTCTTGGCATTTTTTTGTATTAAACAAATCTTTGTAATAAATGTATTCCCTTATTAAGCAGCTTGGTCTGCCTGTGTCTCTTCTCAGTGGGATCTTTTCCCCTGCAATCCTCTTTTTACAGTTATTGTATTTAGGCATGGAGACTGCACAATATACTGATGAGTCTTACATTTTTAGGGACACCACATTGATCATTACCCAGTGTTGTGATAACAAATAAAGAGTGTTGATCGTCAAAAAAAAAGTTTTATTTTTATACTCTCTGCAGGCACCTCCTGTGTCTCCGCCATGTGCTCTCCCTCTGCCCTGAAAGAGAAGAGGCAGGGAGTACACTAAAAAGAAGGACAGAGGCGGAGTTTCACACATGCGCAGTGTATATAAAGCAGAACATGCGGGCGATGTACGTACGATCTGTGAGTGGAGGATGGAGGATCGTTAGCGCTGCTCGTTCAAATGAAGGTACGATTGTAACTTGGGGCATCAGTAGTTAGTGGCTTATACTGCTTATAGTTTGAGACCTATATTGGGACAAGATTAAGAGTTTGTGTTGTGTCTTGCAGATAAAATGGTTGACAAGTTCACAGCCCCTGACTTCCTGTCCAACTTCATAGACAAGTACAGGGAGCTGCCATGTCTCTGGCAAATCCAATGCAGGGACTAGTGATGGACGAACTTCCGACGGGACGTTTCGCGAACGCGAAACGCGAACGGACACAAACGTTCGCGAAAACGACCGTTCGCCGCGGGCTCCATTGACTTCAATGGGAGGCGAATTTCGCAAACCTTTAGGTCGAATTTGCGGCCACGGGGTAATTATTAGGGGGTAGCACGTAGTCCCACCACCTGGACAATAGCATAATACATGTATGAGGTGAATTTGGGATCGATAACTACAAGCATTTTTTTTTTATTTGGGAAATTGTTCTGACAATTCAGGACTATGGAGCTAATGAAGGCAATGGAGGAGAGGGAAGGTCAGGGACCAGGGTAGGCAAACAAGAGGGTGCAGGAGATACAGAGCACTGACAGCAGCACCGTAATACAGAGCACTGACATCAGCACCGTGACATACAGCGCTGACAGCAGCTCCGTGACATACAGCGCTGACAGCAGCTCCGTGACATACAGCGCTGACAGCAGCTCCGTGACATACAGCGCTGACAGCAGCTCCGTGACATACAGCGCTGACAGCAGCTCCGTGACATACAGCGCTGACAGCAGCACCGTGACATACAGCGCTGACAGCAGCTCCGTGACATACAGCGCTGACAGCAGCTCCGTGACATACAGCGCTGACAGCAGCTCCGTGACATACAGCACTGACAGCAGCTCCGTGACATACAGCGCTGACAGCAGCTCCGTGACATACAGCGCTGACAGCAGCACCGTGACATACAGCGCTGACAGCAGCTCCGTGACATACAGCGCTGACAGCAGCTCCGTGACATACAGCGCTGACAGCAGCTCCGTGACATACAGCGCTGACAGCAGCTCCGTGACATACAGCGCTGACAGCAGCTCCGTGACATACAGCGCTGACAGCAGCACCGTGACATACAGCGCTGACAGCAGCTCCGTGACATACAGCGCTGACAGCAGCTCCGTGACATACAGCGCTGACAGCAGCTCCGTGACATACAGCACTGACAGCAGCTCCGTGACATACAGCGCTGACAGCAGCTCCGTGACATACAGCGCTGACAGCAGCACCGTGACATACAGCGCTGACAGCAGCTCCGTGACATACAGCGCTGACAGCAGCTCCGTGACATACAGCGCTGACAGCAGCTCCGTGACATACAGCGCTGACAGCAGCTCCGTGACATACAGCGCTGACAGCAGCTCCGTGACATACAGCGCTGACAGCAGCTCCGTGACATACAGCGCTGACAGCAGCTCCGTGACATACAGCGCTGACAGCAGCACCGTGACATACAGCGCTGACAGCAGCTCCGTGACATACAGCGCTGACAGCAGCTCCGTGACATACAGCGCTGACAGCAGCTCCGTGACATACAGCGCTGACAGCAGCTCCGTGACATACAGCGCTGACAGCAGCTCCGTGACATACAGCGCTGACAGCAGCTCCGTGACATACAGCGCTGACAGCAGCTCCGTGACATACAGCGCTGACAGCAGCTCCGTGACATACAGCGCTGACAGCAGCTCCGTGACATACAGCGCTGACAGCAGCTCCGTGACATACAGCGCTGACAGCAGCTCCGTGACATACAGCGCTGACAGCAGCTCCGTGACATACAGCGCTGACAGCAGCTCCGTGACATACAGCGCTGACAGCAGCACCGTAAGCAGCCCCAGGAGGAAGTCAGCACAGCACAGGGATGGTGTGATCCCCTCATAATAAGAACCCCCAGGAGGAAGTCAGCACAGCACAGGGATGGTGGGAGCCCCTCATAATAAGAACACCCAGGAGGAAGTCAGCACAGCACAGGGATGGTGGGAACCCCTCATAATAAGCAGCCCCAGTAGAAATATGACACCGCTCAACCTCTTCAAAGAGGAGGGTAGGGGCATATAGTACGGTGTGCTTTTTTGGGTCAGGGAAGTGAGCCAAATGAATTAAGAAGGTCTGTGTGCTTGATTCCAAAAATTGTTTATAGACATATACATGGTCTACTGATCACATGTGTTGAATTCCTCCGAGATCCATGCCTCATTCATTTTTAGAAATGTGAGGTAGTTAACACTGTGGTGAGCTAGGCGAGTACGCTTATCGGTCACAATCCCCCCTGCTGCGCTGAACGTCCTTTCGGACAGGACACTGGATGAGGGGCAAGCCAACAGTTCGATTGCAAATTGGGCAAGCTCTGGCCAGAGGTCAAGCCTGCCCACCCAGTAGTCTAGGGGTTCATCACTCCTCAGAGCGTCCACATCGGCCGTTAACCCAATGTAGTCGGACACCTGACGGTCTAGGCGTTCCCTGATGCTGGATCCGGATGACACCTGTCGATGGGTCGGCTGAAAGAATGACCTCATATCCGAAGTCACCAACACATCTTCAAACCGGCCTCTTCTTGCAGGCGCTGTTGGATTGGTACCCGCAAATCCTTCTCTGGGAGTGGGAATTGCTCCTCTGCCAGCGCACGCAAAAGCAGAATGCAGCATTTCTCGAAGCAAGGCCTGGAAGTGCTGCATTCTGACAGCCCTCTGCGACGGCGGTAACATTTCCGCCATTTTGTGTTTGTACCGGGGGTCTAAGTACGTTGCCACCCAGTACTGGTCCTTGACCCTCATGCTTTTTATACGGGGGTCCCTATTAAAACACTGGAGCATGAAGGCCCCCATTTGCACTAAAGTGGAAGCGGTGTGGTGGCCTGGCTCCTGCTCATCATCCAGGATAATGTCGTCCTCTTCATTCTCCTCTCCCCATCCTCGCACAACAGGGATCCCAGAAAGGTTTAAAGCATGCTCTTCTTGCTCCTGCTCATCCGCCCCGGCACCATCCTCCTCTGACTCCTCATCAGACTCCTGTTGTTGACTTGTCTCAGATAGAGTAGCCCCCCCTGGGAATTCATCCAGCATTGCGACTTCCTCATCTTCCCGCTCCTGCTCCTCCACAGCCTGATCAATGACACGACGCAATGCACGCTCCAGAAAGAAGGCATAAGGTACCATGTCACTGATGGCGCCATGGCTGCGACTGACCAGTTTGGTGATCTCCTCAAATGGCCGCAGAAGTCTGCATGTGTCGCGCATGAGCAGCCACTGGCGCGGTGAAAAAAAACCCAGCTCCCCAGAACCGTTTCTTTCGCAGAGTTCATACAGGTAGACGTTAACTGCACGTTTCTGCTGGAGCAGCCTATCAAGCATATAGAAGGTTGAGTTCCATCGCGTCGGGCAATCGCAAATAAGACGTCTGACCGGCAGATGGTGTCGCCGCTGAATGTCAGCAAGGCGAGCCATGGCCGTGTAAGATCTTCTGAAATGGGCCGAGATTTTCCTTGCCTGCCGCAAGATGTCCTGGACCCCAGGGTATTTGACAAGGAATCGCTGCACGACCAAGTTTAAGACGTGTGCCATGCACGGCACGTGCGTGATTTTGCCCTGTTTCAATGCGCTAAGCAGATTGGCACCGTTGTCACACACCACTTTACCAACTGTCAAATTGAGCGGTGTTAGCCACTCATCTGCCTGTGAACGCAAAGCTGAAAGGAGTGCCGGGCCAGTGTGGCTCTTTGCTTCCAGGCACAACAGACGCAGCACGGCATGGCAACGTCTCACCTGGCATGTGGAATAGGTTCTGGGGAGCTTGGGCGGTGCAGTGGAAGAGACGCTAGCAGCGGAAAAGGAGGAGGCAGCTGAGGAGGAGAGGGAGGAGGATGGAGTAGGAGGAGGAGAAGAAGAGTCAGGCCTGCATGCAATCCGTGGCGGTAAAACCAAATCTACACGGGTGCCACGGGTTACATGCTTGACGGCCGTCAGAAGGTTCACCCAGTGGGCAGTAAAACTGATATACCTTCCCTGCCCGTGTTTGCTAGACCACGTGTCTGTGGTCAGATGTATCTTGGCACCGACACTGTGTGCCAGAGATACATTCACTTGCCGCTGAACATGGCCATATAGCTCTGGGATGCCCTTCTCTGAGAAATACTTCCTTCCTGGGACCTTCCATTGTGGTGTTCCAATGGCCACAAATTTGCGAAAGGCCTCCGAGTCCACCAGTTTATATGGCAGTAGTTGGCGGGCTATGAGTTCTGACAAGCCAGCCGCCAACCGTTGGGCAAGAGGGTTATCCGGCGTCATCATTTTTTTACGCTCAAACATTAGGCCCACGGAAGCCTGCCTTTTTGCAGAAAAATGTGAGCTTGGCGTGATGGAAGGTGGAGTGGAGGACAATTGTGAGGAGAGAGGAGAAGGAGAAGTAGAAGACGAGGCTGGACGGTGAGAGCCTGCAGTGTGGCTTTGTGTGTTCCGTTGCTCCCACTGGGCTCGGTGATGGCTGCTCATGTGCCTTCTTAAGGCGGTCGTCCCTAGGTGAGTATTGGGCTTACCGCGACTAACGCGTTGACTGCAAAGATTGCAGATGGCAACGCTATTGTCAGCAGCGGACACGTTAAAAAAAGCCCACACTGCGGAGCCATGTGCCGGTGTCCTGGGAGCGCCAGATGTGACCGTACATGGTCGATGACTCGCTCCTGATACATTTGCAGTCTGCTTTGTCCCTGCTGTGCAATGTAAGTCATTGCTGCTTCTCCTCCCTATCTGCTGGTCCATATCTCCCTCTGAACTCCCCTCCTCTTCCTCTCTTGTGGGCACCCACGTGACATCACTAGACACGTCATCATCAACGTCACCTTCCCCACCGCTATAAGTAGAGTAGGCAGCAACACCGGGGACCAACCTCCTCCTTGGGCTGATCTGGGTACTGGCGTCAGACTGCTGAGTAGCGCTTGTTGCTACCTCCTCTTCCTGATCCAATACCAAGAGTGGCTGCGCATCAGAAATGTCCTCTTGATATGGATCGGAAAATAATTCCAGTGACTCAAGCGGAAGGTATGTGGTGGTGGTGGTGGTGGTCGTGTTGTTGGTGGTAGTGTCTTTGGGGGTGCACATAGCAGAGAGTGAAGAAGAGGGTGCAGATCGAGAGGATGAGGAGGGTGCAGAAGAGTAAGGCTGAGCGAGCCACTCAACCAAGTCTGGTGCATCCTTTAAAGTAATTGAACGCACCTTCTGCAACTTCCCACTTTGGCTCAAGCCTGTTGCTCCTGCCCTACCCCTACCACCCCTGCGGAAGGGCCTGCCTCTTCCTCTGCATGTCATTTTTTAAATGACCCTGTGACAAAACTCTTAGTCCCTATACCGCTGAAGGACTGCTGCAGTATAGGTGAGCGGTCAGCAGTGGTGCACGTCAACCCTATCTATTGTGGACCTATAGCGGTCCTTACAGAACAGCAGACTGTACCGCACTCAAGCCTATGTACCGTAGCACCCTATACCAAGTTACCAGTCCTTATAAGAACTTTTGTGGACCAAGCAGGTTGTGTATTAGTGTTTAGCAGACTGTACGTCAGTCCCTATACCGCTGAAGGACTGCTGCAGTATAGGGCAGCGGTCAGCAGTGGTGCACGTCAACCCTATCTATTGTGGACCGATAGCGGTCCTTACAGAACAGCAGACTGTACCGCACTCAAGCCTATGTACCGTAGCACCCTATACCAAGTTACCAGTCCTTATAAGAACTTTTGTGGACCAAGCAGGTTGTGTATTAGTGTTTAGCAGACTGTACGTCAGTCCCTATACCGCTGAAGGACTGCTGCAGTATAGGGCAGCGGTCAGCAGTGGTGCACGTCAACCCTATCTATTGTGGACCGATAGCGGTCCTTACAGAACAGCAGACTGTACCGCACTCAAGCCTATGTACCGTAGCACCCTATACCAAGTTACCAGTCCTTATAAGAACTTTTGTGGAACAAGCAGGTTGTGTGTTAGTGATTAGCAGACTGTACGTCAGTCCCTATACCAATGAAGGACTGCTGCAGTATAGGGCAGCGGTCAGCAGTAGTGCACGGCAACCCTATGTATTGTGGACCGATAGCGGTCCTTACAGAACAGCAGACTGTACCGCACTCAAGCCTATGTACCGTAGCACCCTATACCAAGTTACCAGTCCTTATAAGAACTTTTGTGGACCAAGCAGGTTGTGTATTAGTGTTTAGCAGACTGTACGTCAGTCCCTATACCGCTGAAGGACTGCTGCAGTATAGGGCAGCGGTCAGCAGTGGTGCACGTCAACCCTATGTATTGTGGACCGATAGCGGTCCTTACAGAACAGCAGACTGTAACGCACTCAGGCCTATGTACCGTAGCACCCTATACCAAGTTACCAGTCCTTATAAGAACTTTTGTGGACCAAGCAGGTTGTGTGTTAGTGATTAGCAGACTGTACGTCAGTCCCTATACCAATGAAGGACTGCTGCAGTATAGGGCAGCGGTCAGCAGTAGTGCACGGCAACCCTATGTATTGTGGACCGATAGCGGTCCTTACAGAACAGCAGACTGTAACGCACTCAGGCCTATGTACCGTAGCACCCTATACCAAGTTACCAGTCCTTATAAAAACTTTTGTGGACCAAGCAGGTTGTGTGTTAGTGTTTAGCAGACTGTGCGTCAGTCCCTATACCGCTGAAGGACTGCTGCAGTATAGGGCAGCGGTCAGCAGTGGTGCACGTCAACCCTATCTATTGTGGACCGATAGCGGTCCTTACAGAACAGCAGACTGTACCGCACTCAAGCCTATGTACCGTAGCACCCTATACCAAGTTACCAGTCCTTATAAGAACTTTTGTGGACCAAGCAGGTTGTGTATTAGTGTTTAGCAGACTGTACGTCAGTCCCTATACCGCTGAAGGACTGCTGCAGTATAGGGCAGCGGTCAGCAGTGGTGCACGTCAACCCTATGTATTGTGGACCGATAGCGGTCCTTACAGAACAGCAGACTGTAACGCACTCAGGCCTATGTACCGTAGCACCCTATACCAAGTTACCAGTCCTTATAAGAACTTTTGTGGACCAAGCAGGTTGTGTGTTAGTGATTAGCAGACTGTACGTCAGTCCCTATACCAATGAAGGACTGCTGCAGTATAGGGCAGCGGTCAGCAGTAGTGCACGGCAACCCTATGTATTGTGGACCGATAGCGGTCCTTACAGAACAGCAGACTGTACTGCACTCAGGCCTATGTACCGTAGCACCCTATACCAAGTTACCAGTCCTTATAAAAACTTTTGTGGACCAAGCAGGTTGTGTGTTAGTGTTTAGCAGACTGTGCGTCAGTCCCTATACCGCTGAAGGACTGCTGCAGTATAGGGCAGCGGTCAGCAGTAGTGCACGGCAACCCTATGTATTGTGGACCGATAGCGGTCCTTACAGAACAGCAGACTGTAACGCACTCAGGCCTATGTACCGTAGCACCCTATACCAAGTTACCAGTCCTTATAAGAACTTTTGTGGACCAAGCAGGTTGTGTGTTAGTGATTAGCAGACTGTACGTCAGTCCCTATACCAATGAAGGACTGCTGCAGTATAGGGCAGCGGTCAGCAGTAGTGCACGGCAACCCTATGTATTGTGGACCGATAGCGGTCCTTACAGAACAGCAGACTGTACCGCACCCAAGCCTATGTACCGTAGCACCCTAGACAGACCAAGTTACCAGTCCTGATAAAGAGCTTTGTGGAACAAGTGAGTTGTGAATGATTAGCAGACTGCAGCAGAAGGGCAGCAGTCAAGTATAATATTCTTTCTATATTTGGAAGAAAGAATATTATACGTGTACAAGCCTATTACCGTACCACTGATACCAGTCCTGAAAAGAACCTTTGTGGAACTAATAGTAACAGCAAGTCTTTAAAATTATCCTCACTGCCTGACACACTGCTTCCTGCCTGTCCCTATACAAATTGGCAAAAAAGAGTAGGCTGGAACGATTAGCTGGAACAGCTCTTTTGTGGACCTGATAGTAACAGCTAATGATGATGATGATGATGATGATGAAGAAAGACTAATCTGGCTGAGCTGTCCCTAAAATAGCAGCATACAGCGCTCTGTCCCTTTATCTAAACTGACAAAAGAAACTCAGGCTGCTGACCTAACACCTATACCAGTCCTGAAAAGAACTTTTGTGTACCAAATAGCTAGCGTTTTCTCTGTCCCTACTCCACACAGGATCCTTTCCCTACAGTGACAGAAGAAAGAATGTAAAATGGCCACCGGATCGGGTGTATTTATAGGTTAGGGGGAATGTCCAAGTGTCCATGAGCTGTCATGTCTCAATTGGTTGTCCTGTAACACATGATAAACGTGTCACGAAAGGTTAAAGTTCTTGTATACATTAAACACGTAAGTCCGCCGGGGCGAACGACGGAAAAAGGCGTTCGAACCCGCGGACGGCGAAAGTCGGAAATTCGCCGCGAAACGACCGCCGGGCGAACCGTTCGGCCATCACTAGCAGGGACTATTCGAACAAGCAAAAGAGGAAGGCAGCGCTGGATAAACTGTTGGAATTGGTGAAGCTTGTTTATTCCACGGCAGACATTAACTATTTGAAGGCCAAAATTGGTAGCCTGAGGAGCACATATAATAGGGAGCTCAAGAAGGTCCAGGATTCCATGAGATCCGGAACAGCAGCAGGTGACATATATGTCCCCATGCTGTGGTACTACGACAGACTGCGTTTTTGTCAGACCAGACGGAAACCCAGGCCATTGTTATCAACACTTTCTTCAGTTCTTCCTTCCACATCAGCTGAGGCTCCTGAAGTCCAACCTGGGCCTTCCACCCAGGAAGAAGATGTGGGGGACCCCAGCTTGACCCAGGTATAGCATTGTTGAACATGTTTCTTCTCAGAAATTTAATGATGTTAACTAGATGTTATTGATCACTAATTTCAGATTTAACAAAGTGGTTTACATATCAATAGACAGTAGTAGTCAAAAATGATTTGATGAAAAATGCTGGGGTCAGAATGATAGTCTTTTCTATTTGTTAACATTCAATTTGCACCAGTCATGAGCTCAATATTGTGTGTGATTGATGACCAAAAACCTCAAACTATGTACCATTTTCATACTCAGGAAAGTCTCAGCCAGGAGGAGGCCATGGCAAGCGGCCTGACGGAATACTAGGTTCCTCTCCTCCACCCTCCAACCAAAAGGACCAAGAAGGCAAGGAATCTTAAGGAGCTGCTTTCATAAAACAGACTAATGCGGCACTTAACACGCCCCTTGGTGGCCACAAGGCATTTGGATGTGTCACTGCAAGCAAACTATAACACATGGAGGAGGGCCAATGCACGATCTGTGAAGAAATTATTCTGAAGGCCCTAAACAAGGGGATGAGGGGCAAATTCACAACTCAAACCCACCTCTGTGAGCTGGACCATACTCCTCCACCACCTCCAGCACCAACACCACAGCCACCCAACCCACCACAGCAGCATGGAAGGAAGCGTGGAAGGAAGTGTTGAGAGTGATTGCCTGGGTTTGGTGTGGTCTGGCAAAAAACGCAGGCTGTTGTAAGACCACAGTCTCATGACATATATGACATCTGCTGCTGCTCCCGATCTCTCGGAGTCCTGAACCATATTGTGCTCCCTATTAAATGGATTCCTCGGGTTACCAATTTGTCAAATAATTTATGTCTGCCCTGGGGTACAAAGGCTTCACCAATTCCAACTGCATTGCCTTCCACTTTATTTTGTTATGACCTTGTGCTCCCTATTCAATTTCAAAATTTTGTTTGGACAAATACTTGGCTATGTGTTTTACTTCAAAAAGGACATTTTTTTTGTGAGTAGGCAGGTACATTTGAAAAATACAATGTCAAATTAACAAGGGACAAAAAACATAGTTTCTTTAAGGATGAAAAAATACAAGATAATAATGGTGTTTTGTTAATTGACATACAAAACAAAAATGTAAATTATGGAGATCAATAGAGAAAAAAAAAGAGTATTCTGGAGATCACAACAAAATAAAAATAAAAAAAGAGTATTCTGGAGATCACAAGCAAAAAAAAAAATGATGGAGATGACTAGAAAAAAAAAACAACAACAAATATTATTCTGGAGATCACTAGAAATAGGAATAATAAAAAATAAGTTAGTCAGAACTCTGTGAATATCAGCAGCAAAACAACTTAATTATTATAGCATTATAAAGAAGAGAATGCGCTGCATAGAGAGATTTCACAATTGCCGCATGACAAATGTGATCTCCATTATGAGCGCTAGTGTTACAAGACTGAGCGCTTCCAGCTCGTACTTGATTCCGAGCATTTGTGAACTTTTGTGCGATGGACTTGTGTACACACAATCGGAAAGTCTGACAACAAAGTTTTGTTGGCAGAAAACTTGAGAACCTGCTATTCAACATTTGTTGGTGGAAAGTCCGCAAACAAATGTTCGAATGGGGCATACACACGGTCGGACTTTCAGCCAACAAGCTCACATCCAACATTTCCCATCGGAAAATCCGACTGTGTGTACGTGGCATAAGACTAAAACTAAATCGAAATTTACTGCCAAAATGAACACTGGTTGCTTGTCTCTTTAGTAGATAGAGACAGGCTAGGTGAATTAACACCTTGACTGTGTTGGTTTTATCTGATTTTCTTAACAAATAAACATTTTAAATGAAAAAATAAATAAATACATAAATAAATAAAACAGTCAAACGCATTATGACAAAATATTTGTTATGATTCATTTTTTTAAAGTCATAATTCTGACATATAACTTTGACATTATAAATGTTAATTTCACACTATTGTTATATTCTGGTTCCTAAAAGTGTAAAGGTATTATTTATTTTTTAAATATATATAATGCAAAATTAAATATTTATAGGCTTAAAAAGAATGAACACATGGACATAGGGGAACGGATCAGACCATACACTACAAACTATAACCACAACATGTGTGCCCATCATTACAAGGTAAGGTATAAAAAAGTTCTGCTTATGACATCATATATAAAATGAATAGCTTCTTAAAACACCACATGAAGGTTTGGGACTTGGAGTAGTAATTTTATTTTAAACAACCTGCCCCAATAATGCTTTGCTGAAGATCTAAGCTTCAGTTTAGGTTTCCTTTAAAGGCAATTAATAGTGTTTTTTATGTTCAGTATTAAAATTCTATCAGGTAAATTAGAAAGGTTTTATACAATTATTTAATTTGCAGCAATTACAATAGATGCAAAGTTTCAATCTATAGTACTAGCTTTACTAGCTTTCACTTGTGAAAGACAGGAAACGATTCCACATATGTGTTAAGCTGGCCATACATGGTTGAGTTCAGCCAGAAAGCTGAAGATAAAAAAACTGAACCGAATCCCCCATCCACACATTCGAGGTGGAAGTGAGAATCCTCATCACTGCAACAGTGTATTCTACCAGTGAGGAGAAACTCCTGCCGTCAGAATACACAGATAAATGCTGCAGTCACTGGCTGCAGCTGCTGTTTAAGCGGCTTTTTACCAGCTGGGCTGTGGAACAGAAGTCAATTGATAGATTGACTTTCATTCAATGACAGTGGCCAAACATGAATCAAAATATGGCCAGTTCCTGCCAAATTTTGGTCCATCTATTGCCACCTTAAAAGGATGCCCCTCCCCCCTTTTCCATCAGGCAGTGAGATTTTTTTGTGACTTTTTCATTTATACATGCTTGTTTTCTAATGATTTTCTAATTGAATTAAATATGGAGATTTGTAGATTAAACATTAGAGGGAGCACTATATCCATTGCAACCAAATTCAGCTGCCCTGCTCAACAACTGCTAAGATATCAGCCACATAGTAAGTGCGTTCTTGGGTAACTCATTAACGTAGGGCAGCAAAGCTCAGGTTCTGCTTCTTATTTTCAGTGCTAGCTATGTATGAAATTATCTTATAAGCTCATAACGTTGGCAGAATCATTTTTGGTCAAAACTTTAGTGTTTACAGCAGAAAAAAGCAGAAAAAAATTAAGGTTCTGGTGTATTCAGTGAACACTCCAGAACCTTTAATTTTTTCAGCTTTTTTTTGCTGCAACCACTAAAGTTTTGATCGTTATGTTGGAAAATCCAAGTGCGCCCCATGCACAGATTATAGGCTGATAAATGCTAAATTTTGACTAAACCATATGGGGCACTGAAGTGTACACACCCGCAACAATGGAGGTCCACTTCAATGCTTTTCTTCATAGGTCTGGTTTGCTTTTCATCATAGGTCTTGTTGTCTTCCAAACATAGCTTTTATAGTTGTGACAATGTTATTTTCAACCAAAAAAGTATACAGCTGTGCTCAAAAGTTTTCATAATGGCAGAATCTAAAATATTAACCATTTTTGCTATTCCTACTTCTCAAAACAGCCACCTAAAAAAGCCTCAAAAGCCTCTGGAAAAAAATAATTTGGAATTATGAAACCAAAACTGAACTTCATTGTCACAATTATAAAAGCTATGTTAGGAAGTCAACAAGGCCTATGAAGAAAAGCAAACCATGCCAAAATTTAGCATTTATCAGCCTATAATCTGTGCATGGGGTGCACTTGGATTTTCCAACATAACGATCAAAACTTTAGTGGTTGCAGAAAAAAAAGCAGAAAAAATTTAAACCTAACTATGCAATCCCTGACAGATAATGTGGGACAGAGGGCCTTGCTATCATTGGACGCCATGAAGGCTTTTGATAGCGTTGAGTGGGAGTACCTGTGGGAGATCCTTAGGTGCTTTGGACTTGGGAACGCATACATTTCATGGGTGCGTCTGCTATATCACAACCCGCGTGCAGCCATTCAGGCATCTGGGGCTATATGACCTCCCTTTACTCTAGGAAGGGGCACGTGACAGGGGTGCCCTTTGTCACCCCTGATTTTCGCATTAGCCATAGAGCCGCTGGCGATCAAAGTAAGAACCAACCCAGGTATTGTAGGTTTTAGATATGGGGACAAAGAAGAAAAATTGATGTTATATGCAGATGACACTATGATTTTACTTGGAGACGTAGACAGCTCTCTTACAGAAGCAGGGCTCAAGTCCTGCGGGAACGCATGGGAACGGAGTTCCTGTACTTTTTCCACAACAGGAACTCAGTTCCCATTAGCAGCCATGTCTTGCAAGGTTTTGAAGTATGCGAGATGTGTGGCAGGTGCTACACCAGCAGCTGCTAACACAGCTCGCAATAGTAAGTGCCGCACACCTGACCATTCAGCATTGCCAGTAGGGGGCCCCATGACAGCTTCCTCTTCGATCTACCTGTCAATTACAGCTAGCTGATGGGTAGATCAGGTCCCTGCTGCTAAGAGATTGTATTTAGTCAGACCTCTCATGATGCGCTCCTCCCCGTCGGCCCCTCTTGATTTTCTGTCTCCTCACCCCCCCCCCCCCCCCCCAGTCTCCTGCATACTTGCTCTGTGTGTCCCGCTGAACTCCCCCCTCCTCTATCTTCAGTGCCATATGATGAGGACCCAGAGGAGGAGCACAGCTATTCTGCTCACAGGACATGCAGGGAGAGAGGTGAGCTGAGGGAGGAACATCAGTTTGGGGTGGTAAGCTGAGCACAATAACTGGCAAAGTTTAATGCCAGGAGGGAAGTTATGTGGAAATATGTGAAGGGTTGGAATAGCAGCAAGTGTGTGTTGGAGCCCTGCAGAGTTTGCAGCCCCCCAAGCTAACATACATCTCCTAAGCAGGAACACATCACTATCTCCCCAAGCATTCTGTCCAGATAATGGGCAGTTCATTTATGACCTTTCCGTTTAACCCTGTGTTATCCAAACTCTGTTCAATGAAAAGTGTAAACTCACCACATAAACACTCTATATACAAAATAACATTCCCCAATAAAGATAGGAACATGATGTTCACATTTGCATGGAAGCACAATTGAATGAATGCTGATTATTCAGAGAATTACCGTATTTATGTTTATTGAGGATTGTTTTTTTTTAATGTACTAACAGTTAAGCTTTATACACACAATACGAAAATTGGATGAAAAATACCACTTTTGAAGCGTTTGTGCATATGAGCGTATCATTTTTTTTTGGTGGGCGAGTGGATCTTGGGTGGGAGTTCCCACACTTTTTTCCCCAAGACTTGAGCCCTGTACAGAAGCCATGTCTACCATAATGGAATTTGGTAGGAACTCTGGGCTTCAGATTAACTTGCCAAACCCTCCCTGATGCTCATTGACAAAGGGGGGACCCCCCACTACTAACACTGTACCCCTAACTACCTCATTCAGATACTTGGGAATCCTGGTGACGCCTAAGATCCGGGACTATGGAAGATTAAATATATCCCCGGTGCTACAAAGGTTCAGGGATCGGATAAAAATATGGAATTCACTCTGTCGGTAACAGGTAGAGTGAACCTGATCAAAATGATTCTTATGCCTCAATTACTATATGTACTCCACAACGCACCAATAATAGTGACTTAGAATTGTCAACTCCCTTTTCCGAATGCTCATATGGAAAAAACGCTCACCTAGAATTAAACTAGAACACCTCCAAAGCCCTAAGGATGAAGGAGGTCTTGTCTATAGTTACAGTTACAGCAATTAATAGGCATACTACATACAGGTGCAGAAAGTGGGAAATGCTAGTGGTTTTTCAGAACTGGTAATGTTACATACAGTAAAGAAAGACTCGGTACCGACAGCCCTGGAGGCGTTAGATTTTGGAAAACCAAACAAACTATACCCAACATATAACCTTGTCCAAAAAATCTGGAATAAAACAAAATACCTACAGGGAGTGACAGGGTACACGGACTATAGCCCAATCTGGTCCAATGACACATATACCGAACTAGACAAACTACAAAATGGAACATTATGGAAAAGATATGGGGTGGTATGTCTTAGACAGATTTTTGCACAATGGTAAACTGCATACATTTGAAACCCTACAGGGACTATTTGGATTACCTCAATCCATGCGGTTTTTGCACGCCGTAACGACCCAGAGTAGATCCTTGGAATGGTCCCCTTCACCAACCCCATTGTTTAATCTGATAGCAAGGGCTACTAACACTAAGGGTTTTATTTCACAATGCTATAGCATGCTACTACAGAGCTTCTTAAGTAAACGCCCCCTGTGTATGCTGGCCAAGTGGGAGGAAAATGTGGGCCCGATTGATGGAGATCAGTGGGAGGAAGTCCTACAGACAGTGCCCAAATGTTCTTTGAATGTATCGCAAAGATTGACACAGCTATATATATTGCTAAGAGTATATTATACCCCGCACAGAATGTATGCTATGGGTCTTCCACCCACCCCACTGTGTACCAGATGCAAGAGAGACCATGGAGACCTGGTCCACCTACTGTGGAGGTGCCTGAAGCTCCACCCCTACTTGAAGGGGGTGGTGGACACCATAAACAGGGTGTTTCAGGTCTCAATGCCTACAAATCCAAAACACTGCCTACTCAATATACTAGATAAGTTGAAGTGGGAGGAGAGCACTAGAGTGGCAGTTACTAGAGCTCTATTCCTGGCATGTAAGTTAATAATGACCCATTGAATATCAGAAGACCCTCCTACTCTTAAAGAGTGGATTAATGCTGTGGGAGAATTGCTTTGGAAAGAAAAAATGATTTAGCAGCATAGAGGTTGTTCCCAGAAGTTTGAAAAACTCTGGGGACAATGGCTAGATGGACTTTCCCCGGTGGATCTGGTCATGGGCAGACTGCTGGGCATGGGAGTCTGGTGGATCCAAATGTCAGAACAATTGATCAACTATTTAGGCATCAAGTGCCTTTAACTAGAATAAGGAATCTGTAATGACCAGATAGTCAAGAGATGTTTAGATATGTGTGTGACACATGTGAAATCTAGAAATGCGCAGTTTGCAGATTACGTAAGTTTAATGCATCTAATATGCAATTTTGTACTTAATTGCATCTGAGGCTTTGGTATGTATCTATATGTTTACTTCAATAAACTTTTTTTTCTGAAAAAAAAAAAAAGCTGATGTGCATGTTTCATGTCACTTTAAATATAGTTATGTAGTTAGTAAGGTTGAATAAAGACACCAGTCCATCCAGTTCAACCTGAGTGAGTGTCTACAATTGTCCCTATCCCTGTACATTGCACACTCACATTGGTCCCTACCCTCAAGGAGCCCACAATCCAAGATCCCCATTCGTATACTAGGGCCAATTTTAGACAGAAGCTAATTAACCTACCTGCATGTCTTTTGGAGTGTGGGAGGAAACCCACGCAGGCACAGGGAGAACATGCAAACTCCAGGTAGTGTCATGGTTGGGATTTGAACCAGTGACCCTTTTTACTGCTAGGTGAGAGTGCTAACAACTACACCACTGTGCCACCCAAATATGTTATTATGATCACTCAGTCTATGAGAGCTGACATACACCACTATGGCATAATCCCTCCCTAAAGCAATTTTTCTTGAGTCCTAACCCTATTGTGTGGGCTTCTAAGGGGATAAAATATTTTTGCCAAATTTGTGAAGAGGGCGTGCTCCAGACATTTGACACCCTTAAAGTAAAGTATGTCCTCCCTAATTCATATTTGTTCTGGTACCTTCAGTTATGATATGCCTTTCAGTTGCAATTTGGCAATGAGCCTATGATCATCACCTTGTCCAGAATTGAATCTATATTATGTGTGGATACTATAGCTAAACCAATTTCTTTGGAATATAAATCCCTTCAACCCACTGTTTCACGACGGCCTCGACAAGTTATTGTCACGCTGGGGCACGGAGGTTCCAGAGTTAGATTCAGAAGACTGGGAGCAAGGCTGTCTTTAATATTGATTGGACCCATGGCAAACATTTTCTTGGGCCCCCCCCCATGCAATTTTACTCTCCACTTGCTCTGAGACATACAATAAAAAGCAGCTAGCCTTAAAATCGGTTTACTGTATCAGATCAGTCAGCAATTGCAATTGGTTGCCAGCAGTTACAGCATATCATTACTGCTTACTGACTGGTTGCTAGAGGTTACAGCACACATTAAGGCTCACTGATTAGTTGCTAGAGGTTACATCATCTCCTCACTGCAGGGGGACATGATATACATATGAATGTCGCCTTTATTTACATACCAATGCCTCCAGCTATTTACATATGAATGCCAGTTATTTACATGTAAACACAGGGTCTGCAGGTGAGTCATCTGTACTCAGCAATAGGCCAGCGCTGGGCAGCATTAGTAGCAGCACTTCACACTGAGATACCAGGACATAGCACAAGACTGAAACTTCAAGGGACAAAGGAATTTAAACTGGGATGGTTGGCAAGTATGAGGGAGCTGCTTTGGGCCCCACAACAATGACAGGGCAGAGGGCAGCTGCCCCTTTTGCCCTACCTTAAAAGACGGCCCTGACTGGGAGGATGTTTGGGACTACCCTATGCAAAGCTTGGTCTCAGCCAGAGACCGACTATGCAATTTAAGATTTTTCATAGAGGTCATCTCACACCTTAAAGGTTACATAAGATTTATCCCTCACACTCTTCACAATGTTGGCAAGGTACGGAAGACCCTGCCACGTTCCTGCATGTGTTTTGGGAGTATCTGGGCATAAAATTATTCTGGTCAGCGGTTTCCTGATGTATCTGCACAGTCACCACTATTGCTGTACCATTATCTATTGATGTTTGTATTTTAGGTTTTGTTCATTTACTGGCTTCCTCTAGGTCTATGAGAACTTTGATAGGCTTTGATGTTTTACGCACGTAAGTCTATACTCCTTGAATGGAAATCTACCCTTGCCCCTACCTTAGATTATTGGAAGAATATTGTCAACAAAACGGTTTTTCTGTATACATTTACATATGAATCTAGGGGATGTCCAAAAAAATTCTCCAAGGGATGGGACATTTGGGCAGAGTCCAGGGATACTGTCTGATCCTCGGCAGCACCTCCATAGGAAGCTCTGTTTTGGTTTTGCTTCTGTTTCTTTTTTTAGGTATGGTACTGTATACTGGGTTAGAACCACACAATGGGGGTTATTTACTAAAGGAAAATCCACGTCGCACTCAAAGTGCACTTGGAAGTAAAGTCGCTGTAGATCCGAGGGCACATGCAAGCAAAATAAAAAACAGAATTTTAGCTTGCACATGATTGGATGATAAAATCAGCAGAGCTTCCACTAATTTCAGATCTACCCCTTAGATTTAGAGCGACTGCACTTCCAAGTGCACTTTCAGTGCAATTTCAAGTGCATTTGCAGTGCAAAGTGGATTTGCCTTTCATAAATAACCCCCAATATTTACTTTGCATACTCCAGATACCTTGAAATAAGTCACCTTAGGCCTTGGTTACCAATCACCTTGTTGTTCTTTGCTTTTCTTTTTTCTATTTCCAGGCCTGGGTATCATTCACCTTATATTCTTACAATAAAAAGAATAAAAAATAAATATATATATATATATATATATATATATATATATATATATATATATATATATATACAGTGCCTTGCGAAAGTATTCGGCCCCCTTGAACTTTGCAACCTTTTGCCACATTTCAGGCTTCAAACATAAAGATATAAAAAATTTTATTTTTTGTGAAGAATCACCAACAAGTGGGACACAATTGTGAAGTGGAACGAAATCTATTGCATATTTTAAACTTTTTTAACTAATAAAAAAATGAAAAGTGGGGCGTGCAAAATTATTCGGCCCCCTTGCGTAAGGGCCGGTTCACACAGCGAGGCGATGCGAGGCGACACGGCTCGCCTCGCCTCGCTCCCGCAAGTCGCCCTCGTTCTGTACAATGGAACCGTTCTGAGAGGAGCGACTCAGAAAAAAGGTTCCTGTACTACTTCTGGGCGACTTCCGGGGCGACTTGCATTGACTTCTATACAGAAGTCCTCTGCAAGTCGCCGCTGAGGTCCCCGCAGGTCGCGGCGAGGCAAGTCGGAGACGCCTCGCCGTGCCTCGCTGTGTGAACCGGCCCTTAATACTTTGTAGAGCCACCTTTTGCTGCGATTACAGCTGCAAGTCACTTGGGGTATGTCTCTATCAGTTTTGCACATTGAGAGACTGAAATTCTTGCCCATTCTTCCTTGCAAAACAGCTCAAGCTCAGTGAGGTTGGATGGAGAGCGTTTGTGAACAGCAGTTTTCAGCTCTTTCCACAGATTCTCGATTGGATTCAGGTCTGGACTTTGACTTGGCCATTCTAACACCTGGATACGTTTATTTCTGAACCATTCCTTTGTAGATTTTGCTGTATGTTTGGGATCATTGTCTTGTTGGAAGATAAATCTATGTCCCAGTTTCAGGTCTTTTGCAGACTCCAACAGGTTTTCATCCAGAATGGTCCTGTATTTGGCTGCATCCATCTTCCCCTCAATTTTAACCATCTTCCCTGTCCCTGCTGAAGAAAAGCAGGCCCAAACTATGATGCTGCCACCACCATGTTTGACAGTGGGGATGGTGTGTTGAGGGTGATGAGCTGTGTTGCTTTTTTACGCCAAACATATCGTTTTGCATTGTGGGCAAAAAGTTCGATTTTGGTTTCATCTGACCAGAGCACCTTCTTCCACATGTTTGGTGTGTCTCCCAGGTGGCTTGTGGCAAACTTTAGACAAGACTTTTTATGGATATCTTTGAGAAATGGCTTTCTTCTTGCCACTCTTCCATAAAGGCCAGATTTGTGCAGTGTACAACTGATTGTTGTCCTATGGACAGACTCTCCCACCTCAACTGTAGTTCTCTGCAGTTCATCCAGAGTGATCATGGGCCTCTTGGCTGCATCTCTGATCAGTCCTCTCCTTGTCTGAGCTGAAAGTTTAGAGGGACGGCCAGGTCTTGGTAGATTTGCAGTGGTCTGATACTCCTTCCATTTCAAAATGATCACTTGCACAGTGCTCCTTGGAATGTTTAAAGCTTGGGAAATCTTTTTGTATCCAAATCCGGCTTTAAACTTCTCCACAACGGTATTACGGACCTGCCTGGTGTGTTCCTTGGTCTTCATGATGCTCTCTGCGCTTTCAACAGAACCCTGAGACTATCACAGAGCAGGTGCATTTATACAGAGACTTGATTACACACAGGTGGATTCTATTTATCACCATCAGTCATTTAGGACAACATTGGATCATTCAGAGATCCTCGCTGAACTTCTGGAGTGAATTTGCTGCACTGAAAGTAAAGGGGCCAAATAAATTTGCACGCACCACTTTTCAGTTTTTTATTTGTTAAAAAAGTTTAAATTATCCAATAGATTTCGTTCCACTTCACAATTGTGTCCCACTTGTTGGTGATTCTTCACAAAAAATTTAAATTTGATATCTTTATGTTTGAAGCCTGAAATGTGGCAAAAGGTTGAAAAGTTCAAGGGGGGGGCGAATACTTTAGCAAGGCACTGTATATATATATATATATATATATATATATATATATATATAGTAACCTGGGGGCAGGTATAAACCTCCCTGGGATGAGCAGTTTCTCAGGCACAGATACCAAATCCAGAGATGAAGTGACAAACAGTGCTGTATTTATTTGTGTTATATACAAGTCCATACACAGGTGCTGTACAGTGTTCCAGAAAACAAAAATAAAGGGCAAAGTAGCAAAACACAAATCCTAGCCGTGTCACGGCTCTAACTATACAATCTGCAGGCTCTCACTACCAGGCTGAACAAGCCTAACGCTTGTCAGTCTCTACAAAAACTGCTTTTACCAACCTTACTCTCTTCACAGACCAACTTTGTCTGTATGTCCCAGGCAGAGAGCAAAGGCTGTCTGCTCAGGTGAGCTTAAATTAGCCTGGGGAAGAGGACCAAGACCCGAACTGGACCATGGATCAGAGATTTCGGATTGTGAACGAGAGGAGCCTGGGAGACGTATAAACCCCGAACAGGACTTTTCCTGGCTCTCTCTGGAACGCTCTGCTACAATATATATATATATATATATATATATATATATATATATATATATATATATATAAAATCATCTAAAAATATATATATGTCCTTTAATTGGTCAGATCTCACCAATTATGCAGCCAGTGCTGCCCATTCTTTTAAATTCTTTATTTAGGATGAATATCACCATAATGAGGTTACATACATATAATAACAGATACTGTACATGTATCTTTTCCAAGTGTCCAAGCACATTAATCAGTATATAGATGCAAAAAGTGTAGGGTTATTGTAAACAGAGTCTAAGTTGATGTGTGCTACCATCTTGGCCAATGCTGGGACAATGCCCTTCAGTGCCCAGGGCAAATATGCCAAATTGCGCCCCCCCCCCCAGGATCAGGGTGCCCCTATCCCTGCAATAAACCATTGAGCCCAGGGCAGCCTCTCCTCCTGCCCACCCCTTGTCCTGGCCCTGATCTTGGATGTTTATCATGTCTTTATGTATCTGAGGTTTCTGTTATATAGAATCATTAAAGAATTGGTCTTTTCCACTGACGCCTCCATTGTTTTCTTCTCATCTTTATGGGGGTTAGGGGGAATGTGTATGAAATGTGAAAGGTAGGGTATGAAGGTAGAGTTTGTCTGAAATGGGGCTGGGGAAGTGGGGAAGGATGGAAAAAGTAGGTGAGTGAAAAAAGCTGAGCATTTGAGTTGGAAAAACTACAATATGTTGCACATTGAGTGTCATATGGATACACCTTTTTATTTATTACATAAGCCTATAAACATGTAAACTTTTTAAAAGACAAGAAAAAGGGAAAAAATAACACCAGATCTTCAGGTCAATGACTCAAAAGGCAGTGAAATGGATTGGTTTCACAGCCAAGCAGCTACTATTTTTAATGGGAGGTCAGCAATTGCTGCCTTCATATTTCTCTTATTACACGTTTTCATTAAGATCAGAAACAAGGAATGATTTTAACGTGAAAATGAAAATGAACAGCAATATTCGGTCACTAGCAAACATATTCCTTCGTTGAAAAATTTTAAATTACCCATATATTTCCACATTAGCTGCACAGACTTTCTTTTTATAAACAATGTTTGTCCATTACACATCCTGTTTTATCATTTAACCTTCATTAATTTCAATTTTCCTGTTTTCTCAAACAGACTGCTTGGTTGACTCCCATTTAGCTATTAGAAAATGCAATGAAGTATGGAGACATTAAGGCTGCCATTGCCTATGCATTGTGTTTTTCAATTTTCACATTTAAATGGATTATGCAGGCATAGAACCTTAGATGTAATAGCATAAAAGAACATGTTATTTTTTTGTAGGCTAGGGTCACACTGCTGCAATCTGATTTTCATCTGACTTTCAGTGCGATTATATAGTGTATGTTGGAGACAATTTGGATGCAACTTGGATGCTACTTTTTTGAAGTGGTTTGCATATTCGACGGGCCAAAACTGTGCTGGAATCTAACCTGTAGTCAGAAACTTTTTTTTTTAAATCGCGCCCTGCTGAATTGCATTGATGTGAATGGACACTATTAAAAACAAAGTGATTTCTATTGTCATGAAATTCTGCGCTACTCAAGTTGCATCTGAAATCACACTAGTATAAATGGAACCTTAAGCTTGAAGTTTATTTACAGTTACCTATATGTACAGTGTATATCGTTTTGGATAGAGTGGGAAGTGATTAAACCCCCATTGGGTTTATATCTTTGCAGTTATTGTCCACTTGGGGAGATTTCCATTTTTACTTCCTGTCCTGTGCTTGTAGCAGGAGGAAAGAGAAGATCTTTGCACAGTGTGGGTAATTCCCCTCTTAAACGGTTGTCACTGGAACATACAAGGCGTGTCTAAAAAGTTTTTTGAATGGTATCAGAAAACAAAAAAAAACAGAAGATACAAACAAATTACCTTTATCGGCCATCAAAATATTGGCCATCCTTCACAACACACTTTTGGCAATGTTCTTAAAGCTTCTGGAAACTGTCAGCAAAAGTCTCTTTAGGAATCAATCACAGAATCGCTGTCACACATTCTTGGAATACTGCCACGTCTGCAAAACGTGCACTTTTCATGGCGCTCTTCAGGCAGGCAAACAGAAAGAGGTCCACAGGCACCAGATCAGGGGAGTGCAATGGATGATCCAAATCAGGTACAGCGTGCTAAACCAAGAATTGGCACACACAGATCGCACAGGCACAGGGTGAATCCTAGTCACACATGGTAATGAAATCTGCAGAGGTTTACGTCAGTTATGGTGTCTGTTGGTCTGTTAGCTTGTGTGGCACAAACCGGAAACAGATCTTCCGCTTACCCAAATCTTCACGAACGATGGTGCGCACCATATCCTTGCTGACGCCCAATTTCTCCGTAGATTTAGTCGCCGATCTCGTGCCAGCATTTGTCACACTCGCTCGATCATGTCTGAAGTTCTGCTTGTCGATGGCCAACCCGAATGTGGATCATCCCTAGTCATTTTCTTCCCATCGTGAAAACATTTGAACCAGTTGTAAATAAATTTTCTGCTCAAGGCTTCCTCCCCATACACTTGCACCAATATTACATGCGTCTCTGTTTTCCCCAATTAGTAACAGCACTTGCTGCTCACGCGTTGCTCCATTGCACTGTGACCCTCCCTCTCACACTTACTATATTCAAAAAGTTTACCCTGACTGTCACGTGTACTCCACGCTAGGTGCCGCTCGTCGAAGTGTCTTTGGATAGCCATGTGCATCCGCACTGTGCACACACCTAGCTCATGTTGCTGTTGAGACACACCAAGCTTTTTAGACACACCTCCTAGGTCTCCTTTGAAAGATTTCTCCTAACCTCTTAAGAATGCTAAAACTTTGAAAAATTCCTCATCATGTTCTGTCTCCATGACTATGATCACCAGGAGAAACAAAAAAATACATTTACATAGCAGAGATAGCAGAATATAGATAAGCAAAAAGCAAAATAGCAAAAATATATAAATTAATGAAACTTCACAAGAGTTCTAGCGCTTCCCTACACTATACAAAATAAAAAAAAAGCTAACTATATATTCACTTTATAGTTTAAAATGTTGCTGTTTGTAACCACATTTTACTATTTTGAGAAAGTCACAATGAGTTTTAAGTTCGCTATACTGTAAATAGGAGAACTTGTGCTAAATGCACCTTTTTGTGCTCAAGATACTTCCCCTAAATTTATGTAAACACATTAAAAACCAGCTACTGTGTCACACTGTGATAAACAATATGATTACAATTAGGTGAACATGCACAGCGCTCTACCCACAACCTATAATTCCCAATTCTATTTCAATGTTATTCTAATAAAAATCAGCATATGCAAATAAATAAAACATACAAATGCGCAAATCCATTAAAAAGATAAGGTTTAAATCTAATAACATGTCCAAATATTGCATAAACAGTCTTTTGTTATCCACCATCTGTAATCTCTCTTTCTTCATATAAGAGCGATGTTTTTTAAAAAGCTGCACACAGAGGGGCGTGGCTAGCCGCCGGAGCGGATGGTCGCATAGAGGACCTGCTCCCATCTACTGAGATCCCCCGGGGACAGTACAGCGCTGAGACAGCCTAAAACACAGCGGCTAAAGGTGTGCGAACACAGCGGAAGGTGAGTCATGCCTTCCAGGAGGAAGAAGGACCACAAACACCCGAGCAAGCTGCCAGCATACTTCTTGCAGCACCGCCGGCCAGAGAGGCAAGATGGTGGCGGTGGTGGAGAGCAGGGACGGAGTGCATGTGAGGAAACACATGGTGGGACGCAGGGCGGTTCGCAGAGCTACTCTGGACATGTGAAGGAGGGGAAACCCCCTTCCTCACTGCCATCAGCAACATCAAGCCCAGCGAAAAGCAGGCAGAAGCTGGATGATGACCTGACAGAGAATCTGGAGGTAAGCCTGACTGCTTCCAATGATAATACTAGGGAACTGCAAGACTCTAGAGAGATATTTGGGATCAGATGGCGCAAAGAATCAGTCACTGTATAGTCTCTATTTGAGTATGAGTATTTTAAAATGTCAATAACAATAGCATTTGTAATAATATAGGAGAAGCACCGTCGGCAGCAACAGTCTTGAGAGGAGAAGCAGGGCTCTCTAAAGATTTCGAAAACACAAAAAACAGGGAGAAGGTGCGCCAGACTAAGTGCAGTATAAACGATAAAGTATTTATTAAAATAAAAAACATACGGCCAAATGGCTACTCACAAAGGTCAGAGTGATTTAGGCATGTAAATTAGATAGGGATGTATCCATGTCTCAATCCGGTCCACGGGGTTTGCAGAGCTGATGGAGTATAAAAGCAGACAGGGGGGACGACAATAGGCTTGCCTCTGTGTTCCAAAAACAACACTGACCTTTGTGAGTAGCCATGTTTTTTATTTTAATAAATACTTTATCGTTTATACTGCACTTAGTCTGGCGCACCTTCTCCCTGTTTTTTGTGTTTTCGAAAACTGCAAGACTCTCTTACAGATTTCCTACTGCTAACAGGCCTGTAATGGACACGACTTTAACCACTTGCTTACTGGGCACTTAAACCCCCCTCAGTCCCAGACCAATTTTCAGCTTTCAGCGCTGATGCACTTTGAATGACAATTGCGCGGCCATACAACACTGTACCAAAATGAATTTTTTATCATTTTTTTCCCACAAATAGAGCTTTCTTTTGGTGGTATTTAGTTACAGCTCGGAGTTTTATTTTTTGCTAAACAAACAAAAAAAGATGCAAAAAAAAAAAAATCATGTTTTAATAGTTTGTTATAAAATTTTGCAAACGGGTCATTTTTCTCCTTCATTGAAGTGCGCTGATTAGGCGGCACTGATAGGCTGCATTGGTGGGCACTGATGGGCTGCATTGGTGGGCACTGATGGGCTGCATTGGTGGGCACTGATAGGCTGCACTGGTGGGCACTGATAGGCATAGTTAAGGCGGCACTAATAGGCACAGATAAGGCGGCACCGATGGGCACAGATAAGGCGGCACTGATGGGCAAAGATGGGCACAGATAAGATGGCACGGATGGGTGGCACGGATAAGTGGCACGGATGGGTGGCACGGATGGGCACTGATAGGTACCACAGATAGATGGGACTGATGGGCACTGATAGGTGGCACTGATAGGTGGCTCTGATAGGTGGCACTGCTGGGCACTGATGGGCGGCACTGCTGGGCACTGATGGGCGGCACTGCTGGGCACTGATGGGCGGCACTGGGGTGCAGCACCTGAGGCAGATTTTGGGTGGCACTGTGGGTGGCACTGCTGGGTGGCACTGTGGGTGGCACTGTGGGCACTGCTGGGTGGCACTGTGGGCACTGCTGGGTGGCACTGTGGGCACTATGGGCACTGCTGGGTGGCACTGACAGGGGGGCACTTACTTTATTTCAGGATGGCACTGCGGGTGGCAGGTGGGCACTGGCAGGGGGCAGGTGTCCTTTTAAATTGCTGGCCGTGATCGGGACTGATGTCCCGAACACGGCCGCCGGCGATCGGCTTTTTTTTTTTCTCCTCGCGCTGTCAGCGCGAGGAGGAATACTAGCCGATTACCGGCTCCGTTTTATCACATGATCAGCTGTCATTGGCTGACAGCTGATCACGTGATAAGGGGTCGGGATCGACCCCTTACACGGATCGGTGATCAGGCGAGTCTCACGGACTCGCCGATCACAGAGCGCGCCACGCGCGCCCCTCAGGGGGCGCGCAGGCCGCTCGTAACCGGGACTACGTCAATAGACGTAGTCCCGAAAATGTGGGTCCGCGCTATTGCCGTCATTTTGCAATAGCGCGGATCCCAAGTGGTTAAAAGACATGCTGGTGTCCCTGCGCTCCACTCTGCACACAGATATTCTATCTTTGACACAACAGTTTAAGGCGGACATTTCTGCTGTTAACAAGCGAGTCTCTCATGTGGAGGTTAAAATGGGGGAATTTGCCTCTACCTTTAATGACCTAGTGGATGCACATAACGACAGGGAGGATGAGTTATTTCAATTAAAGTCCAAAATGGCGAATTTGGAAGACAGGTCAAAGAGAAATAACATTAAGATCCGAGGCATATCAGAAACGGTCAAACCTGTCGAGTTAAAGGCATACTTTCTTGATGTCATGAAATTAGCACAGATGCCACTGAAAGTGATTTAATCATCGACCGCATCCATAGGTTGCCCAGACCTAAGCACGTCCCTTCTCATTTCCCGAGAGACACTATTGTAAGGATCCACTTTTTTCATGTGAAGGACAGATTCATAGCAGCCACCAGGTACCGAGACTCCCTGCCCCCTGACTTGCAAAATCTTTCCTTCTTTCCGGATATGTCAGCATTTACGATGCAACAAAGGCGACAGCTAGCCACTATCACTAAAGCATTGAACAACAACAAGATTACATACAGGTGGTTGTACCCGGCAAAGCTATTGATCACTAAGGATGGAGTCACACACCTCATTGCTAATCTAAACGATGGAAAAAAGAGTGGGTTGCGCTACAGAGAATTACTAAACAGAGAATACACCTACTTGAAAAAACTCACAGAAACATTGACTTAATAGTGTGTCAATACTATGCGGGAAAGTTTAGAGTGCAAGAAAAAATTGCAACTAGAAATTAGGCAATCATATAAAAATAGAAAATGCTAAATCAGTGAAGGTAGCAAATACACCTTAATATGATTTCAAAAAAACACCCTTAATAACAGTGAATATTCAAATGAAAATATGATGTGAACCTGAAAAAAGTATAACATCCAATAACCCGTTGCCTTAAAACATTAGTGAAACATGGATATATAAATAAATTATAAACATAACATAAAGTGTTGCAATGTTCAAAAAGTCCATATAAAGTCTCTATTTGCAAGGTATTCCACAGTGAAATGGTGACAGCAAAAAATATCCAAAACGAACGTGACTCGTGCTTAGCCTCCACCAAAGAAATTACTGCCGCTTACCAAAAATGAATGGTTCCTTATTATAGAGAACCATGCAGAGCAGATGACTGATTCCCCCAGTCCAGGGTTTTCACGAATGGATGTGAAGAAACTCCGGAACCCGTTCGCCTCTCAATTCACTCCCGTTCACAGGTTTGCATGAAAAGTAATAAGACTCACAATAGTGTAAAACCCAAGTATATCTTTAATCGAAAGTAAGAGACAAATGCGCACTTACAGAAATAAAGATAAAAACGATCGTTTCAGCAAAACCGAGCTGGCCGGTCTCGATTCGCGCCCGTTATACCGTAACCAAACAACACGAGATGGTGGCGTCAGGACGTCGCTCCTACTCCCTACGCGTTTCGTCACTATAGGACGTGATCACGGGGTACGGGTGGCGTCCTGATGCACCGCTTAAATAGTACAAACAATAAACCAAGCCTCGGTTTGACCCCAAAGCCGAGACGGAAAACGCCATTTTGTTTTAGGGAAAATTAACATTGACTAATGCTGCCACGAACAGCCACCCTATTGAATACATAGATTTAGCACATATAAAAATTTGAAAAAATAAGATGTAAATTTAAACATCTCATTAACTCAACAAAAAATGTATATTCAATGAAAAATATAAATAAAAATAAAGAAATAGTATTTGCCCATAAAAGAATATATGGTTAAAACAAAGATAATATGATTATCAATGTGGCCACCTTAAAGGGCCCCCGGAAAGAGCCTCATAAGAAAAACTAAAAAGGGCACCATTTGAAGCAAACAGATCGAATAAGCCATCTGAATGAATTAACCCCGTGTGTAAACCGCTCAGTTCCTGGGGTCAAACCATACCTATACGGCTAATATAGAACAGCTTTAATCTCAAAAAACATATATCAATAATAAACATAAAACAAAAATATATATATAACAAAAATATAAAAAGATGGAAAAAAATATGGAAAAAAATATATATATATTACATCCATAATTACGTCCTAATGACAGAGCCATAAATATATATGTGGACAGTAGAAACATGCGTAACCCCAAAATAAGGAGACCTAGATGGACCCCTTAAACAAATTTAGCCACATATACATTCTCAACCTAAAATTCAGACTGTAAATAACTATTATATTGAGTAAATGGCCATAACAAAAATAAAAAAGGTTGCACTGTATCGATAATTTGAAAATATACCATACTGCGCCCAAGAGCTTAAAAATGTATGGAACATAGAGCCATACATGACTCCAAAAATATATAACAGAATCATTTTTAATAAGTAGAGGAAATAAAAAAGGATACAGTATTTAAGAGTTGTCAATAAAACAATTGACGTCAACGTCAATGTTTAACCCAAAAGGGGTATAGCTCTTTAATTTGTGTACCCAGGCCATCTCCAACCTGGAGATGCTGCGAACCAAGCAACTACCCCTCCAGTTTGGCCTATATTTGTCTATGCCAAGGAAAAGAGTATCTGAAGGGTCCCTATTATGAACAGATAAATAGTGCTTGGAAACGGAATGTTTCGTAAACCCTTTCCTGATGTTGCTAATGTGCTCATTGATCCGGACCTGAAAAGGTCTTTTGGTCCGGCCCACATATTGCAGGCCGCACGGACATTGGAGCAAATAAACAACACCTGTGGTAGAGCAAGTGATAAAAGAATCTATAGAAAAGGTTTTAGAGGTACAGGTAGACGAAAAACTAGTGGTCCTTCTCGTAGTGCATCGATTAAGCTGGCACACCTGGCATCTTCTACATTGATAGTATCCCTTTAGCTCCGAGAACAGATTTGTTCTCTCCCTAGGGGGGTTTACAACATTAGGGGCCAGTTTGTCTCTAAGGTTAGGTACGCCTTTAAAGACAACCTTTGGTTTATCAGGTAAAATGGCACCCAAAACCCTATCGTTCTTTAAGATGTACCAATATTTATTCATGATATTCTTCACGCTAAAGTGTTGACGCGAGAAGGTAGTAATAAAAGGACATCTATAAGAACCAAAGTCCCCCTCCTTCTTTTTGGACTCCAATAGATCTCCTCGGTTAGTGCCAATAGCCTGGTCTAGAGCGTCCTTAAGGAATTCAGGACTGTACCCCTTATCCAGAAACCTCTTAGTGAGAACATCCGCCTGTGTCAGAAAGGTACTATCCTCTGAACAGTTGCGTTTAATTCTGAGGTATTGGCTTTTTGGAACTGAGTTGAGCCATGATTTGTGATGGCAGCTGTCTCGGGGTATGTAGGCATTTCGGTCTGTAGGTTTAAAGTAGGTGGAGGTGATAAACCTATCTTCCTTAACAGAAATGACCAGATCCAAAAAATGAATTTGTTCTAAACTGGCTTCATAACTAAAATGTATCCCTCTGTCATTGGTATTCAAGAAATCCATATATTCAGAAAGAGCAGGTAGGTCACCATCCCAAAGGAGGAAGACGTCATCTATGTACCGGACCCAGAGGATAACCTCTGACCTGGGTTCCGCATAGATGACGTCCTCCTCCCACTTGGCCATGAAAAGGTTAGCCAGGCTGGGGGCGTATTTAGCCCCCATGGCAACTCCCCTATCCTGACGGTAAAAATGTCCGTCAAACCAAAAAAAATTATGTGTTGCAGCATAATTTAATAGAACCATAATAAAATTAATCTGCTCTTGTGGGAGATTAGACCCCCTTTCAAGAAAACACCGAACAGCCTCTAGGCCCAAATTATGAGGAATCACTGTGTAAAGTGAGGTGACGTCGGCTGTTACCAGCCACATCCCTATTTTTGGTTTATACTGAGACAAAAGATTAATGACATCCCTTGTGTCCTTCAAATAGGAAGGAATAGAACGTACTAGGGGTTGAAGGTAGAAATCAATGTACTTGCCCACCCAGGACGTAACTGAGTCTATTCCACTCACGATAGGACGACCCGGGGGGCAAGAAACATTTTTATGTATCTTTGGTAAGTAATACATAATCGGTACTCTAGGTGCTCGAGGCACCAAAAAAACTTTTTCCTTCTTATTTAAAATTGAATTAGCAAAACCCATATTAACAGTATATTCCAAATCCTTCCTATATTTCTCATTGGGATTATAATGTAGTAGAGTATAGGTAGTGGTGTCCCCTAAAATACGACGCATCTCCTTCAAATAGTCATCCTTATTTAAGACGACAATCCCCCCTCCCTTGTCCGCTGGACGAATGACTAGGTTATGATTAGTACAGAGGGATTCAATGCCCTTATCTATGCTCTCCTTATTTTTCACCTGTCAGACCCGCATAGCCTCTAAATCTTTAAGAGCCAAATCCCTAAACACTTTCAGGGATGGGGCTAATTGTCCTGGCGGGTTGAATAAAGAAGCGTTCGCTAGGCCAGAATGTGTAAAGGTAGATAACAGGGCTCTAGGTGGATTATAGGAATTAGAGGCCATGTACCGCTGTACATTGAGTCTGCGTACATATTTTTGCAAATCCATGTAAGTTTGAAATTTGTTGATGTTATGAACAGGGGCAAATTTTAGGCCCCTATCTAAAACATCCACTTCCAAGTCCGTTAACACATGGGAGCTCAAATTAAAAATACCTGTACCCGCTAAGTCCTTGCTCTTTTTGGACTTCCTGCGCCTCCCCCCTCTAGTTCCTCTCGGAGCTCGACTATTCTTTTTATTCCTTGACCGGTTTTGGGAAAACCCCAATTTTGTTGCGGGTATACCATGGTATTTCTTGGGTCCTGATGACCCACCTGTTCAAAACCACTATTCATGTGGGCATTATTTTGTGGCCCCAAAGGAGGGTCACAAAAATCCTCATTAGAGTCCATATGGTCTCTCAATGGAAAATACTGGTTGTATACTGGAATGTTATAATCCGGTACCAAGTTGCTATCATAATGTATCACCCGTTGGTCATCAAAGTGACCAGATGGGCCATAATTATAAATAGAAGACTGTGTTGGACCATAACCCTGATCAGAAGGGTAGTTCTGCCCTGCTGCAAAGTTATCTGCATACCTCAAATTGGGGTTAGAGACTTGTCCCCTAGGGATGCCTTGACTCCGCCCCCGACCTCGATTGCGTTGGGGACCTCTCGGTTGACCTCGTCCAGAAGGTCTACCCATCGGAGCCCCATTGTAGGGACCTGCTAATCCCCTATTCAGATTATAGTAAGACCTGGGACCTCCTCCTCCCCTACCGGCGTTTGGAGAAGAAGGAGGGCGAGTGCCCCTTCCCCTCTGATTGGGTGGTCGTGTGGCACCATTTGAGGAGCAGTTTTGACCCCCCCCCCCTGGAACGATTGGAAGATAAGGTGGACCCAAATATTGATTGGCCCCAAGATTGGAGGGGAAGGGGCACTCGCCCTCCTTCTTCTCCAAACGCCGGTAGGGGAGGAGGAGGTCCCAGGTCTTACTATAATCTGAATAGGGGATTAGCAGGTCCCTACAATGGGGCTCCGATGGGTAGACCTTCTGGACGAGGTCAACCGAGAGGTCCCCAACGCAATCGAGGTCGGGGGCGGAGTCAAGGCACCCCTAGGGGACAAGTCTCTAACCCCAATTTGAGGTATGCAGATAACTTTGCAGCAGGGCAGAACTACCCTTCTGATCAGGGTTATGGTCCAACACAGTCTTCTATTTATAATTATGGCCCATCTGGTCACTTTGATGACCAACGGGTGATACATTATGATAGCAACTTGGTACCGGATTATAACATTCCAGTATACAACCAGTATTTTCCATTGAGAGACCATATGGACTCTAATGAGGATTTTTGTGACCCTCCTTTGGGGCCACAAAATAATGCCCACATGAATAGTGGTTTTGAACAGGTGGGTCATCAGGACCCAAGAAATACCATGGTATACCCGCAACAAAATTGGGGTTTTCCCAAAACCGGTCAAGGAATAAAAAGAATAGTCGAGCTCCGAGAGGAACTAGAGGGGGGAGGCGCAGGAAGTCCAAAAAGAGCAAGGACTTAGCGGGTACAGGTATTTTTAATTTGAGCTCCCATGTGTTAACGGACTTGGAAGTGGATGTTTTAGATAGGGGCCTAAAATTTGCCCCTGTTCATAACATCAACAAATTTCAAACTTACATGGATTTGCAAAAATATGTACGCAGACTCAATGTACAGCGGTACATGGCCTCTAATTCCTATAATCCACCTAGAGCCCTGTTATCTACCTTTACACATTCTGGCCTAGCGAACGCTTCTTTATTCAACCCGCCAGGACAATTAGCCCCATCCCTGAAAGTGTTTAGGGATTTGGCTCTTAAAGATTTAGAGGCTATGCGGGTCCGACAGGTGAAAAATAAGGAGAGCATAGATAAGGGCATTGAATCCCTCTGTACTAATCATAACCTAGTCATTCGTCCAGCGGACAAGGGAGGGGGGATTGTCGTCTTAAATAAGGATGACTATTTGAAGGAGATGCGTCGTATTTTAGGGGACACCACTACCTATACTCTACTACATTATAATCCCAATGAGAAATATAGGAAGGATTTGTAATATATTGTTAATATGGGTTTTGCTAATTCAATTTTAAATAAGAAGGAAAAAGTTTTTTTGGTGCCTCGAGCACCTAGAGTACCGATTATGTATTACTTACCAAAGATACATAAAAATGTTTCTTGCCCCCCGGGTCGTCCTATCGTGAGTGGAATAGACTCAGTTACGTCCCGGGTGGGCAAGTACATTGATTTCTACCTTTAACCCCTAGTACGTTCTATTCCTTCCTATTTGAAGGACACAAGGGATGTCATTAATCTTTTGTCTCAGTATAAACCAAAAATAGGGATGTGGCTGGTAACAGCCGACGTCACCTCACTTTACACAGTGATTCCTCATAATTTGGGCCTAGAGGCTGTTCGGTGTTTTCTTGAAAGGGGGTCTAATCTCGCACAAGAGCAGATTAATTTTATTATGGTTCTATTAAATTATGCTGCAACACATAATTTTTTTTGGTTTGACGGACATTTTTACCGTCAGGATAGGGGAGTTGCCATGGGGGCTAAATACGCCCCCAGCCTGGCTAACCTTTTCATGGCCAAGTGGGAGGAGGACGTCATCTATGCGGAACCCAGGTCAGAGGTTATCCTCTGGGTCCGGTACATAGATGACGTCTTCCTCCTTTGGGATGGTGACCTACCTGCTCTTTCTGAATATATGGATTTCTTGAATACCAATGACAGAGGGATACATTTTAGTTATGAAGCCAGTTTAGAACAAATTCATTTTTTGGATCTGGTCATTTCTGTTAAGGAAGATAGGTTTATCACCTCCACCTACTTTAAACCTACAGACCGAAATGCCTACATACCCCGAGACAGCTGCCATCACAAATCATGGCTCAACTCAGTTCCAAAAAGCCAATACCTCAGAATTAAACGCAACTGTTCAGAGGATAGTACCTTTCTGACACAGGCGGATGTTCTCACTAAGAGGTTTCTGGATAAGGGGTACAGTCCTGAATTCCTTAAGGACGCTCTAGACCAGGCTATTGGCACTAACCGAGGAGATCTATTGGAGTCCAAAAAGAAGGAGGGGGACTTTGGTTCTTATAGATGTCCTTTTATTACTACCTTCTCGCGTCAACACTTTAGCGTGAAGAATATCATGAATAAATATTGGTACATCTTAAAGAACGATAGGGTTTTGGGTGCCATTTTACCTGATAAACCAAAGGTTGTCTTTAAAGGCGTACCTAACCTTAGAGACAAACTGGCCCCTAATGTTGTAAACCCCCCTAGGGAGAGAACAAATCTATTCTCGGAGCTAAAGGGATACTATCAATGTAGAAGATGCCAGGTGTGCCAGCTTAATCGATGCACTACGAGAAGGACCACTAGTTTTTCGTCTACCTGTACCTCTAAAACCTTTTCTATAGATTCTTTTATCACTTGCTCTACCACAGGTGTTGTTTATTTGCTCCAATGTCCGTGCGGCCTGCAATATGTGGGCCGGACCAAAAGACCTTTTCAGGTCCGGATCAATGAGCACATTAGCAACATCAGGAAAGGGTTTACGAAACATTCCGTTTCCAAGCACTATTTATCTGTTCATAATAGGGACCCTTCAGATACTCTTTTCCTTGGCATAGACAAATATAGGCCAAACTGGAGGGGTAGTTGCTTGGTTCGCAGCATCTCCAGGTTGGAGATGGCCTGGGTACACAAATTAAAGAGCTATACCCCTTTTGGGTTAAACATTGACGTTGACGTCAATTGTTTTATTGACAACTCTTAAATACTGTATCCTTTTTTATTTCCTCTACTTATTAAAAATGATTCTGTTATATATTTTTGGAGTCATGTATGGCTCTATGTTCCATACATTTTTAAGCTCTTGGGCGCAGTATGGTATATTTTCAAATTATCGATACAGTGCAACCTTTTTTATTTTTGTTATGGCCATTTACTCAATATAATAGTTATTTACAGTCTGAATTTTAGGTTGAGAATGTATATGTGGCTAAATTTGTTTAAGGGGTCCATCTAGGTCTCCTTATTTTGGGGTTACGCATGTTTCTACTGTCCACATATATATTTATGGCTCTGTCATTAGGACGTAATTATGGATGTAATATATATATATATTTTTCCATATTTTTTTCCATCTTTTTATATTTTTGTTATATATATATTTTTGTTTTATGTTTATTATTGATATATGTTTTTTGAGATTAAAGCTGTTCTATATTAGCCGTATAGGTATGGTTTGACCCCAGGAACTGAGCGGATTACACACGGGGTTAATTCATTCAGATGGCTAATTCGATCTATTTGCTTCAAATGGTGCCCTTTTTAGTTTTTCTTATGAGGCTCTTTCCGGGGGCCCTTTAAGGTGGCCACATTGATAATCATATTATCTTTGTTTTAACCATATATTCTTTTATGGGCAAATACTATTTCTTTATTTTTATTTATATTTTTCATTGAATATACATTTTTTGTTGAGTTAATGAGATGTTTAAATTTACATCTTATTTTTTCAAATTTTTATATGTGCTAAATCTATGTATTCAATAGGGTGGCTGTTCGTGGCAGCATTAGTCAATGTTAATTTTCCCTAAAACAAAATGGCGTTTTCCGTCTCGGCTTTGGGGTCAAACCGAGGCTTGGTTTATTGTTTGTACTATTTAAGCGGTGCGTCAGGACGCCGCCCGTACCCCGTGATCACGTCCTATAGTGACGAAACGCGTAGGAAGGAGGAGCGACGTCCTGACGCCACCATCTCGTGTTGTTTGGTTACGGTATAACGGGCGCGAATCGAGACCGGCCGGCTCGGTTTTGCTGAAACGATCGTTTTTATCTTCATTTCTGTAAGTGTGCATTTGTCTCTTACGTTCGATTAAAGATATACTTGGGTTTTACACTATTGTGAGTCTTATTACTTTTCATGCAAACCTGTGAACGGGAGTGAATTGAGAGGCGAACGGGTTCCGGAGTTTCTTCACATCCATTCGTGAAAACCCTGGACTGGGGGAATCAGTCATCTGCTCTGCATGGTTCTCTATAATAAGGAACCATTCATTTTTGGTAAGCGGCAGTAATTTCTTTGGTGGAGGCTAAGCACGAGTCACGTTCGTTTTGGATATTTTTTGCTGTCACCATTTCACTGTGGAATACCTTGCAAATAGAGACTTTATATGGACTTTTTGAACATTGCAACACTTTATGTTATGTTTATAATTTATTTATATATCCATGTTTCACTAATATTTTAAGGCAACGGGTTATTGGATGTTATACTTTTTTCAGGTTCACATCATATTTTCATTTGAATATTCACTGTTATTAAGGGTGTTTTTTTGAAATCATATTAAGGTGTATTTGCTACCTTCACTGATTTAGCTTTTTCTATTTTTATATGATTGCCTAATTTCTAGTTGCAATTTTTTGTTGCACTCTAAATTTTCCCGCATAGTATTGACACACTATTAAGTCAATGTTTCTGTGAGTTTTTTCAAGTAGGTGTATTCTCTGTTTAGTAATTCTCTGTAGCGCAACCCACTCTTTTTTCTTTCATGCCAAATGTAGTATAACATTTGGGTTGCTGCTTCTTTTTAGTTTTTTATAATTTCTTTTTTGCTAAGCGCGGCTTTCCTCTTTTTTCTAATCTAAACGATGGTCTCCAGCTGCTGAAGGACTGGCAGTTGATCCGCGACTCCAGCCATAATGAGGGAAATGTTAGAAGATCCCCAGTTCCCACCGCACTAGGATCTGATTCTGACACAGGCTAAGCTCTCTTCTCTGCAACTGCAAATTGTTCCCCGGGGATCTTGGGAGAATGCCACAGACTCAGTTTCTCCCCCTTGTCTCGAGCAGTAATTATACTGCACATATTCTATTAGGAATCACTAATTCTCAGTTTGTTTATTTTGTCTTTTTTTTTTTTACCTGTTTTTTGCTCTCCAAGGAACTCAATTCGAATAGAACTGCAACTACAGGGCTACAAGACCCATATTGGAAGTTGTGTCGGACAGCTGCGACTTATTCTGAACTAGGAAGGTAACTTATTGACTTTTCATCGCCAATTTCTCTCCTATAGGAAACACAGCCAGGCAGGATCTAAGGACTCACTTGATGGCACAGTATGACGCCCAGCTTCAATCCTTAAAAGCAACATCATATAGGCACGGGAACAAAGCGGGACGTTTATTAGCTAAACAGGTTAAGGCTAAAGTAATTAAACAAAAAATTCCACATCTGCTTCATCCTACAGATGGTTCACAAATTACAGACCCCAAGGGTATTGCAGACAGATTTAGTGACTACTATGCCCAACTATACAATCTTAAGGAAGATCCCAACGTTATTCAACCTAAAGAAGAAGTAATATCAGAATTTTTATCCTCGCTTAAACTACCCCAGATTTCACAGCCCGCCTTGGAAGAACTAAACTTGCCGTTTACGACTTCTGAAATTGAGGCCACGATTAAAACACTCCACACAACAAGTCCCCGGGGCCCGACAGATACTCCTCGGAGTATTACCAAATGTACAGTAACATTCTATCCCCTTACTTGAACCAGGTATTTACAAACGCTCAATCTAGTGTTGAATTTCCACCAGTCATGCTTACAGCAACAATCACAACCATTTCCAAACCGGGTAAAACACCAAATATCCCGCAAAATTTTCGGCCCATCTCATTATTAAATGTAGATGTGAAAATCTACACCAAACTCCTTCGCTAATAGACTAACCTCCCATCTACCGCACTTAAATAGGCATGACCAAGTAGGCTTTGTAATGGGTAGGCAGGCTACAGATGCCACCAGGAGGATGTTAAACCTGATGCATCGTGTAGAACATAGTGGGAAGCCTTCTCTGCTCCTTGCCTTGGACGCAGAGAAGGCTTTCGATAGAGTGCACTGGGGTTACTTGAGGCTGGTCCTATGAAGATTTGGCTTTCTGGGACCCATATGAAACACTATTCTGGCACTATACTCATGTCTGTCGGCATATGTATACTCAGAAGGAATGTTCTCAAAACGATTTCACATAACGAACGGTACAAGACAGGGGTGTCCCCTGTCCCCTTTAATATTTGCATTGATAATGGAACCGTTAGCGGAGAGAATGCGATCAGATTCTATTGTTACAGGCATTCAGGCACACTCCATTTCACATACAGTGGTGTGAAAAAGTGTTTGCCCCCTTCCTCATTTCCTGTTCCTTTGCATGTTTGTCACACTTAAGTGTTTCGGAACATCAAACCAATTTAAACAATAGTCAAGGACAACACAAGTAAACACAAAATGCAATTTGTAAATGAAGGTGTTTATTATTAAAGGTGAAAAAAAATCCAAACCATCATGGCCCTGTGTGAAAAGTGATTGCCCCCTTTGTTAAAACATACTATAACTGTGGTTGTCCACACCTGAGTTCAATTTCTCTAGCCACACCCAGGCCTGATTATTGCCACACCTGTTCACAATCAAGGCATCACTTAAATAGGAGCTGCTTGACACAGTAAGGTCCACCACAACCTTAAAAGCTACACATCATGCCGAGACCCAAAGAAATTCAGGAACAATTGAGAAAGAAAGTAATTGAGATCTATCAGTCTGGAAAGGGTTATAAAGCCATTTCCAAAGCTTTGGGAACCACAGTGAGAGCCATTATCCACAAATGGCGAAGACATGGAACAGTGGTGAACCTTCCCAGGAGTGGCCGGCCGCCCAAAATTACCCCAAGAGCGCAGCGACGACTCATCCAAGAGGTCACAAAAGACCCCACAACAACGTCCAAGGAACTACAGGCCTCACTTGCCTCAGTTAAGGTCAGCGTTCATGCCTCCACCATCAGGAAAAGACTGGGCAAAAATGGCCTGCATGGCAGAGTTCCCAGGAGAAAACCACTGCTGAGCAAAAAGAACATCAAAGCTCGTCTCAATTTCTCCACAACACATCTTGATGAACCCCAAGACTTTTGGGACAACATTCTGTGGACCGATGAGACAAAAGTGGAACTCTTTGGAAGGTGTGTGTCCAAGTATATCTGGCGTAGAAGGAACACTGCATTTCATAAAAAGAACATTATACCAACAGTAAAATATGGTGGTGGTAGTGTGATGGTCTGGGGCTGTTTTGCTGCTTCAGGACCTGGAAGACTTGCTGTGATAAAAGGAACTATGAATTCTGCTGTCTACCAAGAGATCCTGAAGGAGAATGTCTGACCATCTGTTCGTGTACTCAAGCTGAAACGAACTTGGGTTCTGCAGCAGGACAATGATCCTAAACACAACAGCAAGTCCACCACCGAATGGCTGAAGAAAAACAAAATGAAGACTTTGGAGTGGCCTAGCCAAAGTCCTGACTTGAATCCTATTGAGATGTTGTGGTATGACCTTAAAAAGGCCGTTCATGCTCGAAAACCCTCTAATGTAACTGAATTAGGACAATTCTGCAAAGATGAGTGGGCCAAAATTCCTCCAGGACGCTGTAAAAGCCTCATTGCACGTTATCGCAAACGCTTGGTTGCAGTTGTTGCTGCTAAGGGTGGCCCAACCAGTTATTAGGTTTAGGGGGCAATCACTTTTTCACACAGGGCCATGATGGTTTGGATTTTTTTTCACCTTTAATAATAAACACCTTCATTTACAAATTGCATTTTGTGTTTACTTGTGTTGTCCTTGACTATTGTTTAAATTGGTTTGATGTTCCGAAACACTTAAGTGTGACAAACATGCAAAGGAACAGGAAATGAGGAAGGGGGCAAACACTTTTTCACACCACTGTACTATCTCCCTATTTGCAGACAATGTAATCTTAGCTTTATCTAATCCATTAACATCACTACTTGCTGTCCACGACATCTTGCAACAGTTTAGCGCTATCTCTTATTACCAACTCAACGCCACCAAATCCCATATTCTGGGGTTTGGTATCCAGCCTGAAGTTGAAAATTCCTTAAAACAAGCGTTCCCGTACCCATGGACAAAAGGTTTCATTACATATTAAGGAGTCCAGTTAACCTCCCCTGTATCAGATTTATACCAAGTTAACTACCTTCCCCTTCTTGGCAAATTCCAACAAGAACTTAATAGGCTTCAAAAATTTTACCTCTCAAGCTCTGGGCGTCTAGCAGTATATAAGATGCTAATACTACCGAAATTGCTCTATTTTTGTAGGGCCTTACCGATAGCGCTACCGAAAAAAAAATTCAACTCAATGCAAAAACAGTTACTGTCCTTCTTGTGGGCTGGAGCTAGAGCTAGAGGCTCTCCGTCTGAGCGAACTAAACTAAAGTCGGCGGGAGGCATGGGTGTTCCTGTCTTACGGGACTACCATGCTGCGGTGGTCCTGGACCAGCTCAGGAACTGGTTTGTAGAGGCAGGGGACAAGCCATGGTGCCAACTAGAAATTAAACACTTAGGTGGAAGATCCCCACTATCCTTCCTCATGGCTAGTAGCATACCTAAAAAGCTGCACACATGTGAACAGTGAAAATAACCAAACTGAACTGACCCATAAATCAATTAAATATATTTAGGATTATTTGCTCCTGCTTATTTGACTTACGTTGAAATAGTACTGGGGGTACTGGGATAGATGGTGGACGAACTGTTGTGTATGGTCACCTAATTGTATTCATGTAGTCTATATAAATGCCAAAAACAATAGAAGGCTCCCAGTTGTATCCCGGAATGAGTATTTTTTATGCAGAAAAGTTTATGTCCCCATAGGCTGAACTAGAGAGATCTTTTAATTTCCCAATCCAGTTCAAACAGTGTGAATGGCGGTATCTGCAGTTATTGTATACTAACATCCAGCACCTGTTGGGACGCTGTTCAGTTGAGAATTTTTCTTGAGTTTCTGTGACAGAAGTTAATTGAAAAATTGACTTTTGTTGAGCCAGGAGGTGCTGATTTCTGTTCTATTCATGTATGAAAAGTACAAATCTGACACTCCAAATGGTATATGTCTGTTAAATAAGCAGGCGCTGAGTAAGGGTAATAAATGTCTAATAGTCCAAGCAAACGAATAAAAAAAGCTACAAGGAGGCAGCCATCCTCAGAGTGTGTCCAGGAACTCTGTAAGACATGCAGAAAGCAAGAGAGAGGGAGGCCTCAACTAAGTGTAGTATTTTTATATCAGCATTTATTGCACAAAAAAATGTACAGGATTTTTTTCCTTCTCCTCCTTTCTCTCTCTTTCCTTAGGGGCTTCTGCCCATTCTCTCACCCTTTTCTAATATGTGCCAGTCATTTTTCGCAGACCTACGGCCTGTGCCACAGGGTCCTACCTTGAGCTCTTGCTCTATATACTTGACCTGTTTTGGGTTCATTCATTGATGTTCTATGTAATTTTACATCTATCACCTGACCCCTCTGCGTGGGAAACTGTTGATATGCACCTGTGCAAAAATTATTGTACCAGAAAAATAAAAAAAACTTACAGGAAGCAGAAGAAATTTATGTATACTCATCATTATACTGATCAGTCCTAGCAATCCCCACCATCCTGCAGGCTCCACAAATGGTCCAAAAAGTTGGAAAAGATATAAGCCGGATTGGGCACCTCTCCATCCAGGGATGGTAGAGGACTCCACGCTAACCAGGTGGTAGAGGACTCCACGCTAAATACGGTAGTGATGTTACCGGAACAGGACGGATCCAGATTTGGATGCCCCCACTTCCAGCAATATCTCCTGAGAGCAAATCTGGATGTGCCCTGTTCTGGTGACATCACTTCCGCATCCGCGGACAACGCTGGTTTGTGTGGAGTCCTCTACCATCCTTGGGCAGAGAGGTACCCCACCCGGCTTACGTCTTTCACAGCTTTCTGGACTGTTTGTGGAGCCTGCAGGATGGCAGGGGTCGCGAGGACTGATCAGTATAGCGATGGGCATGTATTTTATCTGCTTCCTGTAAGTGTTTTTAACATTGCGTAATAAATACTATTATAATAATACTACACTTAGTTGCCGTCTTCTTCTATTCATGTATGGCCAGCTTTAGTCTAGTGTCTCTGTATGCATAAGAGTTACACTCCACTGCGAGAGAAAAATGCAACTACAAGGTATTGGGGGGAGAGCTGGTAGTTATGGAATAGACACACCATATGGCCAAAATTATATTATATATAAATTAGTTGAGGAGTTTCCAGCAAAGGATACTGTTAACATCAGAGGCATTATAAACAATCATGCACTTGCAACCTTGTGGAAACAGATATGAAAAGGCCTTTGTGTATAAGGCCCCATTCACACCCGAATGTAGCTTTTTCAGGCAGAAAATTGTGCGATTTTACCTCGACTTTGATGCGTTTTTTACGGCGTTTTACCACGATTTTGTGTCGCGTTTTGCCACGATTTTGTCCAGGGCAAAAGGTCACCAATGTAAAAAGAAGAAAAATGGCCAAATCTGCCCGATTTGAGCGACAAATAAGGGTCCAGGACTTGTTTGAGCTTCAGGCGTTCGGCTTCAGGCCACATGGAGTGGAGATTTGAACCATCTCCATTGAGAATAATAGATTTTTTTCCCTCCAGCGTTTTTGTAGCTTCAGACTTCAGACTTCAAGCTACAAAACACTCAGGTGTGAATGGGGCCTAAGAGCATCACTGTGCTCTTATACACAAAGCCACCTCCAAAAAGAATGGTTTGATGGTTTGGATGTGGTGCACAGTGCTCTGATCTAACAATTGCTCTTTTGTCTGAATGGGAAAAAATTCCCATGAACACACTCCAAAATCAGTTGGTAAGGCTTCTCTTAGGGGTAAAGTCAGTTATAACCACAAGGATAATTTGGGGAAACTCCATGCTAATTCCTATAGGTTTTGAGTAGAATTTCCAGCATCAACTCATATAGGTGTGACGGTCAGATGTCCACAATTTTTTTTGCCCATATAGTGTATCCCCCCCCCCCCCCCCCCCCCGCATTGGAATGGATAAAATATAAAGAAAAAATGATTAGGTGACTAACCTTATGATTACCCACCTGTGAAGGCAGAATGTCATTTTTGGATGGACTGACCAGTTTAAGAAGTAAAGATGATTTCTAAGTGGAGGAATAGCTATGAAAATGGTATAAGTATTTTTTGCACATTTCTTAGGATGGATAATAAAACCAAAACAGAGACATATTCTGACTATGATTGAGTGTCAGGAGGCCAGTACTCAGATAGAAAAGACCCACGATTAGAAGAACAAAAATACAAGAATATACAGATTTTATAATTTCCTCCAGTGAAATAAATATTTGCTGTTGGTTTATCTTCATGTTGCCCCCAATACCTATCATTATTATGGTGTCTTGTGTCTTGTCGAAAAGTAATTTAAAATTGCTTTGCAACACTAATGTCTTAAACTAGAAGCATTCACATGTCATAGGCCTGTATTATTTTACATTTTTATATCTCGGAATTACATTTTTCTGAATTAGGATATTTTTGAATGATGCTACTTCAAAGGAGCAATGATTTGTTTTAAGGACAGAAGAAGCACAGTAACATTGGTTAGGGCAAAAGGTCACCAATGTAAAAAGAAGAAAAATGGCCAAATCTGCCCGATTTGAGCGACAAATAAGGGTCCAGGACTTGTTTGAGCTTCAGGCGTTCGGCTTCAGGCCACATGGAGTGGAGATTTGAACCATCTCCATTGAGAATAATAGATTTTTTTCCCTGCAGCGTTTTTGTAGCTTCAGACTTTAGACTTCAAGCTACAAAACACTCAGGTGTGAATGGGGCCTAAGAGCATCACTGTGCTCTTATACACAAAGCCACCTCCAAAAAGAATGGTTTGATGGTTTGGATGTGGTGCACAGTGCTCTGATCTAACAATTGCTCTTTTGTCTGAATGGGAAAAAATTCCCATGAACACACTCCAAAATCAGTTGGTAAGGCTTCTCCTAGGGGTAAAGTCAGTTATAACCACAAGGATAATTTGGGGAAACTCCATGCTAATTCCTATAGGTTTTAAGTAGAATTTCCAGCATCAACTCATATAGGTGTGACGGTCAGATGTCCACAATTTTTTTTGCCCATATAGTGTATCCCCCCCCCCCCCCCCGCATTGGAATGGATAAAATATTAAGAAAAAATGATTAGGTGACTAACCTCATGATTACCCACCTGTGAAGGCAGAATGTCATTTTTGGATGGACTGACCCCTTTAAGAAGTAAACATGATTTCTAAGTGGAGGAATAGCTATGAAAATGGTATAAGTATTTTTTGCACATTTCTTAGGATGGATAATAAAACCAAAACAGAGACATATTCTGACTATGATTGAGTGTCAGGAGGCCAGTACTCAGATAGAAAAGACCCACGATTAGAAGAACAAAAATACAAGAATATACAGATTTTATAATTTCCTCCAGTGAAATAAATATTTGCTGTTGGTTTATCTTCATGTTGCCCTCAATACCTATCATTATTATGGTGTCTTGTGTCTTGTCGAAAAGTAATTTAAAATTGCTTTGCAACACTAATGTCTTAAACTAGAAGCATTCACATGTCATAGGCCTGTATTATTTTATATTTTTATATCTCGGAATTACATTTTTCTGAATTAGGATATTTTTGAATGATGCTACTTCAAAGGAGCAATGATTTGTTTTAAGGACAGAAGAAGCACAGTAACATTGGTTGGGCTATTCCAACAAAATGCCAAACTAAGTTGGCATACAAATTAACAGCTGTACAATTTACAAATGCTTGACTATGCCCCAAGAAAACAGCTCTAGTCCCAGCTTTAGGCCCAGGCTTCAAATGTTTTAGTAGCACAGTCAAGCAGAGTTGTAGGTAACTACAAGACAGAGGTAATGCCTGGGGACAGATATGAGTAAAAGAGGAAGATGGCAGAAGGTTATAGTAAACATAGTCATAGTAATTTAAAAAGTATACATTGCTAAGTAATAATGAGGATCAGTTGATCATGAGCAGAGATTAAAGTTCAATTAAACTCATAACTGGAGTAGCAGATCAGGATATATACATCGGACTTCCAAAAATACTTGACAAGGTATAAAGCTGGACATAGACCAAGGAGGGCATTTGGATGTGTAGGTATACTTTACGTACTCTATTATGTGTAACATCCAGAGCTTCCCTCAAGGTTCATGTTGATGGTTGTTCTTGTTAGTACAAAGAGGATGCGTTTCATACTTTTAAGTTACCCACATGTATTTTCAAATGTATGCAACCAATACAAAACTTTTGTTTTAAACATAAGTAATTGAAACTGATTAGCCTGAAAGTGTGCTGGGGACTCCCCTTTCTCCTGTTTTATATACTGTTCTGCCTATGTGCACCTTTCCTTTCTGCTAGTTTCAAACAGATCAGAGAGGCTGTCATAGTTGCTGTTTTGGATTTGCTGCAGACACACACTGGAAGTCTTCAGCTGCCTTGCAAATGCATTTTCTGGGCTTCTGGTGTGTTGCTAGAACTTTAAGGAAGAAAGGGCTGCCTACACGTTACCCTGCTTTTTGTTTGTGTGGTTCAATATTGAGTTGGCCCACCCCTTGCAGCTAGAACAGCTTCAACTCTTCTGGGAAGGCTGTCCACAAGGTTTAGGAGTGTGTCTATGGGATTGTTTCACCATTTTTCCAGAAGCGCATTTGTGAGGTGAGGCACTGATGTGGACAAGAAGGCCTGGCTTGCAATCTCCACTCTAATGCCCTGTACACACAACCTGTTTTTCTTTCCACTGAAACTGTCTTGCGTACATACAATGACGCCAAAGTCCAATCTCCAAGAACGCGGTGACGTACAGCACGTACGACAGGACTAGAAAAAGGAAGTTCAATAGCCAGTAGCCAATAGCTTCTGTCTTGTACTTGCTTCAGAGCATGCGTAGTTTTTGGTCCGTCGGAACAGCATACAGACAAACTGTTTTCCCAACAGGAATTGGTTCCGTTGGAAATATTTAGAACATGTTCCATTTCTAAGTCCGTCAGAATTTTCCACTTAAAGAGTCAGATGGGGCATACACACAATCGGAATATACGTTGAAAAGCTCCTTTCGGACATTCCGCTCGTGTGTACGTGGCATAATTCATCCCAGAGGTGTTCTATCGGGTTGAGGTCAAGACTCGAGTTGAGCCCACCCTTTACAGCTATAACAACTTCAACTCTTCTGGGAAGGCTGACCACAAGGTTTAGGAGTGTGTATATGGGAATGTTTGACCATTCTTCCAGAAGCGCATTTTTATTTATTTTTTATCAGAAAAATGTTTATTGAGCATAAAAAAAAGGAATACATAATCAAGTGCAGGGTGCAACATGCGCAAGGATAGCACAACTGACAATGCTTTAGTATAGATAATACATGTACATTGCTTTAGTGTTCATGGTTTAGCTAGGAGCCCAGGTAGAGGAGGCAACAGGGTGGCCGGTGAGTGTACCCTGTGTAGGTCAGCCTTGGGGGTATAAGGAGGGCCTTAATTGCTGCGACTGGTGGTCATTGGGTCACAGTGAAACATAAGAGTTAATGCCAATTTAGCTCACGTGAAAGGGTGACGGTGCGGTCCGAGGTCAGTCCTGTTCTGTGCAGGTGGTTGAATCTCACCTATCCCAAATTTTGTTGAACTTAGTCGGGCAGCCTCTGTGCTTATAGAGCACCCTTTTGTAGGGAAGGGTAGGGTAGGGAAGGGTAGCATTGATCGCCCCCCTCCATTGCTGGATGGTGGGGGGTGTTGTTCTGATCCAGGTGCGGGCAATCTACATCCTGGCGAGGAACAGCAATTCCTGTAGAAAGATAGTTAGGTTCCTCTCTTCTTCTGGGAGAGGGAGGATGTCAAGTAGGCATTGGCGAGGGCACAGAGACAGAGGGGAGCCCATTTGGTTGTGGAGAAATTTGACAACCTGGGACCAGTATTCCTGGAGTTTTGGGCATGACCATAGCAGGTGATAAAACGTGCCCTGTGGATCACTGCACTTGGGGCACGACGGGCTATAGTTAGGTTTGAACCTGGATAGGCGGATGGGGGTGAGGTAGGATCTGTGGAGCATGTATAGGGGAGTGAGCCTGACAGTTTAGGGGAGACTATCTTGGAGGTGGCCAACGGATCTTCCCAGTCCCCGTCCTCCACTGTCCCAAGATCCGCCTCCCACCTGGACTTGAGCCGGTACACCTGCAAGGTGGCTGCTGGCGTTATCAGGTGGTTGTAGAAGAAGGAGATCATCCTCTTGGGATCTTGGCCGCGGATCACACTCACAAGTGACAATGACTCAAGTCTGGGGATGGATTCTCCCAAGAAGCGCATTTGTAAGGTCAGGCACTGATGTTGGACGAGAAGGCCTGGTTCGCATTCTCCACTCTAATTCATCCCAAAGGTGTTTGGTCAGGCTGAGGTCGGGACCCTGTGCAGGCCAGTCAAGTTCCTCCACCCCAAACTCGCTCATCCACACTATATTGCCAAAAGTATTGAGCCATCCATCCAAATCATTTGGTGGAGGGGGAATTATGGTGTGGGGTTGTTTTTCAGGGGTTTGGCATGGTCCCTTAGTTCCAGTGAAGGGAACTCTTAAGGCGTCAGCATACCAAGACATTTTGGACAATTTCATGCTCCCAACTGACTTAGATATTTTATAGATAGGTAACTCCTATCCTCATATTGATTAGTGGTTCCAAATTAATAATAACTACTGCACTAGGGAACAGACACAAAATATACGCTCAGCATCTTTCCAAATAACCGTTCTCCTTTATTATGACGCAATTGAAGGTTTTTATACACATGATTACGTAGGTATCACATGAATATTACAATTGTACGTTTATGGTAACAAAGGGCGTTACATAGGCAGGCTAATTTTAATCAGGTTTCGAAAGAATGCAAAACATGTACTGAAAACATTATTAGTGCCGTGTGCACAGTGAGGGCAGTGTGCACTACATATAAAATAGAATATATTTATATACAGAACCTACAAATTTCCATTACAAAACTTTGTGGGAACAGTTTGGGGATGACCCCTTCCGGTTTCAACATGACTGCACACCAGTGCAGAAAGCAAGGTCCATAAAAACATGAATGAGCAAGCTTGGGGTGGAGGAACTTGACTTACCTGCACAGAGTCCTGTCCTCAACTTGATAGAACACCTTTAGGATGAATTAGAGAGGAGATTGCGAGCCAGGCCTTCTTGTCCAATATCAGTGCCTGACCTTACAATTCTGGAAGAATGGTCAAACATTCCCATATACACACTTCTAAACCTTGTGGACAGCCTTCCCAGAAGAGTTGAAGCTGTTATAGATGTAAAGGGTGGGCCAACACAATATTGAACCTACTGACTAAGACTAGAATGCCATTAAAGTTCATGTGCGTGTACAGGCAGGTGTCACAATATTTTTGGCAATATAGTGTATTTGCAAATGTATGTGTAGCCCTGGCTAGCAGCCCTTTTAGGCCACCCTGCCCAAGACATTATCCCCCACTGTGCTGCAAAATTCCCTTCTTTTCTTGGCCCTTGACCCACCCTAGCAGGTGGGAGAAGGACTCTGATTGGCCAGCGAAACTGCCGCCCATCAAACAAAAGGGATTTTTTTGGGGGTAAGGAAATTAATATGTAAGAGGAAGGGAGTAGAGGTAAAGGGAATAGGGTAAGTGTGATATTATGGGCTTCTATGAAGAGAGTCCTGAAGGAATTAGATTTTTAATAGATCCTGTATATTAGTGATGTACAAACTGCCTATGGATTTCCGTGCTGTAAGTGTAGCCGGCTATCCGGCCCCAGGATCTCTGAACTCCCGGCCTTAAGCCTCATACCTCAGACTTCTAACTTCTCCGAACCACCCCCCAGAGCAGCATGTGACTCCCCTTTTTATGAGAGACCTCCCCTTGACCATAGAAATTAACCAATGGTCAATTCTCTCACATGGGTTTCCTGCCACTCAGGTCTCAGCCCATCCTCTCTTTCCAGCACAATCCACTGTCAAGCAGAGGAGGTATCCCTGAGCCCAAGTGTAGACGGCCACACCCCCTTCTATTCTGACACTTCCAACCCTGAATAAACAACCAGGCCTAGTAAAAGGACACAGCCCTGGCTAAATTTGCCTGTCTATATCCTACACCAGTGTTTCTCAACTCCAGCCCTCAAGGCGCACCAACAGGTCATATTTTCAGGCTCTCCATTATTTTGCAAAGGGGATTTGATCAGTTTCACCGCCTTAGTCATTGCCAAAGCTGTTTCATCTGAGGGAAATCCTGAATACATGACCTGTTGGGGCGCCTTGAGGACTGGAGTTGAAAAACACTGACCTACACTGTCAGAAAAAGACTATTAAGCACCTACCAAAGGTAGAGGGTGCTACATAAGGAAGAAACATTTTAATATATTCGCAGTTTTAGAAATCATGACAGCAGACTGATATGGAAAGATGATTTTTAAAAACATTAAATTACAAAATAGCTCCTGTTATATTATATATATTATACAGTAGGTTAAATTACAATATATTTTCAGTGAAAGTAGAGTTTTCTTTTAATATTCATAGAATGTTGCAGCTTGAAAACTTGAAAATCTGGTTAACCCAACTTTCTAAAATTAAGGGAGATCCTCCATCAAATCTAAAAAGGTTTCACTATTTAAATGTATTAAAATTAAATTGAAATTTATAGGTAATCACCCTGGAATGCTTTTTGTTTTCTTTAAAATATATCAAAGAATAAAAAACATATATTTTATTCTATTCTCTAGGGTTTTTGCTCTCAGAAATAAATAATGTTCGAGGTTTTAAATAATCTTCAGGCCTAGAATCTGCATTTCAACAGAAGTACAAAAAAAAAAAGGGCTACACAATAAAAAAAAGGAGCAAATAAGAGAAGTTCATTGTTAGGTCGCGTACACACGGGCGGATTGTCTGTCCAACTTAGTCCGCTGAACCGTGTTTCAGCGGACAATCCGCTCGTGTGTGGGCTTCAGCGGACTTTTTCAGCGGACTGTCTGACGAACAAAGTCTTACGGAATTTCCAAAATTTTGTCCGTTCAAACTTGGTTTTGTCCATCCAAACTTGGTTTCAGCGGACAGTCCGCTCGTGTGTAGGCAAGTTGGACGGACTAAGTATGGCGCATGCTCAGAAAGGATTTACACGGCCGAAGGTTGCATTGCAGTGTAGAGGACGTCGTTTTTCTAGTCCCGTCGTACGTGCTGTACACATCATCGCGCACGCTTTCAGCGGACTGTCTGCTCATCGTGTGTGGTCAAGTCCGTTCATGCAAATTTTGAACGGACTGTCTGTCGGATTGTCTGACGAACTTAGTTGGCCAGACAATCCGCCCGTGTGTACGCGGCCTTAGGGTTTTAATAATAATCTCATCGCTAGTGAAACAGCATCTCCTTTGTGTTTCTTCTGACTACACATATGTCATTGTTTGTTCATATGAATCATGTTTACAATGAAGGATCCCCATTCTGACATGCACCCACCATATTACAAGCAAGCATAAGATTTCAGGTCCTGAGAATTAATATTTCTTCCTACATTACGTATTTTCTTGAACTTCCGGACGCTGATTCCTCTAAATAAAAAAAAAGAGACATTCTCATAATTTTAACAATGCTATAAATATTTTGAAATACCTATAGCATTACTTGTTGTTTTAGGCAGACAGTTTGGGTGAGTGTTCGGTTCCTCTGTGGTGTTACTAGAGGTCATTTGGAATATTACTAACTTCACTGCTGCATGGATGATGTTCTTCAAGATGTTCTCATTCACAGCAATTAAAAAAAAAAACGATTGTAAGCACCAATAATCCCATTTTTTTCCTTTGAGTTAATGGCTTCCAGATGTGTGTACTTTGGATAGACTGCAGGCCAGTATTTTTTTCCACAGTATGAATCGGCCTACATTCACATCCCAGATGTGTTATGATGACTTCTTCCTCTGCACATCTGGTCTTTGACATACTTCTGTCATTGCTACGTGGCAGACTGGGAAATAGACTGACCACCAGCCAAATTTGAATCATCAGATGCGAACAAGGTACAAAAACATAGTTACAAAAAAAAAGCTACGTACTGGGTTATTATAAAATAGAAATGACAAGGATTGCCTTAAACTGGGGGTTAGAGAAGAAATAAAAAATGGATGGAATTATAGAGTTCTGAAAGAGGAAATGGAAATCCTCTGTGAAATTTCTGTGCGTGTGGATTCAGGTGTTTGGCTCTGAATTTCATTTTTGCAGGATTTTCTTGGTTTAATCTCGGAATACTTTATACAGGCCACACAAGATGAAATATGTTTTTTTTGTTTTTTTTCAAATGGCAAAAATAAAGATTTGGACTGACCTAGCCAAATTGAAATCAGATCCTTTGTTTCATTTCCTAGATTACCAGAACAAAAGTGCTTCTGAAATGTAATTGGCTACTATGGACAACACAGACACTTTCTTTTTTGGAAAACCTTTCAAGTCCAGGCATAAAAACAATTATTTAAGTAGGTTTCTCTATAGCTAGAAAGGATAAAAATCGACGTCGTGTGCACCAAATTCAATCCCTGATATTTCCTTGTAAAAGTATCCAGCAGTTCCACTCACTACAGGCTGACTGCAGATCATGAGAAAGGTTCAGATAAAAGATTAGTCAGCCTGCACAAGAGGATAGGGATGGATACAAGACCAGCCAACCCACAGAAGAATAGAGAGCAGCAGTGATCAGTCTTCATTGGGCTTCATGTACACATAGCCTACTTTGACCGCTGGCCACAGGAAAACACAAAACACAGCAAAATCACGCTGCAGTTTTACCACAATTTTACTGCGATTTGCGGCCGGAGGTCATAATGTTCCTATCCTGAACGTGATTCTTCTGTGTTCAGGAGAGGGGGGTTGAACCTCCTCTAACCGCAGCATCTTCTAAATGATCCTCAAAGCCTATGTGTACATGGCCTATGTGTTTAGGAGCTGTGGCAAAAAAAACGCCAAAAGTTCCTGAACTCAAGTTTAGAAGCTGTGGTGTACATGAAGCCCCACAGGAAACTCCTACACAGAGGCAATGTGTAGGGGTTGTTTCATGAAAAATTACTGTACAGAAGTGAAAGAAATACACTAAGTACATCAGCTCTCCACTGAAACTGCCCCACTGAAACTCACTAATGACCTACTAACTGCTAAAATCAATGGCCACTAGTCCATACTAATACTATTCAACCTCTTTCCAGCCTTTGATCCTGTTGATCTTACCCTCCTCCTCAAAAAACTCCACTTTCTTTGCCTTCAAGTCTCCACTCTCTCCTGACTCTCCTCCTACCTATCACAGGGCTCCTTCAGTGTGACCTATAACTCTGTTTCCTCCTCTCTATGTAGGGGTACCTCCAGGTTCTGTCCTCGGACCCCCTCTCTGCTCCATTTACACCTCATCCCTTGGTCTGTTAATAACCTTCCATGGTTTCCAGTACCACCTCTATGCTGACAATACACAACTCTATCCCTATATTTCTCTCTCCTCATCTCACTCCTTCAGTCTTCTCTCGCATTACTAATTTACTAACTGACATGTCAGGATGGATGTCAAACCACTTCCTCAAGCTCAATTTTTCTAAAACTGAGCTCATGATTTTTCCTCCAGCCCATTCAAGATCAATAATACAACCATCAGTCCCTCCCCTCACGTCAGAGTACTAGGTGTAATCCTAAACTCTGACCTGTCCTTTTAGCCCCAAATCCCTTTCTAACCATTGACTATTGTACCTCCCTCCTCATTGGCCTACCTCTACGCAAGCTATCCCCTTCTCAGTCTATCATGAATGTCACTGCCAGACTCATCCACCCTACCAGCCGTTCAGTGTCAGCCACTCTTCTCTGCCAATCCTTCCACTGGCTTCCCATTGCCCAACAAATAAAATTCAAAACACTAACAATAACATACAAAGCCATTTACAATTCTGCCCAAAGTACATCCCCAATCTTATCTCCAAATACCACCCAAACAGTCCTCTCTATTCCTCCCAAGACCTTCTCTTCTCTAGCTCCCTTGCTTCCTCCTCCCATGCTCGTCTCCGGGACTTCCCCATAGCCTCTCCCATCCTCTGGAACTCACTACCCCAATCTGTGGTTATCTCCTGCTCTGTCCACTTTTAGGCAATCCCTGAAAACTCATAGCTTCAGGGAGGCCTATCTTGCCTCCAGCTAACGACCGAATCTTCTACTCATCACTTCATCCCACAGAGCCTACCTTTTGTTTCACCAGCCCCTTCCTCTTAAATTGTAAGCTCGCAAGAGCAGGGCCCCTTTAACCCTCTTGTTTATGAATTGTACTGTTGGTGTATTGTCTCCATTTATATTGTAAAGCACTGCACAAACTGTTGGTGCTATATATCCTGTATAAGAATAATAATAATAATAATCATGTATGGCCTGCCTTAGGCTATTAGCTTTGCCAGCTTGACAACTTTGACAGCTTGAAAGAGTAGAGTGGGAGTTTTTCAAGCTATAGCTATTGTAAATCTAGTAGCAATGAAGATATGAAGGATTAATGCCCACTCCATGTGAAAAAATATCAGTCCCCCGGGGGAGTGGCTTAGCAATGGCCGAGTGAGGACGCGTGTAGTAAGTGCTCCGGTCCTCCTTACCTCTCCCTTACCTTGCAGACAGCATTACAGACAGCACTACAGCGCTCTCTAGGAGGGATGTGCCCCGTCAAAAGACACGGACCTAGATCCAGACCTCCCACTGGCGGATCTCGTACGAGAGCACCGCAGCGATCCATGCAGCAGTATCTACGGGACTCCCAGGATCTGCTAGATCAACAGACCGAAATGCCCGGCAGTACCGCTGAGTTACCACGTGCACCTCGCACCAGCGAGACACCTCCCCTCGCTGAGTCGGTCTCCCCTATAGACGGAGAATTACATCCGGCACCACCGAACCACTTGCTTCCTGCAATGACTGCAATGACTGCAGTGCCTGCTCCGTCTCACCTACTGACACCGCCTCCGCCTCCGCCACCGCCACTGCCGTTACCATCACCCGCTCTGCCTGATGAGCTACGGAGGATCCTACAGGCATTGCCAACTAGGGCGGACTTTGAGGCTTTACCCTCTAAGGCAGATATGGAATCCCTTATCTTACGGGTGGAAGAAGCACATATACGTGATATGCAGGAGGTAAGAGGGGATATCCTGGCTTTGTCTAATAGAGTTGAGTCTGGAGAAGCAGCGATACAATCTCTCACACAGCGGGTGGGTGAGCTGGAGCAGGTGCGGGTCGAGCAACAGGCTGCGACCATAGGTCTCCAACTCCATTTGGAGGTTGTGGAAGACCACGGCCGCCGTAATAATTTACGATTACGGGGGTTGCCAGAGACTATGGGAGCAGAGGACCTAGCTGGGATGGTGGGGGAGATATTTCATAAGATTCTTGCTGTAACCCCCGCCATGACGGTTGAACTGGACAGAGTTCACCGTACTCGGGGACCCAAATCAACAGACCCTGGGAGACCAAGAGATGTGCTCTGCAGACTTCTCAGGTACTCCCAAAAGGAATTGATCATCAGGAAGGCATGGGAGCACGGAGAAGTGAGTTTTAATGGGACTATGGTTAAAGTATTACCAGATCTCTCCAGAGCTACGTTGCAGAGGAGGGCATTGCTGCGACCGGCGTTAGAAGTGGCGAAAAGACAGGGGTGCACTTATCGCTGGGGTTATCCCCTGGCGGTTACATTTCGGAGAGAAAATGGCTCCTTCACTCTTCGCTCTACTGCGGACTTGCCAGCTTTTTTTGCCTTTGTGGGAGCAGACCCGGTACCTGTCCCTGATTGGCTAGAGTTGATTCCACATCGTTCATCTAGTTAAAGACTCCTTCATCCCTAGTTTCAGCCTTTTATCTCCTCATCTGCTTCAGTGATAAGATTAGAGCAAGGCAAGGAAGTGACGGTGGTGACAGTAGGAGACGGGGTCACGGGGTCTTGTGAGCTGTAATCGCCATCCGCCAGGACTATATTGGACTATACTGGAGGCTGAACCAGACTGTTTGGTGTGGAGATATCCCTGAACTGCTATATCCATAATCCTATTTCCATCTCCTCCATCCATCCATCCATCCATCCCTTCCCCCCCCCTCCCCCCATTATTACGATGATGTGATTATTTTTGGAGGCTTTGCCCTCCCCTGGGAACTCCCCTATATGTTCACCAAGGGTTTTTTTTTTTTTTTTGACCATATGGGGATATATGGGGGTTCCCTAAGGTAATAATAAATTTTGGGTAAATGGACTATATAAGGGGGATTTGTTTAGATTGCCTGGGGCTCCCCCCTCTTTATCAACGGAATGTCCCCTAAACCTAGGGGAAAGAGGACTTTGTGGTTTACCAGACTTAGAAAGGGATTAGACTATCATTGTATGTGTAAAGGGCAGAGTTTTGGTAAAAGGGAAAGGGGGAAGGAAAGGGGGAAAAGAGAAAAGGGAAGGAAAGGAAAGGGAAAGGAGAAGGAAAGAAGGGGAAGGAGAAAAGGGGGAAAAAGGGGTGGGAAGGGAGAGAGGGAGGGAAAAAGGAAATTTTTTTTTTTTCTTTTTTCTCTCTCTTGGGGAATGGAGGGGGAAGTTGGGGTGGTGGTTGGTTCTATTTTGTAAAAATGGGGAAAGGAAAGGAAACGTCTGGGGAAATGCCTACTTGATTTCAAATTTTTCGTTGAGGTATGGGAGTACTTTTGAGGTAAGGGGGTCAGTCTAGTTTTTTGAGTGGCAATAGGCCCAGTGTCTATAAACAATGTTGCAAAGTAATTCGTTGTTTGTTATTGGTAAAGTGTCTGCACTAATCTTTATCTTTATTTTCTTTTTATTTATTTTTTCGGGGCTGTATATTTGGGTTGCTGTAGCTGTTGATATAATTAGTTTATTATTGTTAAGGTTTGGGGAGGGGGAGGACTGGCTGCCTGTTTCTCGGTCACTGTTTTCTCCAACCCCCACATAGGACTGCGCCCGATTACCAGCTCTTCGCTGGTGGGCGTAATAGCACTATTGTGCTGTAAATTTAGTAATGTGCTGTTCTCCTTCTGAGAACTAGCTCTTGGGGTTTTTTTTTTTTTTTTTTTTTCTCTTTCTCTGTTTTGGTTTTTTTTTTCCCTACTGGATTACAGTCCCTGACTTGGGACTTTTACCTGAGATCCATGGAGACAGTTAAGATTCTCTCCCAGAATGCGAAGGGTTTAAATGTCCCGGAAAAGAGGCGCATGCTGCTGCAGGACTTACGCCGGCTTAAAATAGACCTGGCTTTAATCCAAGAGACCCATTTTCGGAGTGGGAGCCTGCCCCTCTTGCGCAGTAATCTGTACCCAACTGTGTATCACTCTACTAATGCGACCTCTAAGTCCAGAGGTGTCTCTATTTTAATTGCCCGACATGTCCCCTGGAAATGTTTAGAAGTAAAAATGGATCAGGAAGGGAGATCTTTGTTTCTTAAAGGTTTAATTGGGGAAGTGGCTGTTACGTTTGCGAACATATATGCACCCAATTCTAGCCAAGACCATTTTATCTCTAAGACGTTGTCTACTTTACAGATGTTTGCCTCAGGCCAATTGATAGTTGGAGGAGACTTTAACATACCATTGATACCTACGGAGGATACATCCTCCGGAGCCTCCTCCATTACCCCAAGTGTCAGGCATCGTATTGTACGCTCCATACATAGAGCACAGCTGATTGATGCGTGGAGGTTACTCCACCCGTCAGAGAGAGACTATACATTCTACTCTTCGCCCCATAGACAGTATTCAAGAATTGATTACTTTTTTATCCCTCACGACTACCTGCATGCTTTGAGAGATGCTTCAATCGAACCAATTACGTGGTCAGATCATGCCCCCATTTTAATATCCTATTCCTTAATGGACGGTGGCACTGCTAAGACACGGAATTGGAAGCTGAATGAAAGTTTGTTGCAGGATAAGGAGGTGCTCGAGGACGTTGTCAGGGAATTAGATCAATATTTCGTATTTAATGATACCCCTGACAGTAACCCAGGAATAGTGTGGGAGGCACATAAGGCGGTTATTCGAGGGGTACTGATCAAGCATGGGGCCCGTATCAAGAAGATACGCATGGCACAGATGAAAGGTTTACTTTGTGACCTGCACAGAGCTGAGGCTAGGCATAAGCATATTCAGACTTTAGCAGGCGAAACAGAAATTAGGATCCTGCGGAATAAAATTACTGACTTAATGCAATTTCAAGCGAAAGCAGCCTTACAAAAATGCCAACGAACTACATACGAGTCTGGTAATAAGTGCGGTAGAATCCTAGCTCAAACGTTAAAAGAACAAGCACTTGCTAATTACGTGCCCCATATTAGGACCCCCCATAACCAGAAAGCCATTCTCCCACGGGAAATAGCGGGGGAATTTAAAGAATATTATGGCTCTTTATATAACCTACAAACCCCTGTGCCTCCTCACACTCACATCGAGGACTATTTATCTGCCTCCAATATGCCCAAGCTGTCCGAGGAGGATAGAAGGGCACTAGATGAACCTGTCACCCAGAAAGAGCTGCAGGAGGTGGTAAGAGGGATAAAGATAGGGAAGGCCCCGGGACCAGATGGGTTTACGGCCCTATATTATAAAATGCTATTACCGTCATTGGGGAATTTTATGCTTAAATTCCTCAACTCGTTGGGGACAACACAGTTACTCCCAAGGGAATCCCTGCTTGCTCATATTACAGTAATCCCTAAGGAGGGCAAGGATCCCTCACAATGTAGCAGTTATAGACCGATCTCACTACTTAATACAGATCTAAAGATATTTACGAAATTATTGGCATCAAGAATACAAGGCCTTCTCCCGTCACTGATCCACTTGGACCAGGTGGGCTTTGTGCCCACCAGGGAAGCACGAGACAATACGATCAGAGTGCTTAATCTTTTACATATAGTTAACGATACCAAGACCCCCTGTGTTTTTCTAGGGACGGACGCGGAGAAGGCCTTCGACAGGGTGAATTGGAGATTCATGACGTCTGTTTTGCGTTATGTGGGTTTCGGCGAGAGGCTATTGGATTGGATTGGCTCTATTTACTCTAACCCGATAGCCCGGGTTCGGGTTAATGGAGTTCTGTCCGAACCTTTTGAGATACATAACGGCACCCGCCAGGGATGCCCTTTGTCCCCTCTCCTTTTCGCCCTGTCGCTGGAGCCTTTTCTATGCAAGGTGCGAGCCAATTCTAACATTATGGGGATTTCAGTGGGAGATAAACAATATAAAACCGCTGCATATGCAGATGATATGTTATTTTCCTTGATTAACCCAACGATCTCTCTTACCAATCTGATGCAGGAATTCAGGGAGTATGGTGATATCTCTAATATGAAGATTAATTTCCATAAATCTGAGGCAATGGGTATAGGTCTTCCCCAGGGCCTTATAGTAAGACTTCATCAGGATTTTAATTTTAAATGGACCCGGACAGCCCTGAAATATCTGGGAACGTATATTCCGCCAACTATATCCCAAGTTTATGCTTTAAATTTTCCACCACTACTACTGACAATTCGGGCCCTGTTTGTTAAATGGAATAAAGGTCTGCACTCTTGGCTGGGTAGATGCAACATCGTGAAGATGTGCATCTTACCTAAGTTTCTTTACCTTTTGCAAGCATTGCCGGTCAAGATCCCTTCTCATTATTTTTTACAGACTAGGAGGTTGATATCTAATTATATTTGGGCTTATAAACGACCGAGACTTAACTATCAACAATTGACCCGTCCGAAACAACAGGGAGGCTTAGCGATACCGGATCTCCGTAATTACTACCAGGCCATTCATTTGACTAGATTGATTGACTGGAACAGACACTACGATAGCAAATTGTGGACCCAGCTGGAGCAGGCCCAAATAGGAGTAGCATTGAACAGGGCTCCTTGGTGCCATAGTAGATTACCAAACAAGGTGAAAAACCATCCTCTTATAGGAATAACTTCAAGTATTTGTGCGTCTCTCTTTACGAGTGCTGGGCTTGTTTCACGGACTTCCCCACTTTGCCCAATTTTAGGCACCCCGGAGTTCTCTCCCGGGGTCACGGAACCAGTATTCCGCTCCCTTAGGATTTCTGGGATTTATCAGGTATCCCACTTTTTGAAGGGGGACAAATGGGTGACTACCACTGATCTAATGGACCCGGCGGGTCCATTTAAATTAGATTTCTGGAAAGCAATCCAACTGAATCACTTCTTAAGGTCCCTGGCTCCCCCTGACAGCTATAACCAAAGTCTGACTTGTTATGAAGCTTATTGCTCGGAGAGAGGGGCTATGCCCCATGCCTTATCTGCCACATACCATATATTGACCGTTGCACCGGACGATAGTGGACCGAACTGCCTGAGGGCCTGGGAGAGGGATATGCGGTGCAGATTCTCGATACGCCAAAAACAAAATATCTTATTTTTTACACATAAATCCTCTATTTGTTCAAGAACACAGGAGACCAATTTTAAAATCGTAACCAGGTGGTACAATACCCTGGCGAAGCTGCATCGGGTCTATCCGACATCTTCAGACAGATGTTGGAGATGTCGGCGGGAAGAGGGTACGATCCTCCACGTCTTCTGGTCATGCCCACTTCTAGAGCGGTTCTGGAAGACAGTGGGGGATACGATCACTAAGTTTACCGATATTCCGGTTCCGGAGGGCCCTGCCTTTTATCTCCTTCATGCCACGAACATGTCCCGCAAGAAATATCAGACCTCGGTGCTTCGGCATCTTTTAGATGCCGCTAAAGCATGTATTCCACTGCGTTGGAAGAATACTCATCCACCAACTATTGGTATGTGGTTGAGAAGGGTAGAGGACATTAAGAGAATGGAAGACTTAATTTTGACGTACAGGGGACAGAACGAGCAATTTATTAAGACATGGTCAAAATGGAATATATTTATATCCTCGCGTGCGGGTAGGGCACTTCTGGATGGGGATGCCCTGAGTGATGCCCCGAATGGTGGAGGACACCCCTTGGGTATAGATTATTGACAGAATGTACAGATTATCATGGAGAATTAGGTGCCCGGTATAGGCTGTTTGATACAGGGGGACAGTCCTGCCTACATGCCTACATGGATCTCATGGACCTTGTCCCTTGAGTTACCCTTTTTTTTTTCCCAACCCCCCCCCCCCCCCTTTTTTTTTTTTTTTTTTTTTTTTCCCTATTCCCCTACTCTTCCCTGCGTTTAATTTTCCTGCTGTTTTTTGTTTTCCTTTTAACAGTCTTTTTTTTTTTTTTTTTTTTTTTTTTTTTTCTTTTGTCTAAGGCTTTGGGCCTGGGGGGTACGTCAGGGTGCCCTCCACGCCCAAGACTTTTTCTCTATATATAGGTTTGAAATCTGGATGGGTTCTATGGGGCTGATTAGTGTTTGTGGAATAATTGTGCCAAGGGCATTTGGCCTTTTTGGTATGGAACTGGAGACCCTACTATGAGAAGGCTCTACTTTTGGGAGCTATGGAAGGAGTTGTCTAGATGGGTTAGAGATGCTAGATGTTCTACAGTGGCATGATGTATGGCCATTTGCTATAATATCGATTTACTTTGTATGCCGATTGGTTCATTGTTTTATTTACTTGTTTTGTTCCTTATTTTCCTGTCCTATGAATAAAATATAAATTTGCAAAAAAAAAAATAATTATTAATTTTGTTTAATAAAAGCCTGGACAGCCATTTAACTCCAAAAAAAAAAAAAAAAAAAAAAAAAAAGAAAAAATATCAGTAATAGGTTTGTGTAATGTCACTACATAATGGTTCTTATAGTGGTTCATCTAAATTAATGTATGAATAGGATTGTGTAAGGACTCTAATATTCAAGTAATAAACACATGGCTCAAAATTAGACAGTATTTGTTTAGCACAGGTTTCAATTTTGAAGGTAAACCTAGGATGACAAAAACATTCTAAACAACATAACTGACACTGCTACCTCAGCTGTGTGAAGCAAGTAAAATAAGTAAAATAATTAAAATAATTATCTGAAGTCAAAGAAAGGCTAAGGCAAATTTTTCTTTTTGTTTTGCATAGAGTGGGAAAAGGTTGTGTCAGGGTAATTATATGTATGGTCATGCACAAAGATGTGCGCATGCTCATAATAAATCTCGAGTGACAACTAGACATTAGTCTGAGCACTTGGTGCTCACTTGCCTATTTAAAGTGGCTCCAGAGACCAGAGGATTGCTGAGTAGTTGTCATCTTCTACGGTTTGTAACCCGATTTCTTGATCATGCTTGTTACTGATACCCAATTGCTGATTCTGGTTTGTGACCTAACCCTGCCTTCTGCCTGCTGTCTTGGTACCTTCTCTGCTTGCCCAATATCAGGGTGTCAAGTGACCAGCACTCACAGGGGTGTGTGGAAACAATCTGGTGGCAGCACAGTCACTGGATTATTTCCATCTGACAGTTGACAGTCAGCTTGTCAGATTTACACACACTCAGTCAGATGCTATCTTTTAGGTCTCATTTACATTTGTGTTTGGGGGGGGGGGGGCAGTAAAAATGCAGAGCTGAGACACATTTTTACTGCCCCCAACCCCCCACCCCCCCCTTATGGATGGTAGGTAAGGAGGTGGCTGGACTAACACTTGGTCGATCACCTTTGGAGTTCTGTCTGCCTAAAATGGCCATAGGTTATTTGGACCAGCGAGATTCTAATGGATTCATTGAGTATAAGATTTTCCACATCAGTGCCTCATTTAGATTGTGGCTGCTGTGATTAGGCCCCACATAACCAATTTGTCAGCCCCCTAGGTCAGTGGTTCTCAACTCCTCTCCTCAGGACCCACTAACAGGCCAGGTTTGCAAGATAACTGAAATACATCACAGGTGATATCATTTGCTGCTCAGTGATTGGAGTATTCTAGTCTGCATCTGCCCAAGGTAATACTTAAAATCTGGCCTGTTAGTGGGACCCACTAACAGGGGACAGGAGGACAGGAGTTGAGAACCACTACCCTAGGTGATTGTGAAAAACCAGGGCATATGTACAATTTTTATATGTGCTTAAAGTACCACGAGAAGGAGTTCAATCTCAATGCAACTAATATTGTGGATATTTTAGATAAAAATAATGCATCTGATCTAAAAAAAAAAAAACGTTGGCTCTCTGCTAAATCTAAAACCAACAGGACTGAGCCCACGTACACATGGTCGGAGATTTTGCCAACCAAATCTGTCGGATTTTGTCCGTCGGATTTAGTCCGACGGATTGTGGCCGAAACTGTTGCATACACACGGTTGGGCCAAGTTGGCGAAAAATCCGATCTTTCAGAACGTGATGACGTAATTTCGTTACGATGGGACTACATTCAGGCTAGTAGCCAATAGCTTTGATGTAGGAATTTGATCTGAGCATGCGTGGCACTTGGTCCGATCAAAATGCTCTACACATGATCGGATTAGGTCCGTCTGGCCCAGTTGGTCGGGAAATATTTCCAACATGTTGGAAAATTGGGTCGGACGGAGATTCGGACGGAATCAGTCCGATGCATACCACACACAGTCGGATTATCTGACGACACGGTCCGATAAGACTCATTCCGACAGATTCTCCGACCGTGTGTACAAGGGCTAAGACCCCTTTCACATGACTGTTCTGATCAGGTCCATCTGAAAAACTGGCAAACTGATCAGATGGTCCATTCACCCCTAGGGACCAGCAGATGTAAATGGTCTTGTGTCATTTACACCCACCTACTTCAATCCGATTTGGTCCACAAAAAAAAAAAAAAAAAAAGGAACAAAATCCTTTTTCCTCTGTGTAGGCAAATCAGATCGGAGGTAGTTGGGTGTAAATGGACAGCAAAGTCCAAAGAGCAGTGCAGGCTCTGTCCCTGTCCTTTTTGCATAAACTGAGTGGACACGGACCTGCCACCCACATGCTCTGCTCTGATCAGCGGACCGATCCACCACTGATCAAAATGGAAAGTGCCTGTGTGAAAGGGGCCTGAGGCCTGGTTTACACCTATGCATTTTTTAGTGCATTTTCAGTTTTGCAGAAACACACTACAGTCCATTTAAAATGGTTTCCTATGGGTCACGTTCACATCTATGCATTTTATTGAACAGGCCAGGGACTTTTTTCAGTTTTTTGGTTAAATAGATTTCAATGGATCAAAAGCATGCATTGAAAAATTCAAACTGCAACCTGCATAGGTGTGAACCAGGCCTAAAGCTCTCTCCCCTATCTGCACTCCTGCCTGTCAGAAAGCTGGGTACAACCAGGTGCTAATTTACGTCTTCAGGCCTGAGCATGCTTTTCAAATTCTAAATGATGAACAATTGTCTAACTAATAATTACTAGAGTCATAAGGACGTCTTTCTACTGTCCAACAAAATAAATATATCTGTGAAATCATACCATTTCTACTGTATATTTAAATATCACTGTTACCTGTTTTTGTGTACACAGAACATTTATATGTTTCAAGCTGCATATTGGTATTATTGCAGTCAGGGGCAGATTCTGCCATAGGAGCATTTTTAGCCCTTTCTGGTTTTCCCTTTCACTTGTTCACAAGCTTGATTTTTAACATATACCAGGGTAAACTCATCATCTGTGCGAGCATCAAGTGCTGTACTGTCTGTAAATGTCTTATAGCTATCTGAGAGACCATTGAGTGGTTGTTTTTCTATATGAAAATCTTTTAATTCTTCTCCTATAGCTCAGAGGCATTACATTTCTAAAGTACATCCTACGGTATATAATGCTGAACTTTCTTATTTACTGTAGCGCCCTGATCCTAATGAGCAGACGCTATTGTTTTTCAAATTTAAGTTGTCTGAAGCTGAAGTTTGGCTCAGGCTAATTATTCCAAAAGTTCTGGTTTCTGTACCAGTTCAGCTGGGTTGCGCTAATTTCCACTTGACCGTAGGTGTCACTGTCACCGCCGGTAAATGTAGAAATGCAGCAAGCTGGATGTATTGAATATCACCTTTTGCACGGAAATAGCCCAGTGGGAGTGTGCATTCTGGGAGAGGGTATTTAAGGTACCGACGCCATTTTGTGGGGCTCTTTTCCGGGGTTCGCTATCCTGACCTCATGGCCCTCCTGGCCTGGGGTGTGTGTTGCATGATCCTGCACCTCGGGTCCAGCTGGCCCGAGGCTTTGCAACTGAGAGAGTAGGCCCAAAAGTCTTGGGGCCTACTGATCTAGGAGTGGTCCTGTGCTGTCTCACCTGCGGGGAGACGCCAAGCGACTGGAGGATCCAGGGGAGGACTTTTCTAGGAGAGGACTGAGCACAAGGCTGGTATCTCTGGAGGAGCCTGGAAACCCAGTTGGAGGACGCAACCCAGGTCAATAACCATACAGTATCGTCGGGTCGGCTGGAAGGGAACTGGTACTGTAAGACAGTTCTTTAAATCTCTCAAGAAGTTTCAGGTAAATTGACAAGTCTGTGGCAGAGACTTTGTTTGAGCATCCCACCGGCTGCTAGGTCAGTGAGAGAGGCCTATCCGTTGATTGCTGGATCCAGTCTGTGGAGCTGTTTGTCCTCTGGATCAGTACAATACCTCTAACCCGCAATTACCAGGTGCCTGAACTCCCCTTAACCCACTGACCATCTATTGAAAGACTTTGTGTTTATCCCAAATAAATCTTGGAGAAAGGACTAAGTGTTGGAGCTAACATTCTTTTGGGTTACTTTCCAACGGGACCCCTGAGACGGAGAGGCGAGCAGGTGAGGTAACGGTAAGCCCAATAAAAACTGGCAGTTTATGCTGGGCTTTATATGCTGCACATTCTCATCAGTTCTTGCTCTCAAGGAGTTTATAATGTAAGGTCCCTATGAATACACACATACACAAAACACACACACACACACGCACGCACACGCATGCACACACTACTAAAGCTGGTTTAGATATAAGCCAATCAACTTACCAGACTTTTCGGGAAAGACAGGTCACCAATAGCTACTTACATGTTCCTCTCGCATCAGCTTTTCTTAAGTAACATTATTGAACGTTTTTTGTAATCTCTAAAATAATTACTTTATTCCCTACACTAAACAGGTACAGCAATATCATTCTATTTTCCGTGTAAAATTTTAGAAATATTTGATAAAGTATTATGCAAATTCCTGCAAGAGATTTGTAGATAAGATCTTAAATTGAAGTGCTCAGATCTTGTTGATAATATATACAAAATCATTTATTTTCTTTCACGTACTCAGGGAATAATAATCTCTTAGCAGTCACTTCACTAATTCCTATCAGATTATATAAATTATTTAATTTTTCAGATCCAAATATTGACAGCTTTTTAAAGAGTTACTTTAAAGGCTTGACTTTTACATCAAATTATGTTCTTGTTTTAATTTACAAGATTAAATTGACATAATTACCACTTACCCTGGGGATCTTTATTACTTAAGGAAAAACTGCAGTGAAGCAACTAAATATACAGTTAAAACAAATATATGAAATGACTAACCACTGCCATACTAGTCTGGACTTGATTTACTTCAAGCCCAACTCTGATAAAACATATAAAAATATAATACAGTCTTTCAGCAGCTACTTAAAATAAAAGAAAGCCTAGACTGCAATATCTACCTTTATTTCTGGAACTGTGCCACAAAAAAATGTATTTTTACCACACAATATGCTTAGTCTTCTGGGTTGAATGATGCCCAGCCTCATTGAACTTGGAATGCTAAGAGCATACAGTAAGTGCAGCACATCATGGACCCTCCCTCTGAGGACACATCACCATAACATCCCTCATTCATAGTGTATTTATGCAAAGAGTGGAGCTTATGTACAGTAACAGGGGGTTACTGCCCTGTTAGTTTGTCTCACCTTTCTGGGTATTAAAGTGATACTAAAGTCTTATTTTTTTTTTCTATAAAAATAACAAACATGTCATACTTACCTGCTCTGTGCAGTGGTGGTTTTGCACAGAGCAGCCCAGATCCTTCTCTTTTTGGGTCCCCCCGCCGTGCTCCTGGCCTCTCCCTCCTGCTGAGTGCCCCCCCCCCCCAAAAAGCAGCTTGCTATGGGGGCACCCGAGCCAAGCTGCTGCTCTGTGTGTCCATTCAGACCCAGAGCCATGGCCTGGCCCCACCCCCTCTCTCTCCTCATTAGCTCACTGATTTTGTTTGACAGTAGCGGGAGCCAAAGGTGTCTACTGCTGTGTCTCAGCTAATCAGGAGGGAGAGTCCCAAGACTTTGTGACTTTCTTGCAACATTACTGGATTGAGAGGGAGCTCAGGTAAGTATTAGGGGGGCTGAGGAGGGCTGCTGCACACAAAATATTTTTTTATCTTAATGTAAAGAATGCATCAAGATAAAAAAAACTTCTGTCTTTACCATCAGTTTAAGTCCTCTGTGTTTCTTGGGGAGGGGCCCTCTTTTGTTGTATATACAGTAGGGGTTGGGAAGAGGTAGGATAGTTGTCCATCAAAGAGAACAGTGAGAAAGATGGAAGAGTACACATGTGCAGTCTTTCCCTTTTTGGTATAAGTGGATGGGCCTCAGGCCTGAGGTCTGGGAAAGGGGAACAGGTGTTTTTTTAGGGACGATCACCTTTACACTGCATTGTGAACACTGCAGTGCTCCTCCCCAAGTTAATAATAATAATAATAATAGTAATATTAACAGCCATATTTTGGTAAATTCTTTTATATTTTTTAACTTACATATTTAGAAATTCTACGTTTTTAGACTTTGGACTAATAAGGCCTAAGTTGCCATTTAATGTTTATTGGGGCTTGTGAGAAAGATAGGCACAGCCAATACCTGTCAAACGTGCAAGATGAAGAAATCAAACTATAGATACCACATCCCATATATGCAAAATAGAACAAAGAGGGGGGACTGAGAGGTAACAAACCTCAGGGCTTTAACGGTATCAAATGCATGGATCAAAATACCAAAGATCGAAAATATAAAACACCAAGATTTTTATTAAATTACACAATAGTGAAAACAAAAAGAAACAGTAATACATCCATACAGCAGGATATGAACATTAATTAGATATATACATTTAAAGCGCTACCACTCCCGACATGTTTCACTCATTAGAGTTTCTTCAGGAGATTGATGGTAAAGCTCTTTTGTATGCTGAAATAACAAAACATGAATAAGAAACATCATTTTGTAGAACATGTATGCATAAATATATTGTATATATATATTAATTGAAATTAATGGCTATAATCAAGGACAAAGCCACAGTTCATAATACAGTATCAAAATTAAAAGGGCATGGAAAGCAGATGATCAGAGAATAGGAAAAAACAAGTCTCACCACATATGTTTAAATTCCGCAGTATGAGGATAATAAAATATTGAAAGTTGGAGATTGCCCCGGAAAACACAGGAAAGCCACGTAGCATATGCTTGCAGAGGGGGACCCTCAAATTGTGTGGGTCTAAGGTGTGTAAATAAATAAATTGATTAGTCGTTTTACATATACCCCAAAAAACATAAAGTAACCCTCATAAATAGTAAATTTACCCTTAAATGAAGTAAGTGGTTTTGGTAGAATCAATTCAGAAGAGAATTAGCTGAATTGCTAGTAGCCCAAATGCAGACACAAAAACGTCAGCAGGTAAGTACAGACCAGATGCTGGCTGAATCGGGCATCTAAATAACACAGGTAGAAATTGTAAGCCAAAAAAGTTGTAAAGAATCATGGATTCAAAGGCTAAAGAGCGTGACTATGAGTCCAGAATAAAAATAAAAATGGTTAAGAAATCTTACCCGAACGTATGGAAGGATAAAGGGGGCCCAAACGAAGGGACACAAATGGACGTGTCCCCTAAGTGGCCATCTCACACAGAGATTAAGCCAGAATGTCACTGCCTTATCAAGCCCTCCCCGACTCGGCGGCGTCTGACATCACCGCCGAGTCGCGGGCGAAAATCAAATGCCGCTGCTATACAGAGAAAACCGGAAGTGTTGAACATACATGCGCTGATGACGCAAATCGCATCACCGTCACACCGCGGCCATCTTTAAACACCCATGCCCTCAGTGCTTGAAAAGAGGGCATAAAGTGTTAAGCCTGCATGCGCAGATGGCGCACAACGCGTCATCGGCACACCATGGCCATCTTTGAACACACAGTGCCCTCAATACATTGAGAGAGGGCACAGACCGAGATCCAGGGGTGGACGGACCAAACCCAACCCATACCCACATAGCAGAAAGGGAGTCCAAAGCACTCCGGAAAGCAGTAAAGCCCAGATCAAAGGGGTAGATCGATGGCGGAGATGATTGATTAACATCTCATCCGGGGGTATGCCCCGGGTGCCTGTACAAGCAGCCACGCAGCATACACCCGGAAAAATAAAGGAACTGAAGACGATCAGAAATCAATTAAATCCGATGGATTTAAAGTAATCTGGTAAGGAAAAATAATAATAAAGTGACCATATTAAGCATAGCATGGACAGAACAGGTTTCTGTCCAGCAATGCCTCACATCCTTGGAGGAAATCTGCTCTGGTTATCAACAGAAACTATCTTTATGAGACACCAAATAAAACCCCTGCTGGAGAAAATCCATGGGTGTCGGGGTTCGTATGTTTGGGGCTACCCTTTCAGCCTTCTCATTCACCTCCATGGCGACAGGCAACAGATTTTCCCTTCAAGACCCAGAACAGTTGCCAGACTTGTTTGCCTTTCTGGATGTGCCTCCTCTGGATATCCCGATTGATCTACCACCAAACCCCAGACCTCTGCCTCAATGGAGACATCGTATGCCATCTTCAAGAAAGAACTCTCACCCGCCCTCTAATGGTCCTTTCTCTAGAGAACTCTGATGTCAGGCTTGATCTGCACCTATTACCTGTGATTGTTATGGCTAATGCCCTAGGGCATTTAGCTACCCTCGCCTGGCCGTTTTAAGCTTGCAGAGGGGCAAGGTGCTCTTTTTTATACGCCTTGATCTTGTGTGTATATGGAAATGTCTACTGATATCCCCACCTGTCTCTCCTTTCAATCCCCCACTCCCCCCTTTTTTTTCCTTCCCTCCCCCTTATTTTATTTTTTCTAATCTCCCTTCCCTCCTCCTCCTCCCAGTCCCTGTTCCTTGACATTCCAGATACACGTTGATCTTGAATATATCTCCCAATGAAGAGCAAGAAGTTCCATATGAGAGACCTAGGCACAAACAGCTTCCATTTAACAGCAACCTCTTTGTTGTCCTCTACACCCTGGACTTAAATTGCACCACGGGGTAGCCGATTACCTCTACCTAAGGGAACCTGCCCTCTATTACAACCTGTAATTTTCCTACAACTGCAGCTGCCCTGCCTGGGTCTCCCGTGGGCTTCCCCCATATTTTAGTCTTTTATTTTAGGCTAGTGTTTATATGTTAATAATTTTCTTTATTGGTCACTAGCTTGTTTACTACCAATGCACAGTTTGCTCGTTATTGTTTTGTTTCTCGTATTATGCTATCATACGGTACCTGTTGCTCACCCGTTTATGTGTGAGCTTACTTCCCCCCATTTTAAGGGGCAGGGATCCTGTCTAGCTCCCTAATATTGATCTGGACAGACCTCTGTAGGCTACATTTTGACATTCTTTTTCTTTTTCCTGCTTTAGAGCTTACAAATGGAGTTTCCCCCCCCCCCCGTTCTCGCCCCCCCCCCCCCCTTCTATTTCTGTTTTCTCCTTCCCTTCCTTTATTTGTCTGAATCTCTATACCCCCCCCTTTCACTCTTCTTTTTTGTGTTCCACCTTCTTCCTTCCTTTTTTTTCCCGTTTTCCAGGAGCCCAAGCACTGAGACCTACTGATTTCAGAACCATCCCATAATGGCGTCACTTCAGATGTGTTCCTTCAATGCCAGAGGCGTCAACGAACCATCCAAGTCCTTTATGGCTTTCATAAATCTAAGGTCAGAATACTCTTTCTCCAGGAGACTCATTTCCGCTCAAACCACATATCAGTACTATGCAACAAATATTTCCCTTCTTTCAGTACTTATGCTCAGTCGAGGTCAAGGGGTGTTTCCATAACCTTTCAAAAATCCCTTCCTTATCAAACTCATAGAAACCTGCTCAGACTAAGAGGTTTGATACCCATTTCTCAAAATCACATATGGCAAAACCTACACTCTAGCAAACATGTATATCCCCAATCAGGACCAAATCACTCAATGTCTTAAGTATCTCCATATCCTTATGGGTTTTGCCGAGGGAGCTGTCCTAATGACCGGAGATTTTAATTGTGTTCTTGACCCTCAACTAGACCCCACTATAGGACATAGTTCGATCTCACGTCTCCAAATTACTAGACTGAAAAAAATCCTATTACAATACAATCTAGTGGATGTATGGAGGACTCTCTGCTCCACGGATAGGGACTACACTTTTTACTCAGCAGCATGACCCTTACTCATGCATAGATTTTTTTTTCATAAGCCAATTTGCTTTGATGTTTCAACTACAATGTAAAATAGGTCAAATTTTATGGTCACACAATGCAACCGTCTATCTATCCCTGTCCCCACCCAACATTGTTAAACAAGAATGGACTTGGAATCTGAATGACTCTTTAATCCAAGATACTGTATTTGCTGCTGAGATTACCGAGACCATAGCCCACTTTATCTCTGATCACCAACATGACAAAACTCCCTTACCTACCCAATGGGAAGCCCTAAAATGTGTACTAAGGGGGGTCTTCATCAAACATGGCACCAGACTCAAACAGTCTCCCTCATTTCCAATACAGGAGTTGCTGAAATGGATCGCCCTTTAAAAATCCCCTCATAATCGCTCTTAGTCCCCACACACCATGGTGGACTTATCCAATGCTAGACACCGGTTATTACAACTTTTCCATCTCAAAATCTTCTCTATCAAGCATCGATCTCACAAATGATTCTATACAGAGGGAGACAAGCCTGGCAGATTGTTAGCAATTTTCATAGCAAAACTGAAAGACCCTAGTGGCCGACTCACCCATCACCTTAAAGAGATAGCTGGCCTCTTTCAAAACTTTTGCAAGCGTTTGTACAACTTGCCTACTAGTCCCCTTGATATCTCTCTGGATGTTTTCCTATCCACAATGTCAGAATATATCTCTAACACATCTCTTCCTTCCCTTATTCCAGATGTAGGGACTGATCTGGACCGGCCCCTTTCTAAGGAGGAACTGTTAGGTGTTATTTCCATGCTCAAACCTAATAAAAGCCCAGGCCCAGACGGTTTTACGACTCAGATTTATAAATGTTTTTCAGGACCCTCTCTTTTCTTTCCTTACTAAGACCTACAACCTAATCTATGGAGATATAACTTTCTCCACCCGAGCCAAAAGCCCCATACACACTATCAGTTTTTTCTGCTGAGTTCTTCCTTCAGAGTTACCAAAACCATATAATATGAGGTCAAACCTTAAGCGTTTCAGTTTGTATGCAATCAGGCAGGCCCTTGCACTACATAGTTTTGGTAAACTTGAAGGAAAAACTCAGCAGAAAAACTGATAGTGTGTATGGGGCATCCTCCACGCAAACCATAAGTCTCGAACATCATCTTTGACTCGCAAATGTCCATGAATGCCCAAATAGGAGCAGTAGTCAGTGGCTCTCACCATCTGCTCCGCCTGCTACGCAGACTAATCCCATTCATCCCACAGAAGGACAAAACAGTGGTTGTTGGAACAGTCATTAATTCAGGGCTTGATTTCGCAAACTCCCTCTACTTAGGATTACCCCAATATCAACTTGCGTGCTTACAACTTATCCAAAACACGGCGGCAAGGCTGATAACAGGGAAAAAACCCTGGAATCAATCTCCCCTACCCTGAGGAACCTACACTGGCTAACCATAAAGAATCGAATCACATTCAAGACCCTCTGCCTCACCCACAAATGCATGCATGGAGACGCTCCTCAATACCTATTCGAGAAAATAAAACACTACACGCCCAACCGCAGTCTTCGATCCTCTAACCAAAACCTCCTCCTAGTTCCCAAATCTCGGTACAAATCTAAGGGGCAACGGAGATTCGCTGTCCAAGGACCACGGCTATGGAACGCTTTACCAACCAACATCCACTTGGAAGAAAACCTCCAGGTCTTCAGGAAAAAACTCAAGACCTTCCTCTTCTAGAAGCTGAACAACAAAGCTCCGCACAGCGCCTTGATGCGATTCAGTTCGCTTTGAGCGCTATACAAATTATTCATTAATTTATTCATTCATTAACATCACAGTTTTGCCCAACCCTGGCAAAGATTTGTCCTTATGTGGTAGCTACCGCCCAATTTCTCTCACTAATATTGATATACGCATTTATTCCAAAACTATTGCCACTCGCCTCACACCCCTTCTGCCCGTGATAACACCCTGAAAACCATCTCTTTTATTGAATATGCTCAAAAGCTTAGTCTGAAAACTTGCCTTGTATCGGTGGATGATGAAAAAGCCTTTGACCGTGTTCACTGGGAGTTTCTCCGAGCTACTCTTCACCAAATAGGAATGGGATCTAACATTCTCCAAAAAATCCTGGCTCTATACACCAACCCCTTCACGAGAATACGTTCTAATGGAATCCTCTCAGACCCAAAAGCTATTTGAAATGGAACTCGCCAGGGATGTACCCTGTCTCCCCTTTTATATGTTCTGACTAAAGAACACCTTGCTATGGCCATCCGCAATAACCCAGATAATAAAGGTATTGAGATTGGTTCAAATCATTATAAATTGTCACTCTCCGAAGACGATCTTCTGCTTTATATCTCATCCCCTCTTACTTCACTTCGTTCGCTAATGAAGGAATTCACAGACTTTGGACTTTTGAGCAATTTCAAGGTCAACTTTGATAAAACGGAGGCCCTTAATATTTCTTTATCCTCTATGGAGAGATCCAGACTTTGCTCTAACTTCCCATTTAAGTGGCAACCTCTAGCCATTAAATACTTAGGTGTCCATATCCTTGCTACTCTTTCTAAACTGTCAGACCTAACATACACACCCCTGCTCACCCTTATTCCCACCTGCCCTAAATCTTACGGTCTCTTGGTTTGGCAGTATGAATGTCATTAAAATGGACATACAACTTCCGGTTCCGGCGCCATATGAGGAGGAGGTAAGCGGGACCGCTCCGACCGCTCACCCCCCTGAAATCGGCTGCTAAATCTGCCATACGCCTCGGGGACCCCCCCCCCCGGACTCCGGGAGTAGTTGAGCCGCTAATGGATCGATTTGTGGAGCGATCCACGCATAAATCGTTCGCCGCGGTGGTTGCTGCTGACATGAACCAGGCTGAGACTCCGGCCAAGATGGCGCCGATGCAATGCATCACAGAATCTTCCCCGCTATCTCCGGCGGTTCCCACCGCTACCACGGCCCCCACTGCTGACATTGCACAGGCAGTAGTATCTCTCCTGACCCCCACGCTGACAGCTACTATTGATTCAGCTATTCACAAAGCCATGGAGCAGCTCCACACTGAACTCCAGCATCAGGCCCAGCGTCTCACACACGCGGAGGAACGCATTTCCCTCATGGAAGATGACACCACAGCACAATCCGCGGCCATAGCACGCCTTACTCATTCCACCAGAGACCTCTGGATTAAAATTGATGATTTAGAAAATAGGGCCAGAAGGAACAATTTGAGGGTAGTGGGACTACCAGAATCGGTTACCGCAGCACAGCTGACTGACATTTGCGCTGAAGCCATTCCTGCGCAATTGGGCCTTAAATCGCCATGCATTGTTGAAAGGGCCCACCGCCTTGGCCACCCCAATGAACAGCGCGCTAAACCCAGGGCAGTCATTGTCCGCTACCTTAACTATGCTGATAAGCATGCTATACTACAAAAATTTCGATCACAGCGTTCCCTGACTGTTGATGGGGCGACCTTGCTTCTATTTGCTGATTATTCCATGGAAGTCATGAAACTGCGCAAGGCCTTCTCACCGATATGTGCGGCACTCTTCAACAACCATGTTAAATTTACTCTAGCATACCCGGCAGTACTTCACATTACTTCCTCGGATGGTACTCGCCGCACGTTTACCTCTCCAGCTGAGGCGGAACATTTTCTAAACTTTCCTGCTGACATGGACACGGCCCATGCCCCCTCCACCAGATCTCTTTCGCCTGGACCGGCTCACGAGCCTAACGCCGGCATCCCCCAACGTATGAGCCCTGAAAAACCACCTTATAAACGAAGCCGCTCGACCACCCTTCCTCCTCGCACAACCCTTCGCTGAGGATCACTTTTTACCGAGCTTCTGTGCATTTCCTCATGATGGAGGTCCTGCCTCTCCTACTGCTTTGACATAGGATGGATGTTAGCTGTCCTACTGCTTCGCAAGTTGTTATGCGAACCTTCAGTGTGTTATGTTTGCGACTGCTCCCTCGCTGTATACCTTTCTCATCGTTAATGTTACGGATTGGTATATACAGGGGGATGGTTTGCGCTTTTCTTTGTTGTTTTTTTTTTTTTCTTCATAACCTAGGCTCGACTACCTGTAGTGGGCTTATCTACTACTATGTTATGGTTGTCTTCTGTTACCTGTGTTACTCTCACCTATGTTACTTGTGTTAGCGATGCTCCATTTCTTTTATTTTATTTTGATGCTGAATCCTACTTCCTCCTGAAGTCCATTGCCCTACCCTTCTTCCCTGATCTTCCCTCCCCTCCTCGTCTTTTACCTCCCTTCCCCCCCCCCCCCTCCCTTGTCGTGCCTGTCCTCCCCCTGTTTTTTTCCCTGCCTTTTCCTTCCACCCCTCCCTATACCCCGAGGTGCGATTCTGGCCTCTCCCAGGGGGTGCGGTCATTCTCTGGGAGACGTGTTTTTACAACGTTCCTTATGTGGAAAAAAGTGAAGATGTGGTTTACACTTGCTTTGTTGCTTTACTGTCCTGTCTTTTTCTTTCTTCATTACCCCTTTCCTACTATTTTTATCCGTGCTCTCCTTTCCTCCCCTCTCTCTCCTCCCTCCCTGTCCACTGTGCCATCTTATATACACATGCTAACCCCTACTACAATACCCACCCTCAATCCCTTCGGATCTCCTTTAATAGTAGCTTTACGTCTTTTATACACCCACCGCACACCTGATGGCTGACACGAGCGGAACCCAACTGACCGTGGTTACGTGGAATGTCAAGGGCCTTAGATCTCCTGCTAAACGTATGAAAATACTTAGACATCTTAAACGTCTGCGGACAGATGTGGCGCTCCTACAGGAGACCCATTTGTCCGCTGACGACATCTCTCGCCTTCGGAAACTCTGGGTCGGAGAGGTCTTTGGCTCACCTGCGGATGGTCGCAAGGCGGGCGTGGTTATCCTCTTACACAAACATCTTCGCTATACGACTCGGGACGTCCGCATTGACTCGAGAGGGCGTATGCTTACAGTACGTCTCACTGTGAACAATAAAGATCTAGCCTTTACTAACATCTATGCCCCTAACTCCCCTGACTCTACATTTTTCCAAGACCTCCTGGCTTGGATATCGAACGTGCCTGAAACACTACATCTAGTTGGGGGGGATTTTAATTCAGTCATCAACCCATTGGAGGATAGACAATATCGGGATCATCCTGACGCCGCCAGGGTTGGTTCTCACACTCCTACTACCACACCACTAGATAGGACTTTTTCTACCCTCCAGTTTACTGATATCTGGCGCTTGACTCACCCCACCGATCGGGAATTCACTTACTTCTCGCCCCCTCACAAATCGTTTTCACGACTCGATTACTTTTTTGCATCCCCACCCCTCATGTCGTTCGTTAGGGACCCGGAGATCAAAGATATGGCGATCACTGACCATTGCCCAGTCTTGGTCCGTTTGTTACATACCAAACCCTCTTCACCATTATTCACATGGCGCTTCCCTTCACATTTGGCCGACAATGAGGATTTCAAGCAGATGTTGTTAACTAGCTGGTCGGAATATGCTGATACCAATTCGCTACACTTAGATGATCCCAATCTGTTTTGGGAAGCGGGTAAGGCCTATCTCAGGGGAAAAATCATTGCCTATGTATCTAAACACAAGAAGCATTCCAAACAGCAATACCTGCTCGCCAGCCAAAAACTGCGGGTAATGCATTTAAACCTTCTTCGCGATAGGACTCCAGCCAATGTTCTGGCTTGGCAACTAGCCAAGCAAGAATTTGACCTGTGGGCAGACGCGCAGGAACGTTTAACCTCCTCTTATCACACTTTACGCCTCCATAAATATGGCAACAAGGCGGGAAAACTTCTCTCCAGACTCTGTTCAGGCTCTCATCGCCCCACTTACATACACACCTTAAAACGCTCGGATGGTTCCCTCGTTTCTGCTCCTGAGGAAATCAGTAAGATTCTTACGGATTATTACACATCCTTGTATGCATCCGACCCTATTGATCAATCTTTAGCTGACAACCTACTGTCCAAAATCCACTTGCCAAAACTAACTACCCAGCAACTAGAATCTATTAACGCTTCTATTACACTGGAAGATGTTAAGTCCACTATTAAACACTTGTCCTCATCCAAAGCCCCGGGTCCAGGTGGCTATACGGCCGAATTTTATAAGCTTACGCAAGAGTTCATCCCCGACACTTTATGTAAAGTATTCTCTACTCTTTGGCAGGGGGGTTCCTATCTCCCTACTGGCTCTCAGGCACATATAAAACTGATAGGGAAAAAGGGAAAGGACCCCTCCCACCCTGGTTCCTATAGGCCAATATCCTTAATAAATGTGGATGTGAAGATTTTGTCCAAAATTATTGCCTCCCGCCTAGCTAAGCTTCTCCCCTCTCTCCTACACCCAGCACAATCTGGATTCACCACAGGCAGATCCGCCACACTTAACATCCGCAAAGTTCTCTTGGCATTGGAATGTGCCAAGCGAAACCCGGACGGTGACATGGCCATTATTTCAGTTGATGCCGAAAAGGCCTTTGACAACATTAATTTTATCTGGTTGTTCAAAGTTCTTCGGACTTTTGGTTTCTCTGGCCCGATTCTACATTTCTTGAGCCAAATGTACGCTGCTCCGACTGCTAAATTGGTGACTCCAGATTTTGTCTCCCCGACCATTCCTCTCACTAAGGGCACACGGCAAGGTTGCCCACTTTCTCCCCTACTCTTTAATTTAGCCATAGAACCTCTCTCCAGAATTCTAAATTCCCCTGACGGCATTAGTGGTATCCCCATACATGGTCATAAATTGCAATCTGCCCTCTTTGCGGATGACATTCTCCTGTTCTCCTCAAACCCTTTAACTGACTTTGAAACCATTCGTAACCTGTTTGCAACCTTCCGGCTTTGCTCGGGGTTTCGAATCAATTATGATAAAACTGAAGTTCTAGCCCTACACCCACGCAAAGCCCGAATCTGGCAATCTTCTTCACCCTTTACTCTGGCGCGGCACTTTATCACGTATTTAGGTATATGTATTGGTAGAGAACCCTCCTCTCTGTACTCCCTTAACTATCCCCCACTGTTGACTAAGATCAGACAGGAATTGGAGTCTTGGGCAGGCCTGCCGCTCTCACTCTTTGGGAGATGCCATTTATTCAAGATGGTATCCTTTGCGAGACTTTTATATCCGTTGCAAACTATCCCACTTTTATTAAAACACTCCGATGTTCAAACAGTACACAAAGCCCTAAGTGCTTTCTTATGGGCGAACAAAAAACCTCGCATTGCTCTTCAGAAACTCAGCCTCCCGAAGTCGGAGGGTGGGGCTGGCCTGCCCAATATTCGCTTCTACAATCTCTCCTGCCTAGTACGTCAAGGGTTGGATTGGATAGTGGGTAAATCTAGATATTCAAACTATGTTCTTGAAAGTGCACTGGCACATCCCTATACTCTTCCTGCTCTTCTTCATTCTAATTTGCATGTCCTCCCAAGTCATCTCAAGGCTAATGTTCTCATCCGTGATACTGTGATCGCCTGGAGGGAAACCAGAAAACTCATGGGACTGCCTACCAACATCTCTAAGCATCTCACCATTCAAGGGAACCCAATGTTTCCTCCCTCCACGACCCATCAGGCCTTTGCACTTTGGGGCACAAAAGGATTGAAATCAATTGACTCCCTATATGACCTCCCTAGGGGACGACTCAAATCCTACCATGTTCTGGCTTCCGAATACTCCCTCCCTCCCTCTCATGCGTTCTACTACCTCCAATTGACACATTATTTACAAGATATAGGAGGGACTCGGCCTGACTCTTGTTCGACCTCTCCTCTAGATTCCTTGCTTCAACGTGACACTTATTCTATCTCCGATATTTATACTCAGCTAATCAGCTACCAAGCAGACAAGTACCACCTCGCTCCTTTTAAGAATTGGGCCTCCATCTTGGGGGATCCAGGCTTCTCCGATAACATTCTCAAAGGATACAGACTCATTCATAAACTCATTATCTCTGAAGTCTGGCGGGAAACTCAGTTTAAAATTGTTCACAGGGCCTACTATCCATTTTGCACTGCCAAGGGTGATCCTTCTCAGTCCAAATGCCCATGGTGCTCTTTGGATCGCCCCACCCTGCTTCATCGCCTATGGGAATGTAATTCAATTTCCACCTTCTGGGACTCGGTGCTACATTACATATGGACCATTACTACTGTACATGTACCTAAGGAGCAACTCATCTGCTTGTTCAGCTGTGACCATGCTGGCTCTGAAAGACCTCAACCAGGATCTGTGGTCCTATCGCATTGGATTCATGTATGTTTACTGGCTGCCCGCAGAACCATTATGTCTCATTGGATAACCCCATCTCCTCCGAGTATACAAGGTGTAAAACAAGCTCTTTTATCCCTGTTCTACATGGAAAAGCTGGACACCATTTCTTCACATTTCCAGTCCACTGCCCGGTTCTTCTCCCGGTGGAAAAATTACATTGAAAACTCGTTTTCTCCTGCTGATATTTCATCGATAATGTACCCTTTCCGATATACTGACTGGTACCTCAAACGGGACCTCACAAACTCGCTGGGAAAGCTCAAGCTACCGACCTCCCATCTTTCTACTCACCCCCTCAACGTTGTGCACTATCCGCCATGATTCCAGTGGATATTCTTGGGACTTTTCATATGCGGTTGTTAGTTCTATTTACCTTTCTACTACTCGCATCGATGCAATGGACTTTCATAGGTCTACTATCACAGGGATCTAAATTTGTCAATTGCTCTTTGTACTTAGTGGTATTTTATTTGATATTTTGGCTTTCTGTACTTGTCAATTCCCTCTGTAACGGAGGTTTACCATATTGTGCAGTACTGCTCAAGGCACACAATCCCCTCATATTTCCTACCCCTCCCTCCCCTTCTTCTTCTCTTTTCTTTTCTTTCCTCCTCTTTTCTTTCCTTTTCTCGCAAATTTTTCTAGTGTTTTAGATTTGATCCTTGGTTTGGAACTCCTGGATGATTGACATCCAGACTGTATGAGAATCTGTCCATTGTTATATTTTCTGTAATCTGTTAAACTTGAATAAAAATATATTTGAAAAAAAAAATGGACATACTGCCCAAATTGCTATACACTTTTCAAACGGTCCCAAACGCTCCTCCCTCAGGATTTTTTACATGTGTTAACACACTTATACGTAATTTTATCTGGCAACACAAAAAAAACTGGATTCAGCGCTCCACCCTCTTTTTGCCTAACTCTAGAGGAGGGGTGACTTTACCTCACATACTCCTTTACCATAAAGCATCTTCCTTTCTCAGGATCCTTGACTGGTATCATAGCTGGGACTCTAAATTATGGACGGTCCTAGAAATGATGACATTCTCGCTCCTGACATCACGTCTCTACTATGGACTGACCAAAAAGACAGACCACAGGTGGATTACTTACCCCTCCTAGTGGCTTCTACTCTCCACACATGGGACTCTTATGTAGGGAAGGGATTACTTATGTCAAGACCTGGCCCATTATCACCGCTTTTTGAAATGCTTGCATACCCTCCTAGTCTTTATCAATCCTGTTTTCTTATTTTGGATTAAGGAAGAGAAACCGTTACTCTGTCACAACCTGCAGAATGGTGCATTGTTCCCAATGCCACAACTGCTGGGGTCTTGTCATAACCAGGCCAGGGCATGGTTGGAATATTCTCAACTCCGCCATTACCTAACCGGTATTATACGACTGTTCTAACCAGACCACTTTCTGATTTAGAAAGCTTGCTTGCTGGTCTGACAGGCCGCTTCACTCCTTATCTCCTATGTACCAGGTTTTGCTGAAGACATTTAAGACCTCCATATCTACCATAGCACAGGAGCGCAATTATAAGAACCTTTCCAGATGGTATCAAAGCCCTACCACTTTACATAAAATAGACCTGTCAATTCCATATACCTGCTAGAGATGTTTTAAGGACCCAGGCACCATGACTCACATTTTGAGCACCTGCCCGCTTGTAAATCCTTTCTGGGACAAAATACTTCTCCTCTACTATGATTAAGTAGGGGGCAAAATTGATCATTCTACTCTTATTACTATGCTTTCGATGTTGCCTGGATCCTATAAAAAAAAAGAAAAAAGTCTTCTCCGACACTTCTTGACTTTGGCACATACTGTTATTGCCAGGGCGTGGCGAAAATCATTACCTCCATCCTTTGTGAATTTGGCCTGTGAAATTGACTCTATTGGTCATCTAGAAAGGTTGAACTCTTGGGAGTCAGATAAAACTGATGATTACACCTTGACCTGGTGGGTCCGGAATCACTTTCAGCATTCCTCTAAATTTGCCTCCTATCTATGACCTCCCTGACACAAAATTTGTTACCCTTCTTAGATACCTGGATTTGTTCCCCTTATTAGTGCTTGGGTTCCTTCCAATTCTACCCCCGATTTTACCCCCCCCCCCCTTTTTATATATTTTTTTATTTTTCTTTCCTCTTCTCTTTCCTTTTCTTCCCCCTTCTTTTTCTCTTCTCCCCATTTTATGTTTATTGACCCACAGTGATTGGGTTTTTAGTATGTTACCTAGTCCTATCCCTGTTCACCTAGTTTTTACCAAAAGCTATTATGTAAATACCCTCAGTAGGATTTCACTGATTTCCAAGATGTTGACAAACCTCTCCTGATGAATACCCTCCAAAGTCTTCTATGCTGCTGATATAAGCAGTCTATTGGAACCTCAAGCTATGCATCTGTTGGATGATTGCTTATGTCCCCCTTATTAGGGTAGATATGCTCACCTGGTTTCTACCTATAAGGAAATCACCAAATTGTACCATTTTGTGCCTTATGTACTAGTTTACATCACTTACTAGGTTTCATATACTGTACTGATTACACACTCAATCTTCAAACCTCTTGATCTTTCTGTTGTTCTTTTGTTTTGTTTTTGTTATATATTTTTGTGTGCAAAATCAACAAAGATTATACATAAAAAAATTCTAACAATGTCCATCCACAAATGGCAGCCTCTACAAGAGGATTAGAAGCAAAATCCAGCAGGAGCTACAGAGTATAAGCCCTTGTACATACAGTTGGAAATTCAGACGGAAATGGTCCGATTGGATTATATTGTCGGAAAATTTGATCGTGTGTGGGCTTTATCTGACTTTTTCCATCGGTAATTCCAACAGAAAAAATTTGAGAGCAGGATCTCAAATTTTCCGACAACAAAATTCGATCAGACTTTTTCCGATTGTTTGTGGCAAGCATGTTCAGATCAAAGTACGAGAGCAAAGCTATTGACTACTAGGCTGAACGTAGTCCCATCGGAACGAACGAACGTCATCACGTTCCGAACGATTGGATTTTCTGACAACTTTGTCCGACCGTGTGTATGCAACACCAGTTTCGGACAAAATCTGTCGGAAAAAATCAGATAGATTTTGTGGTCGGAATTTCCGACCATGTGTAGAAGGGCTAAGAGAGAAGAGATGCACCTTTAAGTGTAGCAATATGGTTACATTTAAAGAAGGTACAACATTTAGCAACTCACATGGTTGATGATTTAAAGAGGCACATACATCTAAGTATGCAGGCATCTGGTTTAAAGCTGTCCATATAGACCATCCTCCGCACCGCCGACTCTCACTGCTGTCAGTCTGCAGTCATGACTGGGAAGACTACCCTGCAATAGAGCAATCTGAAAGCGAGTTTTGAACCGCTTGTGGAGTGCAGTGTGGAAGGGATGACGTAGATGGCGGTGCGAGGGGATGGTCTATGTGGACAGCTTTACCCCAGATGCCTGCATACATAGATGCGCCTGTGTAAATCATTAACTATGTGAGTTGCTAAATGTTGTACCTTAATTAAATGTAATCATATTACTACACTTAGAGGCACCGCTCTTCTCTTTTATACTCAGTTGTGACGTGGCGCTACTTGTATTTCAAGACATCGCTTGTTTATCAATTAAAATTTAGAAAAAAAATGTGCTTGTTTTGAAAAAGACTCTCAGACCAAGTTATTCTCAAACCAAGGTTTTACTGTATGTAAAAGCAAATATGTTCCTGGAATTTTTTTTAATCTTAGAGACTAGCCAAACTTCTTGGTGGGTCTGAAGTGCTTGAGTGTCTCCTTCTAGAAGGTTCACTCCCTAACTACATATTACTGAACAAGGTACCAACACACAAAACATGTCAGCATCTATTTCCTGTAATTGCCCTTTACATCGCAATCAGCACAATCATCAGTTCTGCCAGCATACTATTTTACTACTGCAAAATGTTTCTTTTTTCAGGAATTGCTATCTTGAAAGTGTAATGTACAGGAGTAGTACAGGCCATGTACATTTGCAAAATGATGAAAGCTACACAGCTCCAATGATTAAAGCTGGCCATACATGGGTTGAAATTCGTAAAATTCCTCCTGGATCCGCTGAAATTCAAGTTGAGGATGGCACTGTCTGCAGCACCTGGCTCAACAAAAGTTTATTTAAAAATTGATGGAGATGGGGGTAAATTGTGGATGAAACGGTAAGTGCATCCAAAAGATGCAGTCACTGTTCAGGTAGTCAGACAGACATGGATGCTGAGGCTGTCTAAATACAATAGCCAGATGTAGTGTGGATGAGGGAATTCATGATTTCTCTAGCACCTAAGAAAGATAATAAAAGTGTATGGCTAGCCAAACTCCATCACAACAACCCTATGCAGTCAGCTCTACACCCTAACCTGGAGAATAACAGTTCTGTAAATGGCTTGCAACATTTTTGGCTTTTTATTTGGTTCTAGGTCCGGCGGACAATCCGCCGGACTATGGAGGGAAGTTTTGACTCAAAATTGTCCGCCAAACTAATCCGCCTATCTGTGTGCTAGTCCGCCGGACTTTTGAAATGAACGGATTTGCCCACACACGGAGTAACGTCCGTTCATTTTGAACGTGACACCAGGTAGATGGGACTAGCAAAGGAAGTCAATGTCGCCGCCTTCATCGGCGAGATTGACACCTCACCGCACAACCTGTCCCTGCCATTGTGGCCAGAGAAAGCATTGTGTCAACATCTCAAGGAAGAAGAAGAAGAGAAGAAGGCGATAGCGACAGAAGACTGGGCCAACGCTAGTAAAAGAGCTATAAGAAGATAGCGGAGGCCCGGCAAGAAGAACCTAAGAGGGGGACAAGACCCCCGAAGAGTGGGACAAGACCCCAAAGTCAGAAGAAGCCCGCTGGACGGCGGCGACGACGAAGAAGAAAGCCAGGCTCCTCCGCTAGTAAAAGAGCTAGCAAAAGAGCAGAAGATAGCGGAGGAGTCCGGCGACCTCCCAAGACGGAAGAAGACCACCAGAGATGTCTAATAAATTATTTTAAAAACTTGTGTTGTGTTTTTTTATTTACACTTTTTTTCACCAGGTGAATGGCTAGGGATACATTGTACCCCATACTCATTCACATAGGGTGGGGGGCCAGTATCTTGGGGCCTCCTTATTAAAGGGGGCTCCCGGATTCCGATAAGCCCTCCTCCCGCAGACCCTGAAAACCAACAGCCAGGGTTGTTGGGAAGAAGCCCTTGTTCTCATTAACATGGGGACAAGGTGCTTTGGGGTGGGGGCCCCCCTTCCCCAAAGCACCCCCCATGTTGAGGGCACGCGGCCTGGTACAGCTCAGGAGGGGGGGGCGCTCACTCGTCTCCACCCCCTTTCCTGACCGGCCGGGCTGCGTGCTCAGATAAGGGTCTGCTATGAACTTTGGGAAGACCCCCATGCCATTTTTTCGGTGTAGGGCTTCCCCTTTAAGTCCATACCAGGTGACGGGGCTAGCGAGGTGTCAATCTTGCAGATGGAGGCAGAGACATTGACTTCCTTCGCTAGTCCCGTCCACCTGGAGTCACGTTCAAAATGGACGGACTTTTCTCCGTGTGTGGGACTGCATAGTCCGGCGGACAATTTTGAGTCAAAACTTCTTTCTAAGTCCGTCTGACTTTTGGGAAGAAAAAGTCAGCCGGAGCCCACACACGGGCGGATTGTCTGGCAGACTCTGGTCCGCCGGATAGTCTGATTGTGTGTACGGGCATTACAAGAAGTGAGAGGCACTGTGAGCTCATCCTCTCAGTCTACTGCAAACAGAGTGAGCTAGCTTGTATTTAAACTGGCCGCTCTGTATGTTGCTGTAGTGCCATCAATTTACATAGCACTTATACATTTATTATACATCCAATAATGTATTTTATTGCGATTTTATGTGATAGACCAACATAAAGTGGCATATAATTGTGAAGTGGAAGGAAAATGATAAATGCTTTTCCCAGTTTTTTCCAAATAAACATCTGAAAAGTGTGGCGTGCTTTGTATTCAGCCCCCTTTACTCTGATACCGCTAACTAAAATCTAGTGGAACCAATTGCCTTCAGAAGTCACGTAATTAGTAAATAGAGTCCACCTGTGTGTAATTTAATCTCAGTATAAATGCAGCTGTCCTATAAAGCCCTCAGAGGTGTGTTAGAGAACCTTAGTGAATAAACAGCATCGTGAAGGCCAAGGAGCACACCAGGACAGGTCAGGAATTATAGAGGGATTCCACCTACAAAAAAAATATTAAAAGCCAGCAGCTATAAATACTACAGCTGCTGACTTTTAATAAACGGACACTCACCTGTCCCGGGTTCCAGCGATGCCGGCAGCCGAGGCCGATCGACCGCTCGGCCCTCGGCTGCTGCCGCCACCATTCTAGGTGAGGGAATCAGGAAGTGAAGCGAATCGGCTTCACTTCCCGGTTCCCTACTGCGCATGCGCGAGTTGTGCAGCGCAATAGGAATTGTCCGCGCTGTCTCTGAGACCCGTGTGTGTCCCAGCAGACAGCGCGGCAGGACAGGAAATGGCGTAGACTCCCACGGGAGTCTATGCCCAGAAGTGGGTGTAAATACCTGTCTTTGACAGGTATCTCCACCCCCCTCCCCCCTGAAAGGTGCCAATTGTGACACCGGAGGGGGGGAGGGTTCCGATCAGCGGAGGTTCCACTTTAGGGTGGAACCCCACTTTAAGTTGTGGAGAAGTTTAAAGCCTTTAAAGCAGGGTTATGTTATAAATAAATATCCCAAGCTTTGGACATCTCACAGAGCACTGTTCAATCCATCATCCTAAATGGAGAGAGTATGGCACAACTGCAAACCTACCAAGACATGGCCGTCCACCTAAACTGACAGGCCCGGCAAAGAGAGCATTAATCAGAGAAGCAGCCAAGAGGCCTGTGGTAACTCTGAAGGAGCTGCAGAGATTCACAGCTCAGGTGGAAGAATCTGTCTACAGGACAACTATTAGTTGTACTCTCCCCAAATCTGGCCTTTATGGAAAAGTGGCAAAAAGAAAGCCATTTTTGAAAGAAAGCCATAAGAAGTCTCCATGTGGGGGACAAAGCAAACATGTGGAAGAAGGTGCTCTGGTCCGATGAGACCAAAATTAAACTTTTTGGCCTAAAAGCAAAACGCTATTTGTGGCGGAAAACTAAGTCCTCATGTACACTGCTGCTGCTAAACGGACGTTTAGGAGCAGTTGGGCATTTTTTTTAACTGCTCCTGAACTCTCCTCTATGTTATCTTATCAGTACATGTACACAGGGTCGTTTCTAGGTAGTTGAGTTTAGAGGCTTTTTTTGGAATGCAAAACAGGCGTTTTTCGTTTTTTGCCTATTTTTAAGAAATACATTTTTTTTAAAATGCTTCTAAACTCAAATGCGGCAAATTGGGGCAAAACACAGCTAAAGATGGCATGTAAACGCGGCAAAATGGACATTTTAAAAATGGGTTTAAATCGTTCAGGAGAGGTTGAAAAAATGCCCCGTGTACATGAATTCATAACACTGCACATAACCCTGAACACACCATCCCCACTGTGAAACATGGCAGTGGCAGCATCATGCTGTGGGGATGCTTTTCTTCAGCAGAGACAGGGAAGCTGATCAGAGTTGATGGGAAGATGGATGGAGCCAAATACAGGGTAATCTTAAGAAAATCTATGATGCCCTGTACACACGGTCGGAAATTCCTGCGGAAACGGTCCGATCGGATTATGTTGTTGGAAAATCCGATCGTGTGTGCGCTCTATCAGACTTTTTCCGTCGGACATTCAGACGGAAAAAGTTTGAGAGCTGGATCTAAAATTTTCCGACAAAGAAATCCAATCGGACTTTTTACGATCGTTTGTAGAGAATTCCGACGGAAAAAGTGCCACGCATGCTCACAATAATTTACAAGACGAAAGCTATTGGCTACTGGCCTCTACGTAGTCCCATCGTACGCAACGAACATCACTGCGTTCAGAACGATTTTCCAACAACTTTGTCCGACCGCGTGTATGCAACACAAGTTTCGGCCAAAATTCGACTGAAAAAATGTCCAACCGTGTGTACAGGGAATTAGAGTTTGCAAAAGACTTGAGACTGGGGCAGATGTTCACATTTCAGCAGGACAACGACCCTAAACATACATACATAGAGCTACAATGGAATGGTTTAGATCAGAGATATGCAATTATCGGACCTCCAGCTGTTGCAGAACTACAGGTCCCATGAGGCATAGCAAGACTCTGACAGCCACAAGCATTACACCCAGAAGCAGAGGCATCATTGGACTTGTAGTTTTGCAATAGCTGGAGGTCCGCTAATTGCATATGCCTGGTTTAGATCAAAGTATATTCATATGTTAGAATGGCCCAGTCAAAGTCCAGACCTAAATCCAATTAAGAATCTGTGGCAAGACTTGGAAATTGCTGTTCACAGTCGCTCTCTATCCAATCTGACAGAGCTTGAGAAATATAGCAAAGAAGAATGGGCAAAAACGTCACTCCCTAGATCAGTGATGGTGAACCTTGGCACTCCAGATGTTTTGGAACTACATTTCCCATGATGATCAACCACACTGCAGAGTGCATGAGCATCATGGGAAATGTAGTTCCAAAACATCTGGGGTGCCAAGGTTCACCATCACTGCCCTAGATGGACAAAGCTGGTATGGACATCCCCAAAAAGACTTGCAGCTGTAATTGCAGTAATACAAAGTATTGACTGGGGGGGGGGGGGCTGAATACAAATGCACGCAACGCTTTTGACATTTTTTTCTTTGTAAAACGATTTGAAAACCATTTATCATTGTCCTTCCATTTACGTTTTTGGTTATAACATGAAAAAATTTGTAAAATTTCAAAGGGTGTGAATACTTTTTCAAGGCACTGTATACATACAGGTTACAAACCTATACAACACCCAGACAGGAGTGTCTTCTATTACCTGGACACAGGTCACAAATATGAAGGAATAGAACCTGTTGTATCTCACAGGATTGTTAGTAACTGAGTTCATGTAATATGTAAATGTATAAATACATTCTCAATATTGCACTTAAAAGTTTTTGACTTCTATTTCTGATTCCAAATAACCTTCTTCCTTCTGAACTAGATTTAAATTGCAAATTAAAAATAAATATATATATCTTTTCAAGGCAACAAAGCTTTATTCGTGCTTTCTTGAACTTTGGTGATCTTTTGAGTTATTGCTAGTTTCGTTTCTACAAGCCACACACTAAAAACATTCATCAAAGATATTGTACTCTTTCAAATGTGTTCATTGTTTAACTAGGTATTAGTGAAATATTCCCTGTGTTGTTTGTTTGCCTTACCTTGTAATGATGGTCTCACATGGTATGGCTGCAGTTTGTAGTGTCATGTCTGATTGATTCCCTTATGTCCATGTATTCCTTCAGCGAACCTGTCCCAGTGCACCAGTGGGAAAGACAACTTGTGTCTGTGAATGCTGTGATTGCTTGTGTCTGTGTCAGATTGAATTACTACTTTGCCCTCACCTGCACTAGCATTAGACTGAGAGACCCAGGGATTGCAGAATATGTAGTTTCTTCAAAGAAGTGTCAGGTCATACACTGGAATATGTAATTTGTTTGCCTAAACCCTCATTTTATGAAAGGGAATAGGGGTTCCTTTTGCCTAGCAAACAGGTGGTTCTATACTATTGGCCAACTATGCCTGCCAAACCCACCCCCCTCTGCGAGGGATGGAGAACAGGCAAATCATCAGTGCATAAAGTGGCTGGAGCAAATGGCAATGCCCCCTAGAGCAAGGAGGATGTGCCATGCTCTCCAATTGATACCAGCCCATTTGCTAGGTCCCGTACGTGCGTGATGATCATGTTACCGTGGTGCACATGAGCGGGTGTCCGGTGCCATATTTAAACCCCTGTGCACAGTGTACAATTTGAAGACACTCCAGGGTTGATTCTTAGAAACAGGTACTTGCCCAGCTATCTAGATGTACACAGACCTCTGCTAGTGAGATGCTGTGTATATATATATGATCATGAATGCCCATAATGATGGGCGTGTGTTTTTAGAATTCCATTAGAGTATCTCCCTATTTTTTTTGCAGTATAAGGAGCATAGGCAATACCTACTATACCTTCCACTTCTATCGTGGCAGTAGGACCCTGTGCTACCTGGAGGATTGCTGGTTTACGCTAGATTTTGGAGAGAAAGGCATGCTGATTGCACAGCTGTGTGCTGGGCTATTTAGTTTTGACCTGGCTATGGCTCAGGGTTCCACCCAACAGACAGGAAGCCTGTGCATGGGAGTCAGGTGGACTTCCATTCCTCTGAGAGGAGTCAGAACCTGCATGGGTATAGCCAGAGCATGCATGTCTGCAGGAGGCAGACGTACTTGATGACAGAGCAGCAAGACACTGATCAGGAGAAAGCTTAACTCTAGGAAACTCTTTTGGGTCTGAGACCTAAGGCCTAGGCTAAAGGCCTGAATCAGCTGTATGGGAAGAATGTAAGTCAGGAGGCTAACGTATAAAGTGTGCAAGATACAATAATGGTGAAACCCTCCTGCATGGGTACTGATGTCTTTGTGAACTTTTCTGTGCCTTAAAATAAAAGTGGGCTACCAGGCCCTTAAAAATACAGTTTTGTACTGGCGTACTGACTGGAAAACGCACCTACTGTTTGATAACCCCAATCTTAGGCCGCGTACACACGAGAGGATTGTTCGTCCAACTTAGTCCGCTGAAACGTGTTTCAGCGGACAATCCGCTCGTGTGTGGGCTTCAGCGGACTTTTTCAGCAGACAGTCTGGCGGACTAAGTCTTTCGGAATTTCCGTAATATTGTCCGTCCAAACTTGGTTTCAGCGGACAGTCCGCTCGTGAGTAGGCTAGTTCGACGGACTAAGTATGGCGCATGCTCAGAAAGGATTTACACGGCCGAAGGTTGCATTGCAGTGTATTGGACGTCGAATTTCTAGTCCCGTCGTACGTGCCGTACACATCATCGCGCAAGCTTTCAGCGGACTGTCTGTTCGTCGTGTGTGGTCAAGTCCGTTTATTCAAAAGTAGGACGGACTGTCTGTCGGATTGTCTGACGGACTTAGTTGGACGGATAGTCCGCCCGTGTGTACGCGGCCTTACACGATATATATATATATATATATATATATATATATATATATATATATATATATATATATATATATATATATATAGTATATAGTATATGTATATCTTCCTGAGTATTGCTGGTGGGAAGATATGGTAGACAAGTGTCACTTCCTTTTCTTTTTTGTTTATTCCACTCTTAGTTCCTCCCTCAAGCTGCATACCTTATACCTAGGAGGAAAGTTACACAGTAATATCTGTAGAGCATGAACTAAAAGCCAAACCAGACCTCCAATCATACTATTCACTGACAGTGATCACTTCAATCTTGCCTAATTATCTGATTATCTGTGTACCTGAGTGCTGCACCATTTACCTCATAGTGGTAGATTGCCCATGAATCTGGGATGAACCCTATTCATTATGCCATGCCAATATGTTGTTTTGCATTATAAACTGCTGTACTCTATTTTTATTTTTACTAGATTTTAGATTCTCCTATACAAATACCCCTGATTAAAGGGGTTTGAACCTGAAATGCGTCGAGGCCGAAGAGTTTTTCAGACATTGCAGAGTAATCATTAAACATATGCACATATAATCTATTGCAAGACATTATGTATTTTGTTTGTTTTTTGTGGTTTGTTAATATTTATGTGCTTTAGCAATCTTCATCATGTTATTGATGGTTTTAATAATAAAAAACTATTTTTACACATTCTCAGTTTTGATGCCAATTTAAAGTCCCATATAGGGACTTTATCAGGGATGTGGCATCATGTACTGCTATGGTAAAACACATCTGTCCAGGTCTCACACTACAGACATAAGTAATGATTAACCTGTGCAGTGCCATGCCAAATGTCCTATGTTTCAATAGAAACAGAAAATGCTAACACAGGAATGTGAAGATTTACTTTACTATAGGCTGTGGGTACAGGGCAATACATTACACTGAGACAATACATGATAAATGCACATCTTATGCAAGTAAAAAACAAAAGGTGCAAGTATGAATGTTTGAACCCCATCATGCAAGGATGTGTAGCCAGGTGCTCGGACGGCTGCTGGGGAAGGAAGCTGTGTGTGCTTCGGTGCTCCCTCCCCCCCCCCCCCCCACTGCTGGGATCTGTGTAAACAATGGGCTGTGTGTGTAGCAGCTGCCTCTCACCCTGAGTTTTCCTTCTGTGTGAGCATCGGAGCAGCTCTGTGTGAAACCCCTGCAACTTGCCCCTGCACCCTCCTCCTGGCAGCAGAGGACCTGAGCCAATTAAGGGTAAGAAGGACTTACTATGAGGCTGCTGTGGATTCTGGGAACTGTAGTCCTTAAAGGGGCATCGTGCAATACAAGTCAATGGAGGCTAATAGAGCTGAAGACTTAAACACACTGGGTTCCCTGCACAACAAGGGAACAGAGAGTGAGCTTTTCCCCAGGCAATTCAACAGGGATCTGGAGAAAACAGTGGAGGGACATAGGCAGCACGGACCTGTGCTGTGGTGCAGAGACCAAAGAGACAGCCATGGAGGGTTGGTGCATGGGATAGAGGCTGAGGACTGAGCCACTGAGAGCCTCTTGTACTACAGACCTGCTGCTCCTGCCTGTCTGTGCCTGCATTCAGAGAGACTGAGCCTGAGAGAGAGCCTGGAAACCAAGCCACAGAGAAGTGGAGACCAGAGGTGGAGAGACCTGTTGCTTACACCTGTGGGAGACTGATCCTTGGGACAGCAGTCAGACAAGGGTATGGGACCAGACTTGTTGCATGCCAGGAGCGGAGAGCTGAATTGTCTGTGCTTATCTCTATACTGACACAGTTAATGCACTAGAGGCTGCTCCTTGTTCAGCAGCTCATCAGCCATCTATTACACACTATTAAAGGGATGGTTTCCTGTGTACCACCTTACAGAAGGGCCCCAGCAGTAGCCAGCTAATACTAACAATTTGGTGCCAGGTATTTGTATTCACCTCTAGGGGGTACCCCATTTGTCAGGATCTTATACACCCACCAGCAATTGGGGCTGTATGCATACTGTACACACTAGGACATTTATTTTGGGTTAGTCAATGCCAATACTTTTAAACCTGTTTGCACCAGTTATAATTGGGTTTAGCATTACTACAGTTCAGTTGATTGCCATCTTTTGGATCAATATTCACATTGTCTAATAGAACATCTTTAAACATGTTTGATTGCCAGTTTGTGGTTTAATGCTTTGTTTAACTAACTTGTCATAATACATACTCTCAATATACCATCCAGTAGCTTGTGACTTATTTTCAGTGCATTATTAAAGAGTGGTAGCATACTAACTCTTAAATTAAACAGGTGTGTCAATGGGGACTTGGCAGTTTAAAGAGTTGTAGCAAAACAGAGAGCCCATCATATCCAGTGACTCCTGTGGGGGTAAGCACTATAGATGTAAAACAGCTAAAGCCAGGAAATAGAACTGAATGTCTTTCATATGTAAGGTTGCAAGTAATAAAAGTGATGTCCTGTGAATGTTATCACTTGCTTCTTCATGTGGGGGATGAACCCGACTTGGTCTTTATGGATCAGGGAACCAAAGAGAGGGTTAAGTTGTAAGGTAAGGATTTTATCTAAAAGTTTAATATTTATCTTGAGTAAAGAAATTGGACTGTAGTTGGACCAGGTAGTGTTGTCTCAGTTGGTTTTTGGAATTACAGTTTTTATAGCTTTAAAAGTTTCTTGTCTGAAAGAATGTTGCTCCAGGAAGCTGATAAGTAGTTTGTAAGGAGCAAAGCCAAGACAACAGCAAACCTTTTGTAATATGGTTCTTAAAGATCATTAGGACCTGGGCTCTTGTGGGGTTTTAATAGTGTTCTAGCTTGAAGGACTTTGTCTGACGTAATGGGCTGCTCTAGGAGACGCTTAGGTGCTTCTGATTGCATAGGTATGAGCGGGCCCTTGGAATAGGAAAAAATGCTAGTGGCAGAGTATATTTTGGAAAGGGGTTTACAGAATTCTTGATGTGCTTTTACCACGCTGACAGTGTATATGTCTCTGAAAAGTTGAGAATTGGTTTAGGGTCATGGTTGAGTGTGCAAAGTTTAGGGTAATATTAGCTTTGACAGAATGTTTGGATCCACATATTAGATTTTCAGCAGATTCCAGTATTAAGAGATCTAATTTATTGTGGGATTTATCCAACTGAAGGCTGGGGTAGGATGGGCTTGGAAGTTGGAGTGATGGGTCTGAAATTCATTTTTCAGTTGCCATAAATGTACACATCTGTCTTTATTGATCTGGGAGGAGAGTTGTATACACATATCTCGAATGACAGGTTTGTGTGCCTCATAGAGCACAGTATACTTTAGGAGAACAGTTGAATGTTGAGTGTAACTGATTTTTTGAGTGTAGCCTCAGATATTACAGCCTTGGGCTAGAAATAAAAGAAAGTACCATCATCCAAATATTATATGTTTAGTGTACACATGTCAAGACAAAAGGACCCATTAGAGAGGATGGAGTCACTCAAGACCCATGTGGTATTGGAGATCCTATATAGAAGGGAGGGTAAAGTGCTCATAACCAGACCATGATATTTTCAAAAGACTGGTTTGATTTGGGATTCTAGAAGTAATGGGGGAGAGGCATGTGGCATTAATATGGTCAATCCTGGATAAACTTTTTATAAGGGTGTGAGTGGTGCACCTGATTGTATTTGATGGAATTTGAGGTGTTGGGGGAGTCTTGGTTGAAATCTCCACGGATTATAAGTGTCCCTTTCTTTTGTGGAACAACAGTCTAAAAAAGGTGGTAGAGAAATCAAGGGTAGGAGTGGCATAAGGGATGTAGTATGAAACCAGCATGACCTCTGTCATGTAAAAGGCCCACTAATATTAGGTATCTTTCCTCTGCACCTTTCATTTTCGATAATAAAATGAAAGGAGCTGAATGTCAATACTCCCCTTTGCTGCATTTGGGGGCAGGAGAGAAATAATTCAGGGTTAAGTGGGCTTAAATATTTTGGGACTGCAAAAGCAGAGTAATGTGTTTCCTGGAGACAGACCACGTCTGCCTTGTGGGCTGCAAATAATCAAAATGCTTTTTTGCTTTTGTTGGGAAAGTTGAGTCCTTTTAGTCCTTTAACATTAAGAAGCAATAAATTCAAGGGAGCTACTGGTGTGGAGATAAGAGAAGCAGTACATTAGCCGAATAGTGGACCCTGTGCACGATAAACTAAAAGCAAGGGGGGTAAAAGGGACAAGGGCAGGATGAGAGGAAACAAAATGGGGAGTGGTAGGGAGCGCAAAGATTGATCTTTAACTATGACAATATAAACATACCTAGGAATGTTTTTGGTGTCTGGGTATTGAAACCCAGGAAAAAAGTTCTCGTTTGTAAAGCTCGCAAAAGGGGACTCTCTGAAGAACAAACTGGGGAGGGTAAAGAGATTTCTTCCATGAAGTGGTCAGCATTAGTCAAATAAGCAGCACAAAGGATTAATAATAATGGTATTAGCATGAAGGGAATTGGTTGAACTGAGTGGAGTTGGGGTAATTAGCTCTTTAAATATGTGGTGTGGGGTGGTGCATCGCCATTGAAAATGTAGTTGAGATAATTGGCTAGATGATCTTTGTACCCACCTGATATTAAGTTTGGGCAAGTGAGATACTCACAGAACAGGGATCCACCTGTAGTATTATAGTGATTTGGAGGTCTTTACACCCAGTGGGACAAGTGCACATGGAAAATATTAACACAGCATTTACAACATCAAATGAAAGTAATCTATGAAAAACAAATAGCAAACCCTTAGGAGAAAGAAAAGTGATTTTAAATATTTAATCTAATATAACTGGTGAGCGGAAAGCAAGTGAAATGCTTTGGGTTCCATTTTACTATCAATTAAAAATCAAGGATGGGTTGAAAAAAGTGTCAAGGTGGTCAATGGGCACTGGCCCACAGCGTAAGACCGAGGTAGGTCATGGCATAAGTCAGAAATGTGCAAAAAACCTAACAAGCCAAACTGAAAAAGTGGTAGACTTATTTGGCTAGGAGCCGACCAATAATTCTGGTGTCCACACATGAAGGTTATCTATTGGGGCTAGTTCTGGTAGAAGGAGAGAGTGAATGATGCAGTTGAGGCTGACTGTGGTGGCTGAGAGAAAAAGCATCTCGGTGCTCTTGGCAGATTGGAAAAACATAGAGCTAAGGTGAGCATCTGGGAAACATCCCAGTGGAGATCTGTTTTTTCTGTGTTCTGAAATTGAAAAGTTTAGGTTTTCTAACATGTTTTGCGGGTCCTCTGAGGTCTGGCTGGATATTGCTTCCCTTGAAAAGTGAAGTACAGAGTGAAGGGAGAGCCCCACCAGTGTTTCATTTGGTATGACGGATGAAGATCTCTAGCTGGAGTTTTATTACCCTGCATTTAGATATGGTGAGCGGGCAAGATCAGCAAATAGTTGGTAATCATTACCCTGGAATCTGAGAGTGCTCTTCTTCCTTGTTGCGTGTAGCAACTGCTCTTTACTGCAGTAGAAATGCATCTTGGCAATAATGTCTCTCAGAGAACCCTCTGCTTGGTGTCTTATGAGAGCTCAATTTACACAATACATTTCAAGCCAGTCAAAGGGGATTGAGGGAACACTTAGAATTGAGCAGTGACTGTTGACTGCAGGTCAAGGCCACTCTTGGGGATGCCTCTTATTTTCAGCTTGGTTTGGTGGGAGCAATTCTCCACACCTTCAAAGTGAATTAGTAAGGTCTTGTTTGCTTAAAAAGGAGTTAGTATCCTGCTTATGTCCTTTGACCTTTGTAGGCCTAGATCTTAGATTGTCCCGGAGAGTCTCTCAGTAATTTGTTTAGATGTAGTGTTGTAGTTTTCTACAGCATCTTTTTGATTTGCCGAAGGAAATCCTCATTGTCTCCACTGCAGAAACTGTCATAGGCAGGTGAGCATGGAGGAAGAGTCTTAGTCACCATTTTAATCAAGGTGCTGGCCAATACTTCTTTGATTTCATCTTGCCATAGGTATCAGTATGCACCATGTTGGGTGGTACAGGAATGAAGGTCTAGCAAGGCACATCCGCCATGTAGAACCATGCACATCTGCCCCTAGACACTTTGCTTTTCCCCAGTTTTAACAAATTCTAGTTCCAGTTAACAAGTTCCAGTTTTCTATAAACATAACATGCAATGCTAGACTACAGCTGCAACAAAAGCCAGCAGCAGGTGTCACATATCTGTTTTTTCAGAGCCAATTTATTTTTTAAGCTTATCTCAGCCTAATGAATCACATGTAAATACTTATATAAAAGAGAAACTCAATTAACACTGAAATTTAATTATCGCTCTGTGGAGAGCAGAAAACCTCAGCAAGGTCATAATAAGCTGTGTGTTTGGAATTTTAATGTGAAACGTGTTTATGGTAAAAAACATCCAAACTGAATAAATATGAAAATAATTATCCCATCGGACAGAGAAATACAAAATCAAAAGTTTTTAATTGAACAACTGAAGGTTATTTCCTATACAAATGTATCTATTTAAACGCAAATGTTACATATCATTGGTATCAACAATGAAAATAAACTAGACATGAGGATCAAAGCTGGAAGAAACCAAAGAGCAAGTAAGGCCACAGTTTGACATTAACATTTATCAAAGGTATCTACATGGAATGGCAAACACCAGCTATTGTTGGGTTTACACTTAAAGCTGAACTCTACTCTTACCTTCAGTCTTGCATAGTTGTAAATATTTGTATTTCTTACTCTGATTTCGCTGCACACTGTGGCCTTCTCACAGTGGGGTTGATTTACTAAAACTGAAGAGTGCAAAATCTGATGCAGATGTACAAGGTAGCCAATCAGCTTCTAACTGCAACTTGTTCAATTAATGTTTGACCAAAAAAGTGGAAAACTGGTTGTTTTCTATGCAGAGCTTCACTAGATTTTGCAATCTCCAGTGTTAGTAAATCAATGCCAGGGTGCTTTATAAAGCTACAACAAGTTGTAGGCAGGTGCAGTCTATTTTCTCCACTGTAGGTGGCGCGCTACTGCAGCTGCATTGCAGTTGAATAGGAAGTCAAGAGGAACATGATTCCTCTGTGATGTTCTGGATCACTGGGGAAGCTATTCGATTGGATGCTGCCACACCATGTGAATTTAGCAGCCATCTTCGGTCAGGCAGAGCCTATTTAAGGCCCTGTCTCCCTGCATTTGGCATGTGGGTAGTCTAGGGACAGGTCACCTGTCTGACAGGGACAGTGACTAGCAGCAGGGAGAGGTTCCACATGAGTAGGGAATGGATAGGGCCACGGCATCCTTCTTGGAGACTGGCCAGGCGGCGGCACATTCAAGGCCTGCTCTGCTACACATTTCTGTTACATTCTGTGAGTGCCTTCCTGCCAGGCTTGTTGTGAGTTGCCAAACTTTAATACAAATTCTGTTTTCTGCAACTGGATTATGAGTGTTTACTGAAGCCGTACTACGCTGCACCTCCCACAAAGGAGCCTGCCTCATTCTGGTGTGAAAAACATCAAGCATCATCTCCAGCTTTACTTTACCTGGCCCATGACAATCATTCATTGGATTTCAATGAAGAAGGCTAAGCATCACACGTCGCCATTGTCTTGGGAGGGCCACATGCAAATGCAGTCTTCCTAGGAATGTCCACTCCTCCAGACTGACATCCACTTATTAAGGTATTTTGATATTTGCATAACTGTCTCCTCCCAATAGTCAGCCAATTGCCTGCATCAGTGCTGAGAGCTCATGTGAGAAATACTAAGCCAGGGTGATGTGATGTTTCAGAAAGTGATGTACAGCTCCCTGTTGGCCCCTCCCATCAGCCATGATCTGCCTCATGAACCACAGAGACCCAGTGATGATGTCACTGAGTCTAAAATATGTTTAAAAATATCATTAGCATGTTGATGAAGGGGTAAAGGAGGAACCACGGAAAGAAAAGGATAAGCAGATTTAACTTCAGCTTTAATAGAAAACCCTACTTTCGTTTAAAAAAAATGGATTCAAATGTTTTCTCAATTATTTTTTTTTGTAACCATTACAACATTACCCTGTTCTGCTCCACTCCAGAATCCTGAGATCTATGAGAATTCAGTGCTTTCTATAACAATACCGGGATTGGTCATGTGACTATGGTATGCAAATACTTCTCCTTCACACTCAAAGGTATACATCATTATCAATGGGGCAAAAGTCTAAAATTAAGTTTGCTAATATGCTTACATTGTGTATAAATGTCCTGGACTGTTTTTTTAATCAAAAAGACTTACTATAAAGAGGATACAGGGGGTGTTTATGTGGCGCTAACTAAAATATTACTAAAATATGTTATTACCAAGATAATAAATATACAAATAAAAATTATATAAATGTAAATTCATACATATAACCTTAACCTTAAGCTTTTTTTAATTTTTTTGAGAAAGTCACGTGGTATGTGACGCAACGCGTCAGGGAGGAGTTGAGGTGTCGTTCGTTACTTCCGGTCGCGGCCGAGACCGGAAGCACCGCTGTTTACATTCGTGAATTCTTTTATTGTAATGTAAGTGTGGATATTTTTATTTGAATAAAGTGTTTTTACGTTACTACTCATTGGAGGCCCCCTTACTCTCTTATATATTACCCGGATTATGGATATTGGAGGAACTAGCTGATGTCCCAGAGGTTATATTGATAAGTGGGGGAAGATTGCTTACTAACCACCCCTCAAGCTTGACCCGGTCCTTAGGGACCTTGATTAGAGGTGAGAGGCTGGGGGAAACAAGGGGTGCACGTAAAGCACTGAAGGTTGAAGGAAGAGTGTATATTACACTGATTGCTCACATTGCATGATTATCATCATTTGCTGAACAGATTGCACATTTTTTTGAGTGGACTGTTTACACATTTTTCACTTTGCACCGGATATTTATTTTTATTTTTAACTTTTTGGAGTGTTTGCAGAAATACGTTATGTGATTTTGCACTATTTGCACTGCTGCATGGACTTTTTGATTGATTTATTTTTATTATATTGTCATTTTGATGCACTTCATTATTTATGTCATATTGATATTTTATGCACTTTATTGCCGGTTATCAGTTTTTTTCTACTTTTTTGCACATTTGTATGCACTGTATGAATTTACATTTATATAATTTTTATTTGTATATTTATTATCTTGGTAATAACATATTTTAGTAATATTTTAGTTAGCGCCACATAAACACCGCCTGTATTTCTATTTTGAGTGGAGAGAACACTTTTATATGTGAGCAGCTTTCTATAGTTTATACCCAGTTCTCCTAGCGAGGTGTTGCGCAACAGGACCTTCCTATTTTTACTATAAAGAAGACCTGTCAGATACAATACATATAGGAAAATATTAAAAAACGTTTCTAATTTTTGTATAAGAATTATATAATCTTGTTTTTTACCTCTTGACAGTTATGCCACCTACACAAGATCGGAATTCTCGTCGGAAAAAGCTCCCCATCTCTTCACGATGGAATTCCGCTCAAGCTGTCTTGCCTACACACGGTCACACCAAATTCCGATCGTTTAAAACGCGGTGACGTACAAGACGTATGACGGGACTAGAAAAAAGAAGTTCAATAGTCAGTAACCAATAGCTTCCATCTCGTAGTTGAATCTGAGCATGCGTGATTTTTGGCATGTAAGAATTGCATACACACGATCAGAATTTCTGATAGAAAGTTTTACTGTCTGGAAAATTGAAAACATGCTATCAATGTTTGGCTGGCGGAAATTCGGACAGCTAAATTCAGAAGGAGCATACACACGGTCGCATTTTCCGATGAAAAGCTCTCATCAGTCCTTTTCTGGGCTGAATTCCGATCGTGTATACACAGCATCAGACGATAGATGTGCCAATTCTTGAACAATTCAGGTTTTCATGTTATCATTTACTTTAGCCTTTACTTTACCTCCGAAGCTTGTTCTACAAGCACTTGGAACTACAAGATAGCAAAATGGTATATGTGCTATTATAATGTGTTGAAGATTCTTAGGGAACGGTAAGCATTAAGTAAAAGTCACCTTTATAACTTTAGAAGCTTCCTTGCTACTACAACAGAGGCAGAGCTGAAAAGGTTAGATCCAGAGATAGCAGTTAAAAATTAAAAAAAGAGCCCTTTTTGAGTAATTAATTTTTAACTTATTTCTTTTGCTCTAAACATAAAGCATATGCACATTGTATATTAAAAAGTGGCAGTACTGAGACTTTTATATATGTAAAGAAATTTCTAAGAATACTTAAAGCCCCCTTTTTTCTTACTACTTGGCATAGTTAAAAGAACCACAGTAAGCTTTTACAGATTTCATCTGCAGATCCCTCTACTGGTGAAATCTGGCATTGTAGTTCAAGCATATACATACACAATAATTCTGTATAGTTTTAGGCTGCTTTCACAATGGGGTGGCTGGACTGTTTGCAGTGCTTTACTGTTGTTTAAGCGGTGCTTTTCAGCCACTAGAGGTAAGCTTTTAACTCCCACTAGCGGCCGAAGAGGGGGTTAATAATGTCCGTGTTGCGGAAGAGTCCGAAGCACTTTTCAGGCACTTCCAATGCGCTGTCCATTCATTCCAATGGGCAGGGGAGGTGTAGGAGTGTTGTATACAGTGCTCTTACACCGCCTCAAAGATAGACTTTTTTTCCCATCCCACAAGTGCACTGTCCCAATGTGAAAGCACTACACTAGGGAGGCATGAGAGGCAGTTTTCAGGTGCTTTACAGGCGCTATTTTTAGCGCTAAAATGCCTGAAAACTGCCTCAGTGTGAAAGGGGTCTTATGTATTTGGATGATCAAAGGTTCACCGGCACAGTACACAGCAGTGAAGTGATCTGCAAACCTCTTAGGGCTTTTTTTTATTTGTGGTACCCTCTATGTTCTATATTCAGATAGATTTTTAGAGGGCATTTGATAGGCAGTGAGGAGGCATTATTTTGCCGCCCCATTTCTTGATTTAACCCTGTATTGCCGGACTACAATGCTGCCATTGCATGCACTGCACGCGGTTGCAGTGTGACGTGACAATGTTGTGGTTGTGAAACAAAGCATTGCAGCCGTGGCATGTGTACAGCCCTGCCCAATTGTATTGTGACAGTTCAGGTGGGCGGCTGGAGGGTGGTAAAACCATGGTTTAGCTGTCCACTTTTACCACCCCCTAGCCGTACATCTGAAAGATCCCCTAAACTGACTGTAAAGTCTATTTTTTAAAATGTAAATAATAAACATACTAATACTCACCTGCCCTGTGCGATGGCTCCCGCTGTTCTCAGCAAAGCCTAGGAGACCAAGAAAACAAGGAGAGATGACTTGCAGCCGGGCACAGAGCTAGATCGATAAATAACTCAGGTAGGTGTTACAGAGGAGGAGGGGGAACACACAGTGGAAGGTTTTTCAACCATAATGTAGAGAATGTATTAAGGTAAAAAAAAAAAACTTTAGCCTTAACAACCACTTTAAAACAAATATATGTCTTGGACTTGAAGTGGTTGTAAATCTTCACATATACTCAGTGAAGTGACTCGCCTCAGGTGATACACAGAGATGAAACAAATCCTCCTACATAAGTTGTACCTGTTTATTTACAGCGATCTTTCCCCTACATTCATTCAAAGTCAGTGGCGGTCGGTCGGTAGCACTTACCCCATCACTGGTGGCTTCCCCTGCTCAGCAGCAGCAGCAGCCTCCCCTTCTGCTCTCCATGGGTCATCACAGTGAAGGCGGTGGTGGCTTCCCTTTCCTCCCTTCTCCTCGGCAGCCAATTAGGAGTCTTCTCTTTTCGGCAAATCGGAAAACAGGTCTCACACCCGCTTCTGATTGGCTGGATTGAGGAGTAGTGTTTCAACAAAAATATTCATTGGCTGTTGTAACACACCTGGGTGGGCTCCAGTCACATCCTTTGCGACCCAAGCCTACCCTATTTTTAAGCCTATTAGAGCAGAATAGTGGGGCCGGACACATGAACAGGGGGTGGCAGGGTGGCCATGGATTCATGAAATGCCTGTGTAGAGCTGGCTCCTGACAAGCAGGCACTATATGTTTTTCAAAGTTAATTTTCCTGAAACCACAGTTGGGTTTTGGGGCTAATTTTCTAAATTTCTAGTTTCAGCGCCAGTCTAGCTGGGTTGCACTGGATTCTCCTTGACTGCAGTGTCACTGTCACAGCTGGGAAGAGTAAGAACGCAGTCTAGCTGGGTGTATTGAATTCCACTGTTCTTTCGGAACCAGCCCAGTGGGAGTGTTGCTGTGCATTCTGGGAGGTGGTATTTAAGGTATGGACATCACGTGCTTCGCTGTTCTGTTCTGAAGGATATTTTCCGCCTGGTCGGTTCGGGAGGTCCTCCTGACCCAGCCCCATGGCCCTCCTGGCCTGGGGTGCGGAACCATGTATTTCGAGTCTCGGGGCTGGCTAGCCCGAGGCAACGCAACTGCAGGGACAGGCTTGAGTGGATTTCGGGGCCTATTGATCCAAAGGTGGTCCGGTGCCGCCTCATCTAAGGGAGAGGCCCAGCAACAGGAGAAATCCCAGGGGAGGACTGTTCAGGAGAAGGCCATGCGCAAGGCTGGCTTCTCTGAAGAAGCCTGGAGGCTTAGTTGAAGGACACTACATGGATCTACACTCATACGGTATCGCCAGATCGGCTGAGAGATACTGGTACCGTATGATAGCTCTTTAAATTTGTCTATGTCCCTCAGCTACGTTGAAGTCTATGGCAGAGACTTTTCTCAAATATTCTACGCTCAAGTCTGTGGCAGAGACTTTTTCTCAAATACCCTACCAGCTGCTAGGCCTAGTGAGGGAAGGACTATCCGGGGGTTGTAAAATCCAGTTGTGAAACGGTTGCTATCCTCTGGATTTTTCCTATAAGAGACTTTCCATTTTTGCAGTCTAAAGTACCTGAACTTACTCCTAAACCTCTACCCTAAACTGAGAGACTCTGTTTCTGTTTCAAATAAATAACCCAAAAGAACATTGATTCAGTGTCAGTTTCTACATTTCTTTGGGCCATCTACCATGGGAACCCCTAGACAGAGAAGCAGTTAAGAAGGTAACGGTAAGCCCAATAAAACCAGCAGCTCCTTCGGGGGTCAGTGCTACACATGGATCTTCCCATTGCATATAGGGGGTGGTCTGGAGAAAGAGGGTGGCACCTGGGCCTCCTTAATGGACGGGCCGCCACTGTTCAAAGTGGGAATTTTACACAGGAGTTCTCAGCAATGACAAGCAGTAGGTGGAGAGTAGGGATGAGCCGAACACCCCCCGATTCGGTTCGCACCAGAACTTTCGAACGGACCCCAAATTCGTACGAACGTTAGAACCCCATTGAAGTCTATGGGACTCGAACGTTCGAAATTAAAAGTGCTAATTTTAATGGCTAATATGCAAGATACTGTCCTAAAAAAGGTTTGGGGACCTGGCTCCTGCCCCAGGGGACATGGGTCAATGCCTAAAATGTTTTTAAAAATGGCTGTTTTGGCGGGAGTACTGATTTTAATGACGATTAAAGTGAAAAAAAAAAGTGAAATATTCCTTTAAATATGGTGCCTGGGGGGTGTCTGTAGTATGCCTGTGAAGTGCCACGTGTTTCCCGTGTTTAGAACAGTCCCTGCACAAAAATGACATTAAACGGAAATAACACCATTTAAAACTGCTTGCGGTTTTAATCTTATATCTGGTTCCTGCAATATGGTTGAAAATCATTGAGAAAAATGGCATGGGTAGCCCTCCCTGCCCATTACCAGCCTATTTGGGTCTTGTATGCATATTAAGGGGAACCCTGTACCCATATTAAAAAAAGGAAATGTGTGTGGCCCCCAGGCCCTATATACTCAGAACAGCAGTATACAGGCGGTGCAAACAAGACAGGGACTGTGTAGGTTTGTTGTGTTAAGTTGAATCTGTTTGTAATTTTTAACTGGTACATTTTTAAAGTGTAGCTCCAGTCCAAAAAACTATTTTTAAGCTTTTTGGAAAACATAGGGAAGGGTTATCATCCCTGTATAATTTGTTTTGTCGTCCATCTTTTTTCATCTCACTTGCTGTTGTCTCCTTCCGTTTGCAAGTAGGAGATGTTTGTAAGTTGGATATTTGAAAGTAGGGGCCTGCCCTATATGCTCTGCAGAAATGGCGGAACAAGGTGTTGGTTTTGCCACAACATTGTAAGCCCTCAAAGTGACTCTTGGTGGGCGCTGAAGCGCCCTGCTGTGAACGATTATATCAAGAATTTTAATTACATGCCATTGTTGAAAAGTGGTAGAAAAATTGACCTTTGGTGGTTGTGGTGCTGGTGCCACAACACTATAAGTCCTCACCGTTACTCTGGGTGGGCACAGGAAGGGGCCCTCCTGTGAAATATTATATCAAGAATTGTAATTACATGTCCCTGTTACATGTACAATTGTACTTAAATGCCCCTGTTAAACAGGGGCAGAAAAATTTGGCCTTAGGCACTGGTGCTGGTGCCACCACACTGCAACCTCTTCCATATACTCTAGTTTTATTGCAGGAATTAGCCCTGCTGCAAAGCATTGCATCAAAAATTGTAATTAAACGCCCCTGTTAAACAGGGGCAGAAAAATTGGGCCTTAGGCACTGGTGCTGGTGCCACAACACTGCAACCTCTGCCATATACTCTTGTTTTATTGCAGGAATTAGCCCTGCTGCAAAACATTGCATCAAAAATTGTACTTAAACGCCCCTGTTAAACAGGGGCAGAAAAATTTGGCCTTAGGCACTGGTGCTGGTGCCACCACACTGCAACCTCTCCCATATACTCTAGTTTTATTGCAGGAATTAGCCCTGCTGCAAAGCATTGCATCAAAAATTGTAATTAAACGCCCCTGTTAAACAGGGGCAGAAAAATTGGGCCTTAGGCACTGGTGCTGGTGCCATCACACTGCAAACTCTGCCATATACTCTAGTTTTATTGCAGGAATTAGCCCTGCTGCAAAGCATTGCATCAACAATTGTACTTAAATGCCCCTGTTAAACAGGGGCAGAAAAATTTGGCCTTAGGCACTGGTGCTGGTGCCACCACACTGCAACCTCTTCCATATACTCTAGTTTTATTTCAGGAATTAGCCCTGCTGCAAAGCATTGCATCAAAAATTGTAATTAAACGCCCCTGTTAAACAGGGGCAGAAAAATTGGGCCTTAGGCACTGGTGCTGGTGCCACAACACTGCAACCTCTGCCATATACTCTTGTTTTATTGCAGGAATTAGCCCTGCTGCAAAACATTGCATCAAAAATTGTACTTAAACGCCCCTGTTAAACAGGGGCAGAAAAATTGGGCCTTAGGCACTGGTGCTGGTGCCACGACACCGCAACCTCTCCCATATACTCTTGTTTGATTGCAGGAATTAGTCCTGCTGCAAAGCATTGCATCAAAAATTGTACTTAAACGCCCCTGTTAAACAGGGGCAGAAAAATTGGGCTGATGGCATCACCCAGAACCAGAAATGTTCTTCCAACATATCAGCGGAGGAGGAAGAGGATAGACAATCAACATAACAGGACAGTCACTCAGCATCACCATAGGCATTCTTGAAGGGATGTGATATTTCAAAAAAAATTATTCTGTTACATCAGCTGCAGGTGCTTGGTAGCTGTGGGTGATCCAAGACTGATTCATCTTGATGAAGGTCAGTCGATCAACTGATTCGGTGGACAGACGCACCCTGTGATCGGTAACAAAGCCACCAGCAGCACTGAAGGTGCGTTCCGAAAGAACGCTGGATGCAGGACAGGCCAGTAGCTCAATTGCATACTGTGCAAGCTCTGGCCAGTGATCCATCCTCAAGACCCAGTAAGCCAGAGGATTTTCGGTGGGAAAGGTGTCCAAGTCTGACCTTGCCCCTAGGTATTCCTGCACCATGTAAATCAGACGCTGGCGATGGGTGCTGGAACCGATCATACCTTGGGGCTGCGGACTAAAAAATTGTCTGAAAGCATCAGTCAGACGGCCACCTTCTCCACCGCTCCTTCTGACCGATGCCTCAGCAACACGTTGTCCAGGACCAGGAGTTTTTAACCTCCCAGTCTCTGGGAACGCGTTGCACAGACCTTTCTGCAAGGCCTCCCGGAGATGTCTCATCCTCTGCTCCCTCTGCGATGGCAAGATAAGGTCGGCAACCTTACCCTTGTACCGTGGATCAAGGAGAGTGGCCAGCCAGTAATGGTCCCTCTCCTTGATCCGAAGAATACGAGGATCCTTCCGCAGGCTTTGCAGGATCAGGGAGGCCATGCAGCGTAGGTTAGCTGAGGCATTCGGTCCGGAGTCCTCTGGGTCACTAAGGAAGGACAACATGATCCGCAGCTACCTCCTCCCAGCCACGTACAAGTCCACGTGTTTCTTGGGACTGTAAATCATCCCTACAAGACTGCTGCTGCTGCTGATGCTGAGTGCCAGCCTCCACCTCCATGCTGACACAATCATCCTCCTCCTCCTCCTCTTCCTCCTCCTCATCCTCTTCCTGTGTGATGGGTGGCACAGCAGGAACACTGTCTGGATAAAGGGGGCCTTGAGAGGCAAGGAAGTCCTCCTCTTCCTGCCTCTGTTCTGCCTCAAGTGCCCTGTCCATTATTCCACGCAGCGTATGCTCCAAGAGGTGGACAAGAGGTACAGTGTCACTGATGCATGCACTGTCACTGCTCACCATCCTTGTGGCCTCCTCAAACGGTGACAGGACAGTGCATGCATCCCTGATCATGCCCCACTGGCGTGGTGAGAAAAAACCGAGCTCCCCTGACCCTGTCCTGGTGCCGTAGTCGCACAGGTACTCATTGATGGCCCTCTGCTGCGTGTGCAGCCGCTGCAGCATGGCCAACGTTGAGTTCCATCTGGTGGGCATGTAACATATAAGGCGGTTCTTGGGCAGGTTCAACTCCTTTTGGAGCTCAGCCAGCCGAGCACAGGCATTAAATGATCGGCGGAAATGCACACAGACTTTCCTGGCCTGCTTCAGGACATCCTGTAAGCTGGGGTACCTGGCCAAGAACCGCTGCACCACCAGGTTAAGGACGTGAGCTACACAGGGCACATGGGTCAGTTGTCCCTGTCAGAGGGCGGAGAGGAGGTTGGTGCCATTGTCACAAACCACCATTCCTGGCTTAAGCTGGCGTGGCGTCAACCACCTCTCGGCCTGCCCCTGCAGAGCTGACAAAACATCCACCCCCAGTGTGGCTCCTGTCCCCCAAACAAACCAGCGCAAGCACGGCATGGCATCGTTTTGCCTGCGTACTTGCGTAGCCCCTGGAACGCCTACGAAGCACCACTGGTTCTGAGGACAGAGCACTGGAAGAGGCCATGGAGGAAGAAGAAGAGGAGGGGGTGGAGGAGAGAGGTGTGTCACAACCAATAGTAGCATTTTGGAGGCGTGGTGGCGGAATAACCTCCAACACTACTGCACCTTGTCCTGCATCCTTCCCAGCTGCCAGAAGAGTGACCCAATGCGCCGTGAAAGACAGGTAACGTCCCTGTCCATGCCTGCTGGACCATGAGTCAGCGGTAATATGCACCTTACCGCTGACCGCCCTGTCCAGCGAGGCAAGGACATTGCCTTCCACATGCCGGTAGAGAGCCGGAATCGCCTTCCGTGAGAAAAAGTGGCGTTTGAGGACCTGCCACTGAGGAACCGCACATTGTACAAACTCACGGAAGTCTACCGAGTCTACCAACTGAAAAGACAGCAGTTGAAGTGGTAGCAATTTAGCCAAGCTAGCATTCAACCGCTGGGCATGTGGATGGCTGGGAGTGAACTTCTTTTGCCGGTCCAGCAGCTGGGGCAGGGACATTTGCCTGCTATAATCGGACGTCGGTGTACTGCTATCAGAGTGCCCGGAAGCACTTGGCTGTGACACACCTAATTCTACACCTTCATTCCTCTCAGAGCAGGTTTCAGAGAGGACTGAAGGTCTAGTGGGGTTGGAGATGCCAGCTGATGAGGAGCAAGGAGAGGTCCGCTTTGTTCTTTGGTGTGGGTCTTTGAGGTACGCTTGCCAACGAGCTGCATGGCAGGTCAACATATGTCTGGTCAAGCATGTGGTGCCCAAGCGGCTGATGTTTTGGCCACGCGAGATACGCTTGAGACATATGTTGCAAATAGCAGCGGTGTGATCTGATGCACTCGTCTCAAAAAAGGCCCACACCAAAGAGCTTTTAGAATAACACATAGAGGCAGCGCCCTGCACAGACGGAGCTCTGCGGTGTGATTCAGTCGGTGTGCTGCCCCTAAGCTGGCCCCCGGAGGGCATCCTGCCTCATTGGACATGTGCCCCCTCCTCCTCCTCCTCCTCTCTCCTTCCAGGCACCCACGTGGAGTCAGTGCCCTCATCATCCCCTCCCTCTTCATCGCTGTAGCAAACCTGGCAGTATGCTGCAGCTTGTGGAACATGACTGCCAGATTGCTGTCCTTCTTGAGCATCCCCTTTCTCTGCGCTCACGCTACTGCCTTCCTCTAGCTGAGTGTCATCATCAGAGCCCACAAAACACTGGGCATCCTCCTGGAGCATGTACCCAACACTGTGCTCAAAGAGTTCAGGAGACTCCTCAGGAGGACGTGGTGGGTCTAGGGAAGGAGTCACTGATGATGACATTGAGAGGAGGGAAGACGATGCGTTGGCAGCTGCTTTGCTAGTACCCTGAGACTGGGTGAGAGAGGATGAGGAGGATGAAGAGGGCTTGGTCATCCACTCTACCAAGTCGTTGGCATGTTGCGGTTCAACATGTCCAGCTGCCGAAAAGAAGGACAAGCGTGTCCCATGGCCACGTGCTGATGACAATGCACCGCGTCCACGACCAGCACTGTTGTCTCTAGACACAGAGCCTGCTTGCCCTCTTTTATCGGCTCGCGCCTGTCTGCCTCTCCTTGCTGGCCTTCCAGACATGGTAATGGCCTGAAGGGAGTGGGGTAAAACAGCAGTGTAATGGAGTCACACAACACCCACTAAGCCCTGCAGATGGCTCTATTAGAGAACAGCAATAAACGGTAGATACAGATGTATATTGTGCTGGAGTCATACAACACCCACTAACTCCTGCAGATGCCTTTATTATAGAACACCAGAGATAAAGGGGTATACTGTAATTGAGTCACACAACACCCACTAAGCCCCGCAGATGGCTCTATTAGAGAACAGCAATAAAGGGTAGATACAGGTGTATATTGAGCTGGAGGCACAAAAAACCCACTAACTCCTGCAGATGCCTTTTTTATAGAACACCAGAGATAAAGGGGTATATACAGATGTATACTGTGCTGTGCTGGAGGCACACACAACTTCCAATAACTCCTGCAGATGGCAAGTGGGCTCAAATAGAGAAGAGCTATGTAGGGGGATATAGCGGTGTGTACTGGGTACAGAGCACGCAGACAGCACGCACAAGCTCCTAACACTACTGACTGCAAGCTCTATTATAAAAGATAGATCACTAGCTATATAGGTGAGGTGAATATAGCGGTGTATACTGCGGTCAGGGCACACAGACAACAACCACTACACAACAGCAAGATCGAAAATCGGCCGAAAACGATCGTTGTGTACTGTGTTGAAGGTACACAGAACACCCACTAACTGCTTCAGACGCCAACATACTACACTAGGCCGCCGCGCTGGCGGCCTTATATAGTGTGGGGCGTGTACTACACAGCCTGAGCTATGATTGGCCACAGGCATCCTGCCTGTGGCCAATCATGGCTCTCCTCGCTGCTGGCGCTGTGATTGGCCAAGCATGCGGGGTCACAGTGCATGCTTGGCCAATCATGAGCCAGCAATGCACTGCGATGACGCAGTGCATTGTGGGCCGTGAGCGCCACACGAATTTGGCGCGAACGGCCCATAACGTTCGGAATTCGCCGAACGGGCGAACAGCCGATGTTCGAGTCGAACGTATGTTCGACTCGAACACGAAGCTCATCCCTAGTGGAGAGCTGAAGTTACATCAGTGAGGAGAGGTCTGATAGCTGATTGGAGGAACACTCTCATTGCATCACTTCCTGTCTCTCAGACTTCCAGCCAATCCGATTTGGAGTCTGAGAGACAGGAAGTGATGCGTGTTTGACACATGGATACACACAGATAAGCTTGTTGTTATCTTTTTAAATGTAAGAGGCAACTTGGCATTTCTAATGAACTGTATTATCTTTACAGGCTTGTTTTCTTTTATTTCTTTTACTGGCGAATATTGAACGTCCATAACGGAACCACGAGATCCTGAGGCTAACCAAGCTGTCAGCAGGGAGAAGGTTTTGTGTGCATAGGTACATTACAATTAATGGGCCGTATTTTAGCACAGTAAAAAAAAGGCCTTAGCAACTATGTTTGTATTTCAGAAAGGAGAAAAACAATCACTCAGAATTTAAGTTCTTCTGAAAAGGGGATATAAGTAAATAATTTTGAAACTTGTTGGGATTTTCAAGAAACCTATACGGACTGACCTTAGCATGACTGGCAGTATATGGGTACACTTGATATCACTGGGTTTGAGTATATCATTCAAATTTATATTGTCTGCAACCATTTTCTAAATATTTTCTATACATTGTTTTAACCTGTATAGGGCTATGATTGCCCTTTTGATCATGTTTTGTATTCATAAAAGTGGCGTCACTGCCTTTTAAACTACATTTACCTTTAATTACAACTCTCTGCCTTCAAGGGGGTTCTTCCCAATGCACTTGATGCACATTTCTTCATATACAGTATCTTAGAATGTTGGCAGCCCATTACATTTTTTCCCTAAACATTAATTTGTCCCAGAAACAGTGATCTCTTGAACAAGAAGTGAGGGGAATTCTCCCAAATTAGAACAGATGTTCTAACTTTTAACCACTATCTAACCTTACACTTTACATTTTTAATAGGCACAATGTTCTGTCAGACTTCCAGAGGGTAACATTTAACAATCAACTCAAATGCAATAGTAAATGTATATTACAAAAATCAAACTGTGTGGCTTCCTACAATGACATTATTATTGAATTCCTCCAGTATAAACTAATGAATGAGCATTTTAGTTAGTGTGGGAGCATATCTTTAATTATATAGTGCTTTAATTTATAGTTTATATGGTTGAATGTAGAAAAAAAACAAAAAATGTTCCAATAATTAAAAAAAAAATCTGAAATTGATTAGAATAATAGAACATCTTTATCTGCACATGTATATAGACTGGCGTGGGATAGCAAGGGGTTAGCGTTCTCATAGTATTTCTAGTGATGGAAATCTAGTGGGTTCAGTAACAATCATTGACGTTGAGTCATAAAAGAGTGTAGGAGTCGGCACAGTAAGCTTTGTTAAATGTTGGATGTTTTTAGTTTTAGTGTCTTAGGGAAGGGTGTGATCTCCCTATGTTTCAGTGTATGGTCAAACTTGTCATCCAAGAATGTGCATGGTCAAACAGGGTGTCTGAGTCCAGCAAGAGTTATAGTCTTTTTATTCCGTAAAGAAATTATTTTATTAAAAAATATATATATAAATTCCGTGCTATGGTTCAACAGAGCTAAATCTATGTAGCTGCCTTCACTGTGATTATTCCCCTCATCAAAGGGTGCAATCTAAATTAATATCAGATTGGTGCTAAGCTTACAACTAACCAATAAATAAATAAATAAATAAAACCCCAAATATCTACTACAAATTCATATGTACCATCATATAAATACCATCATGCATGAATATAAAGTGACACATAATCCTTATCCATCAATACTATGTGTACCAATACACGCTCTCCCAGGGGGTTAACTTGCAGGCATGCTCCCGAGTCCAGCGCTTGTGTCTATAGACGCAGAATGCTGGACTCGGCCCCACCCCCTGGCGCCCGCATCATTGGCTTTGACTGACAGCAGTGGGAGCTAATGGCTGCGCTGCTATCAATCTATCCGATCAAGAGCTGAGACAATGGGCAGAGGTGAAGAGCGTGTCCCCAGCTCGTGAATTGCAGGACTCAAGTGAGTAAAACGGGGGGGCTAGGGGGCCGGTCAGTGAAAGACATGAGGGTTTACAACCCCTTTAAAGTCCAGTGATCTGTTAAAACCCAGAAAACAATAACTAATTAGATGGGCTTATTTTAGGTCTATCTTTGCCACCTGTGCCAGTTTCTATTTCAGAGTGAAAAATAAATTAGTGTAGGTTCTGAAGCTAAATAAAAGAGGGATTGTGGGAGTTTTAAATATAGAAAACTACCACAAATCCCCACCAGGTTGAGCAAGGGGTACAGGACGTGGGCTGTCAGTAGACAGCTCACATCCCTCTCTCTTCTTATACGAGAAGAGCCTTTACAGTCTTCCTCCTCCCTCCATATCTCATCTGAGCTTGGGGTTGGAATAGGCAAGGGAATCCAGACCATGAAGCTCTGGGTGTACTCTTCTGTGTTGTGTCTGTTACAGATATGGCATAGAACAGAGAGCAGATCAGTCCTAATTATCAAAGAGGCTAATTCTCACTTCATTTGGGCTTTAGTTGGTGGAAAGGCTGGGGGCCCATGAGTTAAATAGCCCAAGGCCTAAGCTACACAAATGTTATCCCTGCTATAATGTAAAAAGGGCACATATGAATTTTGAAACATGACATAACATCCTGAATAATATATAGCTTTCTATTTAATTCTATACATGAAGGTAAACAAAAGTTTGTGTGCTACTACCCCCACAGCCCCCCAATACTCACCTGAGCCTCCTATTGATCCAGCAATGTGCATGGGAGCCTCAGTTTTCCTGGGTCACTCTCTCCTCATTGGCTGAGACACAGCGTCGAGAGTCGGTGGCTCCCACTGCTGTCAATCACAGCCAGTGAGTCGATGAGGAGAGAGCAGGGGGCGGGGCCGAGCCGTAGTTCTATTTGTCTAACAGACACAGGGCTCAAGAGCGAGCACACACCAGTGCTCTATAGCAAGCAGCTTGCTATTAGGGGACTGGTAAAGGGGGAGGAGCCAGGGGCACCAGCAGCGAACCCGAGAAGAGGAGGATCAGGGCTGGTCTGTGCAAAACCACTGCCCAGAGCAGGTAAGTATTATATTATTATCACTTTAAGGGATCTCCTATGGCATTATGAATTCAGCATTTTCTCCCTCCACAATCCATAATCACCCTGTTAATTTTCTTCACTCATTATAGGTAGCACTAGAAGTTCTTCCACTCATTCACAGAAAGTCATGATTAACTGAGCATAACAAGCAAACACTCTTTCATATTAGCGTGATGGCCGGGTGATTGTTGACTCAAGGGATAATGTCTTTGGCCTTGATGCCCTCCTGGATAGGGGATATCCTAGTAGTCACAGAAAAGATAAAAAGTAAAGGACACACCAGCATTGTGCATTATCCCAAGATAATTTATTAATAAAAAAATCTTTAAAATACTACTCACAAACATGTGATGAATAAAAAGCTTGTGAAGACCACTTGGATGTGGCAATCAATCATAGAGCCAGCAGTCTCCAGAAAGCAGAGTGGGGGACCTCAGAGCCACTGCTGGCTGACATGTTTCAAAGGCGTACTTTCTTCCTCAGAGCCAAAGAAGCTTTTTTTTAAAATTAATAAATTACCCTGGGATAATGCACAATATTGTTGCGCCCTTTTCTGTTAACTGAGCATAACAAGGAGCTGATCTACAAAGGCCTCTGTTTTTATCCTCAGTCTCTTGGAGATGTATGCCAGAGTAACCAAGATGCAAGTGTTTTAATAGAAAATAATGAAGTTGTTATATAGCACAATAATAACTGGACTTCCACAAGGACTGCTAAGCACTCCATGCGCTCTGCTTAAAGTAGCAAGATCAAAAGCAAAATTCGGATCAAAGTGCAGGCAAACAGCTAAACATATGATTAAAACACTTATGCTATAAACATTTTTCCCCCAAAAATTGAGGTGCATATACCGTATATACTCGAGTATAAGCCGAGATTTTCAGCCTCTTTTTTGAGGCTGAAAGTGCCCCCCTCGGCTTATACTCGAGTCATCGCCGTCTGACTGCTCGATCAGCGTATCGAGCAGACAGACGGCGGACATACTACAATTCGAAAGCCGCGCCTCCGCCTGTGATAGGCGGAACACTGAATTTCCCAGCAGCCTGTGTTCCGCCTATCACGGACATCGTCTCATCCTCGTCCGTAGTACGAGGATGAGACGATGTCCGTGATAGGCGGAACACAGGCTGCTGGGAAATTCAGTGTTCCGCCTATCACAGGCGAAGGCGCGGCTTTTGAATTTTAGAATGGCCGCCGAGGCGCCGACGAAGAGCGGCGATCCTGGCAAGGCACGGGACGGAGGCAAGGCAAGGCACGGCACGGGACGGGACGGAGGCAAGGCACGACACGGGACGGAGGCAAGGAGGCAAGGCACGGCACGGGACGGAGGCAAGGAGGCAAGGCACGGCACGGGACGGAGGCAAGGAGGCAAGGCACGGGACGGAGGCTCGGGACACAGGCTCGGGACACAGGTAGGCTGGACACACACACACACACACACACACACACACACACACACACACACATGGACACACACACACAGGGATGGATGGATGGAGACACACACACACAGGGATGGATGGATGGATGGAGACACACACACACAGGGATGGATGGATGGATGGAGACACACACACACAGGGATGGATGGATGGATGGATGGAGACACACACACACAGGGATGGATGGATGGATGGAGACACACACACACAGGGATGGATGGATGGATGGACACACACACACACAGGGATGGATGGATGGATGGACACACACACACACAGGGATGGACGGACACACAGGGATGGACGGACACACAGGGACGGACACACACACAGGGATGGACAGGCATGTCTCACCCTCGGCTTATACACGAGTCAATAAGTTTGCCAGTTTTTTTGGGGGTAAATTGGGGGCCTCGGCTTATATTCGGGTCGGCCTATACTCGAGTATATACGGTACTTTTTTTTTAACCATACACTAATATTGTGCTATAGAACTGCAGTGTATAAAGAGTGACACTACATATTTTGCAGTTAGCCGGGAAGCAAAAATACGCAACTAAAATACCTGTATAAGATCTAATTTTCTTGCTCCACCTCCTGTCTGTGTTTTGGACAGTTAGTGAATATGGGCAGATTTATGGTTCCCAACCTGTGCACTTTCCCACCAATCAAGTTGCATATTTAACAATGAAACATAGTGCTGCGCTGTTAGAGTGATGATACACTGTGAAAAATATGTGGTAAATTACCTGATATGGACAATGGACAATGACTAATAATCAATTAATATGTGCCACACATGTACCATATATAAATAAATTAATGATGAGTTAATGTTCTATAATTATAAACAATTAGTAAACAACAAAAAAGTGAAAAAATGAAGAAAAAAAAGGCAAACGTCCTCTGAAAAGTGATTTACAGTTCTCTGAAGAGTGATTCATAATCTTCCAAAAAATTACTAGATAGTAAAGTGGTCCGTGAAGTAAACAAACAAATAAAATATAGTGACTTCTTTTCTTCTGTGCAAACACCATATAAAGGGCAGTGTGCTTTTCTTTACTGGTGACACTATGATAATGGATGGCCTCTTGCCTCAAGGCTGTGAGATAACAGCATGTATGTTTTAATTACACATGCACATTAATTTTCATCCAAATGCATTTTCGTCCGAATTTTGGGTATTTTTGTTATAGTTTTAACAAACGATAATGAACGTGCATAATCCGAAAACCAAAAGATCCGACATAAACAAATGCTTTATTTTCATTTTCATTGCAACAGTTCGATATAGATAGGAGAATGTACCCATACTGTCAATCGAAACTGTGGTTGAATTTGCCCAACCTTAGCTCTATTAGTTCAAGATTGTTCTACATAGAGAGAAAAGATTTGAAATTATAGAGACAATAGCAAAAAAGGTTGAATGTGCCTAACCTAACTCTATTAGTCCAAGATTATTCGACATAGAGAGAAAAGATTCGACATGGAAATTCGACGAAGCAGTTGTCTCGAGTGGACATTTATGTTCAAATGCTCCATCCATAGGCTATAGAAGAATTCTAAAGTTGGTTGACTAGTAATAATAATTAATAAATATAATTATTACTAGTGTCATACAACATTAGAATTCTACTATAGTTTGTAGGCGGAACATTCAACTGGAAATTGGCATCTATAAAAATATATATAAGATCAAAAAATAAATAAAAACTATAAAATAATAATCTGTCTGCTCCAGAAATGACGCGGATGATAAAATGTAACATGAATTAATACATACAATGCAAATTAATGATAAAATCACTAAATGTAAAATTATTGTGTTGAGGAGACTAGGTATATGCAGATCAGGAAGAATTAAAGGGCCATTAGCAATTGACTAGAAAATTAACAATTATACAAAATTATTGTATTAAAGAGACTAGGTTTATGCAGATCAGGGAGGATTAAAGGGCTATTAGTAGTTAAAAAATTAAAAAATAGTTAAAAATCACTAAGGAAGCAGTTTAAATCAAACACTACATTCAGTCCTCGTGGTGCTTAAGTATCCAATGTGAAAATCCATTTGGATTCCAATTGACTTAGCGTTCTAACTATATGGCTACCCCACTAGTGTCTGATGTAGGATTCTACTCCCCAAAATTTGAGATGTGTGGGGTCTTTTTTATGGCATACAGCGAAGTGTTTATGTTTGTCAAATCCTTTTATGATATTCTGTACGTGTTCTTTGATACGTACTTTTATTGGTCCTTTAGTGCGCCCTACATATTGAAGTTCACATTTACATTCTAATATGTATACTGCCCCTTCAGTGTTTCAGCATATAAATTGTTTCACTTCATAGGTGCTGGTAGAAGTGAAACAGATTTTTTTCTCATTAGGGTGTTTAGTTTTAGTGCGCGAAAAATACTGCTTACATGGGTAAAAATCTTACCCCGTAAAAGAACATGAAACCTCTGGTGGGTGGGTCTGGAATGCTCTTCCTAGTTTGTCACGGATTGTGGGGACTCTCCTGTATACAAAATTGGAAATGTCTGTCAGCTCGGAAGATACACCAGTGTTGCTTAATGATTTTTTTCTATTTTTTTCTATTGAATACTGTAGTCCAATATAATTGGTACCTTATCGAAAACCAATTCCTGTGTCTTCTTATCTTTGATAAAAAATATTTTGGTCCATTTATGCTACTTCTGATATTTTTTCCTTGATGAATTTGTCATCATAGCCTTTTTCAATGAATTTCCGTCTCATGTTTTCCGCTTGGTCCATGAATGTATCTTTGTGGGTGCAGTTCCGCCTGAGGCGCATCAATACATGGTGGAGAAGGATCTGGGGGTTTTGGTAGATCATAAGCTCAATAATAGCATGCAATGCCAAGCTGCTGTTTCCAGAGCAAAGTCCTTTCTTGTATTAAGAGAGGTATGGACCCCAGAGAGAGAGATATAATTTTGCCCCTGTTCAAAACATTAGTAAGACCTCACCTGGAATATGTAGTTCAGGTTTGGGCACCAGTTATCAAAAAGGATATTGGGGAACTGGAGAAAGTGCAGAGAAGGGCAAACAAACCAATAAGAGGCATAGAGAGCTCAGCTATGAGGAAAGATTAGAGGAACTGAATTTATTCTCTCTTGGGAAGAGAATAAGGGGGGATATGATCAACGTGTTCAAATATATAAGGGGTCCATATAGTGAACTTGGTGTTGAGTTATTCTCTTTACGGTCAACCCAGAGGACACGGGGCCACTCTTTACATCTAGAGGAAAAGAGATTTCATCTTCAAATACAGAAAGGTTTCTTCACAATAAGAGCTGTGAAAATGTGGAATAGACTCCCACCAGAGGTGGTTCTGGCCAGCTCAGTAGATTGCTTTAAGAAAGGCCTGGATACTTTCCTGAATGTACATACTATAACTGGGTACTAACATTCATAAGTAAAGGTGATCCAGGGAAAATCCGATTGCCTCTTGGGGGATCAGGAAGGAATTTGTTTCTCCTGCTGTAGCAAATTGGAGCATGCTCTGCTGGGGTTTTTTGCCTTCCTCTGGAACAGCTGTGGGTATAAAATTGGGTATATTGGATTGTACAATATTTTTTATTTTATTTATTTATTGTTTTTAAGGTTGGACTGGATGGACTTGTGTCTTTTTTCAACCTGACTAACTATGTAATTGACCCTTTGGGATGTTATATAACCCATTCTTGTGATGGCAGCTTCCTAGCGGTAGATAGCTGTTTAGATCCCACTAGGTATATGCAGATCCTCCCTGATCTGCTTATACCTAGTCTCTGTAATACAATAATTTTGTATAATTGTTCATTTTCTAGTCAATTGCTAATGGCCCTTTAATTCTCCCTTATCTGCATATACCTGGTCTCTTCAACACAATAATTTTACATTTACCGATTTTATCATTAAAGGGGTTGTAAACCTCAATGCATCCAGGTCCCCCCCCCATTTTACTTACCTGAATCCTCAAACTTGTTCCACGGGGCCCGTCGTGCTAGGTGGTTCTCGGCTGTTGATTGGATAGATTCATAGCAGCGCAGCCATTGCCTCCCATTGCTGTCAATCAAATCCAATGACACGGCCGCTGGGGGACGGGGCAGAGTCCTGCATTCTGTGTCTATGGACACTGAATGCTGGACTCGGGAGCATGCCCGCAAGGTAACCCCCCCAGGAAAACGCTTCTCCCAGGGGGTTATCTGATGTAAGGAGGAGCCAAGAGAGCCACCAAGAGACCCCAGAAGAGCAGGTTCAGGGCCACTCTGTGCAAAACGAGCTGCACAGTGGAAGTAAGTATGATATGTTTGTTAATTCTTTTTAAAAAAAGGAACCTTTATTATCACTTTAATTTGTATTGTATGTATTAATTCATGTTACATTTTATTGTCCACATCATTTCCGGAGCAGAGAGATTATTATTTTATAGTTTTTATTGTTTATTTTTTGATCTTATATATATTTTTATAGATTTTGATATGGCCATTCATGGTGTCCCCCACATTAACATTCATCACAAGAGGATTCGGTGACACCATTTTAGTGGTGATCTTCCGTCCACTAGTATATGTTGGTGGCCTCCTTTTATTACTTTTAATCCTTTCCTTTTTCCTTTGGTTCTGTAATCTTAGGTTTTTATTTATATCTTATGATATTTAATTAATGTTTCATATCCCCTTTTCCTGATAAGTACCTGGCAGGTACAATATACCGAAGTACCACAGAGAAAATGGCTGCCATGTTATATGGAAAACGCCAGGCTACACAGAAATGGGCGCTATTGATTTCCCATGTTAACATCTATGGGAAAATGGTCTCCATAACACTTCCTTTATCTGGCAACAAGAAAATGGCTGTTCAATTAGCTCCCTAACTGAACATATTTAAGGACACTTCCAGCACCCCTACACATCCCCTGATGAAGTCACGTGACCGTGACGATACATGTAGGGACGTAGAGTCACCAGAAGTGACACAGGCGAGCTCTGCGCTCATGGTTTAATGACTGTAATTTACTTTCTGAATGCGAGTACCTGTAACCACCATTTTTACTAAATAAATGTTGTTTCACAATATACTACACTATCTTGGGATCCCCCTCTTTCCCTCCCCTTTCCATCTTACATTTACCTGTACTGCGGGAGTTACACATTTGTGTGTAATAAGATAAGTGGCACTAGAAAAGAAGCAGACTGCCTTTCCAGTAAAGAAAAGCACACTGCATTTTATATGGTGTTTGCACAAAAGAAAGGAAGTCAATTTATCTTTTACTTCTTTGTTTACTTCAGGAGCACTTCACTAGCTAATCATTTTTTGGAAGATTGTGAATCACTCTTCAGAGGACTGTGAATCGCTTTTCAAAGTACTTCTGCGATTATTATTTTTTTTCACTTTTTGGTCATTTGCTAATTGTTTATAAGTATAGGAAATTAATTCATCATTCATTTATTTATATATGGTACATGTGTGGCACATATTGATTGATTATTAGTCATTGACAATTGTACATGTGGATATATTAGGTAATTTGCCACATATTATTCACAGTATATCATCACTCTAACAGTGCAGCACTATGTTTCATTGTTAATTTTCTTTGTGGTTATGGAATGACCTCTCAGTGCTTTGCAGCAGTTATTTAACTGTAGTTTTCCTTTTTGATACAGCGCAGGAATACTTACTTGACAAGTTGCATATTTGGCACTCCCATTATAAGCCAACTTTCCACTGACTTTGGCAAGGTACGCAAATTTCCAGCTCCCAGCTGCTTGTAAATAAAGCAGTCAAAAATTCTCTTCATCTATACCAGACCCTTATCCTAGATGAGGGTCTAGTATAGATGTTAATAGGGTACCCCCACAACAAAAAAAGAAAACAGACTGGGCTTTATACCCAATTCTTACCTGGTATGAATTGTAAGGAAGACGCCTGCAAAAATCAAGAGAAAGAAAGCATGACCCCCAAAAAACCATACCAGACCTTTAACCCAAGCATGCAGCCTGGCGGGTAAGTAAAGAGGTGGGACAAGCATATGCCCCACCCAAACTATACCAGGTCACATGGCCTCAACATGGCTGCAAACATTACTGCTGCTGTTATACATGATAGCTTTCCGTGGTCAATGGTTGTTAAGGATACCAGAGGATGTAAGCACCGCTGAGTTCTTACCAATCATTTATATCACCAGTCCTATTCACCTACATGGCCAGGAATCACCAGCCGCACCGGTGGGCTCCAGAGCTCTAAGATCGATGGACGAGCAGGCAGCTGAGATGTCACTGGGAGGAATGCTGGAGGTGTAGCAATGGTGCACGTTCAGAGCATGCATAGTCCTTCATCAGGCCTCAAGGCTGGTATATAATCTCCTGCACTTAGATTAGCACTGCTCTTTTTCTTCTAGAACTATCTACAGAGCTGATTCTTACTCTGACAACCAGCTGCCTCTTCCGCTAAGCAAGAAACATTGTTTAAAAAAACAGCATTCGGACTGAAAGGATGTACTCTTTTTTTAATAAGATGCAATGTCTGAGTGAGAGAGCAGGCAGATTTGATTTGGACTACACAAATAACAGTGTCTTTTTTTCTAAATTTGGAGAAAATTGTACACATTTACAGACGATTTTGTCAAGCCTATTTGATAGTTCACTATTTCAGAGGAGAAAGAGGGCAAATTTCATGTATATAACAATCAATTTTTGTCTACTTTATAAGACTGAAGACTGAAAAAATGTACTGATTTAAAGTGGTTGTAAATTCAGACATGAAATATGAACAAAGCATATCCTTCAGGCTCAAGTCCTGCGGGAACGCATGGGAACGGAGTCCCGGTTAGCAGCCATGCCCTGCAAGACTTTGAAGTATGCGAGCTGTGTGGCAGGTGCTACACCAGCAGCTGCTGACACAGCTCACAATAGCAAGTTCCGCACACCTGACCATTCAGGTATTGCCAGTAGGGGGCCCCATGACAGCTACCGCTTCCATCTACCTGTCAATCACAGCTAGTTGACGGGTAGATCAGGTCCCTGCTGCTAAGAGATTGTATTTAGTCAGACTTCTCATGATGCACTCCTCCCGCCGTCCTCTCCTGATTTTCTGTCTCCTCATCCCCCCCCCCAGTCTCCTGCATACTTGCTCTGTGTGTCCCGCTGAATCCCCCTCTCCTCTATCTTCAGTGCCATATGATGAGAGAATCCAGAGGAGGAGCACAGCTATTCTGCTCACAGGACATGCAGGGAGAGAGGTGAGCTGAGGGAGGAACATCAGTTTGGGGGTGGTAAGCTGAGCACAATACCTGGCAAAGTTTAATGCCAGGAGGGAAGTGGGCGAGTGGATCTTGGGTGGGAGTTCCCACACTTTTTTCCCCAGAACTTGACCCCTGACTTCTATAGTGTGTGCTTGTTCCAATTAGGAGCATTGAGTGTCATTTTTATCTGCTGCTTTGTTCCTCTATTAGCAGTATGAATCACTTCTGACAAATTTACCTGACTCCAAAAGAAAAATGGTGACAGATTAGGGAATTCCAGCTGGTTGACAGCCTCAGCTGTGTTCCTGTGTTCTGTATGAAGTGATGATTGTCCCTTCCTTCCAATCAGCTGTCAGGTGTTACATAACTACCTGGTTCAGAGCTGTAATTTCTTGGTGTAGCTAATAAGCGTTATCTGTGCAAGTGGTAAATAAGAAAAGGTAGGTGTGGCGCTGTTCTAGGGTGAAAAAAGTGCATGCCCCCGTGTGAAAATGTGTGTATCCCTATATTATACTCCCACTAAAAAATGTAAAACAAATTATCTCCAGATGACGTCTTAATGATGAAACGCATTGAACCAGCAGAAGTGTAGTAGAAACTGTACTAAATACTGTGTACACCACCTGCACTGTATTAGAAACTGTACTATGGCTGCACTGTATTGTGTGCTGTGTACACCACAAGAAGTGTAGTAGTGTTATATTCTTAATATCTAAATTGTAATTCTGTCCTATAAGTATATAACTGAGGTTATGAAATTCCTTGTAATTAAGTGTGCAAGGAAGGTCTTTTGGGTTGATGACTTACAGATGTTGACATTTGAACTGAGCTCTCAATTTCAAGAGGCTGTCAACATATATGTCACTGATATCTTGTTTGAGAAATTGGGTGTTTATACAATTACTCTGAGTAAAGCTGTCTCGCAAACTCTCTTCCTGTTCTGTCTTTAATTAATCATTCTGGACTAATGGCATTCTTACTCCTAGCCCCCACCCTTGTGGGGAGTGGAGGGGAGGTTATAATGGTATTAACATGGGAGTGGTTATTTTTAGGCGGGCTTTCAACAAGAAAATTAGTTTATTAAAAGAAAGACACATGGCACTCTTCTTCTTCTTCTCTTCAATTCTAACATATCTAGAGAAATCTGCAAACACACAGCTGCTCTCAGAACAAAGGAGATTTCAGCCATCTTAAGCACATGTCTTGAACTTATATTTTTGAAACAAACAACTTTATCTTTGATCTTATTTGGACCTACATTTATTTTGTATTTTAATCTGCAACTTTTGTAAGTATTTTTGTAACTTTTGTGTGGAAATGAAATCACACTATTTGATATTTCATTGGCGCATGCCAGCCAGTATCAATTTTGCGGAAGTTTTTTTTTCCACTTCCTTGATCAGAGAGGAGAACATCACCCTGAATGCGCTCGATCTCGTCTGATCTCGGATGCTAAGCAGGGTTTGGCCTGGTTAGTAACTGGATGGGAGACCGCCTGGGAATACCAGGTGCCGTAGGCTTAAAAAAAAAAAAAAAAAAAAAAAAAAAGAGAGGAGAAGTGATGTACTGAAATTAAACTTCGGAACTATTGAATGAACCCAGAAGAAAAATTGATTGATTGATGATTGCGAAGACCTACAAATTTTGTGTGGAAATCAGAAATACTGAAAGACGGTTATTTGACATCAGCACGTAAAGGAAAAAGTCTTATATTTGGAGTAGAAATCATGGAATGTGTTGATTGTCTAGCTAATGAAAGCAAATTGGAATTTAAAGGTTTAGCAAATCATGTGTCTTACACTATTTCGTGGAAATCAATGTATGAACGATGTTTACAGGCAAATGTTGAAATTGATAAGGCTAGATTTTCATTAGCTAAAACAAAGAAAAATGGTTTATGATGTGCCGCAAAAACATGTGATTTGTGTAGTGAACAAATCAGGAGGTGAAAATGTTTCAGAAATTACACACACATGAGAATTTATCTATTGAACCCAGTTGTTCAAACTGTGATTTTTTTTGTAACTATATTGAGCATTTGGAGAGTGAAATGGAAATGCAGGATGTTACCATTTCAAAAAACAAACATATCTCGGTGGTTATGACGTGGAATATCAAAACTCAGTCAGAAACGGCTAAGGCCTCTTATATACCAGATTTTCCTTTGGAATTAGACGATGCGTCAAAAACAGAAATATGCAAGCAAAAGATATTAGATAGAGCATCTAAGCTTAGGTTGCAAATACATGATCAGTTGATGAAAATTTTGAAAGATATCCCACACCCGATTTAAGAGCAGATGCATTTCACAACGGGGATGCCTTTGAAAGTTTTTGTGGTCATTTCAACTTGAGTGATGATCAATGGAATAGAATTTTCTGTTTATGGGTCCCTAACTTTATGGCACAGCTTTTAATCAAATCACGATATCTTGATAATAATGGTGCTAAAGTCCATAGTGATGCCTCTGAGAGACTGCTCCAGTTATTACTGTGTATTATGGAGGAGTAAATGCTGATGGTTGATATATTGGACTCCATAAGAGTTACAATACATGATCACCCTTTTCATTTTGGAGAGAAATTTGCTAAGGCCTTCAAGATGTTATATGCGTAGGAGGATGAGAATCCAGCTTTAATAAGGGCATATGTTCGAAAATGTACATATTTAGATCAAGCATCAATGGTGTTGGCTAGTCAAAAATATGATTTAAATGAGGCAGCTTCAGTTATATATATTGTTTGTTTCAAATTTATCTTTATTTTATATTTTAAAATATACATTCAACATTTACCTCATTACAACATTTCCCCATACACAACAACCGCAAAAAAACACAAAAAAAACACACATTAAATATCAGCTCCACTCCATTCAACCCCCCTTCCCCTCTCTTACATGAATTCCCACAATTTCCCCGAAGTACTCAATTTCTCACATTTTTTCCAATAATTTGAGATTTGTTTCTCTACATATCCCTCTTGTCTAATTTGTTTCTCCATGAAAAACATTTCGCTCATCTCACATTTCCACTCTATTATTGTTGGAGCCTCTTCTTTTTTCCATTTACGTGCTATTACGGTTTTAGCTACTGTAATCATTTGATACAGAAATTCTATCTCCTTTTGTTTTAATTTTTCAGATGTGTGGGAGAACAATACTGTCTTTATATCAGTTTTTATTCTTATACCTGTCACCTTCTGATATAGTTCTATTATCTTACCCTGAAATATTTTTATCTTCCAACAACTATACCAAATATGCTCTAAAGTACCCTTTTCAATCTTGCACCTCCAACAGGTTTCAGAGTTCTCTTTATTTATTCTGTTCATAACCACTGAGCTTCTATACCATCTTAATATAATTTTATAATTTTTTTCCTGATATTTAATAGCTAAGGGTATTTTATATATTCTTACAAATATCTCTTCCCATTCTTTCTCTGTCAGCTCCTGCCCTATTTCTTCCTCCCATTTTCTTACTCCTATTATTTTTTTAATATCCCCAGGTGGAAGTAATAGGTTGTATATCTTAGCTAATTTTTTATTTGCTTTATCCTTATTCATTGCTATTTGTTCAAATATAGTTAATGGTCTATTAATCATTGTCACTATTGGATCAATATATGCTTTCAGTTGAAAATACTAAAACCATTTATTTTTATATTCTTGCCCCAATTCCTGAAGTGTTGGCATATTTCCATCATTCAGGATTTGTATTATCCGTTCATGTTCCTCCATGTTCCATTTCAAAAATTTGTTATCTTTTAGAGCTGGCATAAATTCGGGATTAGCAAATAATGGAGTCATAGGGCCTATTGAGGATGACAGTTTTCCTTTTTTTATCATATCATCCCAAATTTTTAAAGTTGTTCTTACGAAAATAGGCATTTCCTTCTCCTCTGGTCTTAACTTAGGTTTTATCCATGGTTGATGTTTTATTTTAACCCCTAATATATCTTCTTCTAATTTTATCCATTGCTTATCTTTTGCATTATGCTGCCAATCTATTATTCTCATTAAAGAGGCTGCTTGAAGATATTTAAGAAAATCGGGCATTGCTAATCCTCCATTATTTTTCATTCTAGTTAGTACTTCTGGGAGTCTTATGCGACCATACAAAACTTTCTACCATTTCTCTTAGATCATTCATAATCTTTTTTGATAGTATAATGGGTACCGTTTGAAAAATATACAGCATAATTGGTAAAATCACCATCTTTACAATATTTATTCTCCCAAACCATGAATGAGTTATTTTATCATATTTATCTAAAAGTTTCTTTACCTTATGAACTGCCAAGTTATAGTTCATATCTTGCATGAGTTTTAAATCTCTTGGAATATATACTCCAAAATATTTCATGGCATCTTGCTTCCATTTAAATGGAAAATCCTTTTGTAAAACATTTTTTCTTCTAATGTAATATTCATTAATTCAGATTTATCATAATTTATTTTAAAGTTACTACAGTTATATATATTGTAAGAAGACAATTAAAACACAATAATTTAAAAACCTAGACATCTGTAATTCAGAATAGCAATTTTAAAAGGGACACCCAGACTAGGTTTAAAGCAGGTGATGCTGCCTCCTTCAGGAATGACAGGGTAATACAGTTTGATCATAAAAAGCCACTTACTTGTTTCTATTGCCAATGAGTAGGTCATTATAAATCTCAGTGTATGAAATATTTAAGGGATATTGAGTTGAAAATCATTGGGAAAGAAAATGGACTGATATCCATTCAACCTTCTGCCCCACCTTCAGCAGAACAAATCAAGACTTTTTCTCCTTACACTCCTCTGAGGAAAGAGCGATTGGTTTGAATATGAATGCCAGTGAAATGAATGGGAGACAGCCATTATTGGCTTCCTCATGACAAATAGAGGAAAAATAATTAGTATTTCACAATCTAGATTATGTAGCTCCTATATTTCTAGACATGAGTGGACGTCCTTTTTTAAAAGCTAAAATGAATGGACAAAAAGTGAGAACGTTATTGGATACAGGAACCCAGATCAGTGTCACTGGATTGAAATTGCCTGTTTTATCAAATGCAGCAATTTGTACAATTGCTGGGTTTAATGGAACAGGTGATTCTCAGGTTAAAATTTGTAAAAATGTTTCTTCTGAAATGCCAGGTTGTTTGCAAACTGAAATAGATGTGGTTTTGCCAGGGAACAGAGAATATAACCGGTACTGATATTTTGTTTCAAAGAGGGTGGATAATTGATTCAAGCAATGGAGTAATTTGGGAAGGTTCAGCTAATCGTAAGCCTGTGGTAATTGATCCAACTGATTATTCAGAAGTCGGAAGTATTTGTTTGACAGAAGTGGTTGAAACTGATTACAAATGGGATGATACAGGAGATAATTTGAAGTTAAAACAAGTGGTACAGTCACACAAAAAAACTTTGAAGTCAGAAAAAGAACGAGGTTGGTTTATTTAAAGGTATTTAAAGGTATTGAAGTGAGCATTCAAGGTAAAGATCACCCATTTGTCAAGCCATACAAATTACCACCAGATAAATATATAAAAAATACCTTGCGCCAATTATAAAAATCCAAAGGTTAAATAGAAATAGCTGCTATCCCCAAACTAGATGAGTATATCACTAGTGCAAAATGGAAATGAGTGGATAGGGGGCGTTAACGTGAATAGTGTGGTGATAAATTAGTGCTAAAATTAATTATTAAAACAAATTGTTTGGCATCCAAGGTTTCCTGATAAGTGCATATTAGCCAAAGAGACTTGGGACCACCTTACAAAAAAAAATTGTGCGCCCTGCTCAAAAAATGCCATTAGATATTGTAGATATCAACCATTGTGCATGACCAAAAACAGTGATTAAACAATACTAAATGGTGAACGTAATAACAAAAGCCTTGAGTGATCAAACACAAAAACCACAACAAATGATAATAGAAAGTCCAAGGTGATGTACAAATATTTTCTCTTCCAATGTTGAAGATAAATAGGCCACCTTCACTGACTTGAAAAATAAACAAAAGTGCTCTATGGATAGATGTCTGCTTACTAGATGATGTTGACTTTATTAGTGAAAAAAGGTCAAATTAGGCCATAGCAAGATATTGCTTGCTGCAATGGTGGAGATCGTAGACTGGATCTGTACCTCACCCCAATTTGGAGTCTCATACGGGATATGTGAAAGAAATGTGGAGGAAACAAAAATAGTGTAATACTATTTATTTTAAAATTAATAAAAAAATAAAGGCCAAGTGGCTGCTTACATTAAAAGTGCCATCGCCGGAACTAAGGCTGCATGGCATGTAAGAAGATGAATGATGTCTGCTATCGGAGTGATGACTGGTGTGCGTTCCACCTCCGATGGCGAACAACCAGAGGGTATTCAATTTGGTATCCAGAGCGCAATCTTGCCACACAACACAAGTTGCCAGGACATTTTTCAGCTTAATGAGCAGAACTTGAAGCAGTAAAAACAGTATTGACAATTTAAAAGGAAGACAATAGAAGTCCACTATTGATCTATCTTGATAGTTCATATATTGTTTGTTCTCTAACTGACTAGCTACCTATTTGGAAACGTAGAGGTTGTAGATTCATTCAATAAGACCCTTGTGCAGAAAGAGACACTTGAGTCAGTTTTTGAACTTGCAGAGAAAAATCCTCTTGCATATGCTATTGTAAAAATTCCATCACATAAAAAAGACAATAGTGAGTTAACTGTAGGTAATCAAATAGCAGAAACTTTAGCAAAGGAAGAAGCTTTGCATGGAGAATTAGTGATTCAACCTGAATTGGTCCCAGTTAGAAAACAGACACACAGATTCCCTCATTTACAGAGGAACAGAAAAGCGATGCTTCTCTTTTTTCTTCTTCTCTGGGTGACCCAAAATCTTCCTTTGTTTGTGAAAGCGGGATCTTGAGTGATGACTTAGATGGGCTTCTGCACCTTGTTATACCACAACACCTACAGGTGGAATTCACTAAATTCAATCATGAAAGTTTAGACCACATTGGTAAGCGCAAATTTATTAAACTTCTTAAAGAGAAGTTTTATTGGGACAAAATGTAAGAGACTGTAGATGGTGTAATTAAATCTTGTCTAATTCGTGCATCCTACACCAAAGGGTCAGAAACCTCCTTTACAAAGAATTCCTACAGCAGATGGACCTTTGTCTACTATACAAATAGATTATATAGGACCATTACTATCAGGAAAAAAAGGATTTAGATTTTCTTTGAGTTTTGGCTGACATTTTCTCAACGTGGATCGAGATCTTACTAGTTCGAAAAGATGATGCTTTAACAACTGCTAGGATTCTAATTAATCATATTTTTCCAGTTTGGGGTATACCAACAAACCTCAGTAGTGACAGAGGACCCCACTTTACAGGTAAAATCATGCAGGCAAACTGTAAAATCGTGGGAATAGAACAGAGATTTCATGTACCATATCATCCAGAATGAATAGGACTATCAAATCAAGAATTGAAAAAATGTTAGACAATGGAAATACTTGGATTGATGCTATACCATTTGTTCTGATGAGTGTCAGAAGCACAGCATCTTCAGCAACACAGTATTCTCCTTTTGAATTAATAACAGGAAGGAAAATTCTGCTTGTGTTTCCCAATGAACCTTTTTTGTTTACTCCACAAAGAGAGGCAATAGAGAAAACAAAATGGTTACAGATGTTACAGGACAATATTTTGCCACACGCAGCTACTTGTATGCAAAAAAATCGTTCCTCCACATATTTTTAAGTTTGAGAAAGGCGGGCAACTTATGATAACATTTTTCAGGAAAAATGAACTGTGGCAAAGAAATTGGGAAGGTCCATTTGACATCTTGGATGTTCGAGGTGTAATGGTGCAAGTCCAAAGACCTCTCAATTCAGTAAAAAATGCACGTAGATAAAAAAAAATGTGGGTACACAATGAATTTTTTCAGGAATGATTTCTAAAAATCTGACCTCGTGGAATCATGGATTCCAAAAAGAAGGAAACATGACAACAAAAGAAAAGTTTTAAAGAGAGCAGACTTATCATCATCATCACAGGAATCATCATTTTCTCTAGTGACAATTTTATCTGTGGTAAAATATATCACAAACTGTTCCAGCAATGCAGAGGCTAACATGATTGAAGATTTACACAACAAAGACATTACATTATTCAGAAACAAAAGAGATGTAGACATTGATAGCAATATAGATAACAAAAGCGAACAAGATATTGATATCAATACAGATGATAAAAGTAATAAAGACAATGATATCAATATAGATGACAAAAGAGATACATTTAGATACACTGATATCAATACAGCTGAAGATTTGTTTGGATATGTATATATAGGACAAGGATATATGTGCTGTATGGAATTGCATTTCATTCATAGTAATGATGTTGAAGTCAATGTTAAAACAGAATCTAAAACAAAATGTGTTCAAATGCAGGGATCTTATAAACTAAATAACATAACCGAAACCTTTGAATGTATTATAGTGGAAAGGGGTTTCTGGTCAGTATTTGTAAAAGGTAATGAATCAACAATTTAGTCTGGAGATATTACTAATAATATGATAAGGTCTGGGAAATTACTTTACCCAGAATTACAGTTTTATTGCCTAAGTTTTGTAAAAATACTAGATCCAGAAGATTTAAATATAATGGGAAATGGAAAAGGGGGCATTGCAAAAATATGGTATTTTAACCCTTTCATGACTAAGCCTATTTTTGGAATTTGGTGTTTACAAGTTAAAATCCATATTTTTTGCTAGGAAATTACTTGGAACCCCCAAACATTATATATATTTTTTTAGCAGAGGCTCTAGAGAATAAAACGGCGATTGTTGCAATATTTTATGTCACACGGTATTTGCGCAGTGGTGTTTTAAACGCAACTTTTTGGGAAAAGGGACACTTTCATGAATAAAAAAAAAACAAAACAGTAAAATTAGCCCAATTTTTTTGCGAAATGTGAAAGATAATGTTACGCCGAGTAAATAGATACCAAACATGTCACACTTTATAATTGCGCGCACTTGTAGATTGACGACAAAGTACGGTACCTAAAAATCTCAATAGGCGACGCTTTAAAAAAAATTTACGGTTACCAGGTTAGCGTTATTGCTCTCGCTCTGACGATCGCGGCGATACCTCACATGTGTGACTTGAACACCGTTTACGTACGCGGGCGCGACTTCCGTATGCGTTTTCTTTGCTTCGCGAGCTCGCGGGGACGGCGGGCGCTTTGAAAAATTTTTTTTTTTTTTTTATTTATTTTATTTATTTTTAAATGACTAAATTGTTTAAAAAAAATAAAATAAATTTGATCACTTTTATTGCTGTCACAAGGAATGTAAACATCCCTTGTGACAGTAATAGGTGGTGACAGGTACTCTTTATGGAGGGATCGGGGGTCTAAAAGACCCCCCACCCCTCCTTTACACTTCAATGTATTCAGATCGCCGAAAACGGCGATTCTGAATACCGGATATTTTTTTAAAACCGGCGCCATTGGCAGCCGAGTAAACGGGAAGTGACGTCATGACGTCGCTTCCGTGTTTACGATGAGGAGACTGGAACGAAGCCGATTACGGCTTCGTTCCAGTTCCTCCCCAGCAGCCAGAGCCGACGGATGTTTAATCGGTGCTCCCGATCGAGCGGGAGCACCGGTAACAGCGGCGAGAGGCGGCGGGAGGGGGGGACGTCCCCTCCCGCTCCTCCGGCATAACAGCCGAGCGGCTTTTAGCCGCATCGGTTGTTATGCCTGGATAGCCAATCGCCTGCTGTAAAAAACGGTACCGGGATGATGCCTGCAGGTGCGGGCATCATCCCGGTATAACCCCCGGAAGCCGAGTACGCAGATGTGCGTACGCTCGGTGGGAAAGGGTTAAAGTAACAAGAAAATTAGCTCAAATAATGTTACAATGAGTATTACTGTCGTAGATATGATTGTTCCAGAAATAAAAGTGTCTCCACAGTCTTTAAAAATCATTGAAGATGAAAATAGTTTGCATTTGGGATGTAGCACACAGATATATTTTCCTCAAAGTTCATTGTTAACTTGGAAAAGGAATGGTGAATTTTTGGGTAGTTTTCTTCACAGTACTACTAATACAATTCATAAAGGAATTTTTGGTAGTGTGAATTGGATTAATGATAAATGTATTTATCATCAAATCGGTGTATCTTTAAATGATATTGGTATATATGAGTTCTGTATATCAATAGATTATCCATTGAAATGTGCTAATTAAAGTGTTGTAATGTCTCCAAAGAAAACTCCATGTATTGACAAGAAAAGTGTTCCCGGTAATCCTTTCCAGAATAACCATTTCCAATCCAGAGCTCCCTTGAGAGAGGGAAAGTTTGTCATATTTTGGAATTTTAATATTTCAGAATGGAAAATTTCTACAAGGTTTCCACAATTTCAAGGACATTTGATTAACATGGAATTAGGTATTGAAAGATGGTTTGGAATCAATATTAGGAATCATAACAGAAATAAGCGTGGTATTGTTTAAGGTATTTTAGGAGGAGTCGGTACTATTGGAAGTATAACAAATAGTATGGATATTAACACTTTAAAGTCTGATCTTGAGACAGCTGGTTTAGTGGGAAGTAAAAGTATTAATGTAAAAATAAATTTAAATCAGATATTAGAAGATATGGTTATTAAAACAGCTTATGTCCATCTATATTACATTGTCAAACTAGTATTTAATGGCAAGGGAACAACTAACACTAATTTTAAAATATTTGCGCAAGCATTTCAGGGTAAAATAACTCCTCTTGGCATTTTACAGAATTTACCCAGAGAATATGTATATGCAATAAATCATACAGATCTATGGGTATATAAATGGATAGGATGCAATCAGAATGTATGTTATAGTTCTTCTATGATTCCAATAGCAGGGAAAGAATAAATATTGGTTCTAATTACTGTTTTGGGATTACGGGTCAGCAATACACAATTATTATATCATAAATTACAATATACAGATTTTACATTTAACAGTGACAATTTTGAAATAGAACAATTAGATCTGTCATCATGTTTACAATTCCAGTCTAAAGTTATTTGTTTACCTAATGAAGACAAAAGTATATTTCATTCTTGTTATCATAATCATACATTATGTTCAGCAAGAATAGAACAAGTTGAAACTACTTCTGAAATAATTACATTCGTAGATAAAAAGGTTTGTTTCCAAATCATGACAGACACAGAAGGGGTTAAACTTTCTTCTCCTCTTGTACAAATACAGAAAACCTAAATCAAGGTTTGTATTGTATAGAAGGAGACATTGTAGCAATACGTGTTAATGGGTTGAGAACAAATATAACAAATATGTTTATGAAAAATATAAGTGCTCTTCCCTCACACTACAATATATCTCAGATAGGTGAATTTCCTTGGGATCAATGGGCAAATGTAATTCAAAAGGGTAAAGGTTTAGTAATAGCTTTAGTTAAGGAAGTTTAGTAGTTAGCTTTAGTTAAGGAACTCCAGAATGCAGAAATATTGTTTAAACATGAACAAGGAAATTTACAAGAAATAGCTCATCAATGGTCAGAGTTCTCAGGTAATAATTGGTGGAAAAATATCAGCAATATTATATCAATTTGGGGGGAAACTTCAATTACTTCTGCAGCAGGAAATATTTTATCGCATTTTATAGTTATTATTTGTATTATTTTTATGTTATGCATTACATTTCAATTATGGTTAATGTTTATAATGGAAAAAATACATTTTAGAATTAGAAATGAAATCAGGAAAGTTGATGATCTGTTGCAAAATATGCTTAAAAGAAGAATGGGTTCTGGAGTTGCAAACTCAGTTACAAATGACAAAACGTTTGGAATTATTAGATCAAAGCCCAAATATTTGTGATATGGATGGAAGTGTGAATGATATAAAGGAAATATGATTATTATTCATATTTCAGAGGGGAATGTTATATTATTTATATCTACATTTTAATTCGGTCCTTTAAGTATATAACTGAGGTTATGAAATCCCCTGTAATGACATATGCAAGGAGGGTCTTTTGAGCTAATGACTTACAGATGTTGACATTTGAACTGAGTTCTCAATTTCAAATGACTGTGAAGATATATTGATTGATGATTTTTAGTTTTATGTTTTTAAAGGTATTCCTATATCACTGATATCTTGTTTGAGAAATTGGGTGTTTATATAATCACTCTGAAGCAAGCTGTCTCCCAAACTCACTTCCTGCTCTGTCTTTAATTATTCATGCTGGCCGAATGGAATTCTCACTCCTGGCCCCAAACCAGTGTGGGGAGTGGAGGGGAGATTATAATGGGAGTAACATGGGAGTGGTTATTTTTAGGCACGCTTTCAACAAGAAAGTTAAGTTGAGTTGAAAGAAAGACACGTGGATAGAGTCACTCTTCTTCTTCTTCTTCTGCTTCTGTTCAATTCTAACATATCTAACAGCCATCTTAAGCACATGTCTTGAACTTATATTTTTGAAACAAATTTTATCTTATAATCTTTGATCTTATTCGAACCTACATTTATTTTGTATTTTAATCTGCAACTTTTGTAAGTATTTTTGTAACTTTTGTGTGGAAATTAAATCACACTATTTGATTCAAGCTGACTCAGTCATAGAACTAAGAAATTTGTCTCACAATCATCTAGGAAAGGCAGAAGAGTTTTTTCACAGCTATATTGACTTTATTACAGGTAGAAACTGTACACACTGTATTAGATACTGTGTACACCGCCTGCACTATATTAGAAACTGTACTACGGGTGTACTGCATTGTGTACTGTGTACACCAACAGAAGAGTAGTAAAAAACTGTACGCACTGTATTAGATACCGTGTACACTGCTTGCACTGTATTAGAAATTGTACTACAGCTGCACTATATTGTGTACTATGTACACCACCAGAAGTGTAGTAGAAACTGTACGCACTGTATTAGATACTGTGTACAGCACCAGAAAAGTAGTAGAAACTGTACTACGGTTGCACTGTGTTGTGTACTGTGTACACCTCCAGATGTGCAGTAGAAACTGTACACACTGTATTAGATACTGTGTACACCGCCTGAAGTGTATTAGAAAAAGTACACCACCGAATGCACTGTAGATTTAGGCTTTATATACACGAGACTGTATATATATATATATATATATATATATTAATAAACCACCTGAAGTTTATTAGAAACAGTACACTGTGGGATGCACTGTAGATTTAGGCTACACTGGATGCAGAGTATATATATATAAATATATATATACATACATATATATATATATATATATATATATATATATATATATATATATATATATATATATATATATATATACAGTGGTGTGAAAAAGTGTTTGCCCCCTTCCTCATTTCCTGTTCCTTTGCATGTTTGTCACACTTAAGTGTTTCGGAACATCAAACCAATTTAAACAATAGTCAAGGACAACACAAGTAAACACAAAATGCAATTTGTAAATGAAGGTGTTTATTATTAAAGGTGAAAAAAAATCCAAACCATCATGGCCCTGTGTGAAAAAGTGATTGCCCCCCTTGTTAAAACATACTATAACTGTGGTTGTCCACACCTGAGTTCAATTTCTCTAGCCACACCCAGGCCTGATTATTGCCACACCTGTTCACAATCAAGGCATCACTTAAATAGGAGCTGCTTGACACAGTAAGGTCCACCAGAAGATCCTTAAAAGCTACACATCATGCCGAGACCCAAAGAAATTCAGGAACAATTGAGAAAGAAAGTAATTGAGATCTATCAGTCTGGAAAGGGTTATAAAGCCATTTCCAAAGCTTTGGGAATCCAGCGAACCACAGTGAGAGCCATTATCCACAAATGGCGAAGACATGGAACAGTGGTGAACCTTCCCAGGAGTGGCCGGCCGCCCAAAATTACCCCAGCGACGACTCATCCAAGAGGTCACAAAAGACCCCACAACAACGTCCAAGGAACTGCAGGCCTCACTTGCCTCAGTTAAGGTCAGCGTTCATGCCTCCACCATCAGGAAAAGACTGGGCAAAAATGGCCTGCATGGCAGAGTTCCAAGGAGAAAACCACTGCTGAACAAAAAGAACATTAAAGCTCGTCTCAATTTCTCCACAACACATCTTGATGATCCCCAAGACTTTTGGGACAACATTCTGTGGACCGATGAGACAAAAGTGGAACTCTTTGGAAGGTGTGTGTCCAAGTATATCTGGCGTAGAAGGAACACTGCATTTCATAAAAAGAACATTATACCAACAGTAAAATATGGTGGTGGTAGTGTGATGGTCTGGGGCTGTTTTGCTGCTTCAGGACCTGGAAGACTTGCCGTGATAAAAGGAACTATGAATTCTGCTGTCTACCAAGAGATCCTGAAGGAGAATGTCCGACCATCTGTTCGTGTACTCAAGCTGAAACGAACTTGGGTTCTGCAGCAGGACAATGATCCTAAACACACCAGCAAGTCCACCACCGAATGGCTGAAGAAAAACAAAATGAAGACTTTGGAGTGGCCGAGCCAAAGTCCTGACCTGAATCCTATTGAGATGTTGTGGTATGACCTTAAAAAGGCCGTTCATGCTCGAAAACCCTCTAATGTAACTGAATTAGGACAATTCTGCAAAGATGAGTGGGCCAAAATTCCTCCAGGACGCTGTAAAAGCCTCATTGCACGTTATCGCAAACGCTTGGTTGCAGTTGTTGCTGCTAAGGGTGGCCCAACCAGTGATTAGGTTTAGGGGGCAATCACTTTTTCACACAGGGCCATGATGGTTTGGATTTTTTTTCACCTTTAATAATAAACACCTTCATTTACAAATTGCATTTTATGTTTACTTGTGTTGTCCTTGACTATTGTTTAAATTGGTTTGATGTTCCGAAACACTTAAGTGTGACAAACATGCAAAGGAACAGGAAATGAGGAAGGGGGCAAACACTTTTTCACACCACTGTATATATATATATTGTATATATACTCAGCCAAGGATTGCATCCCTCCTGCAGTGCAAGTCCACATGATGTTGGTCTGCGTGTGATGGCCGTGCCCTTATAGGCTTCACCCAGGGACATCAGATTCCCTTTGGTATGTTGTCGCTCACTTTGGTTCACTACATGAATCACCTTGGATCCTTGGACCCTATGAATTAATCACTGTCTAACTGGTAATTAGAATTCACCTCTAGTTGCACTGCACTGCTAGATTGTTTTATTCAACCTTTCTTGGGGATGTGTTTATATTCTTATCACTTTTCACTTCATACACATTGGCTACCACCAATACCCTTTAGTACTTCAATCCCCCTGTTCTTTACTGAGCACAGTACACCTTGCACGTGTTATACTATATATAAATATATAAAATATATATTTATTTTTTCAGAAGTCCTTCATTGATGGTCTCTGCACTTTTGGTCACTCTGACTGCTTCAATTTCTGGATATCTGTCTCCCCTGGATGACTTACTTGCTGGATAGCAGGCCACTCACAACACCTCAGCTCCCGGTGGAGATGCCCCCCTTTCGGGGTCCCTGATCTACAATGCCACACTTTTACTATATAGTCAACCTTGTAAATATGGTAGAGAGTGGGTTTTTATACTTAGTTTTCTTTTATTTAATTTTTTATTAATTTTCTTTTTCCCTTGGATAGGATCAGACCATACAGCAACTCCTTTGATTATATTTTTTATTGAATTCATGTGCATGCTCCTGAAGAGTGGATCAATCTACGAAATGCATAGGGCTATTATATGTCATGTCCCTATGATTCCATTGATATCTGTCAGCCTATAATTTTTTGATATTAATCGTTAATAATCATGTGGCAACCTGTCTATAGTGTATATATAGATATACATTTTTATGAATTGTACCAGTTATTTGAATTGTATTGGATATACACTAATTGATGATTATGCATTTGTATGTTAATTTATATAATAAACTGAATTCTTTATACCTACGTGCTTCATGCAAAGTCCCAGTCCCCTTTCCCCTCCTTTTTGACATCTACTGCACTTAGATTGGTGCTGCTCTTTTTACTCCCTGCATCATTAGCTTCAGTGGAGTGCAAGGGAGACAGTATGGGCTGAGTAGACCCCTAATGTCTCATTATAGAGAACCTGTCACTGTAAAAATGCTATCACATGATGGCTATTGGTGCCCTATGTAGTGAAAATAAAAGTAAGTAAAGAAAAAGTAAAACAATTTGACAAATTTAAACAAATATTGCTTTTGTGTACATTAAAAATTACTTTATTGTATTTGTTACTGAAAATATATGTTTTTTAAATCATTGCACTAATATCATGTGACATAAACAATTGCAACTACCACCCAGTGGTGGAATTATAGGGGTTGCTGAGATCGCCATGGCGACGGGCCCCTTGAGGGCCCCCTGTACTCTTCAATAGGAGGAAACATCAGGGGCGGCTGAGACGAGCTCCCCGATCGTCAGCCAATTCCGAACTGTAATCGGCACTGTGCAGGGAGATTGTCACATTAACCTAAAGTCAAAGCAGTGTGTTTTGTGCTCTTTGCCTCCCCCTACAGTGCAATACCCAGCATGAAGCTAAGGTAAAAGACTGCTATTTTTTATAAGACTATATATCTACTGTATGTGTATTTATATGTGTGTGTGCATGCATGTGTGTGTGTGTGTGTGTGTGTGTGTGTGTGTGTGTGTGTGTGTGTGTGTGCCGCGCGCCTGAATTAGGGGTGATTTTGATTAGAGCCATAGGCTCCAATAGGCTTCAAAATAGGTGAATTGAAAGTGCCATGCTTGACGCTCGCAGTCCACTCAGGTGTGTTAGAAAAGTGAATCAATATTCACTTTCCTAACACTGAACTGCCTCTCCACCACACAGGTGTGGGGGTCCATTACCCATCACCTGATTGGCTGAAATGATAGGCACAGCTATTGGACGTCTAACAGGAGGGGAGGGCGGGAGATGAGGACGGCAGGAGACGCATGGTGGATCTCGCTTGTTACCATCTCCCGCTGCCCCACCAAGACAGGGTAAGTGCCAGGCAGATGGCTAGCGGGCAGGGGGATTCACAGTGGCAGCATTTGATGGCACACTGGCAGCATTTAATGGGCACAGTGGCAGCATTTGATGGGCACAGTGTTGGCATTTGATGGCACAGTGGCGGCATTTTCATGGCACAGGGGCCAAGCTTGATGGGCACAGTGGCAGCATTTGATGGCACTGTGGCAGACTTTGATGGGCACAGTGGCAGCGTATGGGCACAGTGACAGCGTTTGATGGGTACACTGGCGGCATTTGATGGGCACAGTGGCAGCATTTGATGGACACAGTGGTGGTATTTGATGGCACAGTGGCTGCAATTGATGTTTTTTTTCAGAATTTTTCAGTTTGCTTGCACCCCCCTAAAATTTTTGAGCACCAGCCACCACTGGTTTATATGTGCGAGCATATGTGCATTTATATATGTGTGTGTATGTATAAATATATATATATATATATATATATATATATATATATATATATATATATATATATATATATATATAGTATGTGTATGCATATTATGTGTATGCATATTATGTGTGTGTGTATGTGTATGTATGCACATTTTATGTATTCTCTTTTAATCCTGACCCCCTATATGTGTACAATCAGAACCGATTTTTTTATTTATTTTTTGCCTGTTCATAGTACCAGCAAAAAAATGCTGTTCTTCCAAAAAGCGATCCATGCTCAGATTGTTTTTCAGAGGAATTTGACAGCCAGTAAAGAGGCAACATGTTGCCTACTGACCACCTGTTTTAACCCCTTAAATGCATCATCACTATGTTACAACTGCAAGCAATGCACACAGTTGCAGGGTGGTTGCAGTGCAGCCTCATTCACCTAGGGGTATACTTCAAGGGTGCCCTGACTGGAAAAAGATTGTGAAACACTGACACAGAGGAAACCAATCTCTCCATTTTCCTTCTGCAGCTGCTGAATGCCTGTGGGAGGGAGAGGAAGAAAAGCTGGGGGAAATGGAGAAATCGGTTCCTTTATATGCAGCCACCCACTTGTGACGGGCCCTGGTGTTCTGCCATCAGGCTCAGAGAAAAGAGCCCTGTACGGGGCCCTCCATGGTTTCTTGCATCGGGGCCCTGGGGGTTCTAGTTACACCACTGCTACCACCATTTTATTCTTTATGGTTGCTGATTTCAGAAAATATCTAAAGTTTGAGGGTTTTAACTAATCTTCAGGTCTAAAATGCGCATTTTAACATATGTTTAAAATGCAAATATGCTCTGGCAGTGAAAGAATTAAGTCTTTATTGCATAGATAAAAATATTTGAGGGAAAGAGAAAGCAGATTGATTCTGGAATTGAAAAATAAATAAAAATCTTTTTATTGATACTGTAGATGTTGATCACACCACAGCTATTAGATCTTTTGGTCCAGATCACAATTTCATAGTGATTGAGTTAGCATATTGTATCTGGAAATTAAACGTTTGTGGGTTTTTTTTGTTTAAAAATTGGAAACATAACAAATCCTCTATTTGGTACCACAGTTAAGCCTTTTTGGACATGCTGCAATTTCTAAACACGTGAACATATTTGGAAATGCAGAAAATTGTGTCTTGATTCAGTGACTGACTGTGGAAAAATGTAACAATTTTGCACCACAGCCATGTAACCTGTATGAACAGCCCACAATTTCAGAGTGATTGAGCGTGCATATTGGATTTTTGTTTTTTATTGAAAATATAAACATTATACAGGTTTGAAGGAAAGGGGGAGGGAGGCGCCAACTGAGTATAGTGTTAAAGTAAGATTTTAATATCGCATGATTAAAAACACTTAGGGTGCAAAAGATAAAAGATGTTCTTAATTGAGTATGCAGCCCAGGATGTAAAACCATCCTGCAGGCTCCGCCGGCTGGGTGCGGATCGCTGGCAGTGGATGGAAGGAGACAGGAACGCTGTGCAGCAGTAGGAAGTCTAATGCTGATCAGTGTGGAACGCACGGGCAGAAGTGACGTCAGCGGAGGATCAGAGGTCGGGGCTATACCATCAAGGCTAGCCTTGGGAAAACAGCAATTTATGAGGAAGAGAGTAAGCTGATTACATTTTGCAATAAAAAAATTGGGTTTCTTTTTCAAAAACTGAAGGACACATTTCACAGATTAGTTGCACAGCGTTTAATCTTTTTCTGATAGGCTGCTATATCTGAGGTTGCAAATAGAAATAAGAAATTGTATTTTTTCCATGACTGAATGAATTATTGTGCAGGCTGTTATATGTGAACCAGAGAGAAAGCTTATTGATTTTTAGAATAAACAATTGTTTTTTTTTTCCCAGACAGAAAAGGTAACATATACAGGTTTAATAACAAATATGCAACCCGCTAGCATGGCGTTATGATCATCCTATGTGCATGTCTAGAATATGGGATCACCCACTTGTATGGCTCCCCTCCCTGCTTCCAATTTGTGGATTTGGGCTTTATAATCTGTAATATTTTGATTATTTTTGGACAAATGTTTCTTCAGTCCATTACACAGGCTCTCTATCCATTTGAGTCCTATTACCTTTATAATAGTAATGATGCACATATGTGAGCGAATCCGCATTGTTCTTTACCTTTTACGAATATAATCTTGGACACACATCTTTGACTAAATTCTCCCAGGTCAGGCATAGCAAACTGCTGATATGGGCATTTTGATCACCATATATTGCCATTTTTGCAAACTGTATCCTGAAGAAGCCATCTCTTTCATTGTGGGCAAATCGCGTTTATCCATGATCCAGTAACTACTTACGCATTGTCTGCCTTGAACGATCATATATTATCCAATGAGGTGTTACTTATATATGTTATCATACATGTGGTTTTAAATACTTTTTGTACAATTAAAACTCTGAAATAAAAAATAAAATAAAAATAAATATATATATATATATATATATATATATATATATAAAAAAAAAAATATATATATATATATATATATATATATATATATATATATATATATATATATATATATATATGAAAAATATGTGGGAGTTGACATTGTTCTTTGGCATCTTGTAAGGGGGAATGTGGGGACTCTCTCCTCTTATATAACAGATTTCTTTCATTCTCTTTTACATTTTAGACAAACCAATTTTACTAAATTGCATCCCCTGGTAATAAAATTATTTGGATGTACCGAGAGACAGACCAGGAAGATTTCATCTATAAATATGAAATTAGAGAATCTTCTTCTTATTAATAAGAGGGACATTTTTGGCAGAGCATAGGCCTCTTGCAGCAAGTGTCTGGTTTTACTACAGGAATTATGAGACCACAGATTAATAATTTGAATATGCATGTGTCATGAATGATACTGTACATACAATATTGAGGTCGGTATAGTCTTTCTCTACATTACTGTTTATTATTTGTACCTTTCAACATGTAAGAGCAAAAGAGGTATTAGTGCAAAATTACTTCTGGTTTATACATGACATGCTTTACTAGAATCACGGTATGCATGGCATCCATTCCAGGTTATGCTTTACTTGCAACCCCAGAAGAAGCTCTCACAAACATAGATTGGTATAGATTTTGGCAGGTGGCTTTGTTCAGGCAGGCTTTGGAGGAAGTGGTATTTATGCCAAAACATTAGAGGCTTTAGTAAATGCTATACCATTCTGGTATTATTTGTATGACTTTTAATGCTTTTTAATCATGTCACATACATTAAATCACCATTTGTATTGCACTGGGAGAGCCAGATCTGAAGTTTAATTGATGTGCATAAGGTGGGTATCATGAATCCGTTTATACTTCCTAACTGTCCAAAACATAACAAAACTTAACAAAAAAACTGTAGCTTTGTAAATGTGTAAATGTCAGTTTTAGTAGTATAGTAGCATACTACTGTAATAGTTTGTATACATTGCACAGATGCCCCCCAAACCCTTCCTCGGGACATGTTATTTAATGGAGTTTTGCAATGTAATGTTTCACTTTAAGCATTACTAAAATCACCGTCTCCCACCAAATGGAATGTTTTAAAACATGATTAGCTTTGGTACATTTCCCCAAGGGCAGTTCCCAGTCCCCATGCTATTTGTTTGACATTCCCTTACCAATTTCCCTAGAAAATGGTCATTACTGTTTTTCAACATTTGGCTCCCATTGACTTCAGTGGGGTTTGAATTCCACATCCACACTTTAGTAATGTTCGCCAAACCTGCCTCCAGCCAAACCCAGGTACATTTGGCTCATCACTACTTTCCAACAGATCAGATTTTCTGGCTTGTGGCTCTGAAAAGGCACACTCTTATTTTTATGTAATGATAAAACCTGGCTGGTCTTTCCATCTTCCAATAGAAAAAACAATTACAAAGTGTTCAGCGTGTCCTGTGAAATACTTCTGATTCTTGGTTATAACATTATAATATAAACTAACTTTTTTTTAACATAAAATATGCCTGATCTCTTCCTCTAAAGTAGTGGTAAGTACAAAAACTTGCAAAATGTGTCTATACAATATTTATGGCTGCTGTCTTTGATATATATGCTGTTATTTCTTGAAAAAAAAAACAAAAAAAAGTACCTCTCCCTCTTTCATTGCTACCCTAGGCCCCAATCAAACTGCTTACATACTCTCCAGCCACGATACCAAATGTATGACTATAGTCTCTGAAACATGGCACTGTATTTTTTTTTTTTTTTATGGTTTGGCATAACAACTGCCTCATTTATGGAAGATGGGTTTGTGGTATTAAGGTGTTTTTGTGAACTCTGGGTTGACATTTTGTTAAAGTTTGTAAACTTATTAAGTGCCACACCACAGAGTAAATGAATAATGTCTTTAACCTGTGTCCATCATCAGGTTCTCCTGACAAAGTCCACAAGTCAAAATCATTTCTTTTTCTTAAAAGGGTGGGTGCACATTATTTAGAAAGGGAACACCCCAAATGGAGTACATTTTGGCAAAAGTTTTTGTAAGCTCATTACGTTTTTTTTTTTTATTCTGTTAGAAATGAAAATTCAAGGAGAACATCACATTTTCTAATATGTTATTTTTCTATTTAGGTCTGATAGTCCATCCATTTATTAAGTAGGACTGATTGTTCAGTTTATCAGTGTGGAAAATAATGATTCTGAAATTGTACATGGGTTTCTCTTTCCTCCCACAATTTATATAACATTAGAGATATATTTCCAGAGTACGGCATTGCCCAGGAGGCTCATCTTGTCGAGAGCTTTCATTAGAGTACCTTTTAGAGTACATTAACACCACTTTTGAACAGCATTAAACCCACTTTGGGAACTTTTGCTTGCTCATAACTGAAGCCAGACTTAACAAAGCTTCTCTTCTTTCTGTTATTGATGCTGTTGGTAGTCCAAGGTTTAGAACACATTTGCAATGGGTGCTATCATTTATATTTAAAAGACATGACAGCAGTTTATTACAATTATATTACTGCTGTCTTTATAGAAGCTATTAAATTGGGTTTATGTATTGAAACGCTACTTTGTACAGATGTATTAACCTTCTTTAGAGAAGAAAATTGTTGTTAAAAGAACAAAATGTCTCATGTTATATATATGTGTCATCTACCAGTGCTCTCAACTAGTGTAGTTTAAGAACAATAAGAATAAGATCATATTTATTTTATAAGAATGAGTTTGGCAAAGTGAAAAAGGTTGAAAGTAATGAAATGTTTTCGCAGCTTGGTAACTTTGTTAACAAATGCCTTGGTGTGTTTGGCCTTACAACTAGGCCTGTTAATATAGTGTTAAAATAATTACCAGTCATTTAACCTAATGGGTATGAATATTATAAAATAGTGACTTCACCAGTAGCCTGCTTGCTAGTAAAAGGGACCTAATTAAAGTATAATTTTAGTCTAATAATAAAAAAAAATCTCAGTTTCATACTTTTGTAGATATATTGCAAAATGGCAAGAGACTGTATCTGTACCGTCATTTCAATGTATTCTAATGCAACACTAATTTGGTAACCACTGATGCCACATGCCTGCCTCCCTACCAGTGACAATCTCCCTGGCTTCAGTTGGTTGGGTTATGAAGGGAACCCCCCCCCCCCAACCCCCTTTTTGTCTTTTTTAATCTTTGAATAATACATTTTGAAGTTGTATGTGATAGATTTCAGTTTTTTTTATAAAAGCACTACTTTTTAGACAAGACCGAATGCATGTTATAGCAAAGGGGTTGTAAAATGGCATACATGTAGTGAGCAAAACCCAAAAAAATAGAAATACATCACAATTTATTATTGAAAGGTTAAACAAAAACATATTATTAACCACATACATGTGTTGTACCCAGGTAAAGTTTGCATCTGTAATACAGAGAAGATTCCTGTTTTTACAAAACTGGTCCACATAAGCAGCTTGACGAGTTATTTTTTTTTATCCAAAGAAAAAAGTTTATTAATGTAAACAAATAAATACAATCCAAGGTTTCACAATTAACCAATTATAAAGCATAGTAAACAGAATCACACTTCAAAATGAACATATGTTTCAAAAAGAGATTATCCCCCTATCCGAGTTTTCCTTCTTACAGCCCTATTATACTTCTGTCAGGGAAATAGGCGCAATCTCACGAGGTACGTTCGTGTTAGTGCGCGTCGGCGCCTACGGAAGCGCAAGGTAGTTTCAAGACGAACGGCCGACGCTACGTCTAACCAGGCGGGCATACGCGGTGATGTTTTTACGAACACACAACGTACTCGACGTAGCCGTACGATCGCCCCGACGCGCTCACGACGTGACCTGGGTACCTCGCCTATTTAAACGTTCGCCTGACAGTGCTGCATCGCTGGATTATCGTCAGCTCTCCTGTGAACCTGTACCCGTGTTTCCTGCTATCCGATCTCCTGTGTACCGACCCGGCTTGCTCGACCTACTCCTGTTATTCTCCTGGCTCTGACTCCTGGCTTGTACCCGACGTTCCTGGTCTGCTCCCTGCACCCGATCCCGGCTTGTCTTGACCACTCTCTGGACTTCTGCTGCCCACTCTTGGACTTCCTAGCACGGTTGCCCTTAGAGACTTGTTTACCCGGCACCTGACCTCTGCTGCTGCTACCTGGCAACCTGTGCTACTGTGGGCACTGCATCCCTGTGTCAACTTCAGGGTTGTGCTGCACTCGGCCGCAAGGGGAGCCCTCTCAGCATCTCGGCCTCGCTCCTGACCGTGACAGTATAATCCAGCCATGTCAGAGGTCGACAGAGGTGACTCCCCAATGGAGGCCATTTTACAAGAACTTACGACCCTTACTCCAGCTATTCAGGAGCTCCAAGAGAGATATCACTGGCTGAAGGAACGCCTGCAACACCCTCCTGAACCGCCCACCTCCTCTGGTCAAGTTCCTGCTTTTACAACCTCAGCCGCTCCAGAACCACGAGTCCCAGCCCCGGAACGCTTTTTTGGGGACCGAAGGAAATTCAGATCCTTCAAAAATTCATGTTTTCTCTATTTCTCCCTGCAACCTCAGACCTTTTCTTCAGAAGCGACCAAGGTGGGGTTCACCATTTCACTGCTGAGGGACGATCCCCAGACGTGGGCCCATGGCCTGCTGGAACAATGCAGCCCTTACGTGGATACTTTGGATCTGTTCTTCAAGGCCATGGCACGCTTGTATGATGACTAGACATGTGCATTCGTTTTCGTCCGAATGCATTTTCGTCCGAATTTCAGCTATTTTCGTTTTCGTTTTGACAAACGATAACGAAAGCACAAAATCCGAAAAACGAAAGATCCGACATAAATAAATGCTTTATTTTCGTTTTCATTGTTACAACAGTTCGATATAGAATAGGAGATTCAACATGACTCTGACAACAATCTGTGTCTATAGAACCTGTGTTCGAATGTGCCTAACCTTACCTCTATTAGTCCAAGATTATATAGAGAAAATATTCGACAGAGAAAAAAGATTTGACAGAGAGAAAAGATTCTGCAAGATACTGTCCTAAAAAGTGTTTGGGGACCCGGGTCCTGCCCCAGGGGACATGGATCAATGCAAAAAAAAGTTTTAAAAACGGCCGTTTTTTCGGGAGCAGTGATTTTAATGATTAAAGTGAAACAATAAAAGTGTAATATTCCTTTAAATTTCGTAGGGGGGGGGTTGTCTATAGTATGCCTGTGAAGGGGTGCATGTTTCCCGTGCTTAGAATTGTCCCTGCACAAAGTGTCATTTATGCAGGAAAAAAAGTCCTTTAAAATCACTCGCAGCTATAATGAATTGTCGGCTCCGTAATACAGAGAACACTCATTGAAAGTCATTGATAAAAAAATAAATAAATAAATTTAAAAAAAAAGCGTGGGGGTCCCCCAAATTCAATTACCAGGCCCTTCAGGTCTGGTATGGATATTAAGGGGAACCCTGCCTCAAATTTAAGAAAAAATTTGACGTGGGGTTCCCCCTAAATATCCATAACCAGACCCTTCAGGTCTGGTATGGATATTAAGGGGAACCCCGCGTCAAATTTAAAAAAAAATTGACGTGGGGTTCCCCCTAAAAATCCATACCAGACCCTTTATCCGAGCACGCAACCTGGCAGGCCGCAGGAAAAGAGGGGGGGACGAGAGAGCGGCCCCCCCTCCCTCCTGAACCGTACCAGGCCACATGCCCTCAACATTGGGAGGATGCTTTGGGGGTCTGTGACCCCTCAAAGCACCTTGTCCCCATGTTGATGAAGACAAGGGCCTCATCCCCACAACCCTGGCCGGTGGTTGTGGAGGTCTGCGGGCGGGGGGCTTATCAGAATCTGGAAGCCCCCTTTAACAAGGGGACCCCCAGATCCCGGCCCCCCCCTGTTTGAAATGGTAAGGGGGTACAAAAGTACCCCTACCATTTCACAAAGAAAGTGTAAAAAATGGTTAAATAAAACAAACACACTTTTGAAAAATTCCTTTATTAAAAATAAAAAAATAAAAAAAAGATTCCAGCGGCGGTAATCCACTCTTGCTATCCAGCGACGGACGGTCATCTCTCCAGCGATGTCTCATCTCATCCAGTGCAGCGATCCATCCTTCTTCTGTCTCCGTGGAGGAGACACTGCAAGGATTCCGGCGGCTGACGTTTCTTATATACGGAGGCCGGGGCCACCCGTCACCTGACCCCGCCCCCCTCTGACGCAAGGGGAAACCCGGGGTTCCCCGTGATGTATAGGTGACCCCGCCCCCCTCTGATGTAACGGAAACCTGCCTATGTTACATCAGAGGGGTGCGGGTCACCCCTACGTCACAGGGAACCCAGGTTTCCCCTTGCGTCAGAGGGGGGCGGGGTCAGGTGACGGGTGGCCCCGCCCTCCGTATATAAGAAACGTCAGCCGCCGGAATCCTTGCAGTGTCTCCTCCACGGAGACAGAAGAAGGACGGAGGATTCGATGCGCTGGATGAGATGAGACATCGCTGGAGAGATGACCGTCCGTCGCTGGATAGCAAGAGTGGATTACCGCCGCTGGAATCTTTTTTTTATTTTTTTATTTTTAATAAAGGAATTTTTCAAAAGTGTGTTTGTTTTATTTAACCATTTTTTACACTTTCTTTGTGAAATGGTAGGGGTACTTTTGTACCCCCTTACCATTTCAAACAGGGGGGGCCGGGATCTGGGGGTCCCCTTGTTAAAGGGGGCTTCCAGATTCTGATAAGCCCCCCGCCCGCAGACCTCCACAACCACCGGCCAGGGTTGTGGGGATGAGGCCCTTGTCCTCATCAACATGGGGACAAGGTGCTTTGAGGGGTCACAGACCCCCAAAGCATCCTCCCAATGTTGAGGGCATGTGGCCTGGTACGGTTCAGGAGGGAGGGGGGGCCGCTCTCTCGTCCCCCCCTCTTTTCCTGCGGCCTGCCAGGTTGCGTGCTCGGATAAAGGGTCTGGTATGGATTTTTAGGGGGAACCCCACGTCATTTTTTTTTAAAATTTGACGTGGGGTTCCCCTTAATATCCATACCAGACCTGAAGGGTCTGGTTATGGATATTTAGGGGGAACCCCACGTCAAATTTTTTCTTAAATTTGAGGCAGGGTTCCCCTTAATATCCATACCAGACCTGAAGGGCCTGGTAATTGAATTTGGGGGACCCCCACGCTTTTTTTTTAAATTTATTTATTTATTTTTTTATCAATGACTTTCAATGAGTGTTCTCTGTATTACGGGAGCCGACAATTCATAATAGCTGCGAGTGATTTTAAAGGACTTTTTTTCCTGCATAAATGACACTTTGTGCAGGGACAATTCTAAGCACGGGAAACATGCGCCCCTTCACAGGCATACTATAGACAACCCCCCCCCCCCTACGAAATTTAAAGGAATATTACACTTTTATTGTTTCACTTTAATCATTATTAAAATCACTGCTCCCGAAAAAACGGCCGTTTTTAAAACTTTTTTTTGCATTGATCCATGTCCCCTGGGGCAGGACCCAGGTCCCCAAACACTTTTTAGGACAGTAACTTGCAAATTAGCCTTTAAAAGGAGCACTTTAGATTTTGAACGTTGGAGTCCCATAGACTTTAATAGGGTTCTAAAGTATGCTATATACTAGCTCCGTCGAATCTTCTTTATACATTCGACAGACACCATAAGCCTTCAAAGACAGATTCGACCGTGATTCATGTGGATTTTCGGACGAATGCAATTTTTGAACGAAAAACGAAATAAATAAAAACGAATTTCGGGAGTAACTAAATAAATTAAGTTTTCAGACGAAAACTAAATTCCGAAACAAAATATTTTACTCTGCACATGTCTAATGATGACCCTTTTCGGACAGCTACAGCTGAAGCAACCTTGTACGCCCTTCGCCAGGGTGAGCGACCTGCAGAGGACTATACAGTAGAATTCCGTACCTGGAGCTCTGATTCCGGCTGGAACGAAGCAGCACTAAAATATCAATATCGGGTGGGGTTGTCTGAAGCTCTCAAAGACGAGTTAGCCAGATTAGAGATTCCCACTACCCTTGAGGATCTCATCTTACTCACTATCCAGCTCGACAGGCGTCTACGGGAGCGCCAGTCTGAACGCGCTCGGACTTCTTGTTCTACCCAGGCTCCACCTTCAGCTCGCCCAGCAGTAGCTCCCGTTCTGAGGGGCATGCCCCGTCCCGCTTTAACCTCCGAAGAGAGACTTCATCGCCGACAGGCACACCTTTGTTTTTATTGTGGGGAATCGGGACATTTCATTAACAACTGCCCCACAAGACCGAGTAAACCAGTCCTATGCACTCCATTTCATCTTCAGGTAGCGAAGTCAGCTTCCGCCCACATCACTCTTCCGGTCACATTGAAGGTGGCAGGTAGAGGGGTTCCTCTACAGGCGATAATTGACTCCGGAGCCTGTAGCTGCTTCCTGGACTTAACCCTGACTAAGAGTCTGGCTCTCCCACTTAACCTCAAGGAACGGAGATTGACTGTCCATTTGGCCGACGGCTCCTTACCCAGTTCTGGCCATGTCACCAAGGAGACTATTCCTATCCTGGCGATCACCGATTCAGGTCATCGGAAATTCCTTAAATTTGATGTTCTGAGTTCTCCGATGTTCCCCGTTATCCTAGGGATTCCTTGGCTACAGGCTCACAATCCCCGGATCGATTGGCCCAAAAAGGTGGTATCCTTCACATCTGCCTATTGCCAACAGCATTGCTTAGATTCCGTACCCCATAACTTGCCCAGTTGTCTGACTGTACAACCCGTACCCAGTCCAGTTCCTCACATACCAGCAGTTTACCAGGAATTTAGAGATGTGTTTGATAAGAAGAAAGCCGATACCCTACCTCCACACTGCCCCTATGACTGCCCCATTGAATTATTACCCGGGGCCCCCATTCCTTTTGGCCGGATATTTCCCCTTTCTGAGACTGAACTTGAGGCTCTGAGACAATACATTGACGAGAACCTGGCCAAAGGATTAATTCGTCCCTCTTCATCCCCTGCCGGTGCAGGCATCTTTTTTGTGGAAAAAAAAGACAAGACTCTAAGACCATGTGTGGACTATAGGGAATTAAATAATATTACCCTTAAAAACCGCTACCCACTTCCGCTCATCCCTGAACTCTTCCAAAGATTCCACACCTCACGTATCTTTACCAAACTCGATCTACGTGGGGCTTACAACCTTGTCCGTATCCGGGAGGGGGACGAGTGGAAGACCGCCTTCAGAACAAGATTTGGGCATTTCGAGTACTTAGTCATGCCCTTTGGACTATGTAATGCCCCGGCAACCTTTCAGCATTTCATTAATGACATCTTCCGGGAGCATTTAGACCACTTTGTTGTCGCTTACCTTGACGACATTCTGATTTTTTCAACTTCGCTAGAGCTTCACAGGGTACATGTTAAAAAGGTACTATGTATTCTTAGAACACATGGGTTATATGTCAAAGCCGAGAAGTGTGATTTCGAGAAGGAATCCATTCATTTCTTGGGACTCATCATTACCACAGGTGGAATTGCCATGGACCCGCAGAAAGTGAAATCTATCCTGGATTGGCCCGCTCCTTCTGACAAAAGGAGTGTACAGAGATTCATCGGGTTCGCAAACTTTTACCGAAGATTCATAAGGGGCTTCTCCACCATTGTAGCCCCCATCACTCAGACCACTCGCCAACACACCAAGTTCCACTGGTCCCCAGCAGCTCAGTCCGCCTTTGACCAGCTCAAGACCCTCTTTACCACTGCGCCCATCCTGCAGCATCCAGATCCCGCCTTGCCCTACGTGCTAGAAGTTGATGCCTCGGAGGTGGCCACAGGGGCGATCTTATCCCAACGTCAAGGTTCCAAAGCTTTACTGCATCCTGTAGCCTTTTTCTCTCAAAAGATGAGTTCCCCAGAGAGGAACTACGATGTAGGGGATCGGGAACTTCTAGCGATCAAAACCGCTCTTGAAGAATGGAGGTATCTCCTGGAAGGTGCCGCTCACCCCATTCTAATTTTTACTGACCATAAGAACTTAGAGTATCTCCGCACAGCCAAACGTCTGAGACCCCGACAGGCCCGATGGGCTTTGTTCTTTTCAAGATTCAATTTCCACATAACCTATCGCCCAGGATCTAAGAACAGCAAAGCGGATGCTTTATCCCGGATGTTTCTTGATACCCCGGAAGGAGTCCCACCCAGTACAATTTTGTCTCCCCAAAATTTCTTACTGATCCAACCGGATCTAAGGTCTTCAATCGAGCTGGCCACTAGGCAGTGTACGGAAACTGAAGTTTCTTCCCTGAGAAGCCAAGGAGGGCTTCTATGGCATCGGGACAAGATTTTTGTTCCCCGGCAAGCCAGGTTACTGGTATTAAAGACTTTCCATGACCACCAACTTGCAGGCCACTTTGGAGTCCGAAAGACGACTGACCTTGTACAGCGGTCCCTATGGTGGCCTACTTTAAGGGCTGACTGTAAAGTATACGTTGACTCCTGTACCATCTGCCAATGTAACAAGGGATCTAACACCAGACCCTGGGGTCTGTTAAGGCCACTGCCAGTCCCGGAGAAACCATGGAAATAAATTTCCATGGATTTTATTGTAGAACTACCTCCCTCTGAAGGGTTTACGACCATTTTGGTGGTATTAGACCGCCTGTCCAAGATGGCGCATTTTTTGCCGTTAAGAGGGACTCCCTCTGCCCTGGATACAGCAAAAACTTTTATAAAAGAAATTGTCCGATTACACGGGGTACCTGACAGCATTGTATCGGACAGAGGGGTACAATTCACCTCCAAATTTTGGAAAGAACTGTGTAAACTACCAAATACTTCAAGATACCATAAAGAGGGCTCAGGAGGAGTACAAAAAACAGTACAATAAGAGGAAGAGAGTTAACCCTACCTTCAAGGCAGGAGATAAGGTGTGGTCTTCAGCATCAAATCTTAAACTGCCATGTCCATCCCGGAAATTGGGACCTAAATTCCTGGGTCCTTTTGAGATTAAACGGGAGATTAATCCCGTAGCTTTTGAACTTGTTTTGCCTGAATCGTTTAAGATCCATCCTGTATTTCATGTTTCCCTTCTTAAACGTGTTACCTTTAAGCCCCGTACACACGAGAGGACTTATGTCCGACAGACCTCCAAAGGAGTTCCGCCGGAGTTCCGACGGAGTTCTGGCGGAGTTCTGGCGGACTTTTCGACCGAACGGACTTGGACACACACCATCACACCAAACTCCGACGGAGTCGAACGTGATGACGTACGACTGGATTCGAATAAGGAAGTTCATAGCCAGTAGCCAATAGCTGCCCTAGCGTCGGTTTTAGTCCGTCGGAGTAGCATACACACAAGCGGATTTTTCGAAGGGGACCGGGTCCGGCGGAGTTCCGTCGGGAAAATTTGAAGCATGCTTCATTTCTAAAGTCCGTCAGACTTTTGCGAAGCTAAAGTCCGTTGCAGCCCACACACGATCGGATAGTCTGACGGACTCGGTCTGACGGACTTTGGATGTTGAAAAGTCCGCTCGTGTGTACGGGGCTTTAGTCCGTTTTCAGGAAGAGAAGAAGTGCCCCCGCCTCCAGTTCAGGTTGGTGAAGAAACCGAATACGAAGTTGAGTCTATCCTTGACTGTCGTCGGAGAGGTAGGACTAACCAATTTTTAATCAAATGGAAGGGGTATTCTGCTGAAGAGAACTCTTGGGAACCTGCCAGTCACGTACATGCTCCTAAGCTTATACACGGGTTCCGCAGCCGCTATCCTGAAAAATGGGCTCGGTTGGGCATCCGGAGGCTGCCCCTTGGGGGGAGGCACTGTCAGGGAAATAGGCGCAATCTCACGAGGTACGTTTGTGTTATCGCGCGTCGGCGCCTACGGAAGCGCAAGGTAGTTTCAAGACGAACGGCCGACGCTATGTCTAACCAGGCGGGCATACGCGGTGATGTTACGAACACACAACGTACTCGACATAGCCGTACGATCGCCCCGACGCGCTCACGACGTGACCTGGGTACCTCGCCTATTTAAACGTTCACCTGACAGTGCTGCATCGCTGGATTATTGTCAGCTCTCCTGTGAACCTGTACCCGTGTTTCCTGCTATCCGATCTCCTGTGTACCGACCCGGCTTGCTCGACCTACTCCTGTTATTCTCCTGGCTCTGACTCCTGGCTTGTACCCAACGTTCCTGGTCTGCTCCCTGCACCCGATCCCGGCTTGTCTTGACCACTCTCTGGACTTCTGCTGCCCACTCTTGGACTTCCTAGCACGGTTGCCCTTAGAGACTTGTTTACCCGGCACCTGACCTCTGCTGCTGCTACCTGGCAACCTGTGCTACTGTGGGCACTGCATCCCTGTGTCAACTTCAGGGTTGTGCTGCACTCGGCCGCAAGGGGAGCCCTCTCAGCATCTCGGCCTCGCTCCTGACCGTGACAACTTCATAACCAATGCTTCCCATTCCAAGTATTGAAATCAGTTTCAACCGGCATTCATACCTTGTAACCTGTCCATAACTTTTGAGTGCATCCCCTGTGTTGGTATATAACTTTCTCCATCTGGAGCATATTTCCCACTGCAGTGATCCATTCATTAATCGTAGGAGGGTTCTCTGACTTCCAATGTATCATTATTAACTTACGTGCCAAAAATAGGGTTCTAACAACTGGTACTCTAGTACACTCTTCTCATTCAAACTCCTCCAGCAAATTGAGCAAACAGGGTTTGGGATCTAGAGAAATAGAGATCTGAAAAATCCTGTTAATGGTGTCCACCACTCCCTTCCAATAGGAATGTAATTTTTGGCACCTCCACAGTAGATGAATCAGGTCTCCATGGTCTCGTTTGCATCTAGTGCACATCGGGGTGGGCACGAGACCCGTAATGCACCCTCATTATGATATACAGTTGTGTTAGTCTCTGCAAAAAATTCAGTGAATAAATCTGCACCACCACCTGGAGAGCATCCTCCCATTAATCTCCATCCATTTATCCAGCATTCACAGAGGGTGTTTCTTCAGAAGATTCTGCAATAGCATACTATAACATTGTGATTTTAAAAAAACCTTGGCGGTAGAGGTTCTCTTGATCAAGTTAAACAAAGGTGTCAGCATGCCTTAAATTGCATATAATAAAAATTAATGGAAGGCATGCCCTGCAAAGCTTCAAATGAAACAGTACTCTGTTGTGGAAAATTTGTCTAATATATAGCACCCCTTAACTCTTCCATAAGGCCCCGTGTTACAATTTCCTTGTCAAAAAGATTTTATTGAACATACAATAGAGTATTTGACAATAGGTTAAATATATAATATAGAACAGAAGTAATGAAGCTCAGAGTTATATATTCAATACAATGTAAATTATATATTCAACTATAATTACTACTATAACAATAACGCATATTAATGGTATGGTTTATTAGAGGAATTAGCTTCTGGAGCAGGAAAGAGCTTCAAAATCATAATAGGAATAGATTATTATTATTATTATTATTCACGATTTATATAGCGCCAACAGTTTGTGCAGCGCTTTACAATATGAGGGCAGACAGTACACTTACAATACAAATCAATACAGGAGGGATCAGAGGCCCCTGCTCGTTAGAGCTTACAATCTAGAAGGGAGGGTCAAGTTGAAACAAAAGGTAATAACTATGGGGGATGAGCTGATGGAGAAAATGAAAATACAGTTGTTAGGTGTGGGTAGGCTTCTCTGAATAGAAGGGTTTTCAGGGATTGTCTAAAAGCTAATAAAGTAGGAGATTGGCAGACAGATTGGGGTAGGGCATTCGATAGGATTGGAGAGGCTTTGGAAAAGTCCTGGAGGCGAGTATGGGAGGAGGTGATGAGGGAGCTAGAGAGCAGGAGGTCTTGAGAGGAACGAAGAGAATGAGTAGGTTGGTATTTAGAGACTAAGCTAGTGATGTAGCTGGGGGCAGAGTTGTGGATGTCGTTGTACGTAGTTGTTAGTATTTTGAATTTAATTCTTTGGCTGAGCAGAAGCCAGTGGAGGGATTGACAGAGAGGAGTAGCAGACACAGAGCGATTGGTAAGGTGGATGAGTCTGGCAGCAGCGTTCATGATAGATTGAAGAGGTGATAGACTATGTAGAGGTAAGCCAATGAGAAGGGAGTTGCAGTAGTCGAGGCGGGAGATGACCAGCGAGTGAATTAAGAGCTTTGCTGTGTCATTGGTTAGAAAGGGGCGTATTTTAGAGATGTTGCGGAGGTTGAGGCAGCAGGATTTGGACAGTGATTGGATGTGGTGCTTGAAGGAGAGTTCAGAGTCCAGGACTACACCTAGAACCTTGGCGTGTGAGGATGGGCTTATGGTTGTGCCATCGATTTTGACAGTGAGATCAGGGGAAGGGGCATATGGGGGAGGAGAAATTATAAGTTCGGTTTTGGATAGATTGAGTTTGAGGAAGTGATGCGACATCCAGACTGATATATCTGATAGTAAATTAGTGATACCTGAGGAGACAGAGGGAGTGAGCTGAAGGGTAGAGAAATAGATTTGGGTGTCGTCAGCATAAAGGTGGTATTGGAAGCCATGGGAGGCTATCAGTTGACCCAGGGAGGAAGTGTAGATTGAAAATAGGAGCGGTCCAAGAACAGAACCTTGGGGGACCCCAACAGAGAAAGGAAGAGGAGAGGAGGAAGTAGAGTTGTAATAAACGCTAAAGGTGCGGTTGGATAAGTAGGAAGAGAACCATCAAAGAGTACAGTCATGGAGACCAAAGGTGTGGAGTTTTTTGAGGAGGAGGGGGTGGTCAACCGTATCAAAGGCAGCAGAGAGGTCCAGGAGAGGAGGAGTACAGAATAATGTTGATTGGTTTTGGCCGTTAGTAGATCGTTTGTTAGTTTTCGGAGAGCAGTTTCTGTGGAGTGTTGAGGACGAAATCCAGACTGAAGGGGATCATGAAGGCTATTATCAGCGAGGTGGACGCTTAGTCGGCTGTAGACCAGACGTTCAAGGAGTTTGGATAAGAAGGGGAGCAAGGAGATGGGGCGTAGGTTGTTAGGATTGGATGGGTCCAGTGAGGGTTTTTTTAAGTATGGTTCTGACAAGTGCATGTTTTAGAGAGTTAGGGAAGATACCAGAAGAGAGGGAGAGATTGGACATGTGGGTTAGAGAGTGTAGCATAGAGCCAGAGGGTGAACGTAGCATTTGTGAGGGAACAGGATCCAGTGGGCAGGTGGTAAGGTGGACATTACAAAGTAGTTTAGCAACTTCATCTACAGTGGTGGGGTTGAAAGAGGGAAGTAATGGTTGTGCCCGTGGGCATGACGTGTAAAGCGTGGAGGGTATCAGAACAGTAGAGATCTCTGTGCGAATTGTATCAATCTTCTGTTTGAAGTGATTGGCAATCTCCTGGGCAGTGAGTGAGTTGGCGGGTGGAGGCGGTCGAGGACGAAGTAGAGAGTTGAATGTAGAGAAGAGTTGACGGGGACGGGATGATAGGTTGCTGATGAGAGTGATAAAATAGTGCTGCTTGGCAGAGAGGAGGCTGGAATTGTATTTTTGGAGGGCAGATTTATATTGGTTGAAATCTCTCTGAGACTTGGTCTTGCGCTACAGGCGCTCATGAGCACTACTATGTTTTTTCAGACTTCTAGTGAAATCTGTTTGCCAAGGTTGAAGGGGTCAGGGCTTGATTCTGTGTGTAGTGAGGGGGGCCAGTGAGTCCAGTGAGGCTATAAGTGAAGCGTTGTAGACAGAAGTGGCTAGGTTGGTGCAGGATAGGGGTGAGATTTTGTCGTAGAGGTTGTCGATAGCAGAGTAGAGAAGAGAAGGGTTGAGATAACGTGGGTTTCTGCGGGTAACTTTAAGGCGGTTGGAGGGAGAGGAGATGAAGGAGAGGGAGAGAGTGAAACTAATAAGGTGGTGATCAGAGTGAAGGGAATGGATAGTTAGAGAGGTTGCATGGAGTGCAAAGGTAACAGAAAACGAGGTCAAGGATATTGCCTTCGGAGTGAGTAGGAGCATGTATCCACTGCTTCAGGTCAAAGGAGGAGGTTAGGCTGAGAAGTTTGGAAAGGGCAGAAGTGTAATGCCGCGTACACACGGTCGAACTGTTTGACGTACTTAGTCAGTTGAAACACATTTCAGCGGACAATCCGCTTGTGTGTGGGCTTCAGCGGACTTTTTCAGCGTGCAGTCCGGAGTACTAAGAATTTCGGTTTTTCCAGAAATCTGTCCGTTGTACTTTGGTTTCAGCGGACAATACGGTCGTCAGTATGCTAGTCCGACAGACTAAGAATGGCGCATGCCCAGAAAGGATTTACAGGGCTTTACTGTGTCTTGGACTTCCTATTTCTAGTCCCGTCGTACGTGCTGTACGTCATCGCGCAAGCTTTCGTCGGACTGTTTGTGTATCCGTGTGTGGTCGGATTGTATGACGGACTAAGTACGTCAAACAGTTCGACCGTGTGTACGCAGCATTAGTATTAATAGGGATGTTGAAGTCCCCGAGAATGATTGTGGGGATTTCAGAAGAAAGAAAGTAGGGTAACCAGGCAGAGAAGTCATCAAGAAATGTTGATACTGGTCCAGGGGACCTGTAGATCACGGCTATCCTTAGAGAAATTGGAGTGAAAAGACGAATGCAGTGTTCTTTGAAAGAGGAGAGTGACAGAAAGGGAGGTGGCTGAAGTACCTGAAAGGGGCTATGTGGGGCTAGAAGGATTCCGACACCTCCTCACTTACGTTCATTGGATCTGGGGGAGTGAGTCCAAAGAAGACCACCATGGGATAGGGCAGCAGAATACGCAGCGTAGGATTAGTGGAGCCAGGTTTCGGTGATGGCGAGTAGGTTAAATGAGTTGGCGATAAAGATGTCATGGAGATATGTGAGTTTGTAGCAGGCAGAGTGGGAGTTCCAAAGGGCACAAGAGAAAGGTAGTCTGGTTTTGGAAAGAATAGAAATGGGAACTAAATTGTGTTGATTGTGGCTGCTGCCAGAGGGTGCAGGGTGATGGGTACAGTTTAATGATAGAGGCCCAGGGTTTGGGGATATATCTCCAGAGGTTAGGAGAAGCAGGAGGGTGAGGGAGGTAATATGGGAGTGGGATTTATATGAAGGGACATGCCCCAGGGTATTGGAGATTTTTAGTGTGTGTGGATTTAGAATTAGGAGGTGTTGGTGGGTGCACTAATAAGGAAAGGACAGAAGTGAGGGTGATATATATATATATATATATATATATATATATATATATATATATATGCTGTGGGGGGGGGGGGGGGAGAGGGGTGGAGGAGAGATAATTTTAGTATAGAGGACAGAGCTGTCAAAAGGAGTGGTAGAGAGTTTATGTTACAAGGAGAAAGAGCTAAAGTGTAAAACAAGGTCTCCTGGTGTCTGTGTGGTGTTTTTCAAAGTATTTTCTTGTGTCCCTTCGCTTTGTGCATTCGCTGAAGTGCAGAGTCAGAAGTGCTTCTACTTATAGAAATCGCCACTTTGAGAAAGAGCCCCAGTTGCAAATGTGCCCCCTGCAATAGCTTCCCCCAAAAAGAAGCTTATCTTTATACTGATAAGGGTGGGGTGTGGGTGAATTTCAATTATCACTCAGGAGGTAATAAAGCTTGGCTGGTTAACAGGGCAAAATTCTAACTTCAGAAACAGACTAGCAACTGCAAGAGGGCCCTAAAGTTAGGCGGGCCATAATTTTGGGTAAGACAAGGGAGATAATAAAGCATTGTAAGGTGGATAGGGCTACAGACTGTTGAGCAAAAGTAACATACCAGCATTTTTAAAAACACACATAAAAGCAGATAGCAGTGTTTCAGATTTTGGGTGGAGATGGTTCAGTTAGCACAAACCAGCATTTTTAAAGACACACATAAAAGCAGATAGCAGTGTTTCAGATTTTGGGTGGAGATGGTTCAGTTAGCACAAACCAGCATTTTTAAAGACACACATAAAAGCAGATAGCAGTGTTTCAGATTTTGGGTGGAGATGGTTCAGTTAGCACATACCAGTATTTTTAAAGACACACATAAAAGCAGATAGCAGTGTTTCATATTTTGGGTGGAGATGGTTCAGTTCGCACATACCTGTAGGATGAGAGAAGAGATTCTCAGATGAGACAGTCAGATAGATAGATAGAGAAGAAAGGAAAGATAGGAAGGAAGAAACTAGGAAGGGAAGAAGAGAGGTCCACAGGGTCGAGTTGAGGGCCGCCATATCACTCAGAATCCATATACTGTAATCACTTACCCATGGGTCAGCTACCGTGGTAACAGAACTTCTTTGTTAAAATTTGATGGTAAATAATTTTTTTATCCACGGATGCCATACTTTTTCAAATTTGATAAGCGTGTCAGCTTCAAGAGCTGCCATTTTGGCTTGCGTAATAGTGTTGTTCATCCCATTCACTACCTCATCCACAATCAATAAAGGGGATTTCCAGGCTCTTGCAAGTGTTTGTTCCCATGTTACAATTTCAAGGTAGATTCCATTAGACCAGATTTGGCTAAATTCCGTGTATCCAGTCACTCCCTGCAGATATTTGATTTTATTCCATATTTTTTGAATAAGATTATAAGTCAGGTATATCTTATGTGGTTTACCGAAGGCCAGAGCTTCAAGGGCCACTGGATCTGACTCGCCCTTTACTGTATGCAACATCACATCCTCAGAAGAGCTGCCATTGGCGCCCTCCCGCTCCGTACCCCCACTCATTGCTCCTATAGGTGCAATGGATTTGGCAAAGCTAGAACTCCATTGTCCTTAGGGTGCTGCAGATGTTCAAGTTTAATTCTATGGGGACAGTTCTTCCATATTAGCATGCAGAATAGGGAGTTAACTATGCTAAATGTCTTAAGGGGGACCACCACCAGTGAGTTGTGCAGTATGTAGAGTAGCTGGGGCATAAGGATCATCTTAATCAGGTTCACGCTACCAGCTACGACAGGCAGAGTGAATTCCATGTTTTAATCCAATCCCGGAATCTTTGTAGCAGTGGGGAAATATTCAACCTCCCTTAATCTTGGTTACTGGGCATCACCTGGACCCCCAAGTACCTGAAGGATTTAGCAAGTGGTATGGAGCTAGCATTGGAAGGTGCACCCCCGCATCAATGAGCATTGGGGAGGACTTTTCCCTGAATATGTACCAAATTCTGTCATGGCGGACATAGTTTTCTTAAGGGAACCTTCAAAATCTTCAAGCAGGATCATTGTATCATCCGCATAGAGCATCACTTTTTCCTGTCTGTCTCCATAACGGAAGCTGTCAATCCCCGGGTGGTCTCTGATTTTAATTGCCGGGGGTTTAATGGCTAGTGCAAAGAGCAAGAGTAACAATGGACATCCTTGTGTTGTCCCCCTGCCCAGGACAAAAGTATGTGACATACTACCCGATGCCTGAATAGCTGCCTGCAGGTGACGATAAAGTAAGCAGACCCATGAAATATATGTTTTCCCAAAGCCAAATTTCTGGAGAACCCCCCACAGATACATCCACTCAATGCTATCAAAGGCCTTCATAGCATCCAGTGAAAGCAGCGCCCTCTGTCCCACATTATCAGCCGGGGATTGCATATTCAGAAAAAGTCTCCTTAGGTTCACCGCAGTGGATTTATTGGGCATCAATCCAGCTTGGTCTGGGTGCACAATAGGTGTAATTACCCCATTCAATCTAAGTGCCAAACTTTTGGCTAGGAGTTGAATGTCATTCTGTAACAAGGATATGGGTCTATACAAACCCGGATCTACTGGATCCTTCCCAAGTTTTAATATTAACACCAGCAGTAACTTAGGTAAAAGTACTCCGCATCCTGCTTGTAATTTTTCATGGGCAGACAGTTCACACCAGGGGCCTAACAGTTAGGGAATTCAGAAAGTGCTGTTTGCAGCTCTTCCAAAGTGTGTGGAGTGTCTAGGGCCCTCCTCTGGTCAACTGTGAGTTGCGGGGAGTTGATGCCATTGAAATACCCTGCTAAATCTTCTAGGGTGCACTCACCAGTAGGAAAATACGGGTTTACATAGAAAGCTGCTAATTCCTGCAAGATTTGATGCGGGGAGTGCACCAGTTTGCCTCCTGTTCTAATAGCTCCAATAGCAGGGGAACACTGCTGAGAATTAGCAATCCTAGCCAGAAGGCGACCCGTGCTCTCACCCTCCTCAAAGAATGCAAGCTTGAAGAAGAACCGCTTTTTCTCTGCCGTGGAGGACAGCAGCCACTCTTAAGCAGACTGAGCAGACTGCCAAGCCTCCCTGGCCGAATTAGTAGGGTCCTGTACATACTGCACCTCCAATGCATACACCTGTTTCTCCAGCTCCTCCCTAAGCCCAGATGAATTTTGCTTAACCTTATCAATTTCTGTGATAAGAAGTCCCTTCAAATATGCCTTGAATGCTTCCCATTGGACTAAAGGGGAGTCAGCTGAATCCTGATTAACAAAAAACTCATGTATGCTCCGCTCCATCCCCTTGTGAGATAAAAATAGCTTTAGCCAGAAGGCATTACATTTCCAGGGTGTCCCAGGCAGCCTAGACAGTGGGGACACAATTAGAATAATCAATATATGAGAATTGTCTGACACACTGCGGGGGTTACACAGTTAAATAGTAGGTGAGATTGAAAAAAGTGCATCAAGTCCAACCTATGTGTGTGATTCTGTTACGAAAAGTATCGCCTCAAAAAATATTAAGCAGAAATAGAAAAAGGTACCATCATCCCAGAATAGTATATGAGAAGAGAAGGAGGCTCAAAAAACAGGGTTACTCCAGAAGGTACCCTTAGAGCACACAGGACACTAGGGACTATTACGGTACCAGAATATAATATACAAAATTCTTAAAATGTCATTCAATTTATTTAGTGAAGTAAACAAACACAAACAGATATACAGTTCAACAAGGACATATTGATAATGATCGATCTGTACATTCATAATAGAGTTTTACAACCATTACTGGAGACCCCACAAAGGGCATTTACATTGGTGTAGAGTGAATGTGTTGCTCAGTGTGTGATTCTATGTCAGTATTACATTGTATATCCCTGTATGTTGTGGTATATCAAGTGCTTATCTAATAGTTTTTTTAAATTATCGATGTACAGTAAAGAGCCCTCTACGCAGTTTAAGGTTAAACCTCTTTTCTTCTAATTTTAGTGAGTGGCCATGTGTCTGTCTTATTAAACTCCTTTCCGCAAAAAAGTTTTATCCCTATTGTGGGGTCACCAGTATAATATTTGTAAATTGAAATAATATCCCCTCTCAAGTGTCTCTTCTCCAGGGAGAATAAGTTCAGTGCTCGCAACCTTTCTTCATAACTAATGTCCTCCAGACCCTTTATTAGCTTTGTTGCCCTTCTTTGTACTTGCTCCATTTCCAGTACATCCTACGTGAAGACTGGTGCCCAGAACTGGACAGCATACTCCAGGGAGGCCAGACCAAAGTCTTGTAGAGTATTAGAATTATCGCTTTATCCCTGGAGTTAATCCCCTTTTTAATACATGCCAATATTCTGTTTGCTTTGTTAGCAGCAGCCTATCATCTACTAGGACTCCCAAGTCCTTTTCCATCCTAGGTTCACCCACTAGTGAGAAGATTGCATTCATATTTTTGCCACCCAAATGCATTATTTTACATTTTTCTACATTAAATCTCATTTGCCATGTAGTTGTCTACCCCATTCATTTGTTCAGATATTCTTGCAAGGTTTCCACATCCTGCGGAGAAGTTATTGCCCTGCATAGTTTAGTGTCATCTGCAAATACAGAGATTGAGATCTTTACCTCATCCTCCAGGTCATTTATGAACAAATTAAATAGGATTGGTCCCAGCACAGAACCCTGGGGAACCCCACTTCCAACCCCTGACCATTCCGAGTAATCCCCATTTATCACCACCCTCTGAACTCGCCCTTGTAGCCAGTTTTCAATCCATGTACTCATCATATGGTCCATGCCAACGGACCTTACTTTGTACAGTAAACGTTTATGGGGAACTGTGTCAAATGCTTTTATCCACATACACCATGTCTACGGCCCTCCTTTACCTAGATGGCAGGTCACCTTCTCATAGAACCCTGTTTCCCTGAAAAGAAGACCTAGCTTGATTGTTGGTGATGGCTGCAATATAAGCCCTACCCCCCAAATAAGCCCTACCTTGTTTCCCCGGAAATAATTATTTTCAGGGTAGGGCTTATTTTCAGGGAAACAGGGTATGACTTATTTGGGGGTAGGGCTTATATTGCAGCCAACACCGACAATCGAGCTAGGTCTTATTTTCGGGGGGGAAACAGGGAAGGTTAATAGATTGGTTTGGCAAAAACGATTGTTCATGAATCCATGCTGATTACTGATAATGATACCATTTTCATTAATAATGTGCATCCACGAGTTTTAACTATATGGGAGATATATCGAAGAGGCTTGTCTAACCTATCTGATGGAGAGGGTGGCCTAAGGAGAGCAGCAGGATCTATTTCAGATTGGGGGATATAATATAAATCTACATGTTTTTGTGACCCTCTGTAGTGGGGGGTCTTGAACTTCTGGTAAGAAGCAAACCTTCACACTTTGGTGGCTGATTGTGCACTATCCACAAGCGGAAGAATTTGTTCCTTTATCTATACTCAAGTTTATTTGAAAGATGACTTTTTTTTTTTCATATTTTTCAATAACTGTACACTGGGGTGTTAATTGCATTGTTGTATTTTGGATTGCAATTTATGATTATTTTTCACTTTTTATTTTACATATTATTCATATGTAAGGGGTATTGCTAAGGCATATGTGACATTATCACTGTTTAAGTTAAGTATACACACGTGAGGTATTTTTCACGGTGCAATTTGGGTTTAGTGCAGCTTATTTATTTCTAATATTGTTTTTTCTGTAATTATGTGATACAGTCAAGCTGCAGCTGAATTAGGTCCCCCTAGTGACCACCCATTACATTATTTGAGGTATACCGTAGCGCAGTTTCTTTTTATATTTACCTTTTTCATTACTAAATTCTTGTATATAGTCCCTTATCATCCTTTCCAAGAGCTTGTATAGTATTGATGTTAGGCTAACTGGTCTGTAATTCCCAGGGATGTATTTTGGCCCTTTTTTAAATATTAGTGCTACAATGGCTTTTCTCCAATCAGCTGGTACCATTCCAGTCAGTAGACTGTCAGTATAAATTAGGAACAATGGTCTGGCAATTACTTGACTGAGTTCCCCAAGTACCCTCAGGTGCAAGCTCTCTGGTCCCGGTGATTTATTAATGTTAAGTTTCCCACGTCTATTTCTAATTTTGTCTTCTGTCTTCAGCCATGAGGGTGCTTCCTGTGATGTGTCATGAGGACAAACACTAACGTTTTGGTTACTGAAGCCCCCGTTTCCCTCATGAAGACTGAGGAGAAGAATAAATTCAATGCCTTCACCATCCTTTGTCACCAGATATCCTTCCTCATTCTTTATGGGGCCAATATGGTCTGTCCTCCCTTTTTTACTGTTTATATACTTAAAGAATTTCTTGGGATTTTTTTCTCTTCTCTGCCATGTGTTTTTCGTGTTCTATCTTAGCCACCCTAATTGCCTTCTCCTTTGCTTTTATATGAATTTTTACATTAGAGTTAAGCCATCCAGGACTTTTGTTCGCTCTTTTAAATTTATTTCCCAATGTGATGCACTGGCTAATGCCCTTATTTATTATGCTCTTAAAGCAAACCCATCTCTCCTCCATGTTCTTTGTTTCTAAGATTTTATCCCAATTTATATCTTCTAGCAAGGTTCATAGTTTAGGGAATCAAGATTTGTATACAACCTCCGAGATGGATGGGAGCATGACCGAGTTACCAATCGCCAGGTCAATTCTGGATAATGTTCCATAGGTTTTGGAAAAACAAGAAAACTGTTTATTCAAGGGGTTCTTATGTCTCCATATATCCACCCAGCCCACCTCATTGAGCAATCTTAGCAATGGAGATCCCCTCAATGCAACAGGAGCCTCCAAGTCTGGATGCCTGTCTATGCCTGTCCAGCAACCATAAATCCGGTTTCCCCTCCAAATAAAACAGCAGGATTTGGAGCACCATTACCGCAAAAGGAGGAGATATATACATGCAAGAATACATTGCAACAATCCAATGACAGTGCAAAAAAAATATAGCACCCTTCTAAATCTTTACATGCATGAAGCTCCTGGAAGTCTATAGAGCTGTGCACCACTGCACTCATCCCTATAGAAAAGGAAGTGTGTGTGGAGTGGTACGCCCTTCCCATCCAAGAATATTTAAGACAGATCTGAGTTTCTGCAGTTAAGTGATTCTCCTGGAAACATAAGATGGCCGGATGGAACTTTTTCAAACAAGTACAAATCATCATGCGTTTAAGTGGGGAGCTTAGACCTCTAACATTCCAAGATTTTACTGGAATTTAAGCCATTGGGGACAATTAGAAATGGATACAAATAGGGACATATTGTCAGTGTTATATATCTGGAAAGCTCTTCTTGGGACACAGGTATACACTGAATAGGTCTAATAAACCCCTATTGAGCAGACTGTTAGGGAATACTGTCCACCATTATTTCCCCCGGTAAAGGGCTGCTAGAACAATCTGTAACCACCTCTTGCATAGTGGTAATTTCAGGGTCAACTACCCTCCATAAAAAGCCTGCGGTGAAGAAAGGGAAAATGTTAAAAAAAACAAAAAAAAACAGATCACTGTAATCCAAAGTTGAACCAAAACAAATATAGTGATTTTTCTCTACTTCTCACATAGATAAGGCACATTTTTTTCTTGTTACCCTCACAAGATAGCTCAAAGTTTACATAACAATATATCTCCCAGCAGAACAAAAAGTTTTTTGGTTTTTTTAATATAAAAGAAGAAAGCCATTAAAATGAAAAAGAAAAAATTAACAAAAGGTGGACTTTCCTTACAAAGCTTGTAGAGAGCTCTGAACAAACAAGAACCAGGTGCCTGAACTTGCAGGAGTATAACACACTTCAATCTCCTTCTTCATCCTCTCTGCAGTGGTGTAGGGCCTGTTCATTGTTCAAGCCATGCTGCAGCCTTCTGGGCTGATTCAAAGAAGTGTGCCTACTGGTTAGCAGTGACCCGCAGCTTTGCAGGGTACAGCATTGCATACGGTAATTGACCGTAGAGACCGCAGACGCCTCTTTACATCTGAGAACTGGGCCTGGCATCTCTTCACTTCTGCAGAAAAGTCTGCATAAAAGGACACTCTGATGCCTTTAAACTGAACATTGGCCCGCTCCCGGGCACATCTCAGCATTGCTTTCCAGTTTCTGTAATGTAGAAGATGGGCTAGGATGGGCCTCGGGGGGGGGGGAAGGTTGCGGCGGGTGACCTGGTGTACGATGAGCCCTCTCGACAGTGAAAAATGTGGAGAAGTCATTTTTTCTGAATACATCAATAAGCCATCCTTCAACAAAGGAGATTGGATCTCTCCCCTAGGTTTTCCCTGGTAGCCCCTCAATACATATGTTGTTGCGCCTCAGATGATTTTCCATGTCATCAGCTCTACTTTTGGTGTCTTTGGCTAGCTGATGGGCGACATGGGCTTCCCAAGCCATGGGCAGCAATTTATCTTCGATGTCGCTTACTCTGCTCTCCACTGCAGTCATGCATTCCTGGATCTTTTGAAGGTCCTGCCTCAGCAAAGACATATCCTCTCTCAGGCCCCCAAACTGTTCTTTAAGTGTATTTACTGAAGTTGTACACACATACACTGCTCTGAGTATTTCAGCCAAAGACTGTTTCTCAGGCTCTTCAGCATCAAGATCTGTAGGCAGAGAGGGGAGAAGCTCTGCACGGCTCTCAGGCACTCCATGCCAAGCTGTGTTTTCTGCAGACTGCTCCAGTGCTTCATGTGCTGGCAAAGGCAATGTCCCCATGCCCCCCCCCCACGGTCTGATCCTGGCTTTTCCCCAGCTTTTGGGCATAGTATAACATGTCCCTCGAGTAATCCTTACCCCGGGTCTTCTTGTCTTTTTGCTGTCGCCCTCTTTAGCCTTCTCAGCACCCTTTGACGTGCACTGTGCCAGGGCTGCAGCGGCGCCGTCAAACAATTTTTCTGGCAGTTGTGGCTGACAATTTAGTTGGTCTACATGACCGTGGTTTGGTTTCAACAGAACTCCTTATTTTCCACTTTTTGATTAAAGCTTGAACGCTGCTGATTGGCATTCTCAATTCCTTGGATATCTTTTTATTTTTATATCCCTTTCCTTTTTTATACAGTTCAACTACATTTTCCCGCAGATTCTTTGACAATTCTTTTGCATTCCCATGACTCAGAATCCAGAAACATCAGTGCAGTACTGGATAAAACATGCAAGGGTCTGTCAGGAGTCCAGAAACTCCTTAACCTTTTATACAAACACATTAATTACAAGCAAACAGATCACAGGTGAGGATGGTTACCTTTAATAGTCATTCAAACCCCTTTGTGTTAACTTGTGTGCATGTTATCAGGCCAAAATCACCAGGGTATGTAAACTTTTTATCAGGGTAATTTGGGTAGTTTCTGTTGTCATTATGATTTAACAAGAGTAAGCACAGTTGATTGATAATAAATTGCTTCAGCCAAACACTAACCATGAGTGGAAGAAAAGTTGTTGTGTTATAATTCATATTCTCTGAAAAATGGCCAACACATCATAAATTCTGCTAGGGTATGTAAACTTTTGAGCACAACTCTATCTGTAAATGCCAGTTGATATAACTACTTTTGCACACACATATTCTATTGATCTGGCGTGATAGTTGTTGGTAACTGCTGGTGCTTCATGCCTGCCTTCCTGATGTTCTATCGTGCTGCTGACTCACTGAAACTCATGTACAAGACAAGATTTGTTCACATGCGCTTCTAAAGAAGAGAATGTTTTCAAACACATTGAGCTTCCTATGTGGACCCGTTTTGTAAAAACAGAAATATTCTCTGTATTATAGATGTGAAGTTTACCCGAGTGCAACACATAGATGTGGTTACTTCTATATCTTTTTTAACTTTTGTATAATACATTTGTAAATATGTAAAGTGAGATTGAACTATAATTGATGGCTCTTTTTAAATTGTTACTAAAAGCCACAACAGTAAAATCAGTCTGTATATGCAGTAAAGCCTGCTTGTTATATTCACTGTGGAATGTAAGAAGTTAGTCCTCCACAGTATGTAAAAAGGCAGTTTGACCCTGTCTTCTCTGATCCTCCCCTTCTTTCACTGTCCCCAATCCATCTCCCGATAAGACAGAGCCTTTGGAGTCACTCTGTACATGCTCAGTTTGGTGTGTATTGCTAACTGTATTGCTTTATTTCTTGGGAGAGTGTATGTGATCAGCACAGGGCCAATCAGTACTGTCCAGACAGAGTGTCAGGGGTCATGCAGCCTCATAGGACAGTCAGAGTAGAATGACAACTCCCCCTTCAAGCTTTAACCAGATGCTGATAGAAGTCACAAGACTGCTATATCCTGCTGATGATTGCCAGTTTATATTTACTAAAATAATTGCATTTTCATGTTCTGTGTACTGTGGGAGAGCAGATATAATAAATGCAGGATCCTGGGTTTAGTAACAATTTTATAAAGGAACACAATAGAATAAAGGCGGGGAGGAAGAAAAGGAGGTAAGGAGGGGCAAGAAAGTCAATGGAAGTAGGGAAGGAAGTAGAAAAGTATCAATAAATGGAGACAGGAAAGAAGCAAGGAAATCAGGGAGAGCAGTAGTGAGGAAGAAAAGAAAGAAGGAAAGGAAGGAAAGGAAGGAAAGAAGATAGGAAGAAAGGAAACAAGAAGGGAAAATAGAAGGGATTAGAAAAGCAGAAAATATTAAAGAAGGGAGGGTAGAAGGAAGGAACGAGGGAGTCAGAAAAGTAGTAAAAATGGAAGGAAAAAAATTACGTCAATGTAAGGAAGGAATGAATTAAAGAAGAAAGGTAAGGGTAGTGGGGGGTAATGTATATGTTACTTTTAGCATTTTTTGTGCTTCTATTAATACATATCCAGCGGCTGTCATGGAAAGCCATCTCTGAGAACTAAAATTAAAAATGTGTACTTTTTATAATTGCTTTGTAATCTGGGTGCTGCCTACAAAGTCCATGATTCTGCATTATTTCAGTTACTGGAGGCGGCACTAATTAATAATCATACAGAAGTGGACCTCTACATTTTCACCCTGTAGAGATCCATTCCCAACTTTTATAATATCTCAGAGAACTACATAAATATTATTTTAACATATTTAGGATTTTTTTTATAAGTATGAATCATATAAGCAACATCTGTTATAAACCAAACATAAGTATAGTATATATAACCAATTTAATGTAGGAAACATTGTCTCGTCCTTGCACTCAACTATTGACTTGAAAGCTGTTTCAAACAAATGTGCTTTTATTGACATAAGAAATTGCCCTTGATCCATTACTAACTGTTATGCCACTGTATATAATTGCTAGCTTTCATGACATGGGTGAAAAAAGAAAAAATGTTGATTATACAGTTATGTATCACATTTTGCTTCACCAATGCTCAGTTTCTCAGCTGAAGGCCATTGATGAGATAGAAAAAGATTTCTTGCACATCAAAAAAAAAAAAAAAAAGGAAACAAAACTGAATTGCTGCTGATAAACTTCTTTGTGAACAACAAAAACGTAATTCTATGTAAACAAAGTGACAGTTTGTAATTACAATGCAGCCATACCTCCCGCCACAAGAAAGAGGCAGATCCAGACATCGGATACAGTCTGCTGAGTGCTTAATGTTCCTTCTCTGCTATGAATGATGATTGATTGGTATGTTCTTCTGAAAAGACTTGCTGCCTGAAAAACAAGCCGCTTATTTGGCTTTTTTGGGGTAAATGAGAAATTATTCCTATAGAAGATTCATAAATGATTTTAGATTTCATTTGGGTCACAAACAATATGCTTTATAGAATTGTCAACAAATTGTGCGACTTGCTTCTCATGTCCTGAGGCCTCACATTTGCTGTAATAAATGTCATAAGGCTCATAAAAGATGAAATTGCTTCCAATACACTTAGGGTTTATTCGATATAACCTTCGTTACTTCAACGTTATAAGATTCTTTAAACCTTCTTTACACATAATGAACAAATGCAATAAATAAATGCAAAATATCCTCTGAGATATATTATTTTTTTGGATGATTAGTGCAACATTTGTTTCAATTTTAAGAATTAAAACTCATGGTGGTACACCTGTAAAACTGTATTAGATTGTAAAATAAATTATGCCAATTGGAACAAATTATTTTAATGGTGGTTCTGCCAGGCATTTACTCCTCCTGTAAAACAGGCTATTTAATGAAAATGGGAGCAAAGGACAGAACACAGAGTAACCAACAGTGATGAGCAAATCCACTCTTCTAGCAATTTGGCCAATCCAGTCCTAAAATCACTTGTAAGGTAGGCTATTCATTGCTGACCACATGCTGGAGGTGAACCACCTCATTATCAGACACTCCATGGGTTCTCCGTGATGCTAACCTCTGGTCAGAGATTGAATGGGCATAGCTACCCTTTTATAGGTGATATATATCCAAATAAGGTCAATTACTTCACTATAATGCTGTGCTCTACTGGCAGTGGCTGGTAGTTAGCAAGGATGAGTGGGGGACCCATCATCCAAATTACTTAAAATAGAATTCCAGCTTATTAGTCAACTAGTCTTAAAACTGCCCCTTCCCTCTCCTAACACCTATGCTAAATAACCTGTGTAAGAAAGATGTTAATATTTACCTGTTTTCAGGTCACTCCAGTCCTGCCACTTGACCTGGTTTCCCTGTGTCATCCAACAAGGCTTCGGGGAAATACATGGGTTATTGAAGCTTATGGGTGATGTCACTGCTTGAGGTTTTTTAGCTGTTGTCGTGGTACTCTGCCGCTGGCTGACACGGGATCATGCTAAAAATAGGTAAGTATATACATCTTTTTTACACAGGTTAATTAACCACTTGACCACTGGGCACTTAAACACCCTTAATAACCAGACCAATTTTCAGCTTTCGGTGCTCTCACATTTTGAATGGCAATTACTCAGTCATGCAACACTGGACCTATATGAAATTTTTGTCCTTTTTTTCACACAAATGGAGCTTTCTTTTGGTGGTATTTAATCACCGCTGGGTTTTTTATTTTTTGTGCTATAAAAGAAAAAATACAGAAAATTCTGTAAAAAAATGAATTTTTCTTCATTTCTGTTATAAAATTTAGCAGATTAGTTATTTTTTATTCATAAATTTTGGCCAAAATTTATACCACTACATATCTTTGGTAAAAATAAGTACAAATTGGTGGATATTATTTGGTCTTTGTGAAAGTTATAGAGTCCACAAGCTGTGGTGCCAATATCTGAAAATTGATCACACCTGAAGTACTGACGGCCTATTTCAATTCTTGAGACCCTAACATGCCAGAAAAGTACAAATACCCCCCAAATGACCCCTTTTTGGAAAGAAGACATTCCAAGGTATTTAGTAAGAGGCATGATGAGTTTTTTGAAGTTGTCATTTTTTCCCACAATTCTTTGCAAAATCAAGATTTTTTTTTTTTTTTCACAAAATTGTCATATTATCAGTTTATTTCTCACACAGCATATGCATACCACAAATTACACCCCAAAACACATTCTGCTATTACTCCCGTGTACGGCGATACCACATGTGTGAGACTTTTACACAGTGCGGCCACATACAGAGGCCCAATATGCAGGGAGCGCCATCAGGCGTTCTGGAGCACCCAGGACAATTCTGACATTTCTCTCCTACATGTAAAAATCATCATTTATTTGCTAGAAAATTACATCGAATCCCAAAACATTATATATGTTTTTTTAGTAAACACCCTGGAGAATACAATGGTGGTCGTTGCAACTTTTTATCTCGCACGGTATTTGCGCAGCAATTTTTCGAATGCTTTTTTTTGGAAAAAAAACTGTTTTGTGCTTAAAAAAAAAAAAAACCACAGTAAAGTTAGCCCAATTTTTGCATAATGTGAAAGATGAAGTTACACCGAGTAAATCGATACCTAACATGTCACTCTTCAAAATTGCACAGGCTCGTGGAATGGCGCCAAACAGAGTGTTGCAGGGTATTGGCGGGTGTTGCAGAGCGTTGCAGGGTATTGCAGAGTATTGCAGGGTATTGCAGAGTATTGCAGGGTATTGCAGGGTATTGCAGGGTATTGCAGAGTATTGCAGGGTATTGCAGGGTATTGCAGGGTATTGCAGAGTATTGCAGGGTATTGCAGGGTAATGCAGAGTAATGCAGAGTAATGGCAGGGTATTGCAGAGTAATGGCAGGGTAATGCAGAGTATTGCAGTGTAATGCAGACTATTGCAGAGTATTGCAGGGTATTGCAGAGTAATGCAGAGTAATGCAGAGTAATGCAGAGTATTGCAGGGTATTGCAGGGTATTGCAGAGTAATGCAGAGTAATGGCAGGGTATTGCAGAGTATTTGCAGGGAATTGAGGGGTTAATTTTCGGTGAGCAGCGATGTGGGCTGACACCGATCTGTTCCCCCTCCGCTGTTCCGATCGGTACAGAGAGGGGGAGGGAGGAACCGGCGTCATAACATGACGCCGGTTTGTTTACAAGTGATCACTCCGTCATTTGACGGAGCGATCACGTGGTAAACGGCCGCGACGAGCGGCCGTTTACCGTGATCCGTGATGCGCCGGGTCCTGTGGACCCGGCGGTCACGGATGCTCTCGAGTGCGCGCCCCAGGGGACGCGCGAGAGCGGAATTCTGGGAGGACGTCATATGACGGCCTCCCACAGTTAAGAAACCGCCCTGAAGCCGTCATTCGGCTATAGGGCGGTTATTAAGTGGTTAAAGTGATACTAAAGTATCAGTTTTTTTCTTTAAAAATAACAAACATGTCATACTTACCTGCTCTGTGAAGTGGTTTTGCACAGAACAGCCCAGATCATCCTCCCTGCCGAGTGCCCCTACATCAAGCAGCTATGGGGTCACCCGAGCTGAGCTGCTGCTCTGTGTGTCCATTCAGACACAGATGTCACGTACCTTAAGGCAGAGCCCGGAATGCAGGGAGCGGCCTCTCGTAGACCTCTGACTCGGGAGGCCCTGGTAGTGGTGACAAGGGCTCGGGAGCACAGAGGAGCACAAGTGCCTGACTGGATGGTTGATGTAGAAAGCAGCAGACCGTTGATGGTGGAGGTGTCCTGTAGTCCAACAGTGGAATGCAGGTAATGGTAAGGTTAAGCAGACCGCGGGAGGATTCCTGTAGTCCGGCAGCAGAGTGCAGGTGATCGCAGGATACAACGGACAACGGGAGGAGTTCTGTAGTCCAACAGTGGGTGCAGGTGCAAACAGGATATAGCAGGTAGTGGAAAGAGTCCTGTAGTCCGCAGCAAGGGGTAGGGGGCAACAGGGCACAGAGGAGACAACCGCCGGGTGCGGTGGTGGACTGGGAGGTGTCTTGTAGTCCAGCAGCGATAAACAGGCAACCGGCAGATAACGGATAGTACAACAGTCCAGGTCAGGCACAGGCGAGCAGATCAGGTACAGAAACAGAATCCAGAAGAGTAGTCGGGTGCAAAGCCAAAAGTCGGGGGCAGGCAGCAAACAGCGAAGTCAGGAACAAGCCGGGTTCAATACGGATCAGGATACGGATTCAGATTCAGGTTCAGGTTCAGATACAGGATACCAGAGTACACAGGAACGCTGTTGATCGGGCAGCAAGACAGTAAAGCAAGGATCCACTTTAAATAGCGCCATTGGCGCCAATTGCGTCAAGCGACCGTGCGCGCTCCCGCGTGCGCGCACCCGCGCACGCGCGCACCGCCGACCGCGATAACGCTCTTCTTACCGCACAGAACATCTTCTGCGTCTTGCGCCGCTCGGATGCCAGTGAGAAGGATCTTCCTGACAACAGAGCCACAGCCAGGCCCCACCCACTGCCTTCTCAGCCAATGAGTCCCAGGCAGCCGAGACACTTCTGCAACATCGCTGGATCGAGATGTACTCAGATAAGGGCTGAGGGGGCTGAATTCTATAATAAAGGCATCTGCAGGAGTTAGTGGGTGTTGTGTGCCTCCAGCACAGCACAGTATAAACCTATATCTACCCTTTATTACTGGTGTTCTCTAATACAGCCATCTGCTGGAATTAGTGGGTGTTGTGGCCCTCCAGCACAGTATACACCTGTATCTACCCTTTACTGCTAGTGGTCTATAATAAAGGCATCTGCAGGAGTCAGTGGGTGTTGTGCGCCTCCAGCACAGCACAGTATACACCTGTATCTACCCTTTAGTGCTGGTGTTCTCTAATACAGCCATATGCAGGAGTTAGTGGGTGTTGTGTGCCTCCAGCACAGTATACACCTGTATCTACCCTTTATTGCTGGTGTTCTATAATAAAGGCATCTGCAGGAGTTAGTGGGTGTTGTGTGCCTCCAGCACAGCACAGTATACAGCTGTATCTACCCTTTATTGCTGGTGTTCTCTAATACAGCCATCTGCAAGAGTTAGTGGGTGTTGTGTGCCTCCAGCACGGTATACACCTGTATCTACCCTTTATTGCTGGTTTTCTTTAATACAGCCATCTGCGGGAGTTAGTGGGTGTTGTGTGCCTCCATCACAGTATACATCTGTATCAACCCTTTATTGCTGGTGTTCTATAATAAGGGCATCTGTTGGAGTTAGTAGGTGTTGTGTGCCTCCAGCACAGCACAGTATACACCTGTATCTACCCTTTATTGCTGGTGTTCTATAATAAAGGCATCTGCAGGAGTTAGTGGGTGTTGTGTACCTCCAGCACAGCACACCATACACCTGTATCTACCCTTTATTGCTGGTGTTCTCTAATACAGCCATATGCAGGAGTTAGTGGGTGCTGTGTGCCTCCAGCACAGTATACACCTATATCTACCCTTTATTGCTGGTGTTCTATAATAAAGGCATCTGCAGGAGTTAGTGGGTGTTGTGTGCCTCCAGCACAGCACAGTATACACCTGTATCTACCCTTTATTGCTGGTGTTCTCTAATACAGCCATCTGCAGGAGTTAGTGGGTGTTGTGTGCCTCCAGCACAGCACAGTATACACCTGTATCTACCCTTTATTGCTGGTGTTCTCTAATACAGCCATCTGCAGGAGTTAGTGGGTGTTGTGTGCCTCCAGCACAGCACAGTATACACATGTATCTACCCTTTATTGCTGGGTTCTCTAATACAGCCATCTGCGGGAGTTAGTGGGTGCTGTGTGCCTCCAGCGCAGTATACACCTGTATCTACCCTTTATTGCTGTTGTTCTCTAATACAGCCATCTGCAGGAGTTAGTAGGTGTTGTGTGCCTCCAGCGCAGTATACACCTGTATCTACCCTTTATTGCTGTTGTTATCTAATACAGCCATCTGCAGGAGTTAGTAGGTGTTGTGTGCCTCCAGCACAGCACAATATACACCTGTATCTACCCTTTATTGCTGTTGTTCTCTAATACAGCCATCTGCAGGAGTTAGTAGGTGTTGTGTGCCTCCAGCACAGTATAAACCTGTATCTACCCTTTATTGCTGTTGTTATCTAATACAGCCATCTGCAGGAGTTAGTGGGTGTTGTGTGCCTCCAGCACAGCACAATATACACCTGTATCTACCCTTTATTGCTGGTGTTCTCTAATACAGCCATCTGCAGGAGTTAGTAGGTGTTGTGTGCCTCCAGCGCAGTATACACCTGTATCTACCCTGTATTGCTGGTGTTCTCTAATACAGCCATCTGCAGGAGTTAGTGGGTGTTGTGTGCCTCCAGCGCAGTATGCACCTGTATCTACCCTTTATTTCTGGTGTTCTATAATAAAGGCATCTGCAGGAGTTAGTGGGTGTTGTGTGCCTCCAGCACAGCACAGTATACACCTATATCTACCCTTTATTGCTGGTGTTCTCTTAAACAGCCATCTGCAGGAGTTAGTGGGTGTTGTGTGCCTCCAGCACAGTATACACCTGTATCTACCCTTTATTGCTGGTGTTCTTTAATACAGCCATCTGCAGGAGTTAGTGGGTGTTGTGTGCCTCCAACACAATATACACTACCCAATTGCTGGTTTTCCCATCTCCCTGCAAGCCATTACTATGTCTGAAAGGCCAACAAGGAGAGGCAGACAGTCACAAGCCAATAAAAGAGAACAAGCAGGCTCTGTGTCTAGAGACAACAGTGCTGGTCTTGGACGCGGTGCATCGTCATCAGCACGGGGCCATGGGACACGCTTGTCCTTATTTTCGACAACTGGACGTGTTGTGCCACATCATGCCGAAGACTTGGTAGAGTGGATGACCAAGCCCTCTTCATTCTCCTCATCCTCTCTCACCCAGGCTCAGGGTACTAGCAAAGCAGCTTCCAACGCATCCTCTTCCCTCGTCTCAATGTCATCATCAGTCATTCCTTCCCTAGACCCACCATGTCCTCCTGAGGAGTCCCCCGAACTGTTTGAGCACAGTGTTGGGTAAATGCTCCAGGAGGATGCCCGGTGTTTTGAAGGCTCTAATGATGATACCCAGCTAGAGGAAGGCAGTAGCCTGAGCACAGAGAGAGGGGATGATCAAGAAGGACAGAAATCTAGCAGTCATGTTCCACCAACTGCAGCATACTCCCAGGTTTGCTGCAGTGATGAAGAGGGAGGGGGTGATGAGGTCACGGACTTCACGTGGGTGCCTGATAGGAGAGAGGAGGAGGAGGCACATCTCCAAGAGGCAGAATGCCCTCCGGGGGCCAGCTTAGGGGCAGCACACTGACTGAATCACACCGCAGAGCTCCGCCTCTGCAGGGTGCTGCCTCTGCGCGTTATTCCAAAAGTTCTTTGTTGTGGGCCTTTTTTGAGACGAGTGCATCAGATTGCACCGCTGCTATTTGCAACATATGTCTCAATCGTATCTCGTTTGCCAAGACATCAGCCGCTTGGGCACCACATGCTTGACCAGACATATGTTGACCTGCCATGCAGCTCGTTGGCAAGCGTACCTTAAAGACCCACACCAAAGAACAAAGTCGTCCTCTCTTTGCTCCTCATCAGCTGGGATCTCTAACCCCACTAGACCTTCATTCCTCTCTGAAAACTGCACTGAGACGAATGAAGGTGTAGAATTAGGTGTGTCACAGCCAAGTACTTGCGGGCACTTTGCTAGCAGTACACCCACATCCGATTGTAGCAGGCAAATGCCCCAGCTGCTGGACTGTCGAAAGAAGTTCACTCCCAGTCATCCACATGCCTAGCGGTTGAATGCTAGTTTGGCTAAATTGCTAGCACTTCAACTGCTGCCTTTTCAGTTTGTAAACTCGGCCCCCTTCTGTGAGTTTGTGCAATGTGTGGTTCCTCAGTGGCAGGTCCCCAAGCGCCACTTTTTCTCATGGAAGGCGATTCCGGCTCTCTACCGCCATGTGGAAGGTAATGTCCTTGCCTCGCTGGACAGGGCAGTCAGAGGTAAGGTGCATATCACCACTGACTCATGGTCCAGCAGGCATGGACAGGGATGTTACCTATCGTTCACGGCTCATTGGGTCACTCTTCTGGCAGCTGGAAAGGATGCAGGACAAGGTGCAGTAGTGTTGGAGGTTGTTCTGCCACCACGCCTCCAAAATGCTACTACTGGTTGTGACACACTTCTCTCCTCCACCCCTCCTCTTCTTCTTCCTCCATGGCCTCTTCCAGTGCTCTGTCCTCGGAACCAGCGGTGCTCCGTAGGTGTTCAAGGGGCTACGCAAGTATGCAGGCAAAAAGATGCCATGCCGTGCTTGTGCTGGTTTGTTTGGGGGACAGGAGCCACACTGGGGCAGATATTTTGTCAGCTCTGCAGGGGCAGGCCGAGAGGTGGTTGACGCCATGCCAGCTTAAGCCAGGAATGGTGGTTTGCGACAATGGCACCAACCTCCTCTCCGCCCTCTGACAGGGACAACTGACCCATGTGCCCTGTGTGGCTCACGTCCTTCACCTGGTGGTGCAGCGGTTCTGGGGCAGGTACCCGGGCTTACAGGATGTCCTGAGGCAGGCCAGGAAAGTCTGTGTGCATTTCGGCCAATCATTTAATGCAAGTGCTCGGCTGGCTGAGCTCCAAAAGGAGTTGAACCTGCCCAAGAACCGCCTTATATGTGACATGTCCACCAGGTGGAACTCAACGTTGGCCATGCTGCAGCGGCTGCACACGCAGCAGAGGGCCCTCAATGAGTACCTGTGTGACTACGGTACCAGGACAGGGTCAGGGGAGCTTGGTTTTTTCTCACCACGTCAGTGGGGCATGATCAGGGATGCATGCACTGTCCTGTCACCAGTTGAGGAGGCCACAAGGATGGTGAGAAGTGGCAGTGCATGCATCAGTGACACTGTACCTCTTGTCCACCTGTTGGAGCATACGCTGCATGGAATAATGGACAGGGCACTTGAGGCCGAACAGAGGCAGGAAGAGGAGGCTTCCTTGCCTCTCAAGGCCCCATTTATCCAGACAGTGTTCCTGCTGTGCCATCCATCACACAGAAAGAGGACGAGGAGGAGGAGGATTGTGTCAGGATGGAGGTGGAGCCTGGCACTCAGCAGCAGCAGTCTTTTAGGGATGATTTACAGTCCCAAGAAACCCGTGGACTTCTATGTGGCTGGGAGGAGGTGGCTGCAGATCAAGTTGTCCTTAGCGACCCAAAGGACTCCGGACCGAATGCCTCAGCTAACCTACGCTGCATGGCCTCCCTGATCCTGAAAAGCCTGCGGAAGGATCCTCGTATTCTTCAGATCAAGGAGAAGGACCATTACTGGCTGGCCACTCTCCTTGATCCACGGTACAAGGGTAAGGCTGCGGACCTTATCTTGCCCTCGCAGAGGGAGCAGAGGATGAGACATCTCCGGGAGGCCTTGCAGAAAGGTCTGTGCAAAGCGTTCCCAGAGACTGGGAGGTTCCAAACTCCTGGTCCTGGACAACGTGTTGCTGAGGCTTCTGTCAGTCACAGAAGGAGCGGTGGAGAAGGTGGCCGACTGACCGATGCATTCAGACAATTTTTTAGTCCGCAACCTCAAGCTATAATCAGTTCCAGCAACCATCGTCAGTGTCTGATTTACATGGTGCAGGAATACCTAGGGGCAAGTTCAGACTTGGACACCTTTCCCACCTAAAATCCTCTGGCTTACTGGGTCTTGAGGATGGGTCACTGGCCAGAGCTTGCACAGTATGCAATTGAGCTGCTGGCCTGTCTTGCATCCAGCATTCTTTCGGAACGCACCTTCAGTGCTGCTGGTGGTTTTGTAACCGATCACAGGGTGTGCTTGTCCACCGACTCAGTTGATCAACTGACCTTCATAAAGATGAATCAGTCTTGGATCACCACCAGCTACCAAGCACCTGAAGCTGATGTAACTGAGTAATTATTTTGGAAATGTAACATCCCTTCAAGACTGCCTATGCTGATGCTGAGTGACTGTCCTGTTATGTTGACTGACTATCCTCTTCCTCCTCAATGATCCCGCTGATATCTTGGAAGAACATTTTTGGTTCTGGGTGATGCCTCCAGCACAATTTCAGCCCCTGTTTAACAGGGGTGTGTAATACAATTTTTGATGCAATGCTTTTCAGCAGGGCTCATTCCTGCACTCCAACTAGAGTATATGGTAGAGGTTGCAGTATCGTGGCACCAGCACCAGTGCCTAAGGCCCAATTTTTAAGCCCCTGTTTAACAGGGGCATGTAATACAATTTTTGATGCAATGCTCTGCAGCAGTTCTCATTCCTGCACTCCAACTAGAGTATATGGTAGAGGTTGCAGTGTCGTGGTACCAGCACCAGTGCCTAAGGCCCAATTTTTCAGCCCCTGTTTAACAGGGGCATGTAATACAATTTTTGATGCAATGCTTTACAGCTGGGCTCATTCCTGCACTCCAACTAGAGTATATGGGAGAGGTTGCAGTGTCATGGCACCAGCACCAGTGCCTAAGGCCCAATTTTTCAGCCGCTGTTTAACAGGGGCATGTAATACAATTTTTGATGCAATGCTTTGCAGCAGGGCTCATTCCTGCACTCCAACTAGAGTATCTGGGAGAGGTTGCAGTGCCGTGGCACCAGCACCAGTGCCTAAGGCCCAATTTTTCAGCCCCTGTTTAACAGGGGCATGTAATTACAATTCTTGATATAATATTTCAAAGAAGGGCCCGTTCCTGCACCCACCAAGAGTAACTGTGAGGACTTATAGTGTTGTGGCACCAGCACCACCACCACAACCACCAAAGGCCCAATTTTTCTACCACTGTTCAACAATGGCATGTAATTACAATTCTTTATATAATTGTTCACAGCAGGCGCTCCAGCGCCCACCAGGAGTCACTTTGAGGGCTTACAGTGTTGTGGCAACACCTTAGGCCCCCATTTCTGCAGAGCATATAAGGCAGGCCCCTACTTTCAAGCATCCAACTTACAAACGTCTCCTACTTGCAAACGGAAGGAGACAACAGGAAGTGAGATGAAAAATGTGGATGGCAAAAAAAATTATAGAGGGGTGATAACCCTTCCCTATGTTTTCCAGAAATCTTAAAAATACATTTTTTGACTGGAGCTACACTTTAAAAATGTACCAGTTCAAAATTACAAACAGATTCTACTTAACACAACAAACCTACACGGCCCCTGTCTTATTTGCACCGCTTTTATACTGCTGTTCTGAGTATATAGGGCCTGGGGGCCCCACGTCTTTCCTTTTTTTAATATGGGTATGGGGTTCCCCTTAATATCCATACAAGACCCAAAGGGGCTGGTAATGGGCAGGGGGTGCTACCCATGTAATTTTTCTCAATGATTTTCATCCATATTGCCGGAACCAGATATTACATTAAAACCACAAGCAGTTTTAAATGACTTTCTTTCCGTTAAATGTCAATTTGTGCAGGGACTGTTCTAAACACGGGAAACATGTGCCACTTCACAGGCATACTATAGACACCCCAAGGCATGATATTTAAAGGAATATTTCACTTTTTTTTTCACTTTAATCGTCATTAAAATCAGTGCTCCCGAAAAAACTGTTGTTTTTAAACAAATTTTTGGCATTGACCCATGTCCCCTGGGGCAGGAGCCAGGTCTCCAAACCCTTTTTAGGACAATATCTTGCATATTAGCCATTAAAATTAGCACTTTTTATTTCGAACGTTCGAGTCCCATAGACTTCAATGGGGTTCTAAAGTTCACACAAATTTTCGGTTTGTTCGAAAATTCTGGTGCGAACCGAACCGGGGGGTGTTCAGCTCATCCCTATTCAGAATCAAAAGTGCTAATTTTAAAGGCTATTGGTACACTTTATATACCAATTCACTTTTAGAAACAAAATTATCTGTTTGTTGTGTTAGCTGCTCGAATTCATCCATTTGAAATTTTTTAGGCAGCGCAGTGTTTTTTGGATTGTATATTTTGACAAATTTTAAAGGCTAATATGCAAGTTATTGTTCTAAAAGGGATTTGGGGACCCGGCTTCTGCCCTCGGGGAAATTTATCAATACAAAAAAAAGTTTTAAAAATGTCAGTTTTTTTGGGAGCATTGATTTTAATGATGCTTAAAGTGAAAAAAAAGTTAAATATTCCTTTAAATATTGTGCCTGGGGGTGTCTATAGTATGCCTGTGAAGTGGGACATGTTTCCCCTGTTTAGAACAGACTCTGTACAAAATGACATTTCTAATGGAAAAAAAGTAATTTAAAACTGCTTGCGGTTTTTATGTAATGTCTGATCCCGGCAATAGGGATGAAAATCATTGAGAAAAATAGCATGGGTACCCCCCCGCCCCTTACCAGCCCCTTTGGGTCTCATACGGATATTAAGGGGAACCCGCATACCCAAATAAAAAAAAGGAAAGGCGTGGGGCCCCCAGGCCCTATATACTCAGAACAGCAGTATACAGACGGTGCAAACAAGACAGGGACTGTGTAGGTTTGTTGTTAAGTAGAATCTGTTTGTAATTTTGAACTGGTATATTTTTAAAGTGTAGCTCCAGTCAAAAAATAAATTTTTACGCTTTTTGGAAAACATAGAGAAGGCTTATCGCCACTGTAACATCACTGTAACATTTTTTTGCTGTCTGTGCACCTCTTCAGAAGATTTCACCTCACTTTCTGTCCCAATGACCAATGTTTTTTGAAAATTTGGGGTTTTTATTAAAAGAAGGATTGGAATAATGCATCAGTGGAGAGGAGACACGTTTTTCCCATATCAACTCTTACAGGAGAGTAGGGGCCTGCCCTATATGCTTTGCAGAAATTTGGGCCTAAGATGTTGGTGTTGCCATAACACTGTAAGCCCTCAAAGTGACTATTGGTGGGCGCTGGAACACCCTGCTGTGAACTATTATATTAAGAATTGTAATTACATGCCATTGTTGAACAGTGGTAGAAAAATTGGGCCTTTGGTGGTGGTGGTGCTGGTGCCATAACACTGTAAGTCCTCACAGTTACTCGGTGGGCGCTGGAACGGGCCCTGCTGTAAAATATTATATCAAGAATTGTAATTACATGCACCTGTTGAACAAGGGCAGAAAAATTGGGCCTTAGGCACTGGTGCCACAACTCTGTAACACCTCACAGAAACTCTAGTTGGAGAGCAGTAATGAGGCCTGCTGCAAAGTATTGCATCGAAAATTGTAATTACACGCCCCTGTTAAACAGGGGGTGAAAAATTGGGTCTTAGGCACTGGTGCTGGTGCCACAACACTGCAACCCCTCACAGATACTCTAGTTGGAGAGTAGGAATGAGCCCTGCTGCAAAGTATTGCCAAAAATTGTAATTACATGCCCCTGTTAAACAGGAGCTTAAAAATTGGGCCTTAGCCACTGGTGGCGGCACCCAGAACAAAAAATGTTCTTCCAAGCTATCAGCAGGATAATTGAGGAGGAAGAGGATAGTCAGTCAGCATAACAGGATAGTCACTCAGCATCAGCATAGACAGTCTTGGAGTGATCTGACATTTCAAAGAAAATATTCAGTTACATCAGCTTCAGGTGCTTGGTAGCTGGTGGTGATCCAAGACTGATTCATCTTTATGAAGGTCAGTCGATCAACCGAGTCATTGGACAGGTGCACCCTGTGATCGGGTAAAAAGCCTCCAGCAGAACTGAATGTGCGTTCCGAAAGAACACTGGATGCAGAGCAGGCCAGCAGCTCAATTGCATACTGTGAAAGCTCTGGCCAGTGATCCATCCTCAAGACCCAGTAACCCAGAGGATTTTCGGTGGGAAAGGTGTCCAAGTCTGATCTTGCCCCTAGGTATTCCTGCACCATGTAAATCATACACTGGTGATGGTTGCTGGAACCGATCATACCTTGGGGCTGCGTACTAAAAAATTGTCTGAACGCATCGGTCAGACGGCCACCTTCTCCACCGTTCCTTCTGTGACTGACTGAAGCCTAAGCAATAAGTTGTCCAGGACCAGGAATTTGGAACCTCCCAGTCTCTGGGAACGTATTGCACAGACCTTTCTGCAAGACCTCCCGAAGATGTCTCATCCTCTGCTCCCTCTGCGATGGCAAGATAAGGTCTGCAACCTTACCCTTGTACCGTGGATCAAGGAGAGTTGCCAGCCACTCCTTGATCCGATGAATACGACGATCCTTCTGCAGGCTTTTCGGGATCAGGGAGGCCATGTAGCTTAAGTTAGCTAAGGCATTCGGTCCGGAGTCCTCTGGGTCACTAAGGACTGCATGATCCGCAGCCACCTCCTCCCAGCCACATAGAAGTCTACAGGTTTCTTGGGACTGTAAATCATCCCTAAAAGACTGCTGCTGCTGATGCTGAGTGCCAGGCTCCACCTCCATGCTGACACAATCCTCCTCCTCCTCCACCTCCTCCTCTTCCTCTTCTTGTGTGATCGGCGGGCCAGCAGGAACACTGTCTGGATAAAGGGGGCCTTGAGAGGCAAGGAAGTCCTCCTCTTCCTGCCTCTGTTCTGCCTCAAGTTCCCTGTTCATTATTCCATGTGTGTGCTCCAACAGGTGGACAAGAGGGACAGTGTCACTGATGCATGCACTGACACTGCTCACCATCCTCGTGGCCTCCTCAAATGGTGACAGGACAGTGCATGCTTCCCTGATCATGGCCCACTGGCGTGGGGAAAAACACAGAGCTCCCCTGACCCTGTCCTGGTGCCAACGTCGCACAGGCACTCATTGATGGTAGACTTGTGCACAACGGAAAATTTGGTTTCGTTTTGGTTCGTTGTCATTCGTAAAATACATCATTTCGTTCTGTTATATTCGTTATGTTAATACGTTTTCGGATAATTCGTTATTATTCGTAGAGTGTCTGATTCATTCATTCGTATTCGTTGAAAATCGCTATTTATGTATGTATAGACATTCATGATAATGATTCGTAGTTTGGAAAGTCGTTTGTTTATTGAATCTTTTAACAAACACAATGACAACGTCTCTTCTCCTCGGCTCAACTACAATACAACACCCTTCTAACTCAGTTCTCAGGAATGCACTTTGCCAGTAATCCATCCTCCGGCACAAAATTAATTAGCTGATTGGACTATAAGATTTACTTTGCGCTGACCTTTTGTTTCATTAGATCTTCAAATTCATTCAAATTCATTCGTTATATTTCTTTAGTATTCGCTGTAATTTGTTTTTTTTTTATTTGGATGCATCCGAATGTCCGAAAGATGCAAAATTCGGCCGAATTTTGATTCGTTACGGAACGAATTGCACAAGCCTAATTGATGGCCCTCTGCTGCGTGTGCAGCCACTGCAGCATGGCCAACGTTGAGTTCCACCTGGTGGGCATGTCACAGATTGGGCAGTCCTTGGGCAGGTTCAATTCCTTTTGGAGGTCAGCCAGCTGAACACTGGCTTTATATGACCAGTGGAAATGCACACAGACTTTCCTGGCCTGCCTCAGGACATCCTGTAAGCCCGGGTACCTGCCCAAGAACCGCTGCACCACCAAGTTAACGATGTGAGCCAGACAGGGCACATGGATCAGTTTTCCCTGTCGGAAGGCGGAGAGGAGGTTGGTGCCTTTTTCGCAAACCACCATTCCTGGCTTAAGCTGGCATGGCCTCAAACACCTCTCAGCCTGCCCCTGCAGAGATGACAGAATCTCTGCCCCAGTGTGGCTCCTGTCCCCCAAGCACACCAGCACAAGCACGGCATGGCATCTTTTTGCCTGCGTACTTGCACAGCCCCTTGAATGCCTACGGAGCACCGCTGGTTCCGAGGACAAAGCACAGGAAGAGGCCATGGAGGAAGAAGAATAGGAGGGTGTGGAGGAGAGAGGTGTGTCACAATCACCAGTAATAGCATTTTGGAGGGGTGGTGGTGGAACAACCTCCAACACTACTGCACCTTGTCCTTCATCCTTCCCAGCTGCCAGAAGAGTGACCCAATGGGCCGGGAAAGATACGTAACCTCCCTGTCCATGACTGCTGGACCATGAGTCAGCAGTAATATGCACCTTATCGCTGACTGCCCTGTCCAGCAAGGCAAGGCCTTCCACATGCTGGTAGAGAGCCGGAATCACTTTCCGTGAGAAAAAGTGGCATTTGGGAACCTGCCACTGAGGAACCGCACATTGCAAAAACTCACAGAAGGGGGCCGAGTCTACCAACTGAAAAGGCAGAAGTTGAAGTGCTAGCATTTTATCGAAGCTAGCATTCAACCGCTGGGCATGTGGATGACTGGGAGTGAACTTATTTTGATGGTGCAGCAGCTGGGGCAGGGAAGTTTGCCTGCTACAATCGGACATCTGTGTACCACTAGCAGATTGCCCGCAAGTACTTGGCTGTGAAACACCTAATTCTACACCTTCATTCCTCTCAGTGCAGGTTTCAGAGAGGACTGAAGTTATAGTGGGGTTGGAGATCCCAGCTGATGAGTAGCAAGGAGAGGTCCACTTTGTTCTTTGGTGTAGGTCTTTTAGGTACACTTACCAATGAACTGCATGGCAGGTCGACATATGTCTGGTCAAGCATGTGGTACCCAAGCGGTTGATGTTTTGGCCCCGCGAGATACACTTGAGACATATGTTGCAAATAGCAGTGGTGCTATCTGATGCACTTGTCTCAAAAAATGCCCACACCAAAGAACTTTTGGAATAACACGCAGAGGCAGTGACCTGCACAGGCAGAGCTCTGCGGTGTGATTCAGTCGGTGTGTTGCCCTTAAGCTGGCCCCTGGAGGGCATCCTGCCTCATTGGAGATGTGCCTCCTCCTCCTCTCTCCTATCAGGCACCCATGTGGAGTCAGTGACCTCATCATCCCCTCCCTCCTCATCACTGGAGCAAACCTGGCAGTATGCTGCAGCTGGGGGAACATGACTGCCAGATTGCTGTCCTTCTTGGGCATCCCCTTTATCTGGGCTCACGTTACTGCCTTCCTCTAGCTGGGTATCATCATCAGAGCCTTCAAAACGCTGGGCATCCTCCTGGAGCATGTACCCAACACTGTGCTCAAACATTTCGGGGGACTCCTCAGGAGGACATGGTGGGGGTAGGGAAGGAGTGGCTGATGCCATTGAGACGAGGGAATAGGCCGCATTGGCAGCTGCTTTGCCAGTACCCTGAGCCTGGGTGAGAGAGGATGAGGAAGATGAGGAGGGCTTGGTTATCCACTCTACCAAGTCTTCAGCATGTTGCGGCTCAACATGAATAAGGACAAAAAAATAAGGACAAGCGTGTGTCATGGCCACGTACTGATGAGAATGCACCGCATCCACAACCAGCACTATTGCCTCCAGACACAGAGCCTGCTTGTCCTCTTTTATTGGCTTGTGACTGTCTGCCTCTCCTTGTTGGCCTTCCAGACATACTAATGGCCTGCAGGGAGATTTAGCTGCACAAAGCTGGGATGTATATACTGATTATACTGAAGCTAGCAGAATCAACTGCCTGCCTGTAATATTATTACTATGAGAACACCAGCAATTGGGGTAGCCTTAAGTGCACACTGTGCAGATGACACAGTACACCGACTGTAATTACTGCAGCTGCCTGCGGTATAGGATCAGCAGAACACCAGCAATTGGGGTAGCTTTAGGTGCACACTGTGCAGATGACACAATACACCAACTGTAATTACTAGAGCTGCCCGAGTCATAGGATCAGCAGAATACCAGCAATTGGGGTTGCTTTAGGTGCAAACGGTACAGATGACACAGTACACCGACTGTAATTGCTACAGCTGCCTGCGGATAGAATCAGCAGAACACCAGCAATTGGGGTAGCTTTAGGCGTACACTGTACAGATGACACAATACACCAACTGTAATTGCTTTAGCAGCTGCCTGTGATATAGGATCAGAACAACACCAGCAATTGGGCTAGCTTTAGCTGTACACTGTGCAGGTGGCACAATATGCCCACTGTAATTGCTACAGCTGCCTGAGGTATAGGACCAGCAGAACACCAGCAATTGGGGTAGCTTTAGCTGTACACTGTGCAGGTGGCGCAATACACTGACTGTAATTGCTACAGCTGCCTGTGGTATAGGACCAGCAGAACACCAGCAATTGGGGTAGCTTTAGGTGTACACTGTGCAGGTGGCACAATACACTGACTGTAATTGCTATAGCTGCCTGTGGTATAGGACCAGCAGAACACCAGAAATTGGGGTAGATTCAGGTGTGCACTGTGCAGGTGGCACAATACACCGACTGTAACTGCTACAGCTGCCTGTGGTATAGTACCAGAAGAACACCAGCAATTGGGGTAGCTTTAGGTGTACCCAGTGCAGGTGGCACAATACACCGACTGTAATTGCTGCAGCAGCTGCCTGTGGTATAGGATCAGAAGAACAGCAGCAATTGGGGTATCTTTAGGTGTACACTGTGCAGCACAATACACCGACTGTAATTTAAGCAGCTTCAAAGGAAATTCAGACACTGTCTCTCCGTCTATCTCTCTCTCTCTTAGCCAACGCAACACACTATGCAAGGCCGCCGCACAGGCGGCCTTATATAATGTGGAGCGTGTCCTGGCCGTGGCCAATTATGGCTCTCTTCGCTGACGGCGCTCTGATTGGCCAAACATGCAGGTCATAGTGCATGCTTGGCTAATCATCAGCCAGCAATGCACTGCAATGCCTCAGTGAATTATGGGCCGTGAGCGTCACTCGAATTTGGCACCAACGGATTATAAAGTTCGGATTTCACCGAACGGGCGAACAGCCGGTGTTCGAGTCGAACATGGATTAAACTCGAACACTCAGTTCATCCCTACTCCTCTCCAAATCTAATGTTTATGGTTGTGGCCAAAGAGCTCAATTTTGGTCTCATCACACCAAATGACTTTGTGCCAGAAGGTTTGAGCCTTGTCTCTGTGCTGTTTGGTGTATTATAAGCAGGATACTTTGTGGCATTTGAGTAGTAATTGCTTTCTTCTGGCGACTCGACCATGCAGTCCATCTTTCTTCAAGTGTCTCCCTATTGTGCATCTTGAAACAGCCACACCATCCCGCATCCTGAACAATTTTCTTAGCAGTTGTGGCTGCAACTTTAGTTGTTCTACCTGACCATGGTTTGGTTTCAACAGAACCCCTCATTTTCCACTTCTTGATTAGAATTTGAACACTGCTGATTGGCATTCTCAATTCCTTGGATATCTTTTTATATCCATTTCCTGTTTTATACAGTTCAACTACCTTTTCCCGCAGATACTTTGACAATTGTTTTGCTTTCCCCATGACTCAGAATGCAGAAAGGTCAGTGCAGCACTGGATGAAAGATTCAAGGGTCTGTCAGGAGTTCAGAAACTCATTGACCTTTTATACAAACACATTAATTACAAGCAAACAGATCACAGGTGAGGATGGTTACCTTTAAAGAGGAAGTAAACCCTAATGGGTTTACTTCCTCTTTGATTCCCTGCAAAGGTAAAGCATAAAGTCCATTATGTGTCACTTACCTGACACAGGAGCCAGCGAAGTCACCGCTGTCCCCTGTAGTCTGGAGCATCCATCTTCTCGTGGGTCTCGGTGCTCCGCCACTGTCATTTGACGAAGCCGCAATGACGTCACACATGCGCACGGGAGCCGCCACTTGCGGCATATCGCCATTGACAGCGGCGGGCTCAGTGACTCTGCGCACCGCTGTCTACGGTGCATGCGCCGTAGACATCGGTGCCTGTGCTTTGGCAAATATCTCCTAAACCGTGTAGGTTTAGGAGATATTTCTTGGACCTACAGGGAAGCCTTAATCTAGGCTTACCTGTAGGTCAAAGTGGTTTGTAAGGGTTTACAACCACTTTAATAGCCATTCAAACCCTTTTGTGTCAACTTGTGTGCATTTTATCAAGCCAAAATCACCAGGGTATTTAAACTTTTGATCAGGGTAATTTGGGTAGTTTCTGTTGTCATTATGATTTAAAAAGAGTAAATACAGTTGAGTACTGCCTTAACCCTCTTGGGCATGGAGTTCACCAGAGCTTTACAGGTTGCCACTGGATTCCTTTTACACTCCTCTATGACGACATCACGGATCTGGTTTATGTTAGAGACCTTGCACTCCTCCACCTTCCATTTGAGGATGCCCCACAGATGCTCAATAGGGTTTAGGTCTGTAGACATGCTTGGCCAGTCCATCACCTTTAGCCTCAGCTACTTTAGCAAGGCAGTGGTCGGTTTGGAGATTTGAGTGTTTTGGGTCATTATCATGTTGGAATACTGCCCTGCGGCCCAGACTCCAAAAGGGAGGGGATCATGCTCTGCTTCAGTATGTCACAGTACATGTTGGCATTCATGGTTCTCTCTTTGAACTGTAGCTCCCCAGTGCCGGCAGCACTCATGCAGCCCCAGACCATGACACTCCCACCACCATGCTTGACTGTAGGCAAGACACACTTGTCTTTGTACTCCTCACCTGGTTTGCCGTGACACACGCTTGACACCATCTGAACCAAAAAAGTTTATCTTGGTCTCATCAGACCACAGGACATGGTTCCAGTAATCCATGTCCTTAGTCTGCTTGTCTTCAGCAAACTGTGGGCTTTCTTGTGCATCATCTTTAAAAGAGGCTTCCTTCTGGGATGACAGCCATGCAGACCAATGCCGTGATGCATTGGTCTGCGTATGGTCTGAGCACTGACAGGCTGACCCCCCACCCCTTCAAGCTCTGCAGCAATGCTGGCAGCACTCGGCATACGTCTATTTCCCAAAGACAACCTCTGCATATGAAGCTGAGCACATGCACTTTTTTGGTTAACCATGGTGAGGCCTGTTCTGAGTGGAACCTGTCCTGTTAAATCACAGTATGGTCTTGGCCACTGTGCTCAGTCAAGCTCAGTTTAGGGGTCTTGACAATATTCATATAGCCTAGGCCATCTTTATGTAGAGCAACAATTCATCTTTATGTAGAGCAACAATTCTTTTTTTCAGATCCTCAGAGATTTCTTTGCCGTGAGGTGCCATGTTGAACTTCCAGTGACCAGTATGAGAGAGTGAGAGCGATAACACCAAATTTAACACACTTGCTCCCCATTCACACCTGAGACCATGTAACGCTAAAGAGTCACATGACACCGGGGAGGAAAAATGTCTAATTGGGCCAAATTTGGACATTTTCACTTAGGGATGTACTCACTTTTGTTGTCAGTGGTTTAGACATTAATGGCTGTGTGTTGAGTTAATAGCAAATTTACACTGTTATACAAGCTGTACACAGAGCTGCTGTTAGAAATTATGGGGCCCTGTACAGCCCACCTGATAGGGCCCCCTTCAACCATGCCCTTGACCTGACCCCTGTTCCCGCCCCTGACCCAGTCTCGAAACATAATGCAGGTTTGTTGCTGTTTACACACTTGCATACTTCCCAACTTTGGAACTTGAGAATGAGCAACACCTAGGGATAGAGAGGGCATGTGTTGCACACCGTGGCAAAAATGGGCATGGCTAAAACACGCTAAATGCTGAGGTGACTTAAAGGAGCATAGTTGAATAAATTTTAAGCCTACATATGGTATATACTGTATACAGTCTGCAATTCTTATACCCAAAAAATACTTCATAACTACTGTGCTATGAAGCTCTCTGACATAACTCTATACTTAATTAAAAAAAGTCTTGCCACGTACTGTATAGACTCAGATACAATCAGGGGATGAGGTATACTTAGTCACCCCTTATATCAGAGTCCCTCTTTCACACCATTTGTCCCTTTCTTCACATTAGAAAACTCCTCACATCAGGTGACCCCATTCAAATTAGGTGCCCCCCTTCATATCATGAGTCCCTCCCTTCACATCAGAATCCCCTGTTCACATGAGGAACACATCAGAGTCCCCCTTTTCACATCAGAATGCCCCCTTAAAGTGCCCAGAGCAGGAGTGTCCCATCAGAGTTCTTAGAGTAGGCGTGACCCCTTAGATCAGTGCCCATATAGACCAGGCTTCCACCTTAAATGTTCCACAATTAGAAGTGCCCATTTAGACCTTCCCCCATAGAGTGCCAAGATTAGAGTGCCCAGAGCAGGAGTGACCCCTTAGATCACAGTGCCCATATAGATCAGGCTTGCGCATTAGAATGCCCAGAGCAGGAGACTGATCCCCTCAGAGTGTCCAGAGCAGGAGGAGAATGGACCCCCTAAGTGTACCCAGAGCAGGAGAGTGAACCCCTAAGTGTACCCAGAGCAGGAGAGTGACCCCCTAAGTGTACCCAGACCAAGATAGGGACCCCCTCAGAGTAACCAGGGCAGGAGAGTGACCACCTAAGTGTACATGGTGCAGGAGAGTGACCCCCTAAGTGTACCTGGTGCAGGAGAGTGACCCCCTCAGAGTAACCAGAGCAGGAGAGTGACACCCTAAGTGTACCCAGAGGAGAAGAGTGACCCCCTCAGAGTGCCTAGATCACAGGATTCCCCTTATCAAGATCAGGCTTACCCCTAGATCAGTGAAAGGAGAGAGGGGACAAGAGAAGTTGTAAGGACCGGTTCACACTGCTGCAATGTGGGAACCCTGCGAATCCACTGTGGGTTCCTGCATCGCATGTTTTCTGGTGGCAATTCTCACTGCCCTATGCAAACTACTGGGAGTGTCAGTTAAAAATTTAATGACACCCCCAAAACAGTTTGCATATTGCAGCGCGATTTGTAAATTCGGACAGGAATCAGATTGCATGGGTGTTCACACATGCGATTCTGATATGGACCAAAAAAAGGGTCCTGTGTGAGTTTGGTCTGAATGTGATGAGATTTCAGCCATACTATCTGTATGGCTGAAATCATATCGCACAGAGATTGCATGTGATTTGCCCTGCAGTGTGGTGCGAATCACTTCCGATCTCAGACAACACTGCAGTGTGAACCGGCACTAAAGGAGGACCAGTCACGGTATATTTGATTGATGATGTAAACTTTATTGATACAAAAATGAATAATTTAAACAGGGGCACAATGGCCGCCCCTCTAAACACTGTTAAAATTGGTTAAAAGGAAAGAGACAAGATTGTCACTTCAACAAACACACAGGATGTCGCTCACATGTGCAATCATGCCGCAAACAAACTAAGTATGGAGACTTCCAGGTATTTAAGCCTAGGTGGTCTAGGTGTGGGTTAATCGGGCACAAAGCAATACTTGTCCCTTGCGGGGCTTTTGTTATGTTATTTGTGTCATTCACTCCTTGATATCATAGACCTGACCTTTATGATCTTTATGTCCTTAGGCATAGCGATACATATGGAAAGTAACCCACACAGTACAGATTGGATATAAAGTAACAGCTGGATGGATCACCTGAATCACTGTCGGCTAAATCTGTGCAGTCTTGGACTATTCCTCTCAGGGAGTTTAGTGAATAGACTCACTGAAATAATTAATAGTCCATGGTTATATAAGGATCCATGTCAGGGCTGAGTGGAAATGCATACTGATGCCTACTTTTTTGACCCCCCTTATTGCCATAAGGCATCCAGATCCTGATGAAAGTCCAGAGGCAGATGTCCCCATTGTATGGTTATGAGCCAATATATGGACTGATTGGTGTTGGATGCAGGGAAGTGATAGCCGAGTGTATGACTCTATTGACAAGTCACCTTCCCAGTGATTGGATTACAGGAGTCCCCTTATCAAGATCAGGCATACCCCTAGATCAGTGCCTGCCACAAGCCATAGAGGAGAACAGGGGTCCTCCCAGACCTCCTTGTCTAAGCTCAGTGGCTCCATAAGGAACAGGCACTGCCTGGTGTGGTTAGGGGCGGATACAGTTTAATGACAGACAATCCTTATCCTTCCTCCATAGATTAGAACTGGAGTCCCCCTCCCCTCCTAGCTCAGCGGGCCAGGCCAGTGACGTTGTGATGTTAAAGGGGCGGGTGCAGCCTACTTACATTTCCAGAACAAATCCTTCTTTCATCGGGGCTGGGATAGGAGACTCCCCTCTTGTCCTGATCCTGGCTCAGCCCACTGCAGCTCCATAGAAGCACATACACAGCACCTGTCTGCCCGATGTTGATGAGGAGGAGGGGCGGGCGTGGCTTTCATGCAGAGCGACAGAGCAAAATTTCTTCCTCCATGGCTCAGCTGGGCTGAGAGCTTCTTCCAAATTCCTTTCCTTAGTGCGGCTGACAAGTACAGAGGAGCCACATGTCCCAGTGCCTTCAAAACCTAGCACCTCTGTACAGTACTGAGATCAATCCGCCACTAATGAGGCTGGGACTCACTGTAGAGCAGCGGATTATGCGGCCAGAGCTGCAGTATCCCTCCTCTATATGAAAGAGTCCCCAGTCTTTTTTGTCACACAGAGCACACAGGTAAATTTTTCTTTAACAAAATTGTATGACATATATTGGACATTCAAGTATGTATATTTTGGGAGTGCTTTAGCATCCCCAAGTCCCCACCTGGCACCACCCCTGGATGCTGGACAATGCTTAGCTGAGCGGGACTGTGGGACATACCTCAGAATCCAGGACTGTCCCGCAGAATGTGGCACTTCTACTACTACGGTCTTCTTGAAAATGGACCTCGGCAGTGAAAATGGGGGAAAAATGAATTTCCTGGGAAACTATTAAATCGGTAAAAGGGTCTAATTCCCGGGAATGTCCCGGGAAATTCAAGACAGTTGGCAACTATGTAAAGTGCATTTTGTTTGGTGAAGGAGTATAAAGTGATAATATGTGCCCCTTATTCATTACATGGTGGAGGATATCTGGGAACCCCCTAAATGTTAAAAGCATACCCTCCCCATGTTGAGGACATGTGGCTTAGTATGGTTAAGGAGGGGTGGGGCTACATGCTTAACGACCTTCCCTTTCTTGACCAGCCATGCTGCATGCTCTTGTAAAGGTCTGGTATGAATGTTGGAGGGGACCCCATGCTTTTTTTTGTGTGGGATTCTACCTTAAAATTCATACCAGACCATATTTAAAGATGCATTTGCAAAGCGTAGGTTTCTATTAAGTGAATCCAGTGGACAAGTTAATACAAAAACTATATAAGATGGCAGAGAGCTTAACAGGCGTTCCAAGAACTTTGCCTTTTTTTTAAAAGCACCATTAGAAATTAGTGTTGCAAATAACAGCACTCACACTTTTTTACCCAGACTTGTTTGCAAGTTTGTGATTATTCTTGCATGCGATCTTCTACATTTATTTTGACATAATACACAAGCAAATACATTCTAAATTGTTTTCTTCCTGAGTTCAGATTTTCCTTTCTATGTTCAGCTGATGGGATATATTAAGGGTTGCACATTTTCATATATAATTTAGAAAGTCATGCTGAGAAATCCACAGGTGAAAAGAGAAAAGGATTTTTTTAGACAACCTTCACACTGAACTTTGCTAATTCTCTGCAGGACAGCTGCTCGCATTCTGCTGAAAGTTGTCATTTATTTTGAGAAAGATTTTCTTATGATAAAAGTTTTATCAGACGGCTTTCGACATATGACATCCTAACACAATGATTTGTTTTGGAATTCTGTAACCAAAAAATGTATGTTTTCCTCTTGGTACTATTAGGTGGGCAATAAAGTGAATGTAAACCCACTCTCATCCTTTCTAAACTACATAATGGTTATCTATAATGCCCCGTACACACGAGAGGACTTATGTCCGACAGACTTCCAAAGGAGTTCCGCCGGAGTTCCGACGGAGTTCTGACAGACTTTTCGGCCGAACGGACTTGGCCACACACGATCACACTAAACTCCGACGGATTCGAACGTGATGACGTACGACCCGACTCGAATAAGGAAGTTCATAGCCAGTAGCCAATAGCTGCCCTAGCGTCGGTTTTAGTCCGTCGGAGTAGCATACACACGAGCGGATTTTTCGAAGGGGACCGGGTCCGGCGGAGTTCCATCGGGAAAATTTGAAGCATGCTTCATTTCTAAAGTCCGTCAGACTTTTGCGAAGCTAAAGTCCGTTGCAGCCCACACACGATCGGATAGTCTGACGGACTCGGTCTGACGGACTTTGGATGTTGAAAAGTCCGCTCGTGTGTACGGGGCATTAGGATACATGCCTCCTGCATGTATCCTTACCTTTCAAATGTCTCCCCTCTGTCTGTTATGAGACCCGAAAAAATGCAGATTCTGTGGGTGGGTCTGTTGTCTGGAGCTTGGTGGGCGGAGTCGTGATGTCAGTAGACTCTCCGCCCACCTCTACACTCCCCTTGTCAACATGCATTTTCTCCTGTGCATTTCTTACACTGAACTTCTCCGATCACTAACATCCAGTCAAAACCCAGAAAAGTCACCACATGACTTCAGCATGCCCAATCATGCTGAGGTGTGCAGCCAATCCTGGGAGAGCTGGAGAAGAAAGGAGGAGGGGATCTGAAGTACACAGAATGCCTCTCTCAGGCTGGTACATGAGATATGTAAATCACCTGTTACTCACAGCAAGGGGGAAGAACTAACTCCTATTTCTCTGTGTATCAGTTTTTATCTCACTGAAAAAAGAAAATATAACTGCTCAGAGCTGGATTAACTCTTTGTGGCAAGACTGAGCACAGATGACACCTGTACAAGCCTTAATGAAATTATTTTTTTCTGGGTTTACATCCACTTTAAGGTAAAAAAAACTTCTGTGTGCAGCCACCTCCCCCATCCGCAAATACTAACCTGAGCCCGATCTCGATCCAGCACTGTGCCTGAGAACAGCAGCTACTCCCAGTCTCTCTCCTCAGTGGACATAGAGGCAGCAGTGGACGCCATTGACACTGTGTCTCGAGCCCACAAAAGTGCCCCCATAGCAAACAGCTTGCTATGGAGAAACCTGGCAGGGGGGAGGATCCAGGAGTGCCAGTGGGGGACACCAAAAGAGGATTAGGGCTGCGCTGTGCAAAATCATTGCACAGAGCAGGTAAATATACCTTGTTTGTTATTTAAAAAATAAAAAATAAAATTTCCTTTAGAATCACTTTAATGTGTTTGTTATGTGTCTATTTTTGCATAATAATCCAGAGTCTGGAGTATTGTCTGCATTTTAATTAGAGCCCTTCTCTTTCATTATGTCGCTAGATCTTCAGAGTCTGGGAGCAGAGTTCTGCAACTTGCTGGTAGCTAAAAAAACAGCAAGCTTAAATGGGCATTAACTGATATAAATGCTGGGTGACTATAGGACTCGCATTCAATGAGCAACTTGTGTTTTCCTCTTTTGGCAATATGATTCCCAGCAACACAGAGAAGGGATGCAAACAAGAACATCAGCGTGCCAAAAGCTATAAACACTGGCTATTTTTTTGCAAGACAAAATCTGTTTCTAAATAATCAAATATATAGTATATTAGATACAAACAATATAAGAATCTCAGCATTTATAGTATAGTAGATGTAAACTCTAATTGAATAACATTTCGTTTGAGAAAGCACTGTAAACCATTTTATATTCTTTGTTTGTGCACCTTAGGCCTTATTCACATGAGTGTTGAGGCTTATAAACTGTGAATGGGCCAGGAAGTGTCTTAACAAAGACCTCAATGGCAGGATTATCAGATATTATTAACCTGAAAACTGCAGATCTAAAAATATAGAAAATTATTAGATAGATTGATAACACATGGGATGCTAGTAACTTGGTTTACTTGACAGCAAAAATCAAGGTAAATAGATTTTCAACTGTGGCAAGTTTTTCAGGCTCTAAATCTCTGTCCCTGTCCCAATCTAAGTAACAATTCCTATGGACAGTAGTAGTGGCAATGTGATTCTGTCACTTTTGGTGCCACTATGACTCATAGTAGCATGAGTATACATAGGAGTATACAGTGCAGGTTGTAGCCTTCAGTGCCAGGTATATTTTCATCTTAGCTTTCGCCCAAAGAGGGTGATCGATTGTACCTCCCTCTGTCATGTCCATAGTGAAGTTTGCAGAGTAAATCTCCTCCTAATGTCATCAGATAAAGTTGAATGTTACCATCTAGCAGTGTTGGTCATCTTACTTTAAAAAAGTAATTAGTTAAGTTACAAATTACTTCTCCCAAAAAGTAATTTCTGAGTTACTACATTGGAAAAGTAATTAATTACTCAGCAAAGTAACTGACTTTTTTTTAAAATATTCTAAGGGGCGGGTCTAGTATTACTGTAAGCAAGGGGAGTGTTCCCCCCTGCGCATCTATTTCCCCTCTGTACCCCCCTGCACATCTATTTCCCCTCTGTACCCCCCTGCACATCTGTTCTCCCCCACACATATAACTGTTCCCCCTCTGTACCCCACTACACGTCTGTCATCCCCACCACAAACCTATATCTGTTTCCCATCTGTACATCTGTCCCCCCAAACTCACGGATCGGATCATTCCTTGGATCAGAGTCACGGATCGAATCATTTGTTGGATCAGCAAATAATAATTGAATTTGCAAAAGCCTGTGAAAATTCCACCACCATATAGTCCCCATACACAATCTCCCCGCTGTAATATCCACGTCATCTCCCCCACTGTAATATTAGCTGAGTATGGCTGGGTACGGCTGAGCATGGCTGGGTATGGCTGGGTACGGCTGGGTATCACCGAGTATGGCTGGGTATTACCGAGTATTGCAGAGTATGGCTGGGTATTACCGAGTATTGCAGAGTATGGCAGAGTATGGATGGGTATTACCGAGTATTGCAGACAGAATATGGCAGAGTATGGCTGGGTATTACCGAGTGTGGCAGAGTATGGCAGAATATAGCAGAGTATGGCTGGGTATGGCAGAGTATGGCTGGGTATGGCAGAGTATTGTCAGGGTATTGCAGAGTACTGTCAGGGTATTGCAGAGTATTGGCAGGGAATTGCAGAGTATTGGCAGGGTATTGCAGAGTATTGGCAGGGAATTGCAGAGTATTGGCAGGGTATGGAGGGATGGCTGTGACTGCAATTGTCACAGAGCAGCGCTGTGGGCACTACAGATCCAGCCCACAGCGCTGCTGCTATCCGATTTCTCCCCTCCACTGTACAGATCGGTACACAGAGGGGAGAGAGGAACCTGTGTCGTCATGACGCCGGCTTGTTTACAAGTGATCGCTCCATCACATTGTAAACAGCCAATGGTTGCACCTAGATGGCCGTCGCTCCGGAGCTAGGCCGAAGCCGCAGCCTTTCCTAAGGCCAAGGCCCCGGAGCGCTAGTTAGATTACTTGTTACCCTTCAAAGTAACGCCATTAAGTAACACCGTTTACTTTAACTCAGTTACTTACATCACTGCCAACTAGACCCTCTGCAATATCTATGTTTGTTGAGCTACTTCAATGCAAAAAAAAATGTAGTTGCAGACAAATCTCAACACATTCCTTCCTGGCAATCCTAACAAATCCCATGTCTCTGTTTTGCTGACTAGCCGTTGTGAGGGACTGAAGAAGATGTTAGTCAAGAGCAACAGGTGGTAACTAGCATGCCAGGAGGTGTATGAAGGAGCATCATGAAAGAAGGGGATGGCAAGCACTGCAGAACAGTAAGAAAGGTGTAGCAGAACGAAGAAATTGTAACATGGGGATCATGTTGAAGAAAGGAAGTTGTCATGGCCAGATTAAGAACACCATGGGCCTGGTGCTGAGGATTATGGTGGGGCTTTTTATTAAAAAATGTAAAAAAAAATTAAAAATGCTAACTATTTTTTGTTATAACAAAAATTAAATAGCAAGAGGGAGGATGAGAGAGAGAGGAAAGGGATGAGAGAGGGGTGAGGGGTAAGGAAGGGAGGATGAGAGGGGGGGGGGGTGAGAGAGAGAGAGAGAGAGAGAATGGAAAATTGCTAATGAGCAACACAGCCTGGCCAAGGCAAGTGAAGATGGATCAAAAGTTTGCCCATTGTAGATCTGGTAACATTGAGGATATTCAATATAATTTTAACTGTTTTTGTGTGTAAGAGGCATAGGAGAGGAGTATAGATGGTATAAAAGTGTGAAGTATGTGCAGGTAGGGGAGAGGAATGTGGAGGGTATAACAGTGGGCACTATGTACAGGAGAGGAGTGTGGAGGGTATGATGGGGGCAATATGTACAGGAGAGGAGTGTGGAGGGTATGAGAGGGGCAGTATGTACAGGAGAGGAGTATGGAAGGTATTATGAGGGCAATATGTACAGGAGAGGAGTGTGGAGAGAAAGATAGTTGGCAGTATGTGCAGGAGATGAGTGTGGAGGGTGTGACAGTGGGCAGTATGTACAAGAGAGGAATGTGGATGATATGACAGTGATCAGTATGCACAGGAGACGAGTGCGGAGGGTATGACAGTAAGCAGTATGTACAGGAGAGGAGTGTTGAGGGTATGACAGAGGGCAGTATGTACAGGAGAGGAATATGGAGGGTATGACAGTGGGCACTATGTACAGGTGAGGAGGATGAAGGGATCTGGGAAAATTTTAAGGTTTGTGGAAGTATGCTTAGGGACTGCGTAGTGGTTAAGCGGGCCATACATGAATTGAAATGAAGCTAATTAAGCAGAGACCAGCCATAGTCGATCTATGTATGGGCTAGCTGGTTGTACACAAGTCAATCTATTAATTGACTTGCGTACAAACAGCCTGTTTTTCCCCAAATAATCAGTTCCACCAGCTATAGTTAGCAACACTGATCATTGTATTCTGTGGGTTGGGAAGGCTCCCCATTGGCAGAACACAATAACACTGCGTGAGTGATTCCCCCATCCACAGGTCAGCAGGTGAGAAGGTGTGTGGGGACAGGCTGGGGAGAGAGGCCTGTCAGCAGGGGGGTGTGAGGTGGACATGGAGGAATATCAATCAGTGGGTGGGGGGAGTAACTGAGAGTGATATCTTTCGGAGTAGGGTCTGTCACCTGCAGGTTGGGAAATGGTCACCTGTGATATAAGTTCAAGGGAGGTGGTTAACATGGAAAGTGGCTGGGGAGTGACCTGGTTGGTGGCGAGTGTGAAATGGGTGATGTGTTTCAAGTGTCTTTCAAATTTGCAGTAATTCTTACTGCCCTCTGAAAAGCGGTCTGTGGTGTATTGCTTTTCAATGAGTCTTATAGCAGCAGCTGACAGGCGTTCATGAAGTGCTACTGCCGCCTCCTTTTTATTTTTTTTACAATGCTGAATGGCAGTTTTACATTGTTGGACTATGCTGCTACTGCGAGCAAGTTTGACAGGCGGTGCTGCCTGGGCAGGCTTTGAGAGAAAGCAACCTTAAAAGCACCCAACCAGACTGTGGTTCCATGCCTGCCAGAAGAGACAGTGCCCCCGGTGGCCAGGCTGAACACCCTATAGTCCAGTCAGACTGATGCCGAGGTCAAAATTTGGAATAATTACACCCAAACCAAACTGCAGTTCCGGTTTAACCTTAAATTTCAAAAACATAGTGCATGCTCTTCAGGAGGCGGCGCTACACACTTTATGTTGATTGATGTTGAAAAAAGGACTTTCAGCAGACATTCGTTGGTATTAATCGATTAAAGCCCAAAATAGTATATAGGATGCATTTACATTTTTGTTTAAAAAATGGTTAAGCAATTCCTAAAGTGCTCTTAGCGTTCATGCATGCGGGCTGCAGTCCCTACTATCCATCTGAAATATTATTCACAATGGATCCCTTTTCAGAGGTGGTTTGCAAGCATTCAGGAGATTGTACTGCTGCCTCTTCAATGACTGGGGTTTTTCTTGGCTGTTTTCTTTTAAGGCCAATGGAGGATTTTGGTTTGGGGGGGGGGGGTTCACCCTATTTTCTTCCCCCTCAAAATCCATATCAGATGCAAAGGCTATTTTGTTTTTTGCTTTTTGCATGGGGTAACCATTAAAGTCCTATCAAATCTGAAGGGCCTGGTATGAATTATGGTTGCTTGGTGTAGTCCCTAGCCCCCCATTCCATTGGTTTGACAATCCCTTGCCTTGTAGCCTAGCAAATGGCCATTAATATTTTTTTAATATTCAATTCCCATTGACTTCAATGGGGTTTGGATTCGGCACCCATTAGTAATGTTCCATGAACCTGACCCAAAGATACTGTATGTTTGGCTCATCACTAATCCTGATAGATTTATTGGATTTTCCCATATCGACACTGGAATTTCATATATGTATGACTGTGATAGGGACTTGAAATATAAGGACTTGTGTGAGAACCTCCAATTTTTTTCAACAGTTTGGTTTACTTTTAGTGATTTAATTCAAGAAAATAAAGTATTTATTATGTGAAATCTCTGCCTGCTATCATCAACATAAATTATCTTCTAAAGGAAAAAAAAATGTGAGTTGATATAATTATAGTTTTAATATTTAAATGAAACAGAAGCTTCTTCCAGCATTTTGCACAGATGCCTGTTTAACAAGAACACTGCACAGTCCATTGAACGGACGTGTTGGGACACAAAGTAAAAAAAGATGAATCAACTGCTCGCCTGAACGTTAAAAGTATTTTATACATTGCCAGTTTTCTGATTTTTATTTAGATGCTCACGTCAGTAACAGGCATGCTGTGCATTGACCAAGAAGCTTGAATATTGATCTGGACAGTGTGAGATCAAGATGTCTTTTATATTTAGGACATTGTTGACATAAATTAATAGACTCCGTGTTCTGGTCAGCCAAGTCCTTTACATACATGATGTTTAATTGATCATTAAATATGAACATTACACTCATTCAGTAAACAAATATTATGTCCCAATTAATATACAGAATGGGTGACTTCATTAATAAATATAATATTTCAGTCAATCAGCTAATAATCAAAATGTCTCAGCCAATTACCTTTAGGTTTATTTCTGAATTAAACATAATGTTCAAATCAATCACTTAATACCTTCCAATCAGTCAGTTAACATACTATCTTTGTTATTCAATTAGCATAATTGTCCAACAACTAATACAGTGTCCAAATCAATCAAATAGTCTAATACCCCAATCATTACTGTAATACATTTCACAGGTCAACAATAAAAAAAATCTCTCAATTAACTAATCATAAGTATATTCCTGTTATTTCCTCAACATAATGTTGCAGTTAGTATTTATACTTGTGCTTATTCTTTAAGGCAAGGAAGGGCCAATAGGCAGGTTTTACTATGACTAAGCACCAGGGAAGGTGTGAAACACGTTAGCTGTGCTGTATTTGTACCCCCATTGTAGTATGGATTGTCGTTTTTTTTCTATTATGATCAATAAAGGTGATTTTATGGGAGTGCAGCCATCCAGACTTTTCACTTTATGCTTCCTGATGCATGTAGGACCAGCACCCTTTCCATGTGCAGAGGTAATGGAGCAGAGGGATTTTCTTACCTGAATCTGAGTATTTCTTCTTCAAGGCAGGTTTTACTGATCTGAAAAGCTTGTGTTACCACACATTGTACTTTAATTCAGTTTTTTGCTCTTCTTAAAGCAGAGTTCTAGGCATTTTTTTACAGCACCACCCCCTCTCCCCCACATTTGTGACCAGTTTCTGACACCTATTTGGACACTTTTTTGCAGCAATGTTACTACCTTATATTTATAATGAATCCTCCACTTCCACTGCACCTCGCTGTGACAAGGTACGTCATGTCCACCTGCCCACTGGCTCTTGGAATATGAGTGTCATCAATCCCAGGAGTCAATGGCCATCCGCCGCTTGTAGCATCGCACCACGCTTGGTACTATATGTGCATACGTGAGTTCAGGAGGTGAAGTCAATATGCAACAAGCTTAGGGCGATGCAGGGGTAATGATGAGTTAGGGTAAGGAATGATGGAATATAGTAAAATATAGTAAACTGATGAGACCCTACCATGTTATAAGCTAGTATAAAGCTCATCCCACAAAAAGAAAAGAAAAAAATAGTGAAAGGGGGTCCAAAATTCTCTCTATTTGGTCTGTTTCCCATTTATGGAGGTAAGGGGGTAGGCGATGCAGGATATTTGTTTTTTTATGGGGTTTTTTTCCTGTTTCTTCTCTTTTTCTATATCAAAGCCTATATGGATGGATGGTATAATATTTTTATTTATAAAGAGTAATTTTTTTTCCTAAATGTTTCTTTTGTATCTTTTTTTTTTTAAAGGGGTTGTAAAGGTAAATGTTTTTTCACCTTAATGCATTCTATGCATTAAGGTGAAAAAACATCTCACACTGCTGGCGCCCCCAGTCCCCCCGTTTTACTTACCTGACCCCTCGAAAATCCCGCGCTCGCCCCCGCCGTCCTCTTCGCCGCTCAGCCTGGCCGCTGATTGGCTGGAGTGGATGGATTGAAAGCAGCGCAGCCATTGGCTCGCGCTGCTGTCAATCACATCCAATGACGCAGCGCGCCGAGGGGCGGGGCCTTGTGATACAGCGAGCGGCTATAGCCGCCGGCTGTATCACGGGAGCGCGCCCGCAGTGCTTCTCACTAATGCGAGGGAGCTCGCATTAACGTGAGAAGCACCTGCGGGAGGAAGCAGAGACAGCCGCCGAGGGACCCCAGAAGAGCAGGTTCGGGGCCACTCTGTGCAAAACGAGCTGCACAGTGGAGGTAAGTATGACATGTTTGTTATTTTAAAAAAATAAAAATTTTTACTTTACAACCCCTTTAATTGTGGGCACTCTTGGTTGTAATATTATTTGAAATTGAATAAAAAAAAAAGGAATTCCCTTTATTCGACCTAACAGTCTATTCCCTACTCTTCTTTCCATGTAATTACACACGTCCAAACATTTTTCAGGGGTCTTGTAAACATCTGCATCCATCATTTACAGTTTTTATTCTGATTAGACTTTAGTTCCAATGTGAACAATAGAGAAAAATGATTTATTCTGTTTGTTCATGTTTCTGTATTTTGTATGTTTTCTTTTTTTTTACATGAAACTGGTAATTGGTTTCCCAGCATGTCTTACTGAACTGTTGTGAAAACCAAAACATATATCAAGCCATTTGGGCTTTTGGCAATGACCCCGCTGTCAAGTTAGTATTCCTGCACAAATACAAATTGTGTTCTTCCCTGAGCTGCAGGACGCGTGATAGCCTACAGAATTACAGTCAACCCGCTTACGCCTGTCAGTGAATTTAATGTCCTCAAGACATTTTTTTTTCTTTCCATTTGCTTCACAAAATGCCAAACCTGTTTTCCATTGTAAACAATAAATATAACAGGTGCACGGAGTAACATTTGCATCTACAGATTATTAATGCCGTAGGTTACCAGAAGTACATGGAATCTTTAAAAAGAACTAGAAAAATAAGCAGTAAATAATTTTTAGGAATTGTGAAAATAAATATAAAATAATACCTGGCAAAGAAGTTGGCAAATCACAGCAGTGTCGGCCTTTGTTGATTCTTTTTTATTTTTATTTTAGCACTAATTAGAATACCCAGTATCTAAATATAAACCTGAGAACCCAGCTTCCTCTTTTGTCACAAAGGTGTTTTTGTGAACATTTTAAATACAATTTATTGTCAGATACCACATATTTTGTACTATTTAAAACAAAACGTGATTTTCACGTTGTTCATGTTTTTTTTTGCTCCAAATTTCCATGTGTATGGTAAAGAGGATTTGAACTCAAAAAGTGAACACTTATTATGTTTTACAAAACACCAAGAAATAATTGTGTCTGAAAATGTCCAATGACAGCTCGATCACAGTTTAACCAATAGTGGACTGCCCCATGTACAGTGTCTTGAAAAAGTATTCATACCCCTTGAAATCTTTCATATTTCATCATGTTAAAAACAAAAACATAAATGTATTTTATTGGGATTTTATGTGATAGACCAACACAAAGTGGCACATAATTGTGAAGTGGAAGGAAAATGGAAAATGGTTTTTAATTTTTTTTACAAATAAATATGTGAAAAGTGCGCTGTGTATTTGTATTCAGCCCCCTTTACTCTGATACCCCTAACTAAAATCTAGTGGAACCAATTGCCTTCCAAAGTCACCTAATTAATAAATAGAGTCCACCTTTGTGTAATTTAATCTCAGTATAAATACAGATGTACTGTGAAGCCCTCAGAGGTTTGTTAGAGAGCCTTAGTGAACAAACAGCATTATGGACAAGGCCAAGGAATACATCAGACAGGTCAGGGTTAATGTTTTGGTGTAGTTTAAAGCAGGGTTAGGTTATAAAAAATATCCTAAGCTTTGAACATCTCACGAAGCACTGTTCAATTCATCATCCGAAAATGGAAAGAGTAGGGCACAACTGCAAACCTACCAAGACATGGCCATTCACATAAACTGACAGGCCAGGTAAGGAGAATATTACTCAGAGAAGCAGCCAAGAGGCACATGGTAACTCTGGAGGAATAGTGATGGACGAACTTCCGACGGGACGTTTCGGACAGGACACTGGACGTGGACCGCGAACGCGGCCGATAGTTTGCGAACCGTAACGTTCACGGCGGGCCCCATTGACTTCAATGGGAGGCGAACTTTGCAAACCTACAGGTCAAATTTGCAGCCACAAAATAATTACTAGCTGTGCAAACATAGTCCCACCACATGGCCAATGACATAACACATGTATGAGGTGAATCTGGGATCGACAACTGCAAGCATTCTTTTTTTATATGTGAAATTGTTGTGACAATTAAGGACTGTGGAGCGCATGAAGGCAATGGAGGAGAGGGAAGGTCAGGGTAGGCAAAGAAGAGGGTGCAGGAGATGATCAACCGCACCGTGATAGAGAGCACTGACATCAGCAGCGTGACATACAGCAATGACACCTGCACCGTGATAGAGTGATCTGACACCAGCACCGTGATAGAGAGCACTGACACCAGCACCGTGATATACAGCACTGACACCAGCACCGTGATAGAGAGCACTGACATCAGCAGCGTGACATACAGCAATGACACCTGCACCGTGATAGAGTGATCTGGCACCAGCACCGTGATAGAGAGCACTGACATCAGCAGCGTGACATAAAGCACTGACACCAGCACCGTGATATACAGCACTGACACCAGCACCGTGATAGAGAGCACTGACATCAGCAGCGTGACATAAAGCACTCACACCAGCACCGTGATATACAGCACTGACACCAGCACCGTGATATACAGCACTGACACCTGTACCGTACGCAGCCCCAGGAGGAAGTCAGCATAGCACAGGGATGGTGGGAGCCCCTCATAATGAGCATAGCACAGGGATGGTGGGAGCCCCTCATAATATGCACAGCAGAGGTACAGCCCCAGGAGGAAGTCAGCACAGCACAGGGATGGTGGGAGCCCCTCATAATAAGCAGCCCCAGGAGGATGTCAGCATAGCACAGGGATGGTGGGAGCCCCTCATAATAAGCAGCCCCAGAAGGATGTCAGCATAGCACAGGGATGGTGGGAGCCCCTCATAATAAGCAGCCCCAGGAGGAAGTCAGCACAGCACAGGGATGATGGGAGCCCCTCACAATAAGCAGCCCTAGGAGGATGTCAGCATAGCACAGGGATGGTGGGAGCCCCTCATAATAAGCAGCCCCAGGAGGAAGTCAGCACAGCACAGGGATGGTGGGAGCCCCTCATAATGAGCATAGCACAGGGATGGTGGGAGCCCCTCATAATATGCACAGCAGAATTACAGCCCCAGGAGGAAGTCAGCACAGCACAGGGATGGTGGGAGCCCCTCATAATAAGCAGCCCCAGGAGGATGTCAGCATAACACAGGGATGGTGGGAGCCCCTCATAATAAGCAGCCCCAGGAGGATGTCAGCATAGCACAGGGATGGTGGGAGCCCCTCATAATAAGCAGCCCCAGGAGGAAGTCAGCACAGCACAGGGATGGTGGGAGCCCCTCATAATGAGCATAGCACAGGGATGGTGGGAGTCCCTCATAATATGCACAGCAGAGGTACAGCCCCAGGAGGAAGTCAGCACAGCACAGGGATGGTGAAAGCCCCTTATAATAAGCAGCCTCAGAAGGAAGTCAGCACAGCACAGGGATGGTGGGAGCCCCTCATATTAAGCAGCCCCAGTAGAAATATGACACCGCTCAACCTCTTCAAACAGGAGGGTACGGGCATATAGTACGGTGTGCTTTTTTTGGACAAGGAAGTGAGCCAAATTAAGAAAGTCTGTGTGCTTGATTAAAAAAATAGTTTCTAGACATATACATGGTCTACTGGTCACATGTGTTGAATTCCTCCGAGATCCATGCCTCATTCATTTTTAGAAATGTGAGGTAGTTAACACTGTCGTGAGCTAGGCGAGTACGCTTATCGGTCACGATCCCCCCTGCTGCGCTGAACGTCCTTTCGGACAGGACACTGGACGAGGGGCAAGCCAACAGTTCGATTGCAAATTGGGCAAGCTCTGGCCAGAGGTCAAGCCTGCTCACCCAGTAGTCCAGGGGTTCATCACTCCTCAGAGCGTCCACATCGGCCGTTAACCCGATGTAGTCGGACACCTGACGGTCTAGGCGTTCCTGATGCTGGATCCGGATGACACCTGTCGATGGGTCGGCTGAAAGAATGACCTCATATCCGATGTCACCAACACAACTTCAAACCGGCCCCTTCTTACAGGCGCTGTTGGATTGGTACCCGCAACTCCTTCTCTGGAGTGGGAATTGCTCCAGCGCACGCAAAAGCAGAATGCAGCATTTCTCGAAGCAAGGCCTGGAAGTGCTCCATTCTGACAGCCCTCTGTGACGGCGGTAACATTTCCGCCATTTTGTGTTTGAACCGGGGGTCTAAGTATGTTGCCACCCAGTACTGGTCCTTGACCCTTATGCTTTTTATACGGGAGTCCCTATTAAAACACTGGAGCATGAAGGCCCCCATTTGCACTAAACTGGAAGCGGTGTGGTGGCCTGGCTCCTGCTCATCATCCAGGATAATGTCGTCCTCTTCATTCTCCTCTCCCCATCCACGCACAACAACAAGGATCCCAGAAAGGTTTAAAGCATGCTCTTCTTGCTCCTCCTCATCCGCCCCGGCACCATCCTCCTCTGACTCCTCTTCAGACTCCTGTTGTTCACTTGTCTCAGATAGAGTAGCCCACTGGGAATTCATCCAGCATTGTGACTTCCTCATCTTCCTGCTCCTGCTCCTCCACAGCTTGATCAATGACACAACACAATGCATGCTCCATAAAGAAGGCATAAGGTACCATGTCACTGATGGCGCCATGGCTGCGACTGACCAGTTTGGTGATCTCCTCAAATGGCCGCAGAAGTCTGCATGCGTCGCGCATGAGCAGCCACTGGCGCGGTGAAAAAAACCCAGCTCCCCAGAACCTGTTCTGCCGCAGAGTTCATACAGGTAGACATTAACTGCACATTTCTGCTGGAGCAGCCTATCAAGCATATAGAAGGTTGAGTTCCATTGCGTCGGGCAATCGCAAATAAGACGTCTGACCGGCAGATTGTGTCGCCGCTGAATGTCAGCAAGGCGAGCCATGGCCGTGTAAGATCTTCTGAAATGGGCCGAGATTTTCCTTGCCTGCCACAAGATGTCCTGGACCCCAGGGTATTTGACAAGGAATCGCTGCACGACCAAGTTTAAGACGTGTGCCATGCATGGCACGTGCGTAATTTTGCCCTGTTTCAATGCACTAAGCAGATTGGCACCATTGTCACACACCACTTTACCAACTGTCAAATTGCATGGTGTTAGCCACTGATCTGCCTGTGAACGCAAAGCTGAAAGGAGTGCCGGGCCAGTGTGGCTCTTGGCTTCCAGGCACAACAGACGCAGCACGGCATGGCAACATCTCACCTGGCATGTCGAATAGGTTCTGGGGAGCTTGGGCGGCGCAGCGGAAGAGACGCTAGCAGCGGAAAAGGAGGAGTCAGCCGAGGAGGAGAGGGAGGAGGATGGAGTAGGAGGAGGAGGAGAAGAAGAGCCAGGCCTGCATGCAATCCGTGGCGGTAAAACCAAATCTACATGGGTGCCACGGGTTACATGCTTGACGGCCGTCAGAAGGTTCACCCAGTGGGCAGTAAAAAATATATACCTTCCCTGCCCGTGTTTGCTAGACCACGTGTCTGTGGTCAGATGTATCTTGGCACCGACACTGTGTGCCAGAGATACATTCACTTGCCACTGAACATGGCCATATAGCTCTGGGATGCCCTTCTGTGAGAAATACTTCCTTCCTGGGACCTTCCATTGTGGTGTTCCAATGGCCACAAATTTGGAAAGGCCTCCGAGTCCACCAGTTTATATGGCAGTAGTTGGCGGGCTATCAGTTCTGACAAGCCAGCCGTCAACCGTTGGGCAAGAGGGTTATCCGGCGTCATCATTTTTTTTCCGCTCAAACATTAGGCCCACGGAAGCCTGCCCTTTTGCAGAAAAACGTGAGCTTGGCTTGATGGAAGGTGGAGTGGAGGACAATTGTGAGGAGAGAGGAGAAGGAGAAGTAGAAGACGAGGCTGGACGGTGAGAGCCTGGAGTGTGGCTTTGTGTGTTCCGTTGCTCCCACTGGGCTCGGTGATGGCTGCTCATGTGCCTTCTTAAGGCGGTCGTCCCTAGGTGAGTGTTGGGCTTATCGCGACTAATGCGTTGACTGCAAAGATTGCAGATGGCAACGCTATTGTCAGCAGCGGACACGTTAAAAAAAGCCCACACTGCGGAGCCATGTGCCGGCGTCCTGGGAGCGCCAGATGTGACCGTACATGGTCAATGACTCGCTCCTGATACATTAGCAGTCTGCTTTGTCCCTCCTGTGCAATGTAAGTTATTCCTGCTTCTCCTCCCTATCTGCTGGTCCATATCTCCCTCTGAACTCCCCTCCTCTTCCTCTCTTGTGGGCACCCACGTGACATCACTAGACACGTCATCATCGACGACACCTTCCCCACCATTATAAGTAGAGATCTCGGAGTAGGCAGCAACATCGGGGACCAACCTCCTCCTTGGGCTGATCTGGGTACTGTCGTCAGACTGCTGAGTGGCGGTTCTTGCTACCTCCTCTTCCTGATCCAATGCCAAGAGTGGCTGTGCATCAGAAATGTCTTGATATGGATCGGAAAATAATTCCTGTGACTCAAGCGGAAGGTATGTGGTGGTGGTGGTGGTCGTGTTGTTGGTGGTGTTGTGGGTGGTAGGGTCTTTGGGGGTGCACATAGCAGAGAGTGAAGAAGAGGGTGCAGATCGAGAGGATGAGGAGGGTGCAGAAGAGTAAGGCTGAGTGAGCCATTCAACCAAGTCTGGTGCATCCTTTAAAGTAATTGAACGCACCTTCTGCAACTTCCCACTTTGGCTCAAGCCTGTTGCTCCTGCCCTACCCCTACCACCCCTGCGGAAGGGCCTGCCTCTTCCTCTGCCTTTCATTTTTTAAATGACCCTGTGACAAAACTCTCAGTCCCTATACTGATAAAGGACTGCTGCAGTATAGGGCAGCAGTCAGCAGTAGTGCACCTCAACCCCATATATTGTGGGCCTATACCAGTCCTTAAGGAATAGCAGACTGTACCTCACTCAACCCTATGTACTGTAGTACCCTATACCTTACCAGTCCTTATAAGGACCTTTGTGGAACTAGTAGGTTGTGAATGATTAGCAGACTGTACCTCAGTCCCTATACTGATAAAGGACTGCTGCAGTATAGGGCAGCAGTCAGCAGTAGTGCACCTCAACCCTATATATTGTGGACCTATACCAGTCCTTAAGGAATAGCAGACTGTACCTCACTCAACCCTATGTACTGTAATACCCTATACCTTACCAGTCCTTATAAGGACCTTTGTGGAACTAGTAGGTTGTGAATGATTAGAAGACTGTACCTCAGTCCCTATACTGATAAAGGACTGCTGCAGCAGAAGGGCAGCAGTCAGCAGTAGTGCACCTCAACCCTATATATTGTGGACCTATACCAGTCCTTAAGGAATAGCAGACTGTACCTCACTCAACCCTATGTACTGTAGTACCCTATACCTTACCAGTCCTTATAAGGACCTTTGTGGAACTAGTAGGTTGTGAATGATTAGCAGACTGTACCTCAGTCCCTATACTGATAAAGGACTGCTGCAGTATAGGGCAGCAGTCAGCAGTAGTGCACCTCAACCCTATATATTGTGGACCTATACCAGTTCTTAAGGAATAGCAGAGTGTACCTCACTCAACCCTATGTACTGTAGTACCCTATACCTTACCAGTCCTTATAAGGACCTTTGTGGAACTAGTAGGTTGTGAATGATTAGCAGACTGTACCTCAGCCCCTATACTCATAAAGGACTACTGCAGCAGAAGGGCAGCAGTCAAGTATAATATTCTTTCTATATTTGGAAGAAAGAATATTATACGTGTACAAGCCTATTACCATACCAGTCCTGAAAAGAACCTTTGTGGACCTAATAGTAACAGCTACTGATTAAACTGACTGTCCCCCACTGCCACACACAGCTTCCTGCCTGTCCCTATTTAAACTGACAAAACACAGGCTGCTGGAACAATAACTTGAATAGCACTCAAAACTATATCCTGTATTACTTTACCATACCAGTCCTGAAAAGGACTTTTGTGGACCTAATAGTAACAGCTAATGATTAAACTGACTGTCCCTGCGGCACACAGCATCCTGTCCCTCTCTCTACACTGACAAAAGACAGGCTGTTGCAGCAATCACTAGCACAGCAATGCCTCAAACCTATATCCTGAACTACACCTAACACCTATACCATACCAGTCCTGAAAAGAACTTTTGTGGACCTAATAGCTAGCGATTTGGGTCACTGCAGTCTCTCCCTGCTCCACACAGCAACCTCTCCCTATAGTGACATACGAAAGAATGTAAAATGGCCGCCGGATCGGGTCTATTTATAAGTTGGGGGAATGTCCAAGTGTCCATGTGCTGTAATGTCTCAATTGGCTGTCCTGTACCCCATGATGGATGTGTCATCATAGGTCAAAGTTCTTTTACACAGTAAACACGGAAGTCCGCTGGGTGAACGGTGGCAATAGTCCGCCGATTGGGCGGACCGCGAACAGCCGAAATTCGCAGTGAAACGACCGCCGGGCGAACCGTTTGGCCATCCCTATGGAAGAACAGAAGATGTGAGCAAAAGATATGGCCAATACTTAATAACATAAAGTTAAGTTAGCCTTATTTTGGAAAAAAGGCAATTTTGACTCATCTGCTCTGGTCAAAACATAGCAGGGAATCTCAAAATATAATGTTTATTAGAGAGATTTGCCTTCCCTTCATGCCCTTCTGACCACATTTTAATTGCTGCCTTTTCCTTCCTGACACAGTGACACCAACTCCCCTCATTTTGTACCCTGGTGGCACAGAGACAGTAAATAATAAAACAATCTCCTAATGAGGTCTTAGAAATACAAATCTGACAGAAAGCTTAACTTTTTGCAATATGAAATCACAAATTAGTCCACACTTGAAATATTATAAATGTGGGTCAATTGACCATAAGGCTGGCCATACATGGCCGAATTTCGAAAGAATTTTTGTGATCCGATGGTGCCGCCATTGATTTTGAAATTCAACCAACCAAGCCATCAATTTCACCTCCGTTGCTACAGAAAATAATTATTGTAGCTGGGAATCTTCTTTTCTTTCCGGGAATTTTCACTTCTTTGACATGCGCATTTCTTTTTTTGATTACATTTCTTGCATGATTCTCCCATCATTGATTAGAAAATTGTTTGTTTTTAAAAAAATTCAAATTTGATGACCGCACGAAAATCGGCTGTTGCTGCAGCCCACTAATGGTGTGAAATTTGAACGCAAATTCTTAGAGAAGATTTTCAAAAAAGTGTTTACATATAGTGCTGCTCCATTTGATTGTATTAATATTTCTCTTATGTGCTGTTGACACTTTAGGAGTTCAACAGTTGTGTATCCACACATTGCACTTTATTCATTAATTCACAATTTGAGTAGCGCACAAGTACTTTTTTTCCCTATTTTTGCTTTCTATTAATGTAATTTTACAGTAGCATATCAAATTTTTTAAAATACTTGTTGATTTTGGTCCTAGCAGTTAAATAATGTTTCCTAAGTAGGCTGTTTGAGAGATATTTTGCCAATGGGTTAATTCACCTGGACCAGGCTCGTGCCAGAGATGCTGTTAACTAGAATGTTTTAATGACTAGTTTTACAACAGGCTCATAAAAGGCCTTTGGTTTTCAGATTCTACTAAGTGCTGTTTATGGTAGTTATTTGGCTTAGTTTATAATGGACTCATTGTCAGCTGAGCAGGATTTAAAAAAAAAAACTTTTGCCCTAGCTCTAGCTGTCTCAATGAAGTGTATAATGCTTGGGTCAGGATGAGCTCAATCTTATGATTTATTTGTGGGAATATGAATTTTAAGTACCACACCCTCTTCCATAGTTAGCTTGGTGTCGTTTAAGCCCCACTTAGCTTAAAGTCCTATTCTTCACTCAGTTTGAACTCCCCAAACCACATTATCATCACACAGGGCTCCCATTTTCAGCTAGTCTAAATACTTTTCTTACACCTTGATAATATATAGCACTTTTATCATTTCCATATGGACCTTTTAACATTTCCTAAAAACTAAAACAAAAAAAAATAATTTTTAGAAGCAGCTCCTCAGATTTACTCAGCTGCCATCACACTCCAGTTTCTCACAGTACAAATTGGAAAATGTAATTAATTCAAGATTATTTAAAACTTGAATAATTTTTAGAATGATTTGAAGTTTGAAAGTTTGGTTTATAAATATTACCACTGTGTGTGGCTCATTCATATACTTTGCAACTAATAATCATACTGCATGAAGTAATTATTGCATTCTAGCTTTTTAAGTAAAGGATGATTAAAGTCACAAACATTTGGCTGAAATTCAGAGACAAATGTTACTGATTAGGGAAGGGACAACAGGGCAGAATACAGCAGCATGTTATTATGAAGATGTGTTCTTGCAATCAGTGTCAGGGTTTGATGCATTGATCTTTTATGTTCTGAAAAATATCAGCAGTCTGTAAAAGTTTTTATTACTCTCAATTCCTTTCCTCTCCATGACATCTGTAAACTACAATGTATAGAGAACACAAAAATGTAATGTACAAATGTTAAGGACCTTGGTAAGCACCCTGGTAAATGCCACCACAACGTGCATGCCATCACTTTGGCATAGCCATCAAGCTCCTATGCTAGCACAAAGTTTGCATACATTTGTAAAATTAAACATATGGAGGGCCTTTTTTCTAAAATTTGAGAATCTTCTCAATGGAAGAGGTTAATCTGGAATTTATATGCATCCTCAGAGGAATAAAGAGGAGATGCTCTGACCTCTGGCAGTCATGGAACCACTGATAATGAGTCTGAGCTTAGACCTACATTATGACATGTTGAGCCAGAGAATCAATCCACTTACTTTATGTGACAGACCTAGCCAGGACAGAGGCTTTTTGAGAGGACTGAATGCTAGCCTCTCGCATACTGGTCATGGGCCCTGGATTTTATACCAGTAAGCTGGAGGGCTCCAATCCAGAGCTCCAACCAAATCTGCTGCCTGAGCTCCAGGTATTCATCCTCAGATACAGTCCTGGTGTATGCTGAAGCCCCGAGAACTCTGATGCCAGGTCCATATCTCCGCTGGGGTTCCCAGAGTGTGCTTCCTGATCTTGGATCCAAAGTAACATTACTTCAAGGTCCCCAGGCATACACCTTGCAAAGAGTATTGTTCCCTTAAAATCCAGGGCCCATAATCAGTATGAAAGAGGCTAGCATTCAGTCCTCTCCAAATCCTCTGTCTCGGCTATGTCTGTCACACTTTCAAATATCACCCCACCTTTCTTAATGCCTTTTGCACCCTTTCATACCTTCCTTCCTTGTGCTACTTGTAATTATTCTCACCATATTTATCCAGTGTTATTAGACTCATTGTAATACAGTTCAAAGTTATATATACAGTGAGGGAAAAAGTATTTGATCCCCTGTTGATTTTGTACGTTTTCCCACTGACATAGAAATTATCAGTCTATAATTTTAATGGTAGGTTTATTTTAACAGTGAGATACAGAAAAACAACAAAATATCCAGAAAAATGCATATAAAAAAAAAGTTATAAATTCATGTGCATTTTAATGAGTGAAATAAGTATTTGATCCCCTACCAATCAGCAAGATTTCTGGTTCCCAGGTGTATTCTATACAAGTAACAAGCTGAGATTAGGAGCACTCTCTTAAAGGGAATGCTCCTAATCTCAGGTTTGTTACCTGTATAAAAGACACCTGTCCACAGAAGCAATCAATCAATCAGATTCTAATTTCTCCACCATAGCCAAGACCAAAGAGCTGTCCAAGGATGTCAGGGACAAGATTGCAGACTTACACAAGGCTGTAATGGGCTACAAGACCATCGCCAAGTATCTTGGTTAGAAAGATTATTCGCAATTGGAAGAAACACAAAATAACTATTTATCTCCCTCGGTCTGGAGCTTCATGCAAGGAGTTTCAGAGATTATGACACTGGTGAGGAATCATCCCAGAACTACAGGGGAATATCTTGTCCATGATCTCAAGGCAGCTGGGACCGTAGTCACAAAGAAAACAATTGGTAACACACTAAACTGTAAAGGACTGAAATCCTGCAGCGCCCGCAAGATCCCTTTGCTTAAGAAAGTACATGTAGAGGCCTGTCTGAAGTTTTCTAATGAACATCTGAATGGTTCAGAGGAGAATGGATTGAAAGTGTTGAGGTCAGATGAGACTAAACTCAAGCTCTTTGGCATCAACTCGTTGTGTTTGGAGGAGGAGGAATGCTGCCTATGACCACAAGAACACCATTCCCACCGTCAAACATGGAGGTGGAAACATTACGCTTTGGGGGTGTTTTTCTGACAGGGACTAGTGCAACTTTACTGCATCAAAGGGACAATGGAAAGGCCATGTACCGTCAAATATTGGATAAGAGCCTCCTTCCCTCAGCCAAGTCATTGAAAATGGGCCGTGGGTGGGTATTCCAGCATGACAATGACCCAAAACACAGGGCCAAGGCAACAACGAAGTGGCTCAGAAAGAAGCACATTGAGGTCCTGGAGTGGCCTAGCCAGTCTCCAGACCTTAATCCCATAGAAAATATGTGGAGGAGCTGAAGGTTCAGGTTACCAAACGTCTGCTTCGAAACCTTAATGACTTGGAGAGGAATTGCAAAGAGTTGGACAAAATCTCTCCTGAGTTGTGTGCAAATCTGGTGGCCAACTACAAGAAATGTCTGACCTCTGTGATTGCCAACAGGAGTTTTGCCACCAAGTACTAAGTCATGTTTTGCGAAGGGGTCAAATACTTATTTCACTCATTAAAATGCAAGTCAATGTATTACTTTTTTGAAATGCCCTTTTCCGGGTTTTTTTTGTTGTTATTCGGTCTCTTTCTCTCTGTTAAAATAAACCTACCATTAAAATGATGTATTGATAATTTCTTTATCAGTGGGAAAATGTACAAAATCAGCAGGGGATCAAATATTTTTTTCCCTCACTGTATTTACTAAACACCTGTTGGCAGGTGCCTACTTTATATTGTGTTAAGGCTGTTAAGTGATATTATGGTAATGCGTAGCTTTAAATATTTGGTTGGTACATGTGGGGGTTAATGTATTGCTTCCCTTTTTAGGGCATAAATACAGCAGAGCCAGCCTCGGATGAGTGAGAGAGTTTGATCTGGAAATAGTACAACTAAGTCCCGTTGTACCATGTAAACTCTGCTTACAGCTGAGCAAGCTGCATATGGGACCCATGGCTAAAGGAATCCACATACATTGACTCTGTGATTATGGACTTCCTTAACTTTAAGATATGGGCAGCACCACTAGCCAACAGCACCATTAGGCATTAGCACCACTTGGCAACAGCAGAGCCATTCATGCACAACTACATTCTATGTATTTTACAGTATAGTCATGTGTGGAAGAGCTAATCTGTAAAAATGATAAACTTAAATTATATGTACTACCTCTAATTTAATTAGCAGCCTAATTCAGTAAATAAGTTCTTGGTTTAAAAAAAAGAAGTTGTCTTGTGTCACTCACCTAAGGTGAAGAATACAAATGCATTTCAACTTGTGAAGTCATGGTGTATCTGAAGAATAGGTTGAGAGTTAGGCTGAGCGTTAAGCATCAGTAGTCCATTGGGTTAAAAGAAGAAGAGTGAACATTTGGTATAGTGTGGAACAAGTTCATTTTTAATGGTATAAAAAGTATATTAGAAGGAGAAGCAGCCAGCTAACGGGGAAGACAGTGATTGTGTCCGGTGAAGGGGTCTCTGGTAGTAAGGTGACAGTTTAATATGTTGGGTTCCCCACTTAGTTTTGGAGGCTCCATAGCAGAGCCAGCTGCAGTACATTGCACTCCTATGGACCAGGCCTGGAGGTCATGTTGTGCAAGGCTTTGCAATCTAAAGTATGGGAGCTTGGGGGGCGTGGCCTGGCTGAGCTTGATGGCGGTCGCTTAAGCTCTTAGCTCCGACATCCCAGGACGAAAGCTATTGCCTACCGCAGGTCTTCCCGCCGATGTTTTACATCTAACGATGGGTACAGCCTCCCGATCGTCCTCCGCATCCAGATCTCGCTCCCCGAGGGAAAATTCTGCCGGACACCCGCCTCAAAACATCCCGGAGATGTTCAGGTCACAACGAGGAAACATGGCGCCTTCCCGCCACAGCGCACCTCAGGCCGCGGACGCCCGCTCTCACTCACAGGGGACGATCGTCCTATCTGATAACCTTATAGCTGGGAACGCAGCGGCTCAGAGATCAACTGATCATTCCCCGCAGGCGGCTTCCTCACCGCAATCGATCAGCATGAACGACCTCCGTTCCGTCGCCTCAGACATCAAAGACACGTTATCTGAAGCCATTGCTGAACTCAGGGTAGACATTAGAGGCCTTTCGGATCGTATGCATACTGTGGAACAGATTACAGACCAACATGAAATATCGCTCTGCAAGACCACAAGGAAGCTGGACTCACACACTCTACAAATGAGAGATATTCAGCGACATTTGGAAGATTTGGACAACAGGGGGAGGCGTCACAACCTGAGGGTTAGAGGCCTCCCTGAATCAGTTGAAGCTGACCAAATCACCTCAGCAGTCACCTCCATCTTTAATGATATTCTGGGAAGACAGCCTCAATCTAACATTGAATTTGAACGTATTCACTGCGCTTTAAGACCGAAGGGAAGAGACAATGATCCTCCAAGGGATATAGTTTGTTGCCTGGTCAACTACCACCTCAAAGAGGACATTTTAAGAGCTGCCAGAACAAGACAAACCATAACTTTTGGCTCTACCCCTATTCAGATTTTTCAGGATCTCTCTGGTATAACTTTACAACACCGCAGAGATTTGCGCCCCCTGCTGGACGTTCTGAAGACTCACGGCATACAGTACAAGTGGAAGTTCCCTTTTTGCCTCGCAGCTTCTGACTCAGGCCGTACTGCACACCTTAAGGTGCCGGAAGACTTACCGAACTTTTGCTCTATTCTGAATATCCCCATGGTAGAGCTCCCTAACTGGTACGCCTCCTTCCGCCCGATGATACCTAAAGCGTCCAGACAACACGCGGATCCGATGGATACTCACGATGCCTCTTTCCGCAGACGAAGATCCCCCTCGGGACCGAGGGGTCGGCGTCCACCTGATATCGCCCACGGGGATCACAGTCCCTCCTCCTCTCCACGCGCCCGTCGGGCGAGAAGAGAATACTGAATGAGTTGCCATCCTTTACTCTTCACTTTTTCTTTCTGGTCGGACTTTTACGCATAGTTATGTTATCTGTTACTTTCCCGCCAGAACGAACTGTCTTCTCTACTCGTGACTGTCCGCAGTGAGTTGCTTGTTACCTTACGTTCATGATGCATCGGTTTTTGTTATTTTTTTCCCTCTTATGCTCTTTGCTTCAGCACGTTGGCGGTATACGAACACTTTTAGTCCTGCAGATCACCTACCCTAGATCGGGTACAGACTTGGTCCCCACGTCCCTTTTTAGTCATTACTCTGTTTATGACAAAGCGATCTGTGCTACTTCTTCGCAATACCCTCCGATTTGTATTGCTTTCAGGATATAGAATCGTGCGACAGCTCGTATTCTACAAGAGGAACTTTTGGATCCTGCCTTCCTTCGGGACACCGTTCGTTATCAGTTACTGACGAGTCTGTTCCCTGCCATCCCACTTTGGATGTTTACACGATATCATTCTGTACGTCTCTCCCTATGCTGTCTGACATATGTGACCTAAGCAGACTAATCATAATGTCTTCCTCGCAGAACTGCTGACTGCTACATATCCTGGAATCTTTCGTCAGTCCCGAACCCACTCGTTTAAGCTTCCCTCAGTGACAATGCCGGATTGAAGAAGATTTCTACCCACAATAGTCCCCACTATACACTCGTCGCATAAGACTGGACTTCTTCTTTCTTTCACAGATTCTCCAGTGGATAAGTATTTTTATCCTGATTTGTTGTTGTTATATTGCGGTAATGTTGTTGTGTTTCACGAGCTTATTCTCTCTACTTTACCATTCTCTGCGATCGACTCCGGAAGGCAACTATTTGTTCCTACGTCGCCTGCGGATTCGGACGTGCTCACCGAACATCTTGGGGTTTCTTATGAATGTTGAATATACGGTCGTACCTTTATAACTTGACTTGGTTTATCCACAACTTTATATATGTGTGTAATTAAATGATCCTCTGGTATGAACTGTGTTATGCAACGACACGCATTTACTTAGTTTATTCGCACACCAGGACCCTCTGTTAACTCTTCTCCCTTCGTTAGTTCATTTCAGTGCACACCACTCATATTGTAGACCTGCTCCCATCACACACATCTCACAGTCCTGGGATGCCGTGTGGACGTCCACTCGACGAATTTTCTGTGATCCGTTGTTGGGCTGAGACTTGGCCAACCCCACTGTAGGGTGTCGTCTGGGACCCCCTTCGTATAGTGTCGGGGACTCCCTGCCTCATCCTACCCTTCTTTTTTTTTTCTCGTACCACCGAACAAGTGGTCTGACTCTCTCTGCCCTTCCCCCCCTCTCCCCCACTCATTCCCTCCCCACACACGCCCTTCCTCTTTCCGCAGCATTAACAATTAACCCCTTTGCACTCAGAACCGTTCTAACTACTGATCGGACTGTGCTCACCCTCCTAGCTTCCCTCCCCCCCAATTCCCATTGCTTTGATCTACTTGCACCTCTCTGAACATGTTGGAATCACGTTCTTCTCGAGACGACCGTATTTCTCCACCTGACCTCACAGCCGGTACTAAATTTTACTCGATCAATATTAGAGGTTTAAACACTCCCGAAAAGAGATCAAAATTTCTTCTTGCTTTACATAGAGCACACGCACAAATAGCTCTTGTCCAAGAGACACATTTTAGGACTGATTCTATACCCAAACTACATGACACAAATTATCCGACGGTATATCACGCCACGACGGCTGAATCGAAATCTAAAGGAGTCTCTATCTTAGTTTCTAAACATTGCCCCCTCACTGTCACGGAAGTCCTGTCGGACCCGATGGGCCGATATATCTTCCTCAAAGGATACTTGTACAATAGACCTGTTACTATAGCTAACATTTATGCTCTAAATTCTAGACATGTACCATTCTTCCGAGATGCACTCTCTCAACTCACCACTTTCCACCACGGGATGCTCGTCCTGGGGGGAGACTTTAATATCCCGCTTTCCCCAGACATCGATACGTCTAACGGTACCTCTTGTATCACTTACAGAGCATTGCGGGCCATCAAAATGGAACTCCAATCTCTTACGCTACATGACACCTGGCGTATGTTACACCCAAGCACTAAAGACTTCACATTTTTCTCCCCACCTCATAATAAATACTCACGCATAGACCATTTTTTTCTTACACAAACCGATGTAGGCTGCTTGATGCAAGCCACCATAGAACCGGCATTTCTCTCAGATCACAATCCGATTACTATCACTCTTAACCTGACGACTACACCCCCACGTCCGCTGATATGGAGACTCGATGACTCATTACTCCTAGATCTTGACCACAAACAAGCCATCCTGGAATGCTTACAAAACTACTTTTCAGACAACTCCGGTGCTGATTCCTCTATAGAAACCATATGGGCTGCGCACAAATGTGTAGTGAGGGGACTGTTCATCTCTTTAGCTGCTAAACGGAAAAAATTTAGAGAAGCTCGTATCGCGGAGTTACATCGTCACATACGCACGTTGGAGCGGACACATAAACGCACCCTTGCGTCCTCCAGTCTCACTGAACTTACCAAAGCCAGGGAAGAGCTTTTAGAGGAATTACAATTGTCAGTTAAACGTAAATTTGCTCTCACACACAAAATGTTTTATGAATTCGGAAACAAGGCTGGCAAATTTTTAGCGAAAGCTCTAAAGAATAAGAGAATGCTACATACTATACATAAGATTGTGACCCCCACAGGGACTCCTGTTGTCGCACCTGATGCCATAGCTAAACACTTTGTTGACTATTTTCAATCTTTATATAATCTGCCTCGAGCTTCCCACACTGCTGACCCCGCGCCCCGGGCTGACATGATTCATGACTTTCTATCGAAATATGCCCCGTCCCCCTTGAATACCATAGACATCTCCTCCCTAGAGGCCCCTATCTCGCTGCTAGAAATTAAGGAAACCATTAAGCACTTGAAGACCGGGAAGAGCCCGGGCCCGGACGGATTAACGACGGCATACTATAAATCCTTCCTTGATCTGTTGTCCCCACACTTAGCTGAGACCCTTAATGCCCTTCCACAATCCACGAGAAATAATTCGGGCCTCCTAGAAGCACATATTACCTTAATTCCCAAACCAGGTAAAGATCCTTCCTTAGTCACTAATTATCGCCCTATTTCTTTACTTAATGTAGATTTGAAAATATACGCCAAAATTTTAGCGAATCGCCTATCGCCCCTACTCCCTGATCTGATATCCAATGACCAAGTAGGCTTTGTCCCTGGTAGAGAGGCCAGGGACAATACCATTAAAGCAATTAATATTCACCACTGGCTCACCACGTCCCATTTGGAAGGCTTTTTTCTATCCCTAGATGCTGAGAAGGCGTTCGACAGGGTGGCCTGGGATTATATGATCTCCACTTTGCAGTATATTGGAATCCCTCCTAGACTACTACAAATGATACAGCTTTTATACTCAGCTCCGTCTGCGAGGGTTAAAGTTAATGGCCACCTGTCGAACGCCTTCTCTATCACCAATGGCACACGCCAAGGTTGCCCTCTTTCCCCACTCATCTTTGTGCTCACCCTGGAGCCACTCCTTAACATGCTCAGAGACAATCAAAACATAATGGGGATATCGATTAACAATCATACATACAAACTAGCCGCCTACGCGGATGATATTCTGCTCTTTCTCTCCAACCCGGTCATATCGATCCCCAACCTCCTACGAGACTTAGACTCTTATCATATCATATCCAATTTGAAAATCAACTTTGACAAATCTAAAGCATTACCGGTCACCCTGTCGGAACGCCTTGTAACACAATGTAAAGGTAACTACCCTTTCCAATGGGAACGTAACACATTGACATACTTGGGAATTAAACTCCCAAATACGCTCTCCCAATTATATGACTGTAATTTCGGTTCAGCTCTTCTAAACATCCAAGAGGACCTCCTGAAATGGCACAGGACGTCCTTTTCGTGGTTTGGGAGGATTGCTATTTTAAAAATGAATGTGCTCCCGAGGTTGTTGTATCTTTTACAGGCTATACCCATTGATCTCCCCAAAAGATTCTTCAACGCTTACAAACAGATGTGCAGAGCCTTTATATGGTCTCATAGATCCCCTCGTCTAAGTTGGGCGAAGCTAATTCTTCCTAAAACAAAAGGTGGCCTAGGATTGCCAGACATTCACACTTATTACCACGCCAACCTCCTACAGAGAATAATAGATTGGCATTTGCACCTTGATTCCAAAGCATGGGTCCGATTAGAACAAGCACTGAGTCCGCTCCCATTGATTAATCTACCATGGATTCCCAAATCTTGTATCCCCGAATCATGCACAAAACACCCTTTGATTGGACCCTCGCTTAGGGCAGTTCACCAAACCTCCAATACTCTTGGCTTACCCCTTCCTAATGGTCCAATGACTCCTTTGTCTACCAACCCGGCCTTTCCACCGGGTGTTATGTCTACCGACCCCTCGACTCCACAGCCCCAACCTTCTTATAGAGCATTCCAATTTTTTAAACGTAAAATGTTGCTCTCTTACCCGGAGATGACAGCTGAATTTCCAGAATTACATTTACGGTACAAAAGGTAAACCGCGCTACTCAAACAACAAAAGAAAGCAACCTATAAGCAGCAACCCTAATCGTAATACTCCGATATTACATTTACCTTTTTTTAAATATTTACAAATCCGACACTTTTTCTATTCCGCTAGGCCTCTTTCGAGTTGGTGCAGAGACTTAACCCCTTTTGAGAATTTATGCAATAGTCAGGAACCCCAAACGCATATTATCTCTCAGATTGTGGCTCTACTCACTACAGACAGTGTGTCACACGCCCCCACTCGACAATTATGGGAGACTGAACTTTGTGCTAATTGGTCCAATAAAGACTGGGAATCTATTTACTACCACACACATAAGGGATCCCTGAGTGTTTCCACACAGGAAAACAGATAGAAACTATGCTCGAGATGGTACCGCACCCCAGATAAGGTACATAAGATATTCCCAGATGTATCCCCAGTGTGTTGGCGATGTGACTCAGCGGTAGGCTCCTTTCTCCACATCTGGTGGGACTGCCCGGCAATACAAACATTTTGGAAAAAAGTTCACGACCAAATCACTCAAATAACGACTTATCAACTAGAATTCTCCCCAGCCCAATACCTCTTACATCACACTCCCATTCCTTTCCGCAGCTATAAACGCTCACTAATTCTACATTTGATTAACGCAGCTACACAGTGCATTCCCAGATGGTGGAAGTCAAAATTAACCCCCACTTTGGAAGACTGGTACCGACAGATTAATAGGACTGAAGAAATGGAAAGACTCATTTTTCAATCACATGACAAACATGATAAATTTACCCAAATTTGGTCTTGCTGGATACACTTTCGATCAACTTCTACTACATCTCCTTCTCATTCTGACCGGAGACATCCTACACCTCCGTGACTCCGTCACCCCTGGCACTTTAAACACCCCTTTTATCTTCCTCACCTGCCCTCCCCTCCTACTTCTCCCTCATAACCCCTAAGTTAAAAACGTTTTGCTTATTCCAACCTCTCTGTACCTAATCCTTCATAACACGAAAAAGGCGGTTTATGACTCCATGCAGTGATGTTCAACAATCCTGTCCTACCTCCGATAGGTCTCCTACAGTGTGTCTTTCCCATCCACAGCGAGTTCCCGTAAGGGGTGGATGGTTGAAAGATACACATAATACTCCCAGTGGTAATCAGCTTCCCGAGACCATCTTTAGTTAATTCGCCCCGTGTTGTTACCCTTGACCCCCTACTCCACATCCCACCTTAACCTGACTTATATGACTCAGTTGATGAAGATATAAACATATAAATGCTTCTGATAATGATACTGTTTGACTCCGATTGTATTTCTTTACAAACTTGATGTTATTATCTGATGGATGATATTCCCGACTGTGATTGTACTTGGCATATTGTATTGTATCAGTAATGCATGAACCTGGCTGATATTGTAATGTGATACTTCTTATACTTTAATAAAATGTTTGAAACAAAAAAAAGTATGGGAGCTTTTCTAAGAGTCTTTGGGTAGAATGTAACATGGTACAATGAGTTTAAACAAGTATAATCTGGTGCAGTAAATGTGTGCTATGCGCAACTTTTTAAAAATGAATTCATAGTTGTATGTTGGGGCAGGTAGGAACAGACTGAGCCATCGGCTGAAGAAGAGACTCTATTTTTCTGTAAGTATGTGGAGCCCTGGCCTATGACCAGAGGTGGAGCTCTGGCCTATGGCCTGAAGGCAGTACCAACCCACATGAGAGCAAGACAATGGTGAATGTCATAGCTGATAACAGTCTCCAGTTACCTCTGGGTGGTGACCTGTGTAGGACCACCCCTACAACAAACATGAAAAACATGCAGACAATGTATGTTCTACCTTTGTAAGTGAAGTACACTGCTCTCTGTGTAGTGTTACCCCTGCAGGAGCTGCTTGGTAGATTGGGTTCTCTGTTTTTTTTTGTTGCCTCAATTCTGAGAGCAACCTTAGCCCCTCTGACACACCAAGTGAAACAAATGGATACTGCATTGCTACCAGGAGCATAACTATAGATGCCCTTCACACAACTAAGGTTCACTATCAAAAAGCAAGCATCAGACTGGTTAGTGGTAATTTACCCCAATATATTGTCGCAGATTGCAGCAAATAACAGTATGCACACAGTAAGTAAAGGATTAGGGCAATCATAATTCCCACTCCCTGAAACAAACGTGGAAACATAATCTTCAAACATGCTCATTAGAAATTATTAATATTTTGTGCAAGCAATATGATACCAAGATTATCCATCTTGATGCTCAAATCAATGCTTGGTATCAGGACCATGTTCTTATTGCTTCTTCTCCTAATTTCATTAAAAGAGAAAATGATTTATGGGAATATCTCGAGAAATATACAGTAGGCATTATCAATGCCAAAGAGGGTAAATTCCTTACAGATAAATAATGGCTATATAAGTGGAACTAAACAGCATACACCAAACCCATGACTAGACCACCAACTTACACAGCACCGAAAATGGATAGCAACTTGCCTAATGTATCATCTGCTTCTTCTGTGTTTTCCAGTCATTCGACCACTTTTCAGGACTTATCTCATGACAGGTTACCAAAGAAATGGAAGGAAGAACTTAATACCACTTCCACAGAACCATTTTGATATACCTTCGGGCCTACGACCACTCGACGACCACATTTGGTCCATACCAAACCTATCATCACACAACCTTCTATCCTCTATCATGTCCACCAAAAGTTTTGCCTAACACATCAATTCTGGCTTTGAATTCTGCACAGAGCATGGTGGCACCTACCTTATCTTCTTTTCCTGTTTCTACTACCACCAGGAGGGTTAGTGAACCTAACTTTTCCTCTATGTTTCCGATCAGCACATTATCTATTAATCCTAAAATAGCTCAGTTTTTTTAGTAAAAACACCAGACTAATCCCAGAGTCCGACATTGGCCCTTCAAGCACTGAAGGACAACATGGAGATGCAAAGTTAGAGATCATCAATCTCTCCTCTGCATCCCTATCAATTTATTTGCAGGAGATTAATGTATAGGGCTAGCTATGATAACTCTAGCATTGTGGTACCTACTCAATCTAACTTATCAGAATTCAGCCTGGATGATTTACAGGCCAATTGATGATTTGATGGATCTGTGGGAGGAGGGCCAAACTGGAGATGACATGCCACTAGTTCCCCCCATTGATGGCATCGTAGTTCCTGGTGTTGCCTTCCCCCTACCTACTTCCTTCAAACCTAAGTCCCGAGCCTTTCCTACACTTTGCAATAACCCCAATATTTGGGCGTTTTTGTTCAGCAAATCACCAATGAAATTAATGGAATGGATTTTGGCAGCAAAAATTCCAACAATTTATCCAAGAGACATAGGGAAGCACTTAAATCCCTTCAAAATAATCCTCGTTTGGTGGTCAAAATGGCCAACAAAGGGGGAAACATAGTCATCATGAATGTTGGGAAATACTAAATTATGTGTCGCGACATTCTTAACAACAGGGAATGGTATCTACTTATATCCAAAGTTGTAGTTGACAATTTGATTCAGGAATATTATTCCATGATCTTTAAATCTGAATGTTAAGGAACCAAAGACCCCTACTTTGTATGCATTGCTCAAAGATGCGCAAATCACTTATAAATCCTCCCAGGCGCCCGATTGTGTTGGGCTGTCAGGGTCTAACATAAAATGCTAGTGCTATTGTAGATAAATACTTATGTCCACATGTTACCTCACTTTTCCCATATATCAAAGATATCATTGACTTTCTTTGTACCATTGAGGGGATGCATATCCCCAAGCAATGCTTGGCTTGTGGCCAATGATATTGAAAGCCTCTATAACTGCATCCTTCACAATAGAGGGATTGAAATTATTTGCAATCAGTTAAAAGAAAGGGGACCGTTGTTAAACTGCTACAGCCAGTTTGTTCTTGAGCTACTTGAGTTCATCCTCACTCACAACATATTCATGTTTGGTTCCTCCCACTTCCTCCAGGTCCAGGGGGTGGCTATGGGGATGCATTGTGCCCCATCCTATGCCAACCTGTAGAACTACTGTCTGTATACTTTCTCTGCTTATTTTTTATGCACCTTATATATGTTTTTATCGCATATTAATGTGATAAAACTTATATCTTTTAAGTAATAATTGTAGCTTTTATATATTCGGGCACTGTTATAATCCCTATCCTATCCTCTTTCTGCATTCCACTAGCCAATATGTTTACTATGTTTTAGCTGCATAGAATGGAGTTCTTTGTAGTAAAATTAGAGCAAACCTGGGAATCCACAATATCGGCTATAAGTAATGGCATTAGAAAACAGTAACAGTTCTGATAATTAATACTGCAGTAACTCCTCTTTAACCACTTTCAGACCGGACCATTTTGCTGGCTTAAGACCAGACCACTTTTTGCGATTCGGTACTGCGCTGCTTTAACTGACAATTACACGGTCATGCGACGTGGCTCACAAACAAAATTGACGTCCTTTTTTCCCACAAATAGAGCTTTCTTTTGGTAGTATTTGATCACCCCTGCAGTTTTTATTTATTGTGCTATAAACAAAAATAAAAAGACAATTTTGAAAAAAACACATTATTTTTTACTTTTTGTTAAAATAAATATCCCCCAAAAATATATAAAAAAAAAATTTCACTCAGTTTAGGCTGATACGTATTCTTCTACATATTTTTGGTAAAGAAAATCACAATAAGCGATTATTGATTGGTTTGCGCAAAAGTTATTGCGTTTACAAAATAGGGGATAGTTTTATAGCATTTTTATTAATAGTTTTTTTTACTAGTAATGGCAGCAATCAGCGATTTTTATTGTGACTGCGACATTATGGCGGACACATCGGACATTTTTGACACATTTTTGGGACCATTGTCATTTATACAGCAATCAGTGCTATACAAATGTAGTGTAAAGTAAAAAGGTTATGGCGCTAAACCCTATCAGTGATGTGATGAGTTAACCTATCATCAAGACCTGGTATTTATTTTTTATATGGAAAGAAAAAACTGTTGGTGGTAACGTGCATAGATTTCCTAAAATAATTTTATCCTAAAAAAAAAAAAAAAAATTTGTGTGATCAATGTGGAGTCAACATTCGTGTTCCATCCTAATTAAAACCAAAGTGGGTATTGAATTATCTTATACGTATCAACCTACTAAAAACATGTAAACATTCATTTAGGTATGCAAAAATGGTGAAAATATTGTTAATATTCAACAATGTGCTAGTTCAGAACAGACTATGCAGACATGTGCAAAAAAAGATGTGCAAAAAAACAACTAAGGATCAGAACAACCAGGGATCAGAAATAATTCAACCAAAAAATCACATGAAGACGCAAACTATGTGCAAAAAACAACAACTAAGGATCAAAACAACCAGGGGTCTGAAATATTTTCAACCAATAATCGCATGAAGACGCATCTGTGTCCAATGTAAGTCCAAAGTTAGTATTTGGCTTAATAATACTGCCTCTTCAGATTATTGTTGTAATTGATGCATAAAGTCAATAGGGCATATTTGATTCACTCGTGCAAATAGTGCGGGTTTTCAATTAGAGAACTTCATCCCCGGTGCGCCACTCAGTGCTATAGTATGTAAATGCTCTCACCAGAGTTAATGCCCCTGTGGGGCTGGATGGACCTTCACAATGTAAGCCACTGTGTCGCTCTCTGGCTGCTGCTGGTGCACTGGGTGAAGCTTCGTTATTCCGTCCGTATGGTATCTGTGTACTCAGCGCTCCTCTTCCCTCCCCAAATGTAGTGATTCCTGTGTAAATGACACTGGCAGTGAACGGGTTAACCAGGGGGTGGCAGTGTAGGGGTTAAGTGTTCCTAGGGGCGTGTTACTAACTGTGGGGGGCTGGGCTTTGTGTTAGTGAACACTGACCTCTGCTCCAATCACATGGAGCAGAAATCAGCGTCACTTGTTGCTAGGCAGAACGGGAAGATGCTGTTTACAACGGCATCCCCCCATTCAGCTGCCCAGTGAGACGATTATGGGTGTCCCCGCGGTGATCGAGTCTACGGGACCCATGACTGGACTCACAGGGGTCCCGACCGGCACGCGAGCGATGGCAGGGCGGCATATAAAAATGGACATACCTGTACGCCAATATGCTTGCCTGTGCCATTCTGCCGACATACATCAGCGTGTGCTGGTCGGGAACTGGTTAAACAGTAGGCTATATCAACTTTACAGTGCACTCTATATGAATGGCAGCAATGAAATTTAAAACTCCGTAAAGAGGTACCTCTTACTATGGACAATAGGCCAAGTTCTTGTGAAACAGCTATCTGAGTGAGCACTATTTAGCCCTATTTCTTCAGCTAGCTAGTGTTGAGGCCCAGCCTTTACAGTGGTGTACATCAGTACAGTCAGAGTAAAGTCTGCATGCAGTAAATTATTAAAGTTATATGGCTAGTCCCTATGTGCTCAGTCTCTGCTAGCAGCAACAGGTTAATGGCAGTAGCTCGGCCCCTTACCACGTGATCAGCTGTCAGCCAATGACAGCTGATCACGTGATGTAAACAGAAGAGTGGTATTAGTTTTTTTTTTAGTTTCCTAACACTGAGAAAAAAAAGCCGATCACTGGATTCATTGCAGGGGGAAGTGGTCCCAAAGAGGAAGAGGCTAAGCCGCCTCATCTGTGCCCACCAATACTGCCTTCCAGTGCCACCTGTCAGTGCCCACACAGTGCCACGAATCAGTGCATAAGTGCCAGCAATCAGTGCCACCTATCAATGCCCACCAGTGGTACCAATCAGTGCCACCCAGCAGTGCTGCCTATCAGTGTTACCTACCAGTGCCGATCAGAGCCCATCAGTGCCACTTATCAGTGCCCATCAGTGCCACCTATCAGTGCCACCTATTAGTTCCCTTCAGTGCCACCTATCAATGCCCTTCAGTGCCACCCATCAGTGCCACCTCTCAGTCCCCACCAATGCCACCTATCAGTGCCCACCAGTGCCACCTATTAGTGCCCATCAGTGCAGCCTTTTAGTGCCCATCAGTGTCGCCTTATCAGTGCCCATCAGTGCAGCCTATCTGTGCCCATCAGTGTAGCCTCATCAGCGTACATCAATGAAAGAGAAAAATGACCTGTTTGCAAAATTTATTAACAAAATATTAAATGGTTTTGTATTTTTTTTTTTTTAGAATTTCGGTCTATTTTTTTTTTTTAACACAAAGTAAAAAACCCAGAGGTGAGTAAATACCACCAAAAGAAAGCTCTGTTTGTGGGGAAAAAATTATAAAAATTACATTTGGGTACAGTTGTATGACCGCGCAACTGTCATTCAAAGAGTGACAGCACTAAAAGCTGAAAGCTGAAAATTGGTCTGGGCAGGAGGGGGGTTAAGGTGTCCAGTAAGCAAGTGGTTAAAAGTATTTATTTAAAATGTTTAAAATGCACTTACATTCAAATGGTAAAAAAAACAAGCATCTCTGAGTACACGCATACTGATTAGTGATGGACGAACTTCCGACGGGACGTTTCGCGAACGCGAAACGCGAACGGACACAAACGTTCGCGAAAACGACCGTTCGCCGCGGGCTCCATTGACTTCAATGGGAGGCGAATTTCGCAAACCTTTAGGTCGAATTTGCGGCCACGGGGTAATTATTAGGGGGTAGCACGTAGTCCCACCACCTGGACAATAGCATAATACATGTATGAGGTGAATTTGGGATCGATAACTACAAGCATTTTTTTTTTATTTGGGAAATTGTTCTGACAATTCAGGACTATGGAGCTAATGAAGGCAATGGAGGAGAGGGAAGGTCAGGGACCAGGGTAGGCAAACAAGAGGGTGCAGGAGATACAGAGCACTGACAGCAGCACCGTAATACAGAGCACTGACATCAGCACCGTGACATACAGCGCTGACAGCAGCTCCGTGACATACAGCGCTGACAGCAGCTCCGTGACATACAGCGCTGACAGCAGCTCCGTGACATACAGCGCTGACAGCAGCTCCGTGACATACAGCGCTGACAGCAGCTCCGTGACATACAACGCTGACAGCAGCACCGTGACATACAGCGCTGACAGCAGCTCCGTGACATACAGCGCTGACAGCAGCTCCGTGACATACAGCGCTGACAGCAGCTCCGTGACATACAGCGCTGACAGCAGCTCCGTGACATACAGCGCTGACAGCAGCTCCGTGACATACAGCGCTGACAGCAGCTCCGTGACATACAGCGCTGACAGCAGCTCCGTGACATACAGCGCTGACAGCAGCTCCGTGACATACAGCGCTGACAGCAGCTCCGTGACATACAGCGCTGACAGCAGCACCGTAAGCAGCCCCAGGAGGAAGTCAGCACAGCACAGGGATGGTGGGAGCCCCTCATAATAAGAACCCCCAGGAGGAAGTCAGCACAGCACAGGGATGGTGGGAGCCCCTCATAATAAGAACACCCAGGAGGAAGTCAGCACAGCACAGGGATGGTGGGAACCCCTCATAATAAGCAGCCCCAGTAGAAATATGACACCGCTCAACCTCTTCAAAGAGGAGGGTAGGGGCATATAGTACGGTGTGCTTTTTTGGGTCAGGGAAGTGAGCCAAATGAATTAAGAAGGTCTGTGTGCTTGATTCCAAAAATTGTTTATAGACATATACATGGTCTACTGATCACATGTGTTGAATTCCTCCGAGATCCATGCCTCATTCATTTTTAGAAATGTGAGGTAGTTAACACTGTCGTGAGCTAGGCGAGTACGCTTATCGGTCACAATCCCCCCTGCTGCGCTGAACGTCCTTTCGGACAGGACACTGGATGAGGGGCAAGCCAACAGTTCGATTGCAAATTGGGCAAGCTCTGGCCAGAGGTCAAGCCTGCCCACCCAGTAGTCTAGGGGTTCATCACTCCTCAGAGCGTCCACATCGGCCGTTAACCCAATGTAGTCGGACACCTGACGGTCTAGGCGTTCCCTGATGCTGGATCCGGATGACACCTGTCGATGGGTCGGCTGAAAGAATGACCTCATATCCGAAGTCACCAACACATCTTCAAACCGGCCTCTTCTTGCAGGCGCTGTTGGATTGGTACCCGCAAATCCTTCTCTGGGAGTGGGAATTGCTCCTCTGCCAGCGCACGCAAAAGCAGAATGCAGCATTTCTCGAAGCAAGGCCTGGAAGTGCTGCATTCTGACAGCCCTCTGCGACGGCGGTAACATTTCCGCCATTTTGTGTTTGTACCGGGGATCTAAGTACGTTGCCACCCAGTACTGGTCCTTGACCCTCATGCTTTTTATACGGGGGTCCCTATTAAAACACTGGAGCATGAAGGCCCCCATTTGCACTCAAGCGGAAGGTATGTGGTGGTGGTGGTGTTGTTGGTGGTAGTGTCTTTGGGGGTGCACATAGCAGAGAGTGAAGAAGAGGGTGCAGATCGAGAGGATGAGGAGGGTGCAGAAGAATAAGGCTGAGTGAGCCACTCAACCAAGTCTGGTGCGTCCTTTAAAGTAATTGAACGCACCTTCTGCAACTTCCCACTTTGGCTCAAGGCTGTTGCTCCTGCCCTACCCCTACCACCCCTGCGGAAGGGCCTGCCTCTTCCTCTGCCTGTCATTTTTTAAATCACCCTGTGACAAAACTCTTAGTCCCTATACCGCTGAAGGACTGCTGCAGTATAGGGCAGCGGTCAGCAGTAGTGCACGTCAACCCTATGTATTGTGGACCGATAGCGGTCCTTACAGAACAGCAGACTGTACTGCACTCAGGCCTATGTACCGTAGCACCCTATACCAAGTTACCAGTCCTTATAAAAACTTTTGTGGACCAAGCAGGTTGTGTGTTAGTGATTAGCAGACTGTACGTCAGTCCCTATACCAATGAAGGACTGCTGCAGTATAGGGCAGCGGTCAGCAGTAGTGCACGGCAACCCTATGTATTGTGGACCGATAGCGGTCCTTACAGAACAGCAGACTGTACTGCACTCAGGCCTATGTACCGTAGCACCCTATACCAAGTTACCAGTCCTTATAAGAACTTTTGTGGACCAAGCAGGTTGTGTGTTAGTGATTAGCAGACTGTACGTCAGTCCCTATACCAATGAAGGACTGCTGCAGTATAGGGCAGCGGTCAGCAGTAGTGCACGGCAACCCTATGTATTGTGGACCGATAGCGGTCCTTACAGAACAGCAGACTGTACTGCACTCAGGCCTATGTACCGTAGCACCCTATACCAAGTTACCAGTCCTTATAAGAACTTTTGTGGACCAAGCAGGTTGTGTGTTAGTGATTAGCAGACTGTACGTCAGTCCCTATACCAATGAAGGACTGCTGCAGTATAGGGCAGCGGTCAGCAGTAGTGCACGGCAACCCTATGTATTGTGGACCGATAGCGGTCCTTACAGAACAGCAGACTGTAACGCACTCAGGCCTATGTACCGTAGCACCCTATACCAAGTTACCAGTCCTTATAAGAACTTTTGTGGACCAAGCAGGTTGTGTGTTAGTGATTAGCAGACTGTACGTCAGTCCCTATACCAATGAAGGACTGCTGCAGTATAGGGCAGCGGTCAGCAGTAGTGCACGGCAACCCTATGTATTGTGGACCGATAGCGGTCCTTACAGAACAGCAGACTGTACTGCACTCAGGCCTATGTACCGTAGCACCCTATACCAAGTTACCAGTCCTTATAAGAACTTTTGTGGACCAAGCAGGTTGTGTGTTAGTGATTAGCAGACTGTACGTCAGTCCCTATACCAATGAAGGACTGCTGCAGTATAGGGCAGCGGTCAGCAGTAGTGCACGGCAACCCTATGTATTGTGGACCGATAGCGGTCCTTACAGAACAGCAGACTGTAACGCACTCAGGCCTATGTACCGTAGCACCCTATACCAAGTTACCAGTCCTTATAAGAACTTTTGTGGACCAAGCAGGTTGTGTGTTAGTGATTAGCAGACTGTACGTCAGTCCCTATACCAATGAAGGACTGCTGCAGTATAGGGCAGCGGTCAGCAGTAGTGCACGGCAACCCTATGTATTGTGGACCGATAGCGGTCCTTACAGAACAGCAGACTGTAACGCACTCAGGCCTATGTACCGTAGCACCCTATACCAAGTTACCAGTCCTTATAAGAACTTTTGTGGACCAAGCAGGTTGTGTGTTAGTGATTAGCAGACTGTACGTCAGTCCCTATACCAATGAAGGACTGCTGCAGTATAGGGCAGCGGTCAGCAGTAGTGCACGGCAACCCTATGTATTGTGGACCGATAGCGGTCCTTACAGAACAGCAGACTGTACTGCACTCAGGCCTATGTACCGTAGCACCCTATACCAAGTTACCAGTCCTTATAAGAACTTTTGTGGACCAAGCAGGTTGTGTATTAGTGTTTAGCAGACTGTGCGTCAGTCCCTATACCGCTGAAGGACTGCTGCAGTATAGGGCAGCGGTCAGCAGTAGTGCACGTCAACCCTATGTATTGTGGACCGATAGCGGTCCTTACAGAACAGCAGACTGTAACGCACTCAGGCCTATGTACCGTAGCACCCTATACCAAGTTACCAGTCCTTATAAGAACTTTTGTGGACCAAGCAGGTTGTGTATTAGTGTTTAGCAGACTGTGCGTCAGTCCCTATACCGCTGAAGGACTGCTGCAGTATAGGGCAGCGGTCAGCAGTAGTGCACGGCAACCCTATCTATTGTGGACCGATAGCGGTCCTTACAGAACAGCAGACTGTACCGCACCCAAGCCTATGTACCGTAGCACCCTACACAGACCAAGTTACCAGTCCTGATAAAGAGCTTTGTGGAACAAGTGAGTTGTGAATGATTAGCAGACTGCAGCAGAAGGGCAGCAGTCAAGTATAATATTCTTTCTATATTTGGAAGAAAGAATATTATACGTGTACAAGCCTATTACCGTACCACTGATACCAGTCCTGAAAAGAACCTTTGTGGAACTAATAGTAACAGCAAGTCTTTAAAATTATCCTCACTGCCTGACACACTGCTTCCTGCCTGTCCCTATACAAATTGGCAAAAAAGAGTAGGCTGGAACGATTAGCTGGAACAGCTCTTTTGTGGACCTGATAGTAACAGCTAATGATGATGATGATGATGATGATGAAGAAAGACTAATCTGGCTGAGCTGTCCCTAAAATAGCAGCATACAGCGCTCTGTCCCTTTATCTAAACTGACAAAAGAAACTCAGGCTGCTGACCTAACACCTATACCAGTCCTGAAAAGAACTTTTGTGTACCAAATAGCTAGCGTTTTCTCTGTCCCTACTCCACACAGGATCCTTTCCCTACAGTGACAGAAGAAAGAATGTAAAATGGCCACCGGATCGGGTGTATTTATAGGTTAGGGGGAATGTCCAAGTGTCCATGAGCTGTCATGTCTCAATTGGTTGTCCTGTAACACATGATAAACGTGTCACGAAAGGTTAAAGTTCTTGTATACATTAAACACGTAAGTCCGCCGGGGCGAACGACGGAAAAAGGCGTTCGAACCCGCGGACGGCGAAAGTCGGAAATTCACCGCGAAACGACCGCCGGGCGAACCGTTCGGCCATCACTAATACTGATAGATGCTTGTTTTTTTACCATTTGGATGTATGTTCCTTTAACATTTTAAATAAATACTTTTTAAGACTTACTACACTAAGAGCAATTCCTATATTCTTATCCCTGGCGAGGGAGTTTCATACAGAGAGTTTTAAAGGCGCAGGAGCACTGTTATCTACACAAATCATTCAGGACATCATCTATATTATATTATAATTTTTTCCCTTACTTTGAAAAAAGTGGGTCAAATACTTCCGGTGAGTGTGGATTGAGCCAGTGGGGAAGAGGCAACACTTTCTTATGTTTGGTGGCACTTTTTCCTTCACTTATTACAATAATTAAAAACACAGAGCACATAATTTATGTACTTTCATTTTAAATTTCATTGTATTATTATTTGTGTTTTATATAGACACGTCTAGGAGGTTAAAATAATTCATTAGTATTTGGCACTGTTTTACATTTTTTTGGTACTATTGTTTTTTGTTTATAGAGCGCGTTCTCTCTGTAGAACTGATTTAGAGCTTCATTTAGCTTTAAGACGTGCAGCTCATATTCACATATTTAGATATCACAAGTTTTCTTGCGTGGATGTAAACTGAGATTTCAGTATTTCACTTCTGTATCTGCCTGGAGCGACTCGGGTCCTCACCCCATGGCTGTAGGCTTGTAGCAGACTGATGTGCACATAGGAGCAGTGATTTGCACACATTGGTCTCCTCACAGCAAAGAGGAAATCTCTCCGTATTCAGCCTGTGAAATCACAGCTATTTTTTTATACCCTGCTTTGGGAATTGTAGCAAAATAGTCCATGACCTTCCATAATAAAGTTTATTTTCCAAACTTCATCACTCATGATTCCTTGCTGCCAAACATCAAGTCTCTTGAGTTCCTTCTGCTTGTCAGCTCCCCCTGGTGGATGGAGGCAAGGTAGTGTTAGCCCATTCAACTGAAGTCAATTGGAAGACACAGAAAGCACAGTAACGCAGTGTCCTAAATCACTTCCTGTCTCCAGCCAAGCACCTGGCTACATAGATTTTTTTTTTTTTTTACTTTTTAATAATTAATAAAGTCAATAGGATGGTGCCTGGGAAATCTGCCAGAGAGGACTGCAGTAATGTGTCCCACAGTACAGTAAATGCCCAAGGGTGATCTGTCCTAGAAGATAGACTGATCCTTTTAGTAAGTTGACATTATGTTTGCAATGTATATGCAGTTAAGAATATGATTTTGTTCTATTGTACTATACCTTGAGCATCTACTTGCAGGAATAACTTAAATAACTTAATAAATTGTCCTGCTGTCTGCTATAAATAAAGAATATATGAAAAAAGAAAGAAATGCATATGTTTAAATGAATGCCTGGCATAGATTGCTTTTGTGTACAAGAACACTTTGGGTGACATTCCAAATGCTTATAGTTGTCATACATACAGCATATTGGTGGCAGGCTAAATTTAGTTCAGTAGTTCTTGGTGCAGAAACAGTAGGCAGCACCCAGCTGTACAAGTTATTAAGCCCAAATGAGTAACTTTTTCAAACCTTTTATAATAAAGCCTTCAAACACAAGGTTTCTGCTTGGGGACCAACAAGAAGCTATAACCGGAATTGATTAGTTGCCTAACTGTAAGCTCTTCAGGTTTCTGGTTTCTCTAGGGGTTAGGTTTTGGTTAAGCCCCAATGAAGGTTTTTTATTATTATTATTGCTAGGCTGTCTGGCTGCATACCAAAAAATATGTAATTTTTGGGGATTTTTTTTTACTACTTTTTTTTTATTACTGTTTGTAATTTACAACTTTATTAAGCTACCCTCACACAAAGTTCAGTGCTTCTAGTCTCCATTGGTAGGGAAGGTGAGCATTTTTGATTATGGCAAGAACAATGGCAAGAACAATGGCTCTTTAGTATACTAGGTACTAGGCTACCACAATATGGAGACCAAGACATCACTCTGTTTCATTTCCCTCATCTGAGTTGTTTTGTTTATACAGAGATGCAAAAATCTCCTACAGCCAGCAGGGGGAGAGCTCAATAGATGCAAGGCCATAGATTTTCATGTAAGACATCTGTACTCATGGGAGGTATAGTTTGAAATGGCAGCCATATAAATGGCACAACTAACTTTCTAAACAACAGGTGCCAACAGGCCGTGGAACACAGGAGGAGCCTAGAGGCCTTTATATTCTTTTGAACGGGAAAAGCCAGCTTGCCGATTCAGACCTATCAACAGGAGCAGGAGATTGAGGCAGCCCTAAAGAGCCCAAGGTGGAGAGTGACATTGCCAAGGAGCCAGTCACATCTACAGCCTCGTTATACATACAGGATTGCCACCGAGAGACTGGGTATTTCATCATCCTCATTCCTCTTGTTGAGCTAGCCTTAGCTGCACTGCAACCAGATAGAAGGGGTCCCTTCCACCACTAAAAGTTCATTGCCACCTATGGGAGTCTGTGAGAAGGCCTCTGGCCTGCTTTGTACTGCCAGCAATATCCAAGATACTTAGAGTAGGATGTCTGTAGTACTCTTTCCGCACCCCTTCATTCTCTATATTATGACCTTCAATATCTCTGCTGCACCATTGCCACCTATGAACTGCGGCTGTAGTGCATCATCACCACCTCTGGCCCAGTTGTTTTCTCATACCACAGTCTACGTTGCACCCCTGCCACTTAACTGCATGCAAGATTAATCAAACACTCTTCAAAAAGGGCCTCGACACTAACAGTTAGAAGCTCAACCTTACAGACTGCCCCTCCGCCCCCCACAATTCATCTTAATAGTTCCCCTCATATTCCTACACTGTTTATGTTTTTTAAAATCAGTTGTTCAAGGCCTAGCATAGCCACCATTAATGCATATCTTCAGTATAGTCCTGTCATTGTTAGACTGTGTTTTTTTACTGCTTGTTATTGCATCCTGTGGTGGCACTGCTACTGTTCCTGCTGACTCAAAAGAATAATATAGTGGGTTTACCCCTACCAACTTGCTTGGGGTCTGGTTTCTTAAGATAAATCTGGCATTGGGTAACAGGAATGATTTGCTATGTTCCATTGAGTTTGCTTGTATTCTCTTAACCTGATGTGTCTGTAGGGTAGGGTAGTGCCATGGGGTGGTTATGACGTTCTCCTCTTTGGGCACCAAGCAAGAGTCACATGAGAGGCCTACCTCAGGGTGGGTTCTTCTGGGCTACTCTGACCACTTTGTACACAGTCATTGCCATACACATGGAGTGCCTTTACTTGAGCCACGCTCACGACCCGGTAGATGACTAAACATGAACGAACTCTAGTAAACTTTCTTGATGCCACATACACCAACATGGTAACTTGTGCATTTAAGGAGAGACAAACAGAGCCAATGCCCTCTCTACCTGCCCAGCATATCAAAGCTACCTTACTCCCAGTGAAGGTATGGAACCCTGGCGTTCACCTAGTGCGGACTCCATGCATGTACTTAACTTCACTCTTTCTCTTCCATACCTGTGTACAGGATAAGGGCCCTAGCTTTGCAGATCTGCTGCCTTTGCTATGTGAAATAGATTGCGGCTGAAGGAGTGCTCACATCTCCCTTACTGCAAGAGGATATCTCACCTGCCACATGTACATACTTTAAACAGACTGCTTCCTTGTTCTTCACACTGTATGAACTCCTTGTACTGATGTCTTCATACCCCAATATACTTAGTGACCCGAGCTGTAGATTATATGTGCCACTTGCTTACATTGAATCCCTTTAGTAACTTCAAAAAAGCCAAAATGTAAAAAGCTTTACTTTACTTTTAACATGATGACAATTACAGTTGGGAATAAAGTGCAGACATTTCCCTAGCTTTCCTAGTCCATGACTCAGGCTTGTGGTTGCCCAAGCATTACTACATAGGAAAGAGTCCATACTTGGTCCATAGATCAGTGATGGCGAACCTTGGCACCCCAGATGTTTTGAAACTACATTTCTCATGATGCTCATGCACTCTGCAGTGTAGTTGAGGATCATGGGAAATGTAGTTCCAAAACACCTGTGGTGTCAAGGTCCACCATCTCTGCCAAATTCAGGTTTCAGGAAGGACTGCAAGTTCCAGCAATCCATATACATCACAGAAAGATCCTGGACACAGGCGAGGACCAGCTTTGCTGAAATCAGGAATAAGAACAGTCTCCTACCTTTTGCTGTCTGTCTGTGTCGTTCTACCCATACAGACTGAGTGTGAATAAGTCTCTCCTAACTCCCAGGATCTGGGCCCTTGTCCTTTTTATAGCACACAGTACCAGAGGGTCGGATCCAAGAAAAACCCGCCAAGAAAAAACGGGGAGTGCAGTTAACCCCTAACTTCCCATTTGGGCAGCAGAGGTCACTACCTGTTTTCATGTCAGAAAAGCAGAGGCTCTTGAGGAGGATGAGGCTAAAAACATAGGGCTCATATAACCAACGGCTCCTTTGAGGGTAGCGCTACATCAGTGTGCTGCCACCAGCTAGATGTAGTTGTAAAGTACTTTAAAGAATAATAATCAGTGGCGGCACATCAATAGGGGGTACTCAGGCACCACCCCCCTAAGCTGGACATGGAAAAAAGTGGCCCTTTAAGAGCGTCCAGTCACCGGACACTGAGCCGTCCACTAGAAGCTTGATTGCTGCAATCAGATGATTGCAGCTGAAAATCTTCATTGGGAGGTGTTTGGAGTGTAAAAAGGGCGCAGGCCATGCGTCCTGTTGACACTCCCACCCTACTGCTCCTGATTGGCAGGTCTAGAGGACGTTAGGGGGGGCTTACCATGAAAGCATCACTTACGGTTTCCCCACCATTCAGACAGCACGGCCTGACAGAACGGACGGTAAGCTAAGTTACTTAGCTGGCAGCACTTACTGACCTTCTCAGTGCTGCTCACGGGCCTCAGCTGGACATCATGGCTTGATGGAAACTGTTGAATTGTTGTTGCCATGCATTATAATCACTTTCCCACCAGAGCAGCCAGTGCAGACTGGGCCTGGGCATGAGGAGCAGAGAGACAGAGAGATAGAGATATAGATCCTTAACAGGATCAGTGCAGATATACTTCCTCTGTCCTGTTACTATGTATATATCTGTATACAGGACAGATGATGTATACCTGCAGTCAGTGATGATGGAGGAAGGTCCCTACAGTATATACAGGAAGGAAGATGGTGGGTATAAATATATAGCTGTATACACACACCTTCCTTCCTGTATATAGAAACCTTCCTCCATCATCACTAACTGCAGGTATATATCATCTGTCCCTCCACACTGTATAGGCTGCTGCATATTACAGGCACAGCGAGGCTACATATGATTGGCATGGGTGAGGCTGAATATTACAGGCACAATGAGGCTGCATATGATTGGCACGGGTGAGGCTGCATAGGGGCACAGTGAGGCTGCATATGATTGGCATGGGTGAGGCTACACATTACGGGCACAGTGAGGCTGCATATGATTGGCATGGGTGAGGCTGCATATTACAGACACAGTGAGTTAGCATATGATTGGCACGGGTGAGGCTGCAATATTCTGGACACAGTGAGGTCGCATACAGGCTGCTGCATATTACAGGCACACCGAGGCTACATATGATTGGCATGGCTCAGTGTCTAGCCTGCTTAGTGCATCCATGTGAGAGCTAACAAACTCATTAACTATTTATAAACAGACACTAATTGTGATTTAAAAAGTGTGGGAAATTAACTTTTAATTGCCATTTTAACCTGGTTTACATACCCTTTAGGCTGGGCTCACACCATTGCCAATTGGATGCAGGATCCCTGCATCCAATTCGCAATAGCAGGAGATTTTGACCGCCTTTCTATGGAGCCGGTTCACATATCTCCGCAGCAGGTCCGGTGTGTTTAGCAGAAGAACACTGTTCGTCTTTTGGTCCATTTCAGGATGTGAATTCAGTCCAAAGTTCAGGCTGAAATCGGACCTGAAACAGTGAACTAGCACGCACCAGACCCCTGCTGTGAGCCGCATGCGGGCTCATATGTGAACCGAGCCTTAATGAAACAGAAATTAAATACCGCTCTTTGAAAAAGCAGGTGGCTCAGAGCAAAAGCCACTGTCCTGGATGTATGTTTAACATTAGCACAATCATCAGCAGATCTGGACAAAGAATTAACATGAACCTGACATAGCAAATCAGAGAACCCTATTATTTTGTCATATTTCATAAGCGGTAGGTAATTCTCTATTCTAGCAGAATGATGGAATTCATCTCATATCCTTACTCATCTTGACAGCTAACAAGATAAACATGTCAGCGGGGGACTTGCAAATACTTTCCCATGGAATTTCTAACTGAAGCTGGCAACAGTGTTCACTGTGAAAAGAATGAACAGGAAACCATCCTCTGCAGCAATTAATTTTTTTAAGACCCCTCTAGACCCTATAGTATTGATTTTATAAAGGAAAATAGTCTGTCCACTTAGCAGGTTGAACTTTGCAACAGAATTGTCCTATTTTCTAAATGAATGCTTGTATATATATATATGCATGAGACCACTACCAAACTACAGGGGGCACGCTCACCTGCTTTATTAAACTACTAAAGAAGAACTCTGCTGAACACAATTCATGAAAACAAATAAAATATTGTAACCTAAGTTAAAAGGCTCAGTTAGTAAAGATCAGAATTCAGGAATCACTTTTTGAATCACTAAATCACATTATTAAGAGAACACATTAATGGCTCGTTTACACTTGCACTGATTAATAACACACATTCAAGAACCCACCTCTTTAACATGTTGGTGTTGGCTTTCTATTGCTTTTACAGGAGAAGTGATGTCAAATGGGAAGTGATTATGAGGAAGTCACCAGATTTGAGGCATGGTTAAGTGTTGGTGTGGTATTTGTTTTTTTAAATTAGTTTTTAGTGGTTTTAGTGGCTCAGTAGTACCCTTGCTCATCAGTTTCCTGCCTTTTTAGTACCCCCACTCAGCAGATCTCCAGCTCATCAGTTTCCTGGCTCAGTAGATCTACCACACACAGTGGTTCCCTGGCTCAGTAGTACCTCCGGTTTAGTAGATCCCGTCCTCTGCAGTTTCCTGGCTCAGTAGTACTCCCTACTCAGTAGTACCTCCCCAGCTCAGTAGTACATTAACCCCCCACTGGTCAGTAGTACACCGCTCCACTCAGTAGTAATCCACCCCCACAGTAGTATATTGCCCACGGTCCCTGCTCAGTAATACCCCTGCTCAGTAGTAGTATCCCTCTCTCCACTAGGTAGTATCACCCACTAAGTAGTAATCCCTCCCTGTCCACGCTACCTCCCCCCTTCTCTGCCCTCTCTGCTAATCCTCTGTTTTTCTGAAACTCTGCTTTGCTGATCTCCTTCTGATCCTCCATTATGCTGATTTCCTGCTCTGCTTATCTGATCTCCCACTCTGCTGATTCCCTGCCACTCAGTTTCCTGCTCAGTCCTCACTCTCTACTCACTTTCCTGCTGTATAATTTCCATGCTGTACAACGTGTGTGATATCTGCTGATCCCCTGCTCCAGTTCCCACCTACGTTCCTGCTGCTCCACAGCCCCTGGAATCTGGAAACCACTGAAACCACTGAACTAAACACCACTACTTTGGTGATCTCCACTTGCTTCCCTGCTGAGTGACCGGCCTGATGCATTTATGAATACAGGAAGTTGGGCTCTTGGCATCAGTGCCATTCAGAGAATGGCACTGAAAGCATTATCTGATTGGATGAGATAGAGATTGTGACATCACCGCCCTGCTTCTCCACCTCGTCCAATCAGAGAATGCTTTGTTCACAATGCATCATGCTGGCAGCTCAGTGTGTGACCCACAGGCAAGTGGAGATCACTAATGTAACAGTATCCACTTCAGTGTAAATATAACTATTTTCTGAGTTTGAACAGACAGGTTATTATGCACTCGTTACTGACTAGTAAGAATGGAAGGCTACAACTGATATGCCTACTGTTATTGCACAGCACAACTACTACCTGCAGTTGTAGAAAAGTTAAGAACTGCAGCTTGTATATAAAATGTCAGCACTTATATAAAGTTAGCTTTTAATTAAATAATTTCAGGAAGCTGCGTTTAAACCTAAACTTTCTACTTAACAAAATCCCACTGCAGGTTTAGAGAAATTATAACCCTTTCAGTGTGAAAACAGTTTTGAGTTTTCTGTGATTATAAAAGTCACTGAGATGCAGAAAAATTCAAAACATGCAGCATGTGTGTGCGGGTCCCCATTCTCCTGAGCATGTCACTGCAGCCAGGTCTGGGTCACACAAAAGATGATTAGATGAACATCCCTTGGCTCCCTACAGAAGTGAGTCTTTCCACCATCAGCTAAATAGTACTGCTCACAACTAGTGCTGAGCAAACCCGAACTGTAAAGTTTGGGTTCGTACCGAACTTTTGGCTTTATGGGTCCCGAACCCGAACAATTGACTGTATGTTCGGGTCCGGTGTTCGGCAATGTAATGTTGCATTTTAAAAAGCCCTGCAGCAGCCAATCAACATTTGTTTAACTGGTGTGCCCTTAGAAGCCATCACAGCCATGCCTACTAATGGCATGGCTGTGATTGGCCAGTGCAGCATGTGACCCAGCCTCTATTTAAGCTAGAGGCACACAGCACAGCACGTCACTCTGCTTTAGACAGTGTAGGGAAAGGTTCCTGGCTGCTGTTAGGGAGAGAATAACATAGGAGTCCTGATTCTGAAATCTATTCTACTTAGTCAGCGATTTTACACTGCACTGAGAGAAAAGATAGACAGTGTAGGGCAAGGTTCCTGTTGCTGCTTTGAGGGAGAGAGAATTATCTAGGAGTCCAGATTCAGAAATCTATTCTAATAACTCAGCGATCTACACAGTTTTACCTGGTTGGGTTGCAGTGCAGTCTTTTTACACTGCCATGAGTACAGTGCCAGAGAAAATATAACTTTTATCTGCAAGCTCAGTGTACTAGCACTGCATATGTTACTGTGACATACAACCTGTACATACTCTGGGTGTATTCTGCTATTAAAAATACCCATTTAGTGCAAAAAAAAAACTTTGCAGTGTTTTCTGCATATGTGGAGGTGTGTGTTACACAATTTATATATTTTTCTTCTATTGTGCTATTCAAAAAAATGTTTTTAGGATAAAAACTTTATTTTTTTTAATAGCATTTTCGCCATTTCTGCAGCTCCAAGATACACGTTTACATATTCTGGGTGTATTCTGCTATTGCAAAAACACCCATTTAGGGCAAGATCCTACATTTGGAAAATATGAGGAGAACGTCAAAGAAGAGACGTGGCTCTGGTCGTGTTGCTGCTGGTGGAGCTCCTGTTGCAGGGAGAGGCCGTGGTCGATCTGTGCCAGCTACACGTACAAGTGAAACACCTTCCTCAGGTACGAGTAGATGACAGAGCCTGCAGCGGTATTTGGTCGGGCCTAATGCGGCTGTACGAATGTTGAGGCCAGGACACGTACAGGCGATAGTAGATTGGGTTGCTGACAGTGCCTCCGGTTCCTTGACATTGTCTCCCACCCAGTCTCCTGAGGAAAGATCAGAGTTGGCACCTGCAGCCGATGTCCATCAGTCTTTCACATCACCCCCTTGCAAATCAGCCAAGCACTCTGAGCCCCAAATCATGCAACAGTCTCTTCTGCTTTTTGATGACTCTGTTAGCAGGGTTTCCCAGGGCCATCCACCTAGCCCTGACCCAGAAGTGGAAGAGATTGAGTGCACTGATGCCCACCCACTTATGTTTGAAGATGAGTACATGGGAGGACCATCACAGCACGTCTCGGATGATGACGAAACACAGGTCCCAATTGCTGCTGCTTTCGCAATTGTGCAGACCGACAAGGAGGGCAGGGATGAAGACTGGGTGGAAGATGATGTGGAGGACTATAAAGTCCTGGACCCCACATGGAATCCATGTCATGCAGGTAACCAGTGTAGTTCAGAGGAAGAGGTGGTGGTTGCACAGAGCCACCAGCACAGCAGAAGAGGGAGCAGGGTGCAATAGCGGAGCGTCCGTCCCCTAGACAGTACGCCTGCTACTGCCCAACACAGCAAGGGACCGAGCACACCAAAGCCAGGTCCAAGGAGTTCCCTAGCATGGCAGTTCTTCAGACAATGTGCTGATGACAAGACACGAGTGGTTTGCACGCAGTGCAATCAGAGCCTGAAGCGAGGCACGTTCTCAACTTAAGCACAACCAGCATGACCAGGCATCTAAGTGCAAAGCACGAGCTGCAGTGGAGTAGACACCTCAAAAACCAAGAAAGGTCTCTGGCTCCTCCTGCTTCCTCTTCTGCTGCAGTCTCGGCCTCTTCATCCACCTCTGTAGTGACAGTGGCACCTGCCAACCCGCAAACAGAGGATCTGCCAGCAACACTACCACATGGGTCACCAACCATCTCCATAATGTCCCATGGAAGCATTCAACTCTCTATCTCCCAAACACTGGAGCGGAAGAGGAAGTACCCCCCTAGCCACCGGCGATCCCTGGCCCTTAATGCCAGCATTTCAAAATTCCTCACCTTTGAAATGCTGTCATTCCGTCTGGTGGAGACGCAGAGTTTTAAAAGCCTGATGGCATTGGCTGTCCCACAGTACGTTGTGCCTAGCTGCCACTACTTTTCCAGGCGAGCCATCCCTTCCCTGCACAACCAAGTGGGGGACAAAATCAGGTGTGCACTGCGCATGGGCATCTGTGGCAAGGTCCACCTAACTACCGATGTGTGGACCAGTAAGCACGGTCAGGGACGTTATATCTCCCTAACAGCACACTGGGTAAATGCAGTGGCGGCTGGGCCTGAGGCGGATAGCAGTTTGGTGCATGTCCTTCCGCCACCGAGGATTGCAGGGCGCTTCAGTTTGCCTCCTGTTGCTAACTCCTCCTACTAAGCTTCCTCATCCTCTACCGCCTCCTCATCCAGTCAGCATAACACCTTCACCACCAACTTCAGCACAGCCAGGGGTAAACGACAGCAGGCAGTTTTAAAACTTTCCTGTTTGGGAGAAAAACCCCGCACCACACAAGAGTTGTGGAGGGACATGAAACAAGTGGTTGGTGGCAGTGAGCCTCAAGCCCGGCCTGGTGGTGTGCGATAATGGGCGAAATCTCATAGCAGCTCTGGGCCTAGCTGGTTTGACGTACATCCCTTGCCTGGCGCATGTGCTGAACTTGGTGGTCCAGAGGTTCCTTAACCACTTGGGATCCGCGCTATTGCCGAATGACGGCATTAGCGCGGACCTAGATTGCCGGGACTACGTCTATTGACGTCGTCCCGGTTACGAGCGGCCTGCGCGCCCCCTGAGGGGCGCGCGCGGCGCGCTCTGTGATCGGCGAGTCCGTGAGACTCGCCTGATCACCGATCCGTGTAAGGGGTCGATCCCGACCCCTTATCACGTGATCAGCTGTCAGCCAATGACAGCTGATCATGTGATAAAACGGAGCCGGTAATCGGCTAGTATTCCTCCTCGCGCTGACAGCGCGAGGAGAAAAAAAAAAAGCCGATCGCCGGCGGCCGTGTTCGGGACATCAGTCGCGATCACGGCCAGCAATTCAAGCGGACACCTGCCCCCTGCCAGTGCCCACCTGCCACCCGCAGTGCCATCCTGAAATAAAGTAAGTGCCCCCCTGTCAGTGCCACCCAGCAGTGCCCATAGTGCCCACAGTGCCACCCAGCAGTGCCCACAGTGCCACCCAGCAGTGCCCACAGTGCCACCCAGCAGTGCCACCCACAGTGCCACCCAAAATCTGCCTCAAAGGTGCTGCACCCCAGTGCCGCCCATCAGTGCCCAGCAGTGCCGCCCATCAGTGCCCAGCAGTGCCACCTATCAGAGCCACCTATCAGTGCCACCTATCAGTGCCCATCAGTCCCATCTATCTGTGGTACCTATCAGTGCCCATCCGTGCCACCCATCCGTGCCACTTATCCGTGCCACCCATCCGTGCCATCTTATCTGTGCCCATCTTTGCCCATCGGTGCCGCCTTATCTGTGCCTATTAGTGCCGCCTTAACTATGCCTATCAGTGCCCACCAGTGCAGCCTATCAGTGCCCACCAATGCAGCCCATCAGTGCCCACCAATGCAGCCCATCAGTGCCCACCAATGCAGCCTATCAGTGCCGCCTAATCAGCGCACTTCAATGAAGGAGAAAAATGACCCGTTTGCAAAATTTTATAACAAACTATTAAAACATGATTTTTTTTTTTTTTTTTTTGCATCTTTTTTTGTTTGTTTAGCAAAAAATAAAACTCCGAGCTGTAACTAAATACCACCAAAAGAAAGCTCTATTTGTGGGAAAAAAATGATAAAAATTTCATTTGGGTACAGTGTTGTATGACCGCGTAATTGTCACTCAAAGTGCATCAGCGCTGAAAGCTGAAAATTGGTCTGGGACTGAGGGGGGTTTAAGTGCCCAGTAAGCAAGTGGTTAAAAATTACCCCCATAAGCCAGAGGTGCTGCAAAAAGTGCGGGCCGTCTGTGCGCACTTTCGGCATTCTCACCCTGCTGCTGCTCGGCTGTCAGCGCTGCAGCGTAACTTCGGCCTTCCCGCTCACCGCCTCATATGTGATGTGCCCACAAGGTGGAATTCCACCTTGCACATGCTGGCCAGACTGTGCGAGCAGCAGCAGGCGATAGTGGAGTTTCAGCTGCAGCACGCACGTGTGAGTCACTCTGTGGAACAGCACCACTTCACCACCAGTAACTGGGCCTCCATGCAAGGCCAGTGCCGATGGCGCCTGTCTCAGCGTTACTATCCCAGTTCTATGCCTCCTTGAAAAAATGCTTCGGGCGATGATGGAAGAGGATGTGGCACAGGAGAAGGAGGATGAAGAGGAGGAAGAGGGATCATTTGCAAGGCTTTCAGGGCAGTCATTCACAAGTGGCTATGAGGGTGGGTTCCTGCACACACAAACGCCAGGTACACAATTGTCCAGCAGCAAGGGCACAGTTCTGGAGGATGAGGGGGATGAGATGGAGGAGGAGGAGGAGCCATGTTCACGGCAGGGTGGCACCCAGACCAGCTCATGGCCATCACTAGTGTGTGGTTGGGGGGATACAGAGGACACAGACGATACACCTCCCACAGAGGACAGCTTTTCGTTGCCTCTGGGCAGCCTGGCACACATGAGCGATCACATGCTGCAGTGTCTCCGCAATGACCACCGAGTTGCCCACATTCTAACTGGTGCTGATTACTGGGTGGCCACCCTGCTGGATACCCATTACAAGGACAACGTACCATCCTTAATTCCCTCACTGGATGCGTGAGTACAAGCACACGCTGGTAGACGCGCTGCTGGTGGCATTCCCACCTGACAGCGGGGTATGGTGGAAGCACAAGGTGAAGGCAGAGGAGGAGGAAGAGGTCGCCGATGCAGCCGGGGCACCGCCAGCACCTCAGAAGACAGGATTAGCATGACCGAAATGTGGAAAAGCCTTGTCAGCACGCCACAAGAACCAGCACCACCAGCTGAGATGGAACGTCTTAGGAGGAGGCAGCATTTCACCAGCATGGTGGAGCAGTATGTGTGCACATGCTTACACGTACTGAATGACGGGTCTGCCCCCTTCAACTTCTGGGTCTCCAAATTGGGCACATGGCCTGAGCTTGCCCTTTACGCCTTGGAGGTGCTGGCCTGCCCTGCAGCCAGTGTATTATCTGAACGTGTATTTAGCACAGCAGGGGGCGTTATCACAGACAAGCGCAGCCGTTTGTCCAGAGCCAATGTGGACAAGCTCACGTTCAATGAACCAGGCATGGATCCCACAGGACTTGTCCATACCATGTACAGAATAGACATGTATACCGGTATTCTGACAAAAACTGTCTGGCCATCGGATAGTGTCCGGCCCGAGGACAAGGAGATTGCAAAAATCTCGGAAGATGAATTGCGCCTGCCCTGTGAGTGCAGGTTCAAGCCCCACCATCCAAGTGGACATACGGTAGCACATAGTAACAGGGCCCCTCACAGGCTCGCTTTGCTCGCCACGCTTCGGGCACAGCCTCGCTTCGCTTGAACCTCGGATGGTGTGGCTTGAACCTGGACTCACCGTGCAAGCGCAGTTGGTCTTCGGAGATTTTCTAAATCCCCTTGTCCTACATACTGAGCAAACACAGTACAGGGCGGACACTATCCGACGGGGGACAGAATTCGACACATCACCGGCCTTACCCAGCCATTGTTGTATTTTTGAACCAGTGTTGGCTACCTCGTCCTCCTCCACCGCCGCTTCCACCTACACCGCCACATCCTCAACCTCCTACTCCATATGGACCTCGTCCTCCTAGGTCAAGATTATAATTTTATTTTTTTTATTTCAAAGTATTTTATTTTCCCACTAACTTATCCATTAAATTGAATAATTTTTTCCAGAAAGGGGCGTATTCTGGGGAATTCCCACCATATGTGTGGCATCATGCCGTTGAGTTTCCGAGGTTCTTAATCACTTCCTGTACCTCTTCTTCTGAGAAGGGGGCCTCCAGTATATATATATATATTTTTTATTTTAAGTTATTTCCCTATCCACATTTGTTTGCAGAGCACTTGCCATGCTCTTAACATCATTTTGTTGCCATTTGCAGCCCTCTAGCCCTTTTTTAGAGCCATTTTAGTCCTCAAAAGTTCAGGTCCCCATTGACTTCAATAGGGTTCGGGTTTAGGTTAAGTTCAGGTCAAGTTCGGTCCCGAACCCGAACTTTTTTCCGAAGTTCGGCCGAACCGAACCTGAACATCCAGGTGTCCGCTCAACTCTACTCACAACTATATGATCTTCAGCAACAGGAAGAAAACATGTCCTTAAGATGCTGGAAAATTTAAATTCACTTAACTCCTTCAACCATTCTTACTTCCTGCCCAGAGAGACAGACAGAAGCCATGACTCACAGGCCGAGAAGTAATTATTTAGGTTGTCAGGTTTATCAGGGAAGCTCATTTGAATACTCTGTAGCTCAGGGAGCAAATCTGCATATTCAGGACTCAGGCAGATGTCAGCAAGTACAAAACTTTTCTACAATATATTTGCAAGCATTAATAGTATGAGCATGCAAATGTATATTTTTTGGCAAAATCTGAAGTTCGTTTTCAAGCATTTTCTAGTAAAGAAGCCCATATTTGTTTGTAAAATAGAAACATAACTGTAATGAGAAAACATTGGCAGGCAGGATGTTGACTTAATGGACACGCTACTACAACAGACATTAACTGTCAATTTTGACTAGAGATAAGAAGAAGAATTTGAAGTAATTTTATCCTTATCTGAAATTTATACACAGGTAGTTACCAATTCAGACTGCTTGGAACAAATTTCCTTTACCAAAATCCAACGGCTTTGTTTTTACCATTAAACTGGGTACCGACGGTGGTCTGGGAAAAATTTAGCCTAGTAAGTCAGTAGCATATTTGTACTACTGCAGTACTAGCCCAAAAACCCAGTGTCCTAAATCCTTACTATGCCTGAACAAGGTGGAAGAATAGCACATCTTTTGAACTTTATATAGGATTCACCTGAAGCATCTTGGCAATGTTACCAGTTCTCTGGCTGTTCCATGCCTAATATACTTTGCTATCCAGTCTTCCTGCTACTAATAAGCCCTGTGATAACTTCAGTTTGAGAAACAGCCTACTCTTTCCGCACAGAGCAATACATATGCCTACTTCACACTTCATCAACTACACATATTAATCTGCTGTTTGCACCCAAACATCCCCTTGTTCTAGGCCCCAGACACACTATAGAGCCTGTCATCACCAATTACAAGAGAATGTATATCTTTAAGAAATCCCTCTCACACCCTGCCAATGTGCTTTCACAAGTGCAGAGAACCTTCCATCATATTACAAAATTATAGCTCTGAAAAGTCAAACAAACTTACTTTTAAAGTGTCCCCGTGCTCTTAGCAAGAACTCAAATGCACTGTGCAAATATTCCTTATCTTAAGCATGTCATAGCTGAGTTGGTCTGAACCAGAAAAAATATTAATTTATATTAATTTTCCATCACTTATTTTTCTTCATGTAAGCTGTTCTGGAGTGCTTGCATGGCAAATAGAACAATCTAAAAATAACTACTTTGTGCACAAAAGGAGTGTCAATAACTCAGTGATAAATTACATATGATCATTACTCATAATAAAAGTTTGCATACACAATATACCGTACTTCAACATACAAGGTGAAGTGTCTATTGTAGAACATATACTGTATTTGAAACTTGTGCATAATAAAAAAAAAGCAAGCTTTAAAAAACATATATTTATGTCTACTTGTGAAAGCTTAAAAATAAGCGAAAATCCATGTGCAATAGTCCCAAACCACCTTGACGTCAAGTGTGCAAGGTCCCTTACCAAACGGTAATGATCTCCAATTTATAAGAGATATACAGCTCAGAAACCTTCCAATCATGGGTCACCAAATTTAAGAAAAGTGTGACCTTTCCCAACCATGATATAACAATGGCATGCCTCTATCCCTAAATTATGTAAAAAAGAGAGGATAGAAATTGGAATGAGACTTTAAGTGAGGCATGTCAATGGGTATTTAGCTGCTTCTATTGCCTAAATAATAGAGTCATATTGTAACGTATTCCAAAATATCACAACTATATTAATTAATAATACATATAATAATACCGTAATCACAAGATTTAACATAGTAATATTCATATAAAATATTTAATATAATTGGTCACTGGACATGATGGTACAATCGATAAAATTAATGAATCATACAATAGGCATAGTTAGTATAATACAAAAATATATACATAAAAATTCAACAAACAATTGATAATTGTATGAGGAGATTAGGGCATCCATTAGATGTTAACTCAACGTGTTTCATGGTTTTATACCAATCATCAGGAGTCAGATGCATATAAATATAGACTGGAAAAAAGAGAAAAAATTACATTTTAAGTAAATTTGTTAGTCTAAGAAATCCTCTACCTAGATAAATATAAAGAAATATATAGTTTCAATAATACTCACTAAAAAACAAAAATGGTCAAAACTCCTAAGGTGGAATTTGTTGGTGGTCTGGGTTACATATAGTCTCAACCGGGGTTGGGGCAGAGAACATCCCCCAAATGGGTGAGCCCCGGACCAGGGGAAACCAGCTGACATGATCACTGGAACACCGCAATGTACCGTCGCTCGGGAATGTGCAAACATGCCGCCGTGAACATCCAATTCTATTGATAAAAAAATATATGTGATAGTTAGGTGAAGAGAAAATTAAAATGGTGTGTGTGAACTGGTGAAACAAAATATAACTATCATAGATTCCCCCCAAAAAAATAATATATATATATATATATATATATATATATATATATATATATATATATATATATATATATAAAATTGGAAATGAACTATTAATATTTGAGTGAAATCAATTAGAAGTAACAAAGTGTGTATGTGCAATCAGAGTGTGGATGTGGTGGCAGAACAGTATAGATGACCAAAATGTGATGAGTGTAATTACCTGAGGTTTATAGTGTGTTGCGCAAGTTGAACACTCCCAGCCATCGATAATCCATGGACTGAACCAGCTAAAAACCACCACTGAAATACCCCCAATCTGGGGTCTGTTCACACCTACGTCATGTCTGAACAGCGTGCAGAGATGAGGGGACTCCCCCTCCGCGATATACCAAACGCGGTAGATGCCCGCCCACCCGACGCAAAGGCGTAAAATAACAATAACACTGACTCCCAAAACACAGCGTCAAATGACACCGCGTGTAGAGCATGTTGCCATGACACCGATGCGCTGAGGTCACAACCCACCCCCATCAGTGAAGAGATGGGTGGGGGGAAGTGAGCTAGACACATCACAACCCCAAAATAGAGACCAGAGAAAGCCAGTCCCACCCTCACCTGTTGGAATGAATAAAACATTTAAAAAAAGGGGGGATACTCTGGAGATTAATTAGAACACTGTAAACTATAAAAAATTATTAATTGAAAATAAACAAAAATAAAAGATAAATTTAAGTTATTATGTAATAATGTTGGCCAGTGATGAACTGACTAATGTAAGGATAATTAGAAAATGTTGTTGCTCATAGGAATTTTTTAAGATTAAGGGGGGTCAGGTCAAAGGTACGTGTCTTCCACCCATATATGGTAAAAATGTTATGAAATTGTGACCTGTCCCAACCATGATATAACAATGGCATGCCTCCCTCCCTAAATTATGTAAAAAAGAGAGGATAGAAATTGGAATGGGACTTGAAGTGAGGCATGTCAATGGGTATTTAGCAGCTTCTATTGCCTAAATAATAAGGTCATATTGTAACATATTCCAATATATCACAACTATATCAATTAATTAATAATACATATAATAATACCATAATCACAAGATTTACATAGTAATATTCATATAAAATATTTAATATAATTGGTCACTGGACATGATGGTACAATCGATAAAAATAATGAATCATACAAAGGTCACCAAAGGAAATACTGCAGACTCAAAATCTCCATGTCCTGCACTGATTATCCAAAGACCACTTTCAGGATAGGGATACATGGAGGAAAGAATAAATGACCATAGAGTACAATAGAGTAGGATTTATTAACCTATTTAATTTATTAAAAGCAAATATACTTACAAGTATAAAAGCAAAAAAAACACTCCAGCAAGCATCAACAGGTGTGTAACATCAAGAGCCACTGGCCTCACCCTACAATTCACCTTGTATTTTGATGTATATTGAGTATAAAGTCTTTTACTACGAGTTATGATCATGTTTGATTTACCAATTATTGACATATTGGTTTTGCACACTTTCTAAGTAGTTATTTTTTTAGTTTTCTTGTGTGCAGAATATATATATGAGCATCACCTTTTTGTATTAAGCGCACATGTTTAGGGGGTTTAAATAGGACCATGTGTAGATCCCAATACCTTGATGTGAGATGTGCAGGTGTTTAGAAGGTGCCATGGCTGAGGCATTGACAGGGATCCTATATCTTCTTGAAGTAGAGTGCTGTGACACTGGATGGGTGTGTGACCTAAGGTTCTCATTGAAGGCAGTGATTAATGTGGTTTTTAACCACCCTATCCAGTTCTTGATAGCCCATGCTAGTGCTACCCCTAACTTTCCTAGAGACGTTGGGGCTATTTATAATGGAGAGTGGATAACAATATTTATTCTGTAAAGAACACCGCCATGGCAAAAGTTGATTACCACTAATCACTGTAGGACTTTTTCTGATGAAATTAAGGTGCATATGAACTTTTTTCTGTTTGCACAATATTTTTCACATGCAATGCAAACACTGCATATTTGTTATAGATTTTAACATTTAGATATGTTTACACTGTTGATATGTAAATGTTTGCACTGGATTGCACTTTAATATAAACTTGGTTGTTTTTGCATACATTACATACGTTGTGTTATTCGCAAGAATTGCACTCTATTGTTCTAGAGCTGCACTTTATTTAAACATACAAGGTGGATCATATACTGTTTTTTTTTGTTTAGAACAACGGTATGTTTCTACCAACTTCTACAGTAATGACAACATTCACTGGACCATGATATATGGTACTATAAACCTTTTTTTATGGCGCATGTGCTTTATTGTACATAACTAATTAATCCTAAAAATAACCTATAGCACTTTCAAGATGTGGGTACCTTAGTCATACTGTGTATGCATCCTACACAAATGCATTCCATGCACTTTGGGGAATATAAAGCACCCCTTCTGTATGCAACATGGATATTATGCACATTTGTCATTGTATCACCATTGTAGGTGAAAATACACATTCTGCCTTGTTGATATAAATTACATACCAATGCCTGCAGACACACCCAAAAGTTGTGATTTTGCTATTTCTGTGCTTCTGTGTAATGAAATATCCCTCCTCACTCATCTATGTTGACTAATCCATACAGTTGTCCAAATGTATCACCCTGACCCCTACTTTCATCCTGGATTTGACTGCATACAGTCACACTGTATTGAGGGTATGAAAAGTTGGCCAAGACTCGTAACTTTAGGTTATGTAAATAATGTTTATAAATGCTTCTGACATCCCCAATCACATTACAGCTTCCCAGTTAGGCTTTCATATTATTGGTGCTTGAGAGAAACTCCTTAGTGCTAAGATTTTTTGTATTGTATCTGAGAGGAAACAAGAAACCTACTGGTATATCTCATCATCATCACAGGAAGAAGTATTTCTATATCACTAGGTTACTGGCAAATGAGATTGTGGGGGACTGGTGAACTTTAGCATTACACTCTGACTTTACATCTTCCAAGCCACCACCCAGACCTTCTAGGTTGCATGTTTAGCCAGTGTATCAGGCTATGTTGTTCAGTGCTTGGTGATCTCTCAAAATGGAAGTGTTCAAGTTCTAACCTCAAGATCTACAGACACAGGAGAGTTTTCAGCCACTGGTCTGCTTTCCTCACAGGACTCCTCTTATCTCTTTCTCCAGAAGTTCACTCCATTGGGACTCCTCACACAATGCATGATAGGACATGATAGGTGTACTGGAAAATAAATATACCACACTAAATGCTATATGCAATATATTGCTATATAGAGACAAATACATGTAAAATACTGAAAACAATCAATAAATCAAACGGTCCCCAGTGAAAAATGCTGGTGCTTGTGGAACAATGATGAAAAACCCATAAACGGTGCTGTGACTTGATAAGTAGTTCCGTGCTCCTTATGTATTTAAATAGGGTGCCCCCTATAGATGTGCACTCACCCTTGGGATTGGACCAATTATCAATAGTTAGGTCAAATGCGTGGGTGGGGCGACCCCTGTAGATATCCTCTGGATCGTTGGTTGATTATGATGAATGTTCCTCATGTAGATGGATAGAATAGAGAAAACCTCATTGCGCAGTACCGTTTAAAAATAACTTTTATTCCAAAAAATTAAAAAGATATTCAACTCACATGTATGAGTGCCTGATATCCTGGTACCTGGAGTGAACAGCAGGTAAAAATATCATCCATGAAATCTGCCTGATCAGTTCATGCAGTGAAGGGCTTGATTTCTGGGTATGGTACCCACTTCTTGTGAATTGAAAAAGATTAAGCCCAAACCAAACACTCTCCGTTGCACTTCTCAAACTGAGAATGATTGGTTTTGTTTGGGCTTAATCTGTTTCAATCCACAAGAAGTGGCATTATGATGGTATAGCACAGATATATATACATATTCTACACTTTACTTAATGTTGGTTTTGATTTGAGCATTGGTACCCCTCAAGCGCCCTCCAATTTTATCAGTCTAGGAGCACCAAGGTCTGATGAATGGGGGTCCTTTGAATCCCCAAAACAGTTGGCTTTTTTTTTTAAATAAGAGCCTGAATAAATAAAAAATTTACTTTATACAACTTATTTTTGGCCCTTTCCACCTTGGAAACTCAGTACCTTCACAGATGGACATTCAAGCCCTTCTCTGCATTATTGTACTGTGAGTATAGGGTACCACGATAACATTCCCCCCGGTGATGGGTCCCTGCTCCCCTGCATTCACAGGAAATGGATTAAATGATGCTGGGGATAGTTCAACCTGGAAGAGCACTGTTGCTTGACAACTAGTGTGCCAAGAGCTCAGTTTTATATTTTTCTTGAACAGAGCTTCTAAGTTTTAAAATAAAATAGAAAGCTTATATTAGGCTTGACGCATTGACTAATGAAATGGAAACCCCCCTCATATATAAGTAGAATGGAAAAACTATGAATAAATCAGTAAAAAAATAATTATTAGGTTTATAAATGGGCCTCTGATTGCTTGGCATGGCATATACTGCACTTTGCATATCACCACTGCCCTTTATGCACCTTACTGAACGTATTTATACAAGTGAATGAGATTTAATGATATTATCCTTTTTTTTACTGTCACTATATATCACCCTGAGCCGGCTCCACAGGTAATGTGCATGGTACTATTTGGTTCTTATAAGAAAGGAGATAAAAGACATGCATTCACAATCTGAGATCTGCATTAAATATGCACACAGATAAAGGGCAGCTCACCCAAACGTGCACAGTCAAATACAGAGAATCTATTACATTTATAATCACCAAATACGTCTATAAAGCAGAGATAGGAAAAGATGGGGAGGGGGAAGAGATTACAGTGCTGAGAAACACATTCAGTACTGCAGGAATTTTCTGCTACAGACAACCCATTGTCTAACCAACGAAATAAATGGAAATCTTATCTAAAATATAGTGAATTATCTTTTCTACAAGTATTCCCATAATGTATGGTCGTCACCCGGCAGAAACATTTGTGATTGACTCTGAATCAGGATACAGAACAAGCTTTTTTACAAAATTGTGAATTAGCATTTTGTATGAACATTTTTACCTTATTGGATTGTTCTAGAATATTCTGCTATAATTATTCTCAGTAAATGAATCTGTCCATACACATAGGAGCAAGATGTTAAAGAAAAGCAAAGGATACAAAAGAATAACACTGTGTAGCATGAGACAGGCAGCCTTGACTTATATTTAAAATTCATTTTACATTCCAAATTTTACCTGAAGAACCACCTACATCCAAATCTAAGCGTACAGCTTGTTCTTTCAGATATAATAGCTGTCTATCAGAATTTATCATTGCTGTACCAAAGAGCATTCATCAGTCAAGAAACAGCTCAGCCATTCTACCCATACATATGAGGCAGTGAATCTGTTTGGCTACAATCAGACTGATCATGCTTTGATAATTTCATATTTATGGGTATTATAAAATGGCCTTTTGGTAGATCTGTTTTCGCTGCCAATCACCCCGCCCCCCCCCCGGCCGGTCAGTCACCCGGCCGCAAACCCTTCCCCTGGGCTTACCTCCGGGTGATGGGCGGGCAGCCAGCTAGCTTCCCCTGTGTCTCCTCTCCTCACATCTCCTCCTTCCTCTTACCGGCAGCCAGCATAGGTTCTCCTTTTGGACAATCAGGAAATGGGTCTCAGACAGATATCCACAGCAATTCCAGTACCAGGGTGAGTTTCAGGCTCATCAGATGCAGTATAATCATGCAACAAAGAAGAGGGGCTCCATAGTGTAGTAATTCAATCCCATTTATTATAAAAAAAACTACTAGACTAGGTTTGACGGACTTTCAACGGACTTTCCAAACGAACGGACTTGGCCACACACAATCACACCAAAGTCTGACGGATTCGACCACGATGACGTGCGACCGGACTAGAATAAGGAAGTTCATAGCCAGTAGCCAATAACTACCCTAGCGTCGGTTTTCGTCCGTCGGACTAGCATACAGACGAACTGATTTTTCGACTCGAGTCCATCGGAAAGATTTGAAACATGTTCTAAATCTAAAGTCCATCTGATTTTTCGACAGCAAAGGTCCAATGAAGCCCACACACGGTCAAATTGTCAGACGGATTTGTTCCGTCAGACCTTTGCTGACGAAAAGTCTGGCCGTGTGTACACGGCATTACAGTTCAAGATCGTAGATACAGCTATGTAAGGTACGTCCGATCTCGGCTGCGACCGGATGTGACAACATCCTGGCTCCTCCCTGATGCGTTGCGTCACTGAACACTTGACTTCATTAAAAGGAGATCACCTTTTGTTGCATGATTATACTCTATCTGATGAACCTGAAACTCATTCTGGTACTGGCATTGCTATGGATATCTGTGGGAGTCAATTGATTACTGAGGATCCAGTGTATATCCATACCAAGGCGTGATTTGACCTGTAGGGGTCTTTTTATGACCCCCGAGGCCCAAGGGCTTTTGCACTGGAGTGGTGCGCTGGCAGGACACTAAAAAAAGTCCGGCTAGCAGCATCTTTGGAGCCGTGAAGGAGCGGTGTATACACCGCTCCTGCCCCATTGAAATCAATGGGGCAGTGCGGCTATACTGCTGGCATAGCGCTGCTGCAGCAGCATTTTGCAATGGTTTTAACCCTTTCCCGGCCACCAGAGGGGGTAAAAGTGCTCTGCTATCGGTCAAATAACACAGCGAAATTGGCGGTAAAGCACCGCTTAAAATAGCGGCATTTTACTGCCGACGCACCCATCGCCCCGTGTGAAAGGGGCCTTACTAAAATTGGAGAGTGCACTGTACTTCTATGACTTAGTCCATGTTGGACATCTGTTGTATCTTGCTTTGATTTATGTTCAATAAAGGAACATTCTTGTTTTAAAAAAAAAATGGAGAGTGCAAAATCCTGGTGCAGCTGTGCATGGTAACCAATCAGCTTATAACTTCAATTGAACGTTGACAAAAAAAAACCCCTTTGAAGCTGATTGGTTTCTATGCAGAGCTGTACCAGGTTTTGCACTCCCTAGTTTTAGTAAATCAACCTCGCACTGTCATGTTTAGGTAATTGAAAGGATATCCAGTTAGGGCTCTATTTTTAAGATCACGTTTAATGTATATTAGATTGCATTGATAATACATTAAAGTACGGTACCTCTGTTGGTAAAATAAAAATAAAAAATGTGCCCCCTGCAGCCAGCAAGACCGTAGGAGGGTCACATCACTGGAAAAGAAGGCCTAGCTCTCTTAGGCCAAGTAGTGGCACAAGCAACCACTTCTACATACAAATTGATGCAAGTCTGAGTGGAGCAAGTTTGAGACAACTTGTTAACTAGGCAATGGCAGTAATAAAAGACACATCAAACCAAAGGCACGTTGGAAGCCGTAGAGGGCTCAGTTAGCAATTTGAACCCTATCTTATGAAACTTTTTGGGACAGCCTCTGTGAGTATATGTGTCTTTATAAAGAGGCAAACTATTAACCAGCTGTTTCCAAGAAGGGAGGGACGGAGGGAAGAGCAAAAAAATAAATAAAAAATGATAAAAAAATGTAATACTTACCTCTCTTGCAGCTTACATCACCCATTGCTGCTGTATTGCACAAACACTGCTTCTGGAGGAGCTGTAGTGACCTAAAGTCTGGGTTCTGATCCAGCTTTCTACTGCCCAGTATGAAGATAAACTTGTATGGATGATCGCACACCAATGAAAATTAAAGCCACCCGTTGTATTGTAATTCAAAAAACCAAGACAACATCACAGCAAATAACAGACCTTTTATGGAAATGCAAAACGTAACTCATCTTAAAAATGCTCCCTCCCCCATCCTAACACCTATTTTGACTAACCTGTGTAAGAACGCTTGACAACAACTGGTTAAGCCTGGAAATGGTGGCATCACCCATATACTTACTATGGCCCATCCATTGTAAACACTCCCTTCTCTCTCCTAGAACTGCCACTGGCTAATGCCGGCCATACACGGTTCGAATTTCGAAAGAATTTTCTTTCGAAAATCGTATCTAAGAATTTTCGTATGAATTTCGCACCATTAGTGGGCTGCAGCAACAGCCGATTTTCGTGCGGAAATAAAATTTGAGGAATCGGACATGTTGGAAATTTTTAGAAAAACGAACGATTTTCTAATCAATGATGGGAGAATCGTGCGAGAAACGTAATAAGAAAAGAAAATGTACGGAGATAAAAGAAAATGTACGGAGATAAAAGAAAATGTACGGAGAGAAAAGAAGATTCCCAGCCAAGAAAATTATTTTCTGTAGCAACATATGGTGAAATTGAAGGCTTGGTCGGCCGAATTTCGAAAATCAATGGTGGCATCATCGGATCACAAAAGAAACAAATTTTCTGATTTTGAAAAGAAAATTCGTTCGAAATTCGACCGTGTATGGCCTGCATAACAAAGGGGAACCAGATCTCACCATTGTACCTGAGCAGCCTGAAATTAAAGTGGAAGTAAAGCCATCGATTTAAACAGTTAAAAAAAAGAAATGCACATTGGCTGTGCTCTCAGCCAAACTATCAAACCATCCAATGGCTGGTGTCATAACGAATCACATGTGCAGCACCATAGCAGTTGAAGATTAAACAGAGGCAAAGATGGCAGCTTCCTTGGCTGAAAACGATAGCGGAGTTTACTTCCACTTTAAGTAAGTATACAGAACTTTTTTTTACTTCCACTTTATTCTAATTTAACAGCAGACAGCTGGCAGGCCAGCAGCTATTCAACCTCAAGGTCTTGTATTTTTTTAGCACAGATAGCCATCTTTGTATTACTAAGGTACAAATCTTTCATTTGTAAGCCTGCAAAATTATAATCATTTGCGATATACAGGTATATATATATATATATATATATATATATATATATATATATAGTGCCTTGCGAAAGTATTCGGCCCCCTTGAACTTTTCAACCTTTTGCCACATTTCAGGCTTCAAACATAAAGATATAACATTTAAATTTTTTGTGAAGAATCAGCAACAAGTGGGACACAATTGTGAAGTGGAACAAAATCTATTGGATATTTTAAACTTTTTTAGCAAATAAAAAACTGAAAAGTGGTGTGTGCAAAATTATTCGGCCCCTTTACTTTCAGTGCAGCAAACTCACTCCAGAAGTTCAGCAAGGATCTCTGAATGATCCAATGTTGTCCTACATGACTGATGGTGATAAATAGAATCCACCTGTGTGTAATCAAGTCTCTGTATAAATGCACCTGCTCTGTGATAGTCTCAGGGTTCTGTTGAAAGCGCAGAGAGCATCATAAAGACCAAGGAACACACCAGGCAGGTCCGTAATACTGTTGTGGAGAAGTTTAAAGCCGGATTTGGATACAAAAAGATTTCCCAAGCTTTAAACATCCCAAGGAGCACTGTGCAAGCAATCATTTTGAAATGGAAGGAGTATCAGACCACTGCAAATCTACCAAGACCTGGCCGTCCCTTTAAATTTTCAGCTCAGACAAGGAGAAGACTGATCAGAGATGCAGCCAAGAGGCCCATAATCACTCTGGATGAACTGCAGAGAACTACAGCTGAGGTGGGAGAGCCTGACCATAGGACAACAATCAGTCGTACACTGCACAAATCTGGCCTTTATGGAAGAGTGGCAAGAAGAAAGCCATTTCTCAAAGATAAATATCACTGGAAAATGTTTACCAACAAATATTCCCCACTGATCCCAGCGCTCTCAGTATGCTGACAATTGCTAAGCAGCTATCATAAAAAACTTAGTTATATTCAAAATGTATAGCATATACACTTCCTAAAACAGATACAATGTCCCAAAAAGGTGTAAAGTCCTCAAGGTGCAGATAGGAACAATAAACTCAAATGTTCAAAAGAGGAAAGGAATGAAGATCCAGCTTCAAGCCATCCACCAAAACCGTCAGTGTAAGAAGAGCTCCACGCACGGTGCAGCTCCCTATGGTAATGCACTTACCACACTTCTAAAGGTTTAAGGCACATCTGATAATAACTGGTTCCTAGGATCTCCTCAATAGTACCACTGCAATTCAGCGACTATCCTCCAAGTATGCATTCACATATAGAAAAAATCAAAACACAATCCATAGTGCACAATGATTTTAATAAATAAAAATTCCTCCACACCTTAAAAACATATGTACACAAACCAGCTTAAAATCTGTCACATAATCAATCGCTTGCAGAGGTTATTGTTTGTCTCACCGTGGTCCGGATTCCTAAGGTGGTAACGGGCCTCCGAAACTGCGGTGCCTCCCGGGAAACAAAAACAAACGTTCGCTCTGGAAGGACGTACGGCTGCTCAGTTTTGGTGGATGGCTTGGAGATGGATCTTCATTCCTTTCCTCTTTTGAACATTTGAGTTAATTGTTCCTATCTGCACCTTGAGGACTTTACACCTTTTTGGGACTATATATTTTGAGTCTATGAACTCTTTATTTCTCCTTTTTTTTGTAATTTTATTTAGCGCTGTCAATATAGTATATTTCACATTATATCTGTTTTAGGAAGTGTATATGCTATATATTTTGAACATTTCTCAAAGATATCCATAAAAAGTCTCGTCTAAAGTTTGCCACAAGCCACCTGGGAGACACACCAAACATGTGGAAGAAGGTGCTCTGGTCAGATGAAACCAAAATCGAACTTTTTGCCCACAATGTAAAACGATATGTTTGGCGTAAAAGCAACACAGCTCATCACCCTCAACACACCATCCCCACTGTCAAACATGGTGGTGGCAGCATCATGGTTTGGGCCTGCTTTTCTTCAGCAGGGACAGGGAAGATGGTTAAAATTGAGGGGAAGATGGATGCAGCCAAATACAGGACCATTCTGGATGAAAACCTGTTGGAGTCTGCAAAAGACCTGAAACTGGGATGGAGATTTATTTTCCAACAAGACAATGATCGCAAACATACAGCAAAATCTACAAAGGAATGGTTCACAAATAAACGTATCCAGGTGTTAGAATGGCCAAGTCAAAGTCCAGTCCTGAATCCAATCGAGAATCTGTGGAAAGAGCTGAAAACTGCTGTTCACAAACGCTCTCCATCCAACCTCACTGAGCTCGAGCTGTTTTGCAAGGAAGAATGGGCAAGAATTTCAGTCTCTCAATGTGCAAAACTGATAGAGACATACCCCAAGCGACTTGCAGCTGTAATCGCAGCAAAAGGTGGCTCTACAAAGTATTAATGCAAGGGGGCCGAATAATTTTGCACGCCCCACTTTTCATTTTTTTATTAGTTAAAAAAGTTTCAAAAATCCAATAGATTTCGTTCCACTTCACAATTGTGTCCCACTTGTTGGTGATTCTTCACAAAAAATAAAAATGTTATATCTTTATGTTTGAAGCCTGAAATGTGGCAAAAGGTTGAAAAGTTCAAGGGGGCCAAATACTTTCGCAAGGCACTGTATATATACACACACACACACACACACAGTGGATATAAAAAGTCTACAAACCCTGTTTAAAATGTCAGGTTTCTGTGATGTAAAAAATTAGACAATGATAAATCATTTCAAAACTTTTTCCACCTTTAATGTGACCTATAAACTGTACAACTCAGTTGGAAAAACAAACTAAAATCTTTTTAGGTGGGGGGAAGTAAAAAAAATAAAATAATGTGTTTTGATAAGTTTGCACACCTTCTTATAACTGGGGTTGTAGCTGTGTTCAGAATTAAGCAATCACATTCAAGCTCGTGTTAAATAGGAGTCAGTACACACCTCCCATCATTTAAAGTGCCTCTGATTAACCCCAAATAAAGTTCAGCTGTTATAGTCGGTCTCTCCTGACATTTTCTTAGTTGCATTAATGAAAAGACGAGAAGGGAGGCTGCCAAGAGGCCTACAGAAACGTTAAAGGATCTGCAAGAATATCTGGCAAGTACTGGCTGTGTGGTACATGTGACAAAAATCTCCTGTATTCTTCATATAACAACACAATCAAGGAGTTAATATGGTACAGTTTGGATGTGCCTGTATGCTTATAATATATACATGAGTGGAGGGGGAGAGGGAGAAAAAGGACAATGAGAAGGCAACTGTGGCAAGTGGTGGGGAAGTAGTAGGACTGGGTGATATATGTTAGTGTTTAAAAATACGTTCAAACATTAGTCCATTTACTAATATTGGAATGCTGAGCATTTATAGGCTGCCAGTCCATAGAAGCAAGAAGAAGCTCTGAAACAAGATAAAAGGAAAAGAAACGGTACCCTCTAAGTGCAGCAAGTATTTAAAATAAATTATTGCAAATGGATTAAAAACACTCACAATTGAGCTGTTAGATTCAGGCATATAGAAAGTACTAGGTGCGTCCGTATTCTCCCAGGTGAAGTGGGTCTCACGAGCTGATTGCAAGGATCCGGTGTCTTTGTCCGTTCGCTCTCCGGTGGTGCTGTGGATGCCCAGCGCTTCTGGGTGGCTGGAGCACAGAAGGTGGACGCTCAGTGATGCTCCGCTGTATCGTGCTGGAATCACTTCTGGGAACGGGGTCAGATGGGTGGCACTTCGGAGCATGCGTGCTCCTTCATCAGGCTTTGTCTGTAGCCATCTTAGTTTGACGGAAAATATACCATAAGTGAGGGGAAGGGTTAAATACTAATAGGGGAGGGGGCAGGACTAGGAGAGTGACGTTGTGATGAGGGGCTGTTTTTTGTCATCTGGAACAGGGGCCTCAGTCAAGGTAGAGTGAATTATGAAAATTTCCAAATACCAGTCAATATTGGCACAAAACCTTCAGGCTTCTGCTAGAAAGCGGAATATGAAGAGGAACTTCACCTTTTAGCATGACAAAGACCCAAAGCAAACATTCAAATCAACAAAGGAATGGCTTCACCAGAAGATGATTAAAGTTTTGGAATAGCCCAGCCGGAGCCCAGATCTGAATCAGATTGGAAATCTGTGGGGTGATCTGAAGAGGGCTGTGCACAGGAGATGCCCTTGCAAGCTGAAAGATTTGGAGTGTATAGTCAAGATGTGCCATGCTGATAGACTCATACCCAAAAAGACTGAGTGCTGTAATAAAATCAAAAGGTGCTTCAACAAAGTATTAGTTTAAGGGTGTGCACAGTTTTGCAACCATATTATTTCGTTTTTTTATTTTTACTTCCCTCCAACTAAAAGATATCAGTTTGTTGTTCAACTGAGTTGTACAGTTTATAGGTCACATCAAACGTGGAAAGAGTTCTGAAATGATTTATCTTGGTCTCATTTTTTACATCACAGAAACCTGACATTTTAACGGGGGTGTGTAGACTTTTTATAGCCACTGTATATATATATATATATATATATATATATATATATATATATATATATATATATATATATATATATATATATATATTGTGAGGGGGTTAGCTCGGCAGCGGATGTGTGTGACCCCCTGGATGGGTTCACAATACAAAATCAGGCGCAGCAGACAGCGTTGTAGGTGGAAAAAACAAAAGGTGCGGTTTATTTATGCTACATGCAGTAAAAAATATAACAGCCAAAACAAAAGAAAAACATGAAAATAAATCCTGGTCAGCTTGACCTCTAATTACACACATAGGTTCCCTGTCTAACAACTGAGTGCAGCCTTGTGCTGCACCAGTCCCTGTCTCTGTCTCTGTTGTAGAGGTTTGCCACACAGGCGTTAACTCACCGCACAGAACAGGTGTCACACTCCCCAGTCTATACAAACACAAAACTGGTTCCAGGATGGAGCATCTCCCTAAGCATGCTGGGGTTTTTTGTAGAGGTCTTAATGAGCCCACTTACTTCAGCTGGGCTCATTAACTCTTCCCCTCTAGTTGTACAAGTCTGCATAAAGCCTGAATCTAGGGCATACATATTTTCCATCCTGGATACAACCAGGTGATTTTACCTGCGTGCTGCCACATACCCCCCCCCCCCCCTCTTGTTTCAACCTTGGGGTTGTAACACAAGCAGTCAGACATGCATGTATCCGAGACAAAGCATCCACATTCCCCATTTTAACACCAGGGTGATGCTTAACTGTAAAGTTAAATTCCTGTAGGGCCAGGAACCACCTATTTACCCTTCTTTTGGTCTCCTTGTTTTGAGCCATCCACTTTAAAGGAGCGTGATCAGTCACCAGGTCAAAGTGCCTACCTAGCAGATAGTACCAAAGGGAATCTAGAGCCCACTTCACTGCTAAACATTTCTTCTCAATCGTGGCATAATTTACCTCATGGGACTTCAACTTCCTGCTGAGGTAAATGACTGGGTGCTCTTCCCCGTTCCAGACCTGGGATAACACTGCTCCTAACCCAACGTCTGATGCATCAGTTTGTACAACGAAGTCCTTAGAGAAGTCTGGTGAGTACAACACTGGCTGGCTACATAAGGCTGTTTTTAAGGACTGAAATGCTTCTTCAGCCTCTGGGGACCATTTAACCATGACAGACTCTTTCCCTTTTGTCAGGTTGGTGAGGGGCACAGCCTGAGAAGCAAAATGGGGAATGAATCGTCGATAATAGCCAGCGATTCCCAGAAAGGCTCGTACCTGTTTCTTGCTGTTGGGACGTGGCCAACTCTGTATGGCCTCGACTTTATTGACTTGGGGTTTTATCACCCCCCCTCCCAATAGTGTACCCAAGATATTTGGCCTCCTCCTGTCCAATGGTACACTTCTTTGGATTGGCCGTAAACCCAGCTTCCCGGATAGAGTCTAGGACTGCTTGTACTTTTGGCAAATGTGAGACCCAGTCTGTGCTATGGATAATCACATCATCCAGGTAAGCTGCAGCATATTTCTGATGGGGCCTCAGAATCTTATCCATTTTCCGCTGGAATGTTGCCGGTGCATTCTGTAACCCAAACGGCATTCTCTTATATTGGAATGCCCCATCTGGGGTTACAAACGCAGTTTTCTCCTTGGCCGACTCGGCCAGGGGAATTTGCCAATACCCTTTTGTGAGATCAAGAGTTGTCATATATCGGGCTGTTCCCAGCCGGTCAATCAACTCATCTATACGCGGCATGGGGTAGGTGTCAAATTTTGTAACTTTATTGACGAAAATCATTACAAAACTGCCAGCTCCCATCAGGTTTGGGCACTAGTATGATAGGAAAGGACCAGTCACTCTGGGACTCCTCTATCACACCCAATTCCAGCATCCTTTGAACCTCCCCACGTATTGCCTCCCGTCGGGCCTCTGGTATTCTATAAGGTTTTAGTTTTACCCTTTCTCCTGGCGGGGTGATAATGTCATGCTCTACGCCAGATGTTTGTCCCGGCAGCTCAGAGAAAATCTCTTTGTTACGAAGTACAAACTCTTTAACCTCCTGTTGTTGGGGTTTCGATAAGGTGACTGCTATTCCAACCTCAGGAACTAAGCAATCAGATTGGGCTTGTGACAAAGTCTCTGCGACTAGGGATTCCCTATCCCTCCAGGCTTTCAGCAGATTGACGTGATAGATCTGTTCCGGCTTTCGCCTTCCTGGCTGTCTAACCCTGTAGTTCACCTCACTAATTTTTTCAATTACTTCGTATGGACCTTGCCATTTGGCCAGAAATTTGCTTTCAACCGTAGGGACTAGCACCAAGACCCTATCCCCCGGTGAAAAAGTACGGGTCTTGGCCCCACGGTTGTACACTCTCTGCTGTGCTAACTGCGCTTGGGTCAAATGTTCCTTTACGATTGGCATTACCTGTGCAATTCTATCTTGCATCAGGGCGACATGCTCAATCACACTCCTGTGAGGAGAACTCTCATTTTCCCAAGTTTCCTTGGCGATATCCAGCAACCCTCTTGGGTGTCTCCCATAGAGCAACTCGAAGGGTGAGAAACCCGTAGAGGATTGGGGTACCTCCCTAATGGCAAACATCAGATAGGGTATTAGACAGTCCCAATTCTTTCCATCTCTATCCACCACCTTCTTTAACATTTGTTTTAGGGTTTTGTTTTATCTTTCAACCAACCCATCTGTTTGGGGGTGATACACAGATGTACGCAATTGTGTCACTTTGAACAACTTGCATAGTTCTTTCATAACCCGGGACATAAAGGGTGTACCTTGGTCCATAAGCAGTTCCTTACAAATACCCACGCGGCTAAAAACAAGAGATAGCTCTTTGGCTATGGTTTTGGCCGAGGTATTTCAAAGAGGAATTGCTTCCGGAATAACGGGTGGCATAGTCCAATATAACCAAAATGTACTGATGCCCCCTAGCGGACTTCATTATCGGACCTACCAAATCCATTGCGATCCTCTCAAAGGGGACCTCAATGATAGGAAGAGGTACCAGCGGGTTACGGAAATGTGGCATAGGTACCAACTTCTGACACACAGGGCAGGAGGAACAATAATTTTCTATTTCCTTCATGACCCCAGGCCAATAGAATCTCTGCAATATCCTCTCTCTGGTTTCTCGGTCCCCAGATGACCTCCCAGAATGTGCCCATGGGCCAATTCTAACACCAACTTCCTGTAAGGTTTGGGCACCACAAGTTGCTCAATGGTTTCTTCTGCCCTTTGAGCCACTCGATACAGCAGGTCCCTTTCCATAGTGAAGTACGGGTAAGTGCAAGTCTTATCTGGGTTCACTAACTCGCCATCTATTTTCACCCCATTTTCCCGTGCCTTTATTAGGGTGGGGTCTTTTAACTGTTCTGTGGCCAAATTTTCCCTGTGAACCTCAAGATCCGAAAACTCCACAGACGGCATGTTTTCATCTGAGGATGTTGGCTCCTCCCCAGTTTCTCGAGTTTCCCCCGCCAATACCGACAAGGGAAATTCAGGAGAGTCCTCACCACTCCCAGAGGAATTCTGGTCATCTTCCTGGTCTATAGGGGCACCAGTGGGGGGCTCAGGACAATCCCAGAGTTCCCAGAACTTTGGAAAATCCCTTCCCACAATAGCATCATGTGGTAAGTGAGACACTTACCCCACCTGATGAGAGAGGTTACCTTTGGGGGTCTCAAAAAACACTGAAGTTACAGGATACTCTCGGGTGTCCCCATGCACACAAATAATAGCCACCCTGTTCTTCCCAGAGACCTCTGTAGTAACTAATTCAGCTTTTATCAATGTTACCAGGCTACCTGAATCCAGCAATACATTAACATTTCTACCATTAATACACATTTTACATAAATGTTTCTCAGGTCCCCGAATGGCAGTGCATGCAACTGTCGCAAACAGCGACTGACGTCTCTCCCTTATAAAGTCACATTGCATAGGCTCATCCACAACTGGGCAATTGGCTGCAATATGTCCCTCTTGCCGGCAGCGGTAGCAAATAATCTTTTTCCCTGCCTCTTGCAGCATGGGGTTCCCGGGCTACTCCCGCCAGACCTTAGGTAGAACTCCCACCCTCTCATTCTCTCCACCCTCACCCCTTGGAGTCATCTTACCCGCCACTGGGGATGATCTGGTCTTAGGGTGGAAAGTCCGTGAGTCCCTGGAAGAGGTGGTCAGGTTCTCTGTAGCCAAGTACCTCTCAACCAGATCCACAAGTTTATCTGCATTTTCTGGGTCTCCATGGCTTACCCATTTTTGGATGGCAGTAGGAAGAGCTCTCAGGAAACGATCCATAACAACACGTTCCACAATGTTTGGTGCGGTCAAAGTCTCTGGCTGCAGCCACTTCCTGCTCAGGTGAATGAGATCATACATTTGAGACCTGGGGGGTTTTCCAACCTGAAAAGTCCAATTATGCACATGCTGAGTCCGGACGGCCAGGGTGACACCCAGCCGTGCCAATATTTCTGTTTATAGCACCACATAGTCTTTTGCTTGGTCAGGCTCTAGGTCATAATAAGCTTTCTGTGATTCCCCAGTTAACAGAGGGGCCACCAGTCCAGCCCATTGCTCCTTAGGCCACTTTTCCCTTTCAGCAGTCCTTTCAAATGTGGTCAAAAAACACCTCTGGATCATCCTCTCCAGTCATTTTTGTTAATAAACGGCTCACACCAAAGGATGCGGTATTAGTGTAACCACTTGCCTCATTGGTCTGCGGACGTTGCTGTATTAATGTCTCTATTTGCTGTCGAAAACTCTGCTCTTGCTTCTGCAACAGGTCTATGAAGCGGGCTTCAGATTGCTGCTGGGCTTGTTGCTGAGCTTCCAGACTCTGCAGGTGAGCTTTCTGCTGAGCTTCCAGACTCTGCTGCAATGTTGCATTTGTCTGCTGCTGGACTGCAAGGCTCTTTTGTAAACCCGTATTTGTTTGCTGCTGATTTGCATTTGCTAGAGCCAGCTGTCTCAGTATCTCCTCCATGCTGGCCTTAAAAAAAAAACTGCCAAAATTCTCCACCATCTGTGAGGGGGTTAGCTCGGCAGCGGGTGTGTGTGACCCCCTGCATGGGTTCACAACATAAAATCAGGCGCAACAGACAGCGTTGTAGGTGGAAAAAACAAAAGGTGCGGTTTATTTATGCTACATGCAGCAAAAAATATAACAGCCAAAACAAAAAAAAAAACATGAAAATAAATCCTGGTCAGCTTGACCTCTAATTACACACATAGGTTCCCTGTCTAACAACTGAGTGCAGCCTTGTGCTGCACCAGTCCCTGTCTCTGTTGTAGAGGTTTGCCACACAGGCGTTAACTCACCGCACAGAACACGTGTGGAAAATATACCCCAGTCTATACAAACACAAAACTGGTTCCAGGATGGAGCATCTCCCTAAGCATGCTGGGGTTTTTTGTAGAGTATATATATATATGTTTGACATCATTTACCAGCAAAGATAATTATAATAATGTTGTGCTATGGGGTATATGTGAATGAGCTTAATCACTGGTGCAAGGTAACCAGTTCCATCATTTGTCTATAGGCTGGGAAGGACTTACGTCTTTCCAGGTGGACACCATACAATGTTCTGACGGAACCTGCCTTGTGCACGCCCCACGGCCTGCGCTGCAGCGTGATCTGTCACCAGCTGTATCCACCGGGCACAGCCGATGATTGATCAGTATACCGGTTGCTGCCAGTGCTATTTGATTGCTGTGACCAATCATAGCAGATCTCGTGACAATTTTAAACAACGGCTGGCTTCCTTTCATGCCATTCATTGTGTACCGTTGTGTTGCTAGCTGTGATTGGTCAATGTGATTACATGGTACAGACAGGGCCAACCACAGCTAATCACAATACACACTGAATTAATTTCAATCAATTTCATTCAGTAAAAAGTCACTGGTATAAGCAATCATAACGTGTAAAAAAAAGATTCCGATTAGTTCCCCAGAGTAGTACAATGTTACTATGATAACACTGTATTACTCTGGTCACAGTGTGTTAAAGAAAATCATAAATATATATATATATATATATATATATATATATATATATATATATATAGTATCTCACAAAAGTGAGTACACCCTCACATTTTTGTAAATATTTTATTATATCTTTTCATGTGACAACACTGAAGAAATTACACTTTGCTACAATGTAAAGGAGGGTACAGATTGTATAACAGTGTAAATTTGCTGTCCCCTCAATAACACAACACACAACCATTAATGTCTAAACCACTAGCAACAAAAGTGATTACACCCATAAGTGAAAATATCCAAATTGGGCCCAATTAGCCATTTTCCTTCCCTGGTGTCATGTTACTCATTATTGTTACAAGGTCTCAGGTATGAATGGGAAGCAGGTGTGTTAAATTTGGTGTTTTTGCTCTCACTCTCTCGTATTGGTCACTGGAAGTTCAACATGGATCCTCATGGCAAAGAACTCTCTCAGGATCTGAAAAAAAAAATTGTTGCTCTACATAAAGATGGCCTAGGCTATAAGTAGATTGCCAAGACCCTGAATTTGAGCTGCAGCATGGTGGCCAAGACCATACAGCGGTTTAACAGGACAGGTTCCACTCAGAACAGGTCTCGCCATGGTCGACCAAAGAAGTTGAGTGCAAGTGCTCAGTGTCATATCCAGAGTGTCTTTGGGAAATAGAAATATGAGGTTGAAGGGGTGGGGGTAAGCCTGTCAGTGCTCAGACAATACGGAGCACACTGCATCAAATTGGACTGCATGCCTGTCTTCCCAGAAGGAAGCCTCTTCTAAAGATGATGCACAAGAAAGCCTGCAGTTTGCTGAAGACAAGCAGATTAAGGACATGGATTACTGGAACCATGTCCTGTGGTCTGATGAGACCAAGATAAACTTATTTGGTTCAGATGGTGTCAAGCGTGTGTGGCGGCAACCAGGTTAGGATTACAAGTGTGTCTTGCCTACAGCCAAGCATGGTGGTGGGAGTGTCATGGTCTGGGGCTGTATGAGTGCTGCTGGCACTGGGGAGATACAGTTCATTGAGGGAATCATGAATGCCAACATGTACTGTGACATACTAAAGCAGAACATGATCCCCCTCCCTTTGGAGACTGGGCCACAGGGCAGTATTTCAACATGATAATGACTCCAAACACACCTCCAAGACAACCACTGCCTTATCAAAGAAGCTGAGGGTAAAGGTGATGGACTGGCCAAGCATGTCTCCAGACCTAAACGCTATTGAGCATCTGTGGGGAATCCTCGAACGGAAGGTAGAGGAGCACAAGGTCTCTAACATCCAACAGCTCTGTGATGTCATCATGGAGGAGTGGAAGAGGACTCCAGGGGCAACCTGTGAAGCTCTGGTGAACTCCATGCCTAAGAGGGTTAAGGCAGTGCTGGAAAATAATGGTGGCCACACAAAATATTGACACTTTGGGCCCAATTATGACAGTTTCACGTAGGGGTGTACTTACTTTTGTTGCCAGCGGTTTAGACATTAATGGGTGTGTATTGCAAATTGACACTGTTATACAAGCTGTATACTCACTACTTTATATTTTAGCAAAGTGTAATTTCTTCAGTGCCCCTGATTACCCCCACCCCAGTTATATTATGAAGCTGTAATACGCTGGTGACAGCATGTAAAAACAAAAATTGTGAAAAAATAAATAAAAATCTATTTCTTCATTTCCCCCCAAAAAAACTGACAAAAAAATATTGCCATACCTCTTATTAAATACCTTGGACTGTCTACTTTCCAAAAATGGACCATTTGGAGAATATTTGTACTGTTCTGGCATTTTAGTGCCTCAAGAATCAAGGACGGATCAGTTTTAAGATATACTGTATACACCATAGTTTGTGGACTCCATAACCTTCCTACGGATTAAATAATAAACACTGATTTGGGTTATTTTCACCAACAAAATGTAGCAAAATACAGTTTGGCCTAAACTTATAAAGAAAGATTATTTATTTGCAAAATTTTATAACAGACACAACGAAAACAAGTTAATTTTCAAAATTTCAAATGTTAATAATTCTAGCACCAGACCTCCTGTTTAACTCTAAACTGGTAACTAATAAAGGCTTATAAATCATCACCTATGTAGCTTTTTATATACCAAAGTTTGGCACCATTTTGCAAGCATGTGCAATTTTAAAGTGTGATATGTTTGGTATCTATTTACCTGGCGTAACACCATATTTTATATTTTACCAAAAATTTAATTTGGGTATTATATTGTCTCTGTGTGCATTGAAACTCATTAAAATGTATTTATGCGTTAGTGTGTAAAATTGCATTCCAAAAACTGCTGCGAAAATACCACATGACATAAAAATTCACAAAACTTATACTGAGGGACCAATGCTGAGATGTGTTTTGAATTTTTGTTGGGGAGCGACGCCTGGTATCACACTATCCCCCAATTATTACATGTGTTTGTTTTTTCTATGTCATTTAAAAATACAATAAAAATAATTTTACAAAAAAAAAAACTTAGAAAACATATCATTTTATTCTCTGGCCTCTGCTACAAAATATATAATATTTGGGGGTAATTTTCTAGCAAAAATACAGATTTCTACTTATAAAGAAAAAGTGTTGGAATAAGGTCTGGTCTTAAAGTAGATAATGCCTGATGATGCTCTTTGAATGTTACGCCTCTCTATGTGGCCAGGCTGTGAAAAAGTCTCTCACATGTGGTATCACCAAACTCAGGAGGAGTAGCAGAATGTGTTTTGGGGGTATAGTTGCAAGTATGCCTACGCTGTGTATGAGAAAAAAACTTTTTTGTGGAAAAAAAATATTATTTCTTCCTTTTCCAAAGAATTGTGGGAAAAAATTACAACCTCAAAAAACTTGTCATGCCTCCTACTTAACCACTTCCCACCCGGCCAATGCACATATACGGCCGGGTGGGAGCCATCTACTTCTGATAGGACGTTCAGGAACGTCCATCAGAAGGAGCGGGATCGCGCGCGTGCCCGCGCAGCGGCGCGATCCCGATGCGCCCGTGTCACCCAGACACGGCGCATCTCAGATCGGCAGGAGGGCTCTGTGATTGGCCCTCCTGATCACATGATGGCCGTGTCCAATCACGGCCGTCATGTGATGTAAACAAACAGCCGGTTGCTAGGCAATCGGCTCCTCCTCTCCTCACACAGAAGTCATCGCTGAGGAGAGGAGAGCAGATCGCTGCAGCCGGCTGATGATCAGTGAGTATGAGCTGTTTTTTACAGCTTTTTACTCACTGATCACCAGTCTAGTGTAAACACAAATCACCACACAGTGTAAACACACCACACAGTATAAACACAATGTCCCCACACATGTCCCCAAAACATACATGTCCCCAAATAATAAATACACATGTCCCTAATAATAAAAACATGTCCCCCACATATGTCCCACTAAAATCACATGTCCCAATGATTATCTGCACACATATGTGCATGATCATTTGCGTACATATGTCCGTGATCACACAAACCAATTATTATACATTTAACAGAATTTTTTTTACCAAAAACATGTAGCAGAATACATTTTGGCTTAAATTTATGACAAAATTAGATTTTATTGGATTTCTTTTAAAATAGAAAAAAGAAAATATAGTTTTTTTTCCAAATTTCCGCTTTTTTGCGCTTATATCACAAAAAAAAAAAAATGGAGTCGTGAATAAATACCACCAAAATAAAGCTCTATTTGTGCGAACAAAATGATAAAATTTTTATTTGGGTACAGTGTAGCATGACCGCGTAATTGTCACTGAAAGCGCTAGAGCGATGAAAGCTGAAAATTGGGCTGGGAAGGAAGGGGGCGAAAGTGCCCTGTATTGAAGTGGTTAATACCTTGAACTGTCTACTTTCCAAAAATAGGTCATTTGGGGAATATTTGTACTTTCTTGACATGTCAGGGCCTCAAGAATTGAGATAGGCCATCAGTACATCAGGTGTGATAAATTTTCAATGAATGGTACCATAGCTTGTAGACTTTCACACAGACCAAATATAACTGGGTTCAGTGGCGTAACTAGAACCTTCAGGGCCCCGATGCAAGAAACCATGAAGGGCCCCCCTGAACCCCAGCCAGGGCCCTTCCCTCCGAGTCCGGCGGTGGAACTCCAGGGCGTGGTCACAGGTATGACCTTTGTGAGCCCTGTAGTTCCACCACTGGTATCAGTAGTTTTTTTTTTATTGTTTTTATTTTATTTTTAGGTGCCCCATTGGGGGGCTGTCCCTAGGCAGGATGGGGTCCCCGCCACCAGAAGAGATGAGGTCCTTTTCTCCAGGGCAGATGAAGTTACTTCCCACAGGTGAGAAGGGGTTCCTGTCCCCACGTAAGAAGGGGTCCCTGTCCCCAGGGGGAGATGGAGGGGGTATGTAATGGTGTGTGGGGGATGGGGTCCTCTCACTCACCATGACCAAGCTGTAGAGGGCACAGGTCATGCGGGGAATGCACAACTGAAGAGCAGCCAGTGTGATAGTCGAGCATGGAGCTCTGCTAGTCACCCTCCAGCCACCCGTGTGCATGGTGCTATGCTGCTGCCGGCCATATGTAGAGGGGGCTGCATGGGCCCCTTGCATCACAGGGCCCGGTCGGTTGCGGTCGCGACTGCTGCACCCCCTATAGTTACGCCCCTGACTGGGTTATTTTTACCAAGAAAATGTAGCAGTATAAATTTTAGTCAAAATTTATGAAGAAGAATTACCGTACTTATTTGCAAAACATTTTAAAAGAAACAAAGAAAAACTTGTTATTTTTTTTTCAAAATGTCCTGTCTTTCATTTTTTGCACAAAAAATAAAAAACTCAAGTGGTGATTAAATACCACCAAAAGAAAGCTCTATTTTTGTAAAACAAAATGATAAAAATGTCATATGTGTACAGTGTTGCAAGACTGAGTAATTATCATTTAAAATGTGAGCACTGAAAGCTGAAAATTGGTCTGGGTATGAAGGGGGTGAAAGTGCCCAGTATTGAGGTGGTTAATAAAACAGTATCATGTTATTACTTTTTTTGTTCAATAAAAATAATTTAACAAAAGAAAAAACACTTGCAAAACATACCATGGTTAACTCCCCTGGCGGTATTCCAGAGTCTGGCTTGGAGTGAAAATTCAGTACCATTAGCGGTAACCCTGAGCCAGACTCGGGACCGCATCGCTGGATCCAGGATGAGCTTACTTACCTTATACCCTGGATCCAGCGATGTCTCCCCGCACTGCAAGCGGCTCATCCTCCGCTCGATGTATCACATCGCCGGGCTCCTTTCCCTGTGAACGTTGCGACGCACGGGGACGGAGAACGGCGCCAAATTCAAAAAGTAAAACACACACTATACATACAGTATAATGTAATCTTACAGATTACATTACTTTATGCAATTATTTCACATCCCCTTTGTCCCTAGTGGTCTGCCCAGTGCCCTGCATGCAGTTTTATAATATAAAAACTGTTCTTTCTGCCTGGAAACTGTCCCTTTACATCAAAAGAGGTTTTAGACCAGCTAGAAAACAGCGATAATAAATTAGAATCACTTGCAGAATTGAGCGATAGCGATTTGTGGGGAGATCCGTCATCAAATACTGAAAAGTAATGACAGCGACAATTCTGCAACTGAGCAAATTTCAGTGTTTTTGATTACAATATTGAATCATCTTTAATTATTATTATATTATTATTTGGTATAATTATTTATAGTTATTTATTATATTACAATTTATGATTTAATTTTTCAAACTTTATCATACCCGGGATGTCTGCTAGACTCTGGTTTGGACAGATTTAAGTGAGTTATTCCTAAGAATTGCAGGACTACAATATAAAACGCCAAATTTCCATGCAAAATAATGGTACCGCTTTCAGCACCTAAAATCTGAAATAATCAAACCGCCAGGGAGGTTAAAAACCATTATTATTATATATTATTATTATTACCATAATAAAACAGTATAATGCTATTACTTCTTCTTTTGTTCAATAAAAAGGATTTAACACAAAAAAAAAATGCAAAAGATACCATGGTTAAAAGTATGGTTAATACGACAGTATCATGTTATTATTTCTTCTTTTGTTGCAATTGTTTCAGTTTTTGTCCTTTTGTTTTGGCAGCACTATATACATTATATTTAAACATTTTGTGTATTTGTTCACTATTTCCGTATAGCAATAGTCACACATTTTAGCAAATAACATTTTTGTTCATACTTTAGCAGCTGATTTATTGTTTACTTTAGAATTCTACAAGGACACACAGAATTTGTTCCACTTCAGAGTCTGGCTGCATTGTGTGATGCGACTGTCACTCTTGGAAGATGCGTTGCTGACACCGCACTTGTCATATACTGCTCATTAATAAACAACATGGTGCAGGATGTGCAAACCCAGCCTGTGATCTTCTGACAAGTAAATCTGGGACATGTATAACACACTGTACAATTACTTAAAAGATGTCAACAAGCTGCTTTGCCCTGTAAAACTATTGGGCACATGTTAAACACTGATCGATCATGCAGATGTAATATGTCAAGAAGGTGAAGAGCTCTACATTTGGTAGAGCAGCGTGCACTGATTTCCCCAGGTAGAATCAGGCATATCCTAGAACATCAAAACAACGATTTGGACTCTAAAGACTTTAGCAGAAACTTCCTGACACGAAGGAACGTTCAATAGTCTAGACAGCCATTTTAAAACCTAGACACAATTAAAGGGCCCATCATAAAAAGACACACAGTGGATGTCACACAAAAGATTAAAGCAGAATCATAGTACAATATTTAAGAAGCTGTAATACCAAGGAAAGTTTGTTACTTTGAAAGAAAAAATATTTAAATCATTTTTAAATGTTCTGAAATTCTAAATGAATTCTGAAAATGAAAACAAAAAATATATAAAGGGCTTTAGCTGTCCCCTAAAAAAAATATGCCAAGGCAAAATCAATACATGTACTAAAAGAACAGAAAAACTATTTAAAAAAAAAAAAGATATCTTTATTCACAGAGCCCTAACTCATATATAAAAACAATTAAGATAATAACATTTCTTGGGAGGAACTGATGAGTAGAGCAATTAATATAAATCTAACAACCCAAAAAATAATTAGAATTATTTGAAATCTATCTTCATTTGAAATTGTCAGCTAAAACTTTAAAGTGTTACTAAACCCACAACATTAAAATCGGCCTGTATATGTAGCATAACATGCTTGTTATACCCACTGTGTAACCTAAGGGGTGAAGCCTCTGCATTGTGTAAAAAGGCTGTAATCCTGTCTCCTCTATTGGTCTCCTTCTTTCACTGACAGAGCCAGGGGACAGACTGCACATGCTCAGTTTGGTGTGTATTGTTAGAGAGTTTTTTTTTGGGGGGGAGAGTGCATGTGATCAGCACAGGACCAATCAGCACTGTCCAGACAGAGGATCCTGCATTCTCATAGGACAATCGTGGGAGAAGGAAAACTCCTCCTACAAACTTTAACCAGACACTCATAGAAGTCACAAGACTGCTCTATCTGCTGATGAAAAAAAGGTATTTAGCAGTTTATATTAAAATAATTGCATTTTCATGTTCTGTGTACTGTGGAAGACCAGATATAGTGAATGCAGGATCCCAAGTTTAGTAACACTTTAAGGCAAAACTCCTGCCAAAAATGACAAGATAAAATAAATGGGTCATTAAAAGTTTTGTTGTAATATTCACTTTTTCTGCTTATTTATGTCTTTCGTTTACTGGCCAGCATTATTCAGCCTGTTTCCTCTGAGGCAAGGTTAACCTGGACCTGCCTCAGGTTGTGACTGTACAGAGAAAGAAAAAGCAGCACAGTGATTAGATCATCTTTTTGTCACTCTGCTGTCTTTTCCTATCATCATACTTCTTGTCAGCACAGGATCTGATCAGTTCTTTGTGCCACTGCTTTATACAAACAAACCCAAGGATAAACCGAGGAAAAAACCAAGCTTTACTTACCACCAGCCCACAGACAACCAATTAACCTGTCTAACAACATGCGTTAAAAACAGGGCTTTAGACTGCACACATTTGCAAATGCATGCGTAAGCCACAGAGCCCCGCCAAGGCACCCCGCTCACAATCCACCTATGTTGTACATACTCTGCTTGAATTTATAAAAAAAGTACATTTATTGAAGTATTAATGATTACAGGTCTGTATTGAAAGGTGTCTTTTAAATCTTAAAAGTTTGGCATTAAATTAAGCTTAACGTGACCATCGCTAAAATCAACTACTAACCACCTCCTGATGTCCATTTTGCCACACAACAATAAAAAAAACACAATTGCCGGAAGACCCATTAGAATCTAACACTTCCAGGAGTGTCAATTTCCTGGTCCCCTACTGTTTTTCATTGGTTTGATCCACCCACCTCTACATTATTATTCTAAGTAGGGATGCAACTTTCAGTAAATTTACAAACCGCTTGTAAAATCCGTAATTTTTGCATCTGTCCATGATTCTCCATTACGGACATGCTGTGTAAAAATTTAAAGTTTGACAGTTGACAATCCTGATTCTAAGCTTTATTAACATCAGGTTGGTGGGAGAAACCACTGAGCACATTAGGGTACCAGGAAACCAATACTGTGAATATTCAATTTTGAATAGTCTTTGGGCTGCTGCTTATTTTTATTACAGCCATGTGGACAACAGGATAGGTGAATATTTACATAGTTACATAGTAGGTGTGGTTGAAAAAAGACACAAGTCCATCAAGTCCAATCTATGTGTGTGATTATATGTCAGTATTACATTTTATATACCTGTATGTTGCGGTCGTTCAGGTGCTTATCTAATAGTTTCTTGAAACTATCGATGCCCCTTGCTGAGACCACTGCCTGCGGAAGGGAATTCCACATCTTTGCCGCTCTTACAGTAAAGAACCCTCTACGTAGTTTAACCATTTCATGACTAAGCCTATTTTTGGAATTTGGTGTTTACAAGTTAAAATCCATATAAAATTACTTGGAACCCCTAAACATTATATATATATATATATATATATATATATATATATATATATATATATATATTAGCAGAGACTCTAGAGATTAAAATGGCGATTGTTGCAATATTTTATGTCACACGGTATTTGCGCAGTGGTGTTTTAAACGCAACTTTTTGGGAAAAGGGACACTTTCATGAATTTTAAAAAAACGAAACAGTAAAATTAGCCCAATTCTTTTGCATAATGTTATGCCGAGTAAATAGATACCAAACATGTCACACTTTATAATCGCACGCACTCGTGGAATGACGACAAAGTGCGGTACCTAAAAATCTCAATAGGCAACGTTTAAAATTTTTACGGTTACCAGGTTAGCGTTGCAGAGGAGGTCTAGCGCTAGAATTATTGCTCTTGCTCTGATGATCATGGCGATACCTCACATGTGTGATTTGAAAACCGTTTACATATGGGAACGTGACTTCCGTATGCGTTTTCTTTGCTTCTCGAGCTCGCGGGGACGGCAGGCGCTGTAAACATTTTTTTTTATTATTTTAAAATGAATAAATTTTAAATTTAAAATAAAAATAAAAATTTGATCACTTTTATTGCTGTCACAAGGAATGTAAACATCCCTTGTGACAGTAATAGGTGGTGAAAGGTACTCTTTATGGAGGGATCGGGGTCTAAAAGACCCCCCCCACCCCTCCTTTACACGTCAAAGTATTCAGATCGCCAAAAACGGCGATTCTGAATACTGTATATTTTTTTTAAACCGGCGCCATTGGCAGCCGAGTAAACGGGAAGTGACGCCATGACGTCGCTTCCGTGTTTACTATTAGGAGCCAATTACGGCATCATTCCAGTTTCTCCCCAGCAGCCAGAGGCATCACATTGTGAATCGGTGCTCCCGATCGAGCGGGAGCACCGGTAACAGCGGCGGGAGGCGGCGGCATCCCCTCCCGCTCCTCCGGCATAACAGCCGAGCGGATTTTAGCCGATTCATTTATTATGGCTGGATAGCCAATCGTCCGCTGTAAAAAACGGTAGCGGGATGATGCCTGCAGGTGCGGGCATCATCCCGGTATACCCCCCCCCCAGAAGCCAAGTACGCAGATCTGCGTACACTCGGCGGGAAGGGGTTAAAGAGGAATTAAACCCTGATGAGTTTACTTCCTCTTTTATTCCCTGCAAAGGTAAAGCATAATGGACTACTATGCATCGCATAGTAGTCCATTATGTGTCACTTACCTGACACAGGAGCCAGCGAAGTCAACGCTGTCCCCTGTAGTCCACTGCATTCATCTTCTCTGTGGGTCTCGCTGCTCCGCCGCTGTCATTTGGCGAAGCCGCAATGACGTCACTCCCGCGCATGCGCACGGGAGCCGCCACTGGTGGCATATCGCCGTAGACAGCAGTGCCTGTCTTTTGGCAAATATCTCCTAAACCGCGTAGGTTTAGGAGATATTTCTTGGACCTACAGGTAAGCCTTAATCTAGGCTTACCTGTAGGTCAAAGTGTGTTGTAAGGGTTTACAACCACTTTAAGGTTAAACCGAGTAGCCACGAGTCTTGTTAAACTCCCTTCCGTGAAAAAGTTTTATCCCTATTGCGGGGTCACCAGTATGGTATTTGTATATTAAAATCATATCCCCTCTCAAGCGTCTCTTCTCCAGAAAGAATAAGTTCAGTGCTTGCAACCTTTCCTCATAACTAATATCCTCCAAATACTTTATTAGCTTTGTTGCCCTTCTTTGTACTCGCTCCATTTCCAGTACACCCTCTGAACTTGCCCTTGTAGCCAGTTTTTAATACATGTACTCACCCTATGGTCCATGCCAATGGACCTTATTTTGTACAGTAAATGTTTATGGGGAACGGTGTCAAATGCTTTTGCAAAATCCAGATACACCACGTCTACAGGCCTTCCTTTATCTAGATGGCAACTCACCTCCTCATAGAAGGTTAATAGATTGGTTTGGCAAGAACCATTCTCCATGAATTAATGCCGATTACTGCTAATGATACCGTTCTCATTACTAAAATCTTGTATATAGTCAATTATCATGCCCTCTAAGAGTTTACATACTATTGATGTAAGGCTAACTGGTCTAATTCCCAGGGATGTATTTTGGGCCCTTTTTAAATATTGGTGCTACATTGGCTTTTCTCCAATCAGCTGGTACCATTCTAGTCAGTAGACTGTCAGTAAAAATTAGGAACAATGGTCTGGCAAATACTTGACTGAGTTCCTTAAGTACCCTCGGGTTCAAGCCATCTGGTCCCGGTGATTTATTAATGTTAAGTTTCCCAAGTCTAATTTTAATTCTGTCCTCTGTTAACCATGGAGGTGCTTCTTGTGATGTGTCATGAGGATAAACACTGCAGTTTTGGTTACTGAAGCCCCTCGATTCCCTCGTGAAGACTGAGGATAATAATACATTCAATACCTTCGCCATCTCCCCATCCTTTGTAACCAGGTGTCCTTTCTCATTCTTTATGGGGCCAATATAGTCTGTCCTCCCTTTTTTGCTGATTACATACTTAAAGTATTTCTTGGGATTTTTTTTGCTCTCCTCTGCTATGTGTTTTTCCTGTTCTATCTAATGTCGCGTACACACGATCAAACAATCGGGTGGAAAAGTCCGGCAAACGCAAGTCCGCCGGACAATCCCCCCGTGTGTAGCCTCCGGCAGACTTTTTTTACCTGAAAGTACGGCGGACTTAGAAAGTAGTTTTGCACTCCAATCTTCCCGCCGGACTCACATTTCGGCGGACAATCCAGGCGTGCGTATGCCAGTCCGCCGAACTTTTGAAATGAACGGACTTTTCACGCCCGGAGAAAAGTCCGCTCATTTTGAGCGCGTCTCCAGGTAGGCAGGACCCGCAAAGGAGACGTCGCTGACCCCGCCACCTGGTATGGACTTAAAGGGGAACCCCAACGCTGAAAAAAAACGGCGTGGGGGTCCCCCCAGGTCCACATTAGACCCTTGTCCGAGCACGCTACCCGGCCGGCCAGGAAAGGGGGGAACGAGCAAGCGGCCCCCCTCTTGAGCCGTACCAGGCCGTGTGCCCTCAACATGGGGGTGCCTTGGGGAAGGGGGGCCGCGTGGCCCCCCCACCCCAAAGCACCTTGTCCCCATGTTGATGAGGACAAGGGCCTCTTCCCGACAACCCTGGCCGTTGGTTGTCGGGGTCTGCGGGCGGGGGGTTTATTGGAATCCGGGAGCCCCCTTTAATAAGGGGGCCCCCGGATACCGGCCCTCCACCCTATGTGAATGAGTATGGGGTACAATGTACCCATACACATTCACCTGTGAAAAAAAGTACAAAAAAAACACAATACAGGGCAAAAATCGTTTATTGCACAGCTCCGGGGGTCTTCCATCTTCGGGGGTCTTCTCGCCGGACTCCTCTGCTATCTTCTTCTAGCTCTTTTACTAGCGGAGGAGCCTGGCTTTCTTCTTCGCCGCCGCCCTCTTCTTCCGACTTCGGGAGTCTTGTCCCCCTCCCGGTTCTTCTAGCTCTTTTACAGGCGGTGGCCCAGTCTTCTGTCGCCGCTGTCGTCGCCGCCTTCTGTTGTTCTCTTCTTCTCTTCTTCTCTTCAGATGTTGACTCGTCGCTCCCTCCGCTCACAATGACGGGGAGCGGTCGCGCGGCGACTTAGATAGGGACATCACCGGATGATGTCCCCGCCTATTATGATGTCACAGTCCCAGCATCCAGTGGGACTGTGACACCATAATGGCCGGGGACATCATCCGGTGATGTCCCTATATAAGTCGCCGCGCGTCGCGTCTGAGCCATTGTGAGCGGAGGATGCGACGAGGCAACATCTGAAGAGAAGAAGAGAAGAACAGAAGGCGGCGACAGAAGACCGGGCCACCGCCTGTAAAAGAGCTATAAGAAGGCACGGTGGCCCGGCAGAAGAACCGAAAAGGGGGACAAGACCCCCGAAGTCGGAAGAAGAGGCCGGCGGCGAGGAAGAAAGCCGGGCTCCTCCGCTAGTAAAAGAGCTAGCAGAAGATAGCGGGGGAGTCCGGCGAGAAGACCCCCGAAAACGGAAGACCCCCAGAGCTGTGCAATAAACGATTTTTGCCCTGTGTTGTGTTTTTTTTTGTACTTTTTTTCACAGGTGAATGGGTAGGGGTACATTGTACCCCATACTCATTCACATAGGGTGGGGGGCCGGTATCCGGGGGCCCCCTTATTAAAGGGTGCTCCTGGATTCCAATAAGCCCCCCGCCCGCAGACCCCAACAACCAATGGCCAGGGTTGTCGGGAAGAGGCCCTTGTCCTCATCAACATGGGGACAAGGTGCTTTGGGGTGGGGGCCGCGCGGCCCCCCCTTCCCCAAGGCGCCCCCCATGTTGAGGGCACGTGGCCTGGTACGGCTCAGGAGGGGGGGGGGGCGCTTGCTCGTTCCCCCCTTTCCTGGCCGGCCGGGTAGCGTGCTTGGACAAGGGTCTGATGTGGACCTTGGGGGGAACCCCACACTGATTTTTTTCAGCGTTGGGGTTCCCCTTTAAGTCCATACCAGGTGGCAGGGCCAGCGACGTCTCCTTCGCGGGCCCCGCCTACCTGGAGACGCGTTTGAAATGACGGAATTTCCTCCGCGTGTGTGGGCGAGTCCATTCATTTCAAAAGTACGGCGGATAGTACGACGGACTTAGTATGCCGTATTAGTCCGCTAAAAAAGTGACGTGTATGGGCAAGTAGCCCGTTCGGAAAGTCGGACGGACAGTCCGGCATGAAGTCTGCCAGACTAAGTCCGCCGGATAGTCGGCTACGTGTGTACGCAGCATTAGCCGTCCTCATTGCACCCTTACATTTCTTGTTGCATTCTTTATAAAGTCTGAATGCTGATGATTCCCCCAACCCTGTATTTTTTGAATGCCTTCTCCTTTGCTTTTATAGGCATTTTTACATTGGAGTTAAGCCATCCAGGACTTTTGTTCGCTCTTTTAAATTTATTACCCAATGGGATGTATTGGCTTGCGCCCTTATTTAATATGCTCTTAAAGCAAACCCATCTCTCCTCCGTGTTCATTGTTCCTAAGATTTTATCCCAATTTATGCCTTCTAGCAAGGTTTGTAGTTTGCTAGAAGACACTGACAGAGTTTCCTTTGAGGGATTGGAATTGTATATATTCTTTTTAAATTGTATTTGTAAAATTTTGCACATTTACATGATGGATTCATACTTCCTTTTAGCTGTTATGGTTAGACCTAAAAAAGTTATATGTTTTAAAAAAAAAATGTATTCAACAAGATAAATATGAAATGTTGAAAATTAATATTATCCTTGTATTTTATCCTGCCTCTTTACTATGTGATGTAAAAAGCTAAATGTTTACCAACATCAATAACCCAACTTGAAATTTACACAGCAGTGAAAAAGACAGGGTTGTCAAAAATGTTTCCAGCATACCATCATTTTTTTAATAATATCTCAATTATTTTGGTGTAATGGTAATCACATCCAAGTGTAACATCTGAGAGCCATGCAGAACTTCTTGTTTAAGGCATATGTGATAGCATACATGCCTTGAAGAAAGTGTCCTACATGACTCTGAAATGTTGCACTTGCATGTGATTAACATTATGTTGCAATAAATGTAACTGTTGTTTTAAAAACTAGAAGAATGTAATCCAGTGTGGGGTACAAAGGGAAAATACCAAAGAGAGCAGGGACTCCTCCCTTATGTGATTACTCATTCTAAAGTTTCACTTAATTAAAGCTTCAAAGCACTCTGAAAATCTTTTGTCCTGTATTAAATGTTTACTTGTAAAACAAAGATTTTATACGTACAGTAAACGTTACAGCACCTCTGTGATATGAGGGCTTGCTGGCGGTTTGATTTTAAAACGAATTTGATTGTTTTTCCGTTAAGTGTTTGAATTAGTGGGGGAATAAATAAAGTATTTTAAAAAGAGAGCACTATGTTGTTGCCATTTTGTAATAACTTTATATATAGGGTGGAAGCCATAAAAGTTGAAGTAGAAGAAGCCGACATCCAGTAGAAGAGTCTGAGGGGATCGGTTGAAGGTCTACTGACTTGGAGATTAATAACAAGTGGAGGACACAGATGAGCTTATTTTAATTGTGTTGGAGGTGAGCAGGTTTTTCACCTGGTGGTAGGTGAGCACTACTTACAAGAAGAATTTGAAAGAATAATCACACACAGATCACTGTTTGGTGCAGGACTGTTTTATTAATTCTCTTTAGTTATTCACAACTTATATATGGATTTATAGATTGTATTTTTGTTAGGCACGATTTATAAGTGGATTCATTTCATATCTAGTAATAATGGTAGATATGTTAATATAGTAACAGTGTTGTGCTTCACTTGAGTTGATAAACATGTGGTGGAAGGTGAGGTTGAAACACCTTATAGTGTTATAGTTGGCAACACAAGGTTTTACAGTTAATTTCACTTTTTGGCTGCACTGATTGAAATAGTATTAATATATTAGTTCCATTATGTACTTTTTTATACCAAATAAAATAGATGCCAATACATTTAATATAGTGCCCATCCATGATGCTGGTGTTACAGAGCATTATGGGCGTCTAATCAGATAGCAAAGAAGCTGTGCGCTTTCAGAATGAGCCTTTCAGACTGAAACTTCATGTGATCTAAACAGAGTGAATGCTTCTTTGATTAATTCAGATATTCCATTGGAGCTATTGGGATCGCTAAACAATTCTAACAGGGCAAAGTACAGACCGGTCTTTATGTGTTAAGGAGCCTAGAGCTCCATCTGCTGGCAGAAAATGCTAATATGACATTTTCCAAAAAAAATACTTTTTTTTTTTTTTAGAACAAAACAAAGGAAGTAAATATGCATAAAAGCTCAAAATATGTACCTTTAAGGCAAAAAGAAAACTGATCTTAACATCTGCTCCCTCATTTGACACACCCCTTCATTAAAACAGATTTATATATGTCCCTTTGTTTACAACACAGATTTGCTTTGTGATCAACTGCTACTATATCTGAATATATCAAATCTTGCAAGAAAAGACTTCAACCCAATGTAAAAAAAAATCTTCTTGTGAGATTTGGGATCCTTATCATTCCTGGGATCTTGCCCTTATAAAATATTAATTACAACAGGGGTAAGCAGTCCTGATACTGCAAGGTCCGCTTTAAACAAGATTTACAGGCCTTGCCCCTCCCCTATTCTGGATAGTGAAAGGAGAAGCAGCAGCCTGAAAAGCTCATCTCTCTGTCACTCTTCTTTCTCCTCCTATCAGCATGTTCCTTGTTAGCACATGAACACTGCAACTGATTAGCTTTTTGTGCTGTTTCGCCTCATCTCAGGCTTAACTTGGCTGTACAGAAACTGCAAGAGGTTAAAATCCAGTCAAATTCAGGAACTTACATTACCTGCATTTTAAAAAAAATGGTGCTGCTGTGGCAACTCTGTACATGCTCGGTTTTCAGTGAGCTTCTATGCTGAGCATTTCCTTCCTATCAGATCTGAGAAGGCAATGTGACTATAGAGTCACATATGTCGTAAATGACAGCCCACTCTCTCTATCCTCCTAGATGCCCACGAAATAGCTAAACACAATGGGGGGTGGGATAGTACATATAGATTGATGGATGCTTCACCTCCCTCTTATTCTAAGACATAGGCTGAAGGGGCATGACACAGCCTGTGACTGGCAGAAATCTGCCCACACCATGGTATTGCCAAATAATAATACTGATTTGGTTTCAAATTCATATTTGTATGACAATTTAAAACAGTTTATCCCCTTCCTGCCGAGCGTACACAGATGTGCGTACTCAGCTTTGGTGGGTTATACCGGGATGATGCCCGCAGCTGCAGGCATCATTCTGATACCGTTGTTTAGAGCAGGTGATCGACTATCCAGGGATAACAACCGATACGGCTAAAAGCACATCCCCCCCTCCCGCCACATCCCGCCACTCTTCCCGGGCCTCCAGACAATCTGCCGATTCTGGCGGCTAGGGACAGACTGGAAAAAATCCGGAAACAGTTTTTTTTCCAGCCTCCTGATTGTAAACACGGCAGAAACATCACAACATCACTTCCTGTTTACTCGGCTGCCAATGGCGCCGGTTTAAAAAAAATATACAGTATTCAGAGTCACCAAAAACAGCGATCTGAATACTTTGAAGTGCACAAGAGGGATTGGAGGTCTTTTAGACCCCCGATCCCTCCATAAAGAGTATCTGTCACCACCTATTACTGTCACAAGGGATGTTTACATTCCTTGTGACAGCAATAAAAGTGATACTTATTTTTTTTTTTAAACACAACTTAATAATTTAAAAAAAATAAAATAAGTAAGTAAAGAAAACCCATACAGAAGTCACACCCACATATGTAAACAGCGTTCAAATCACACATGTGAGGTATCGCCGTAATTGTCAGAGCGAGAGCAATAATTCTAGCACTAGACCTCCTCTGTAACTTTAACCGGGTAACCGGAAAACAAAATTTAAAGCGTCACCTATGGAGATTTTTAGGTACTGTAGTTTGTTGCCATTCCACAAGTGCGTGCAATTATAAAGCGGGGCATGTTTGGTATCTATTTACTTGGCGTAACATCATCTTTTACATTATATAAAAAAATTGGGCTAACTTTACGGTTTCGTTTTTTTTAAATTCATGAAATTGTCCCTTTTCCCAAAAAGATGTATTTAAAACACTGCTGCATAAATATCGTGTGACATAAAATATTGCAACAATCGCCATTTTATATTTTCTAGATTCCCTGCTAAAAAATTATATATATATATATATATATATATATATATATATATATATATATATATATATATATATATAATGTTTGGGGGCTCTAAGTAATTTTCTAGCAAAAAATATGGATTTTAACTTGTTAACAGCAGGACTGGAAGCTTCTCCTACTTATGTTTCCCTGCAGGCTGATCTGGGTCATGTGACAGCTGTATATTGATTAGGAAAAAATAATTACAATACCATAAGCCACATACAGAAATAGAAGGGACAATGTAAGTTAAATTGTGTGTGCATCACTTTAATAGCCACTGTGTTATCACTATGAGAAAATATGTATTTTTTTTTATAAAACATAACAAATATGACTGCAAGAACATTACAAATATCCCCATAATTACCCTTTTTGGAAAATGGACACCCCAAGGCAATCTTATTTTTCCACAATTTACCAACAGTGGTCATTTTTTACATTTCTGATTGCTATGATTGGCCATTGCAGCGATCGCAAGGCACAGACACACACTGATTGGGTCTGTGAATTTAGCATATGAGCTTGACTGTCTAATAACAGCAGATCACAAGCATGTTGCATGCACGCTAACAGTAAACACTATTGCCACGTACACACGAGCGGAATGTCCAACAGAAAAAGTCAGACGGGAGCTTTTCATTGTATATTCCGATCGTGTGCATGCCCCATCGGACTTTTTATGTCGAAAATTCTGACGGACCTAGAAATGGAACATGCTCTAAATATTTCCAACGGAACCAATTCCTATAGAGAAAACCGCTCGTCTGTATGCTGTTCCGACGGGCCAAAAACAGCGTATGCTCTGAAGCAAGTACGAGACGGAAGCTATTGGCCACTGGCTATTGAACTTCCTTTTTCTAGTCCCGTTGTACGGGTTGTACGTCACTGCGTTCTTGACGATCGGACTTTGGTGTGATTGTGTGTACGCAAGACAGTTTCAGCGGAATTCTGTCAGAACTCGGTTGGAAAAACCTTCAGAGTTTATTCCGATGAGAAAACCGGTCATGTGTACAGGGCATTAGAGTAAGTTCCACCTAGTAGCCATTTGGCTTGTAGGTAGGTTATTAACTAAAATGCTCCAGATGTTGAGATTTCCTACCATGTTGGAATGTGGAGGGGGCTAGAAAAGTCATAGAAAATGGTTATCACCCCTGTCATTTTTTTTTTTAAACAACTGTATCCCATTGGGGTTTTCCTTTGACGTCCTGTTCAATACGCACACCAGGCAGTGAAAGGAAATCTCTCCAAACTGAAGTAAGCCCCGTCTCAGACAGACATCAAAAAAGTGCCTCTTTTGGAAGATTTTCTCTCCGTTCTGGTTTCAACAAAATGTTGGATTTTTCCACTCTCTCAGTCCCAGTGACAATGATCACTAGGACAGACAGGGTTAATCTTCCCAGTAGGACACAAACAGCAATACAAACCTGATGGGGGTTCTAACCTTTGCACAGTAGAACAAAGACAAAAAAAAGTTTTAGATTTAGATATGTGGTAATTGTAGAGAAATGTGGAGACAATTTTAGATTTAGATATGTGGTAATTGTAGAGAAATGTGGAGACAATCTGAGATAATTTGAGGTGTGCTGTATCTTATAGATCCTCTGAATCAACAGAATATAGCTGATAGACATTAAAATATTTCACATGCACATCAAATGAAGCTCCAAATTAACAAAAGAGAATTATGTAGAATTTTATAATAAGACCTGCACAGATAAGCTTTTCCAGTTCCAGAATAGGAAATGAGGAGAATGGGCAAGTACTGATTTTCATTCTCGGTAATTATTACTCATTTGTTGCACACAATAGGTAGAGAGCAGCCAGCAATCGCTTCTATTCACTGGTACTCTGTGATGTAGAATTCTAACACTGAACAAACGTGACGCCTGTCTGCACTTTACCTACTGCGTGTAATAAATGAGCTACCTGTCGTCGTCCAGATGCTTCTGACCTCTAACTCTACAATGAATACCTCTGTAAGGGATAATTATTGATTGGAAGGGGTATGTGTATATTCTAATGACATGTGGACTACTACACCCCCTCAGCTTGGCCTTGGCACAAATGATAGAGCGCAATCAGATTCATATTGTGGACAACACACCTACATTAGGATTCTGGCATGCTAGCAATGGGTGATCATTTAAAACATAGCATTGCATCATTTATATTCAGAATCCAAACTTTACTTTTTTAGTTTAAAGGAGAATTCCAGCCTGAGCTATTTCGGCTGGGCTTCTCCTATGGGTTCAAACAAATGCCACTCCAGGTGAGCAATTACTGCAGTCCGGATGCGCTGGGGACAAGTCACCTATGATCAATGAAAAGAAAAGAATGGCTGCTCACCAGAGAAACATTCCAATGATTTTATTCCACAATAGCTATAGACAGCCACAAGACAGGGTGCTCAAACCGAGGAGGTGATGTGTTTCACACTGACCTCAGTGCTTCTTCAAACCGGAGCACTGAGGTCAGTGTGAAACATGTCACCTCCTGGGTTCGGCACTCTGTCTTGTGGCTGTCTATTGCTATTTTGGAATGAAATTGTTGGAATATTCCTCTGGTGTGCGGCCGTTCTTTTTTCTTCTTTTCTCTCACGGGTCAAGTCCGCTCTCCAATGACGTCACCAAGTTCACTCTAGGCAGCGTGTCATCTTGACTTCAGAAGTCTGGACTGATGGCAGTCTCAGCCAGTCAGCAAGCCACTGAGAGGCTGGGACAGCCGCTCCCTGCCCCAGCTCAGCACTCCAATGAGCATGGAGGAGCAGAGCAGGAGTGCTGCTGACTGACAGTCAGCAGCTCTTCGCTTGGCGAGGTGAGAGAAACAAGCCATCGGCGGGGTTCGGTGGCTCGGTTCTCAGTGCAGAGACACCAGGGGGACAGATGCAGCATCGGACCAATGCTGCATCCACCTAGGCAAATATGAATCTAAAAAAAACAAAACATACTTCTCTTTTAAGAAAGAGGAGAAAATGGTTAAAATTCATGTTTAAATTCATGTCAATTTTCTTGTTTGTGGGGATGAGTTTTGTGGTCTTTGAGGAGATTTTTCTTTACTGCTCAACAACAGAAAGTGAGCATAAATCTCTCTCAAGTGTGAAGAAATACTCCCCTTAACACTTAGTCTGTGTGTGTGATAGCCCTGAACTGACAGAAGTGGGATATTTGTATTTTTGTATCTAATCTAGAATGAGTCATCTTTCAAAGGAGGAATAGTGCCCCATCATTGGTGTCAGTGTTAGGAATAGTGCCCCATCATTGGTGTAAATGGGAGGCATAGTGACCAATCGTTAGTATCAGTGAAGGAATAGTGCTCCATTGTTGGTGTCAGTGGAAGGAGTAGTGCTCCATTGTTGGTGTCAGTGGAAGAAATAGTGCCCCATCGTTGGTGTCAGTGGAAGAAATAGTGCCCCATCATTTGTTTCAGTGGGAGGAGCAGTGCCCCATCATTGGATGTTTCTAGTGGGCGCCGCTCAACACTCACACCAAAGTATTACATTTACTGTATATCATCTTTTAAAACTATCAGGGGGGCATTAGCCCAATATAAGAACAAGGTTCAGTCTTCACTTCTCATTCACTGTTCTTCTGCCACATTGAAGGAGGACTCATTATGGATAAATGGAAAAGTTATCCCAGGAAGACACACACACACACACACTTGTAGCGTCCAGCCCATCCTGCAAATGGCACTATGGAGGGGGATTGAGGGGCCAGCAATTTTCCGCAAAGAGTCCCACCCACAGCAGATAATATGTAAAGACAAGAAGGAGCTGCATTTGATAATAGAAAGCACTGGTATGTATTATTTAGGTGATCTGGAACTGCATAGGAGTTATTTTGTAAAATGTTGTACAGCACAGTCTATTTCCCTTTTACCTTTGGTGCTCTTCTCTTTACTATTATGTTTTCAAGCCCAGTGGATCCTCCTTTGTCTTCTTCCCTCGCACCACTCTCCTACTATAGGTCCCGTTCTATGCTGCCATTTCCTCATGGGGAACCAACTGTGTCACTTCCTGGTTCTTGCAACCAGCCACCCCACTGATGAAGTTCCAGAATTGACACATGTGCAGACAGAGATCTTCTGGTATGTCTGTTTACATGTAGCTATGTATTTTATGGATCAAGGAATGCAATGCTTCCTGGGGTATGTGAGGTTGGTATCCCAGGAGGCGACAGAAGGGTGAAACATCCTTCTCGCCTGGGCAATTGAATGGAAAACAAGAAAACATGAAAGCAGTATTAAACTCAAAAATAAAAATGGAATATATTGCGGCTTACCAATCATTAGATGTGGTGGCTGCATCAGCTTTCTCTTTAAGGGCTTTTTCCCCTCTATTTTCACCTGGTGATCTGGTCAGTAACACATCCCTAGGGGTGAGCCCGATGTTCAAGTCGAACATCGGGTATTCGCCAAACAGCGAATAATATGTGTTGTTTGCGGCAAATTCGAAAGCTGCCGGAACACCGTTAAAGTCTATGGGACACTAACATGAAAAATCAAAAGTGATAATTTTAAAGGCTTATATGCAAGTTCTTGTCATAAAAAGTGTTTGGAGACCTGGGTCCTGCCCCAGGGGACATGTATCAATGCAAAAATTTTTTTTTTTAACTGATCTTTTTTCGGGAGCAGTGATTTTTTTTTTTAATGCTTAAAGCGAAACAATAAAAATGAAATTTTCCTTTAAATATTGTGCCTGGGGAGTGTCTATACTATGCCTATAAAGTGGCACATTTTTCCTGTGTTTAGAACAGTACCACAGCAAAATGACATTTCTAAAGGAAAAATTGTCAGTTAAAACTGATCGCGGCTGTAATGAATTGTTGGGTCCCGGCAATATAGATACAGATAATTGAAAAAAAGAGCATGGGATTCCCCCCCGCCTCCCATCCATTACCAGGCCCTTTGGGTCTGGTATGAATATTAAGAACAAAAAAGGATATTCCCCCTTAAATAGGACTTTAAAGGCCACAGACACTGAGGTGCGTAGAAAAAGATTTATTACGTGAAAAAGAATGATACCAGATCAAAACAAATGATCAAACATAAAAAGAGATGCCTAGCGTCTACGTACATGTGACAAACATAACAAACAGCAAAATATAACAATACATAAAAATGACACTAATATTCTACAGTGGATGGTAATCCCTGGTACCTGAGGCGTTTCCAGTTTAACAGCTTTGTCAGGGGTAGAGAGTAAGGATAAGTACGGTCATATATAATTTAGCTCAAAACAAAGTAATTACATTTGATGAGCAGATGAGGCAACTGTCAGGATGGGGGTGCAGATAAACGGCAGCCTAGGATGAATGTGGACTTGGATAATCATTTTCCAGATCTGTTCAATAACAGGTGTGGAGCAGTGGCCTGAATTACAGTGGTTAAGTATAGACTGGCACAATATATGCTCCGTAGAAGATCAGGGATAAGAGTAAGCTGGAGTCTTCAAAATCAGTGGGCAACACCAGATAATCCTTATCTTCATATATACGCCAAAGGTTTAGGTGTTGTCAGTTGTGCTGGTGTCTCCCCATTCACTACAATGTACCCCTACAATTTAAAAAAAAAAGGTGTCAAAAAAAGACAGCTTGGGACAAATCCTTCATAAAAAATAAATAAAAATGTCCCACGGTGTAAGTTCACGCCGCCCGACGGACTGAAAAAGAAAATAAAATAAAACCCCACAACCAATTTGCCTCCATGGGAGGTTCCCGCCGTCTGACACGTCTTTGCTGTAACAGCTCTTATATAACTGAGAGTGGCCCCCCCGGTGATATTAAAGGGTGACCCCACTCCCCCAGCCATGGGGAAGCCCCTGTACATCACCAGGTGGCCCCGCCCTCAGTTATATAAGAGCTGTTACAGCAAAGATGCATCAGACGGCGGGAACCTCCCATGGAGGCGGGTCGGTTGCAGATTTTTTTTTCTTTTTCGGTCCGTCAGGCGACGTGATAGAAGAAGATGAATGGACGTCATGGGACATTTTTAATTTTTTATTTTTTAATAAAGGACTTGTACCAAGCTGTCTCTGGTCTTTTTTACCATTTTGACACTTTTTTGGTGAAATGGCAATTCACACAGGGGGGAGGCCAGGATTTAGGGGTCCCCTTGTTAAGGGGGGCTTCCAGATGCTGATAAGCCATCCGACCGCAGACCCCCCACAACCACTGGGCAAGGGTTTTGAGGATAAGGCCCTTGTCCCCATCAACATGGGGACAAGGCTACCCCAAAGCACCCTCCCCATGTTGAGGGCATGTGACCTGCTACAGTTCAGGAGAGGGGGCGCTCTCTCGTCACCCTTCTTTTCCTGTGGCCTGCCAGGTTGTGTGCTTGGATAAGGGTCTGGTATGGATTTTAGGGGGACCCTTATGCCATTTTTTTATTTTGGCACAGGGTTCCCCTTAAAATCCATTTCAGACCCAAAGGGCCTGGTATGGATTTTAGGGGGACCCCCATGCATTTTTTTTACATTTTGATTCGGGGTCCCCCTTAATATTTATACCAGACCCAAAGGGCCTGGTAATGGACGGGGGGGGGATCCCATGCTCTTTTTTTTCAATTATCTGTATCTATATTGCAGAGACCTGACAATTTATTACAGCCACGATCAGTTTTAAATGACAATTTTTCTTTTAGAAATGTAATTTTGCTGTGGTACTGTTTTAACATGGGAAAAATGCGCCGATTTACAGACATATTATAGACACCCCCCAGGCACAATATTTAAAGGAATATTTCATTTTTATTATTTCACTTTAAGCATAAAAAAAAAAAATCACTGCTCCCAAAAAAATGGCCGTTTAAAAAAAAAAAATGTTTGTATTGATACATGACCCGGGTCCCCAAACACTTTTTATGACAATAACTTACATATAAGCCTTTAAAATTATTCATGTTCGTGTCCCATAGACTTTAATTGTGTTTGCGTGTTCTGCCAAATTTTTTGCCTGTTTGCACGTTCTGCTGCGAACCGAACAGGAGGGTGTTCGGCTCATCCCTACACACCACCTGTATTAGAATGCCTCACTCTGGATGAAGGTGTAACAAAGACACCTATAGACAGAAACATGGTCCTTCTGGGTCATGCCAACATGGGCAGTCAGGTGGAAGTGAACAGTTTGGGAGGACTGTGGAGAGAGAGAGTGCGTCAGTCTGAGAGGACTGTGGAGTAGTAGGCAGTCGGACTAGTTAAAGGGGCAGTTGCAGCCAGGCGGGATGGCAGTGCCTGAAGAGGTGATGCTGGGATTAGTAGCCACAGGGATGTAAGCTGGAAACTGGACTTTGCTACACAACCAAATGGGCCTGGGGCCCCTGCCTGTAAAGGGTTTTTGCTTTGATCTGGCTGCTATGCCAGATTTACCAAAAGTATCCTAGCTGAGTCTGTGTTTTTTTTGCAAGCAAGTGAAGTGCTGGAGTAAGAGGAAGGAGTGTGTATAGAAATATAGTTTAGCACTAAAAAAAATAACAGTAATGAACTAAATAATATATGTGCATGACATATAAACCAATATAGTAAACCAGCACAAAATCCAATGTTCACTGTTGTGGACTGGAGGAAATAGCGAAAGTTCAAAAAAGTGTCAGTCTAATACATAATGGTGAATCTTCAATCGAATGAAAATAGTGAAAACAATATAAAGCTGGCCGTGGAGTTGTAAATATGAAGAGATCCTCTATCAAAGAAATATAGATGGGTACTCTTACTGGGTACGGTGGACCCACTTAAAAATGGTAGTGGGTCAATCAGGCTTATGTGGGCCGAATGCCTCATGGTTTAGTTTTGGCCAGAGGAAGGTCACTCCAAACGGAATAAATCCACTCATCAGCAGTGATGGTCCAAACGAGGTTCCTGAATCCTTATGGCTCTCTAATGCAAAAAAAAAACAACCTTCACTCAATAGGGGAGACATCTGGAGGTCGGAGTATGTGCAAATAAGCTCAAGTGGACCGGGGTAAAGATAAGAAAAAGGAGATGCTCCATATGGTGCGGGTCAAAGTCTGTTAGTTCGGGAAGTCCGTTGGAACTCCGCCGAAAGTCCGTGTGTATGCGGCATAAGTGAAAATGCCCAAATTGGGTCCAATTAGCCCATTTTCCCTCCCCAGTGTCATGTGTCTCATTAATGTTAAAAAAACAAAACGGGAATAATTATATTAAATGCTGAAATAGCCAAGTTACATTGATTACAATACATTTCCATGAGAGCTGCTCTTTAAATAAATATGAAAAATGTGTCTTTCTTCTGGTGTACTCACTCTAATATTATTATTATTGTTGTCTTATATAGCAGGTTTTGATTTACAGTATATAATCTCAAAATCTTCTAGAGTATATTGTGGTATAAAGGAAGAGATTATATGGGGTATAAAACATATACTACCAAATTTACGTAAGGATTATTTTCCAAAAGTTGTTATGCAGGCCTAATTTGTTTAAAGGTAAATCTATTTTTTTTAAATGACCAATTTTATTATATCCAGGGCCAGCAAACAGCTGTAACGTTTTATTTCTCTGTAATTTGAGAGTTGTCATCATACTTCCAACTCAGTGTAAATATTGCTTTGTTTACATGCACCTTGTTTGCAGTTTGCACTTGCAGTGTATAGAGCAGCATGTCTGCAGACCAGGACTATAAACAAAGATTTCAAGGATTCTTCTAGCTGTGCATTCTGCTTTTCTCGTTCAAAAATTTTATTTTATGTTAAAATAAATTACATGTACAGAATATAAGACAAATTATGTGATACCAGAAATAAAAAGTAGACATATTGAAGTACGGATGATGCAAATCAAAGAAGAATTTCAACATATTCTCGTGGGAATGACAATAAATGGCCTTATATATTTTAGAATTTGAAAACATTCTTATAGCTGAGTTTTAAACATTTTAATCCCAAGAAAATATAAATATGTCTAAAAGAAAATATATGATTTTAAAGTTTTGACCATAACTTCTAAAGTATGTTTATAGTAAGTATTATATAGTAAGGGAAGAACATAAAAGGTATATAGGAGGGGAAGGGGAGGGAATAATTCTCCGGAGGAGATTTTATATATCATCTAATGTTGTAATTCTATAAAAAATCTTAATCACCATAACAATAAAACTCGGTTGTCAATATTATCTGACGTATAATATTTAATCCAGGGTTTCCATATGATATCAAACGTTGTCATCTGGTTTTTATCTATAGCGTCCATTTTAGCATGGATGAAAGATTGATTCATTCTACGTTTGGTTTCTGCAATATTCACCACATCTGTTTTCCACGCATTGGCTATAGTCTGCTTTGCGGCTATCAGGAGTGTAAGAACTAATTTGAATTGTTTCTGATTCAGAAAGGCTGGCTTTAAATTAAGGAGAGCTATAATTGGGTCTGGAAAAATTGGACGATCAAAACATTTTGTAATTATTAGAAAGATCTTTTTCCAAAATGATTGTACAATTGAGCAATGCCACCAGGTATGTATATAGGTACCTTTTTCTGGACAGCCACGAAAGCAGAGGCCAGTGTTGTCTGTTGAGAATTTGGCGATTCTCGCAGGAACCAAATACCAGCGTGTGAGAACTTTATATGATGATTCAGACGCCAATATATTTATAGAGGAAGATTTTGTGAAAGACCATATGTTGGACCAAGACCTAGAATCGATCGTACAATCCAAATCTTTTTCCCACTTGGCCACATATTTAGGTATAACAGTATTAGAATTAGATATCAATTGTGTATACAATGATGTAATACGACCTTTAGCATGTGGTTCCTTGAGACAAAATCTTTCAAATTGAGAAATATTATGTAAGTTTACATTTAAATTGAGAAGAGGAGTATAAAAATCTTTGATTTGGAGATATCTGAATATTTCTGATTGTGGAAGCTTATATAATTCACATAGATCTGTAAAAGATTTTATTGATGTAGTTGAAGTTAAATTATATAGACAAGTGATACCAGCCTTAGACCAAGTTTTAAAGGTTTTGGGATATTTCCAGGCTGGGTAAAAAGTCGGATTCTTGTGGAAAGATAATAGCGGATTTTGTGGAGATTGCAGACCATGTGAATTTCTATACCTATCCCATATAGATAGAGAGTGCTTAGAAATGGGGTTATTTATAGACTTACGATCCGCAGGTTGTAACCATAATATATTGTTTATAGGAAGAGGATCACAGTCTACAGCTTCAATGAGGGCCCATAAAGGAATCTCTATAGAAGAGTGATATTTTGTTAATTGTGATAATTGAGCTGCCTTATAATATATGTTAAAGTCTGGGAATCCCAAACCACCCAAAGCTTTGGGGAGAACAAGTGTTTTTTTGTGAAGTCTGGGTTTTATTTTCCCCCAAGTAAATTTCGTTACTTTTTGTTGAATCAGCCTAAGAAAATATGCAGGAATATGAATCGGGAGAGTTCTGAATAAATATAAAAATTTCGGAAGAACAGACATTTTTATGATATTGATTTTCCCAAACCATGATATCGGCATTGATGACCAATTAGATAACGACCTTGTAATATTTTTTAATAGAGCTGGGTAATTAGCTGCAAATAAATCGTAGGGGTTAGGAGTAAACTGCACACCCAGATATGGGAGGCTATGATCTACCCACTTAAAGGGTAGTGAATTTTGTAAAGATTGTTTATCTTTTTCGACAAGTGAAATGTTTAATGCTGAAGATTTTTGAATATTGACCTTAAGGCCTGAAATAAATGAGAATTCTTGTAGTACAACCATAAGATTTGGGGCCGAAACATGTGGAGAAGATAGAAAAAGGAGACTATCGTCTGCGGATAAACAGAGCTTATGATGAAAGCCACCCATTTCAATACCTGTTATAGTGGGTTCCATCCTAATTCTTTGTGCTAAAGGTTCAATGAGTAAAGCAAATAATAATGGCGAAAGTGGACATCCTTGACGAGTCCCCCTCAGTATATTAAACTCGTCCGATTTGTACCCTGCATATCTGATATAAGCTTTGGGATCTTGATACAAACTAGAGATCCATCGTAAAAAATGAGGGCCGAATCCCCATTTGGAAAGGGTATAGTTCATATATGACCAAGATACTGTGTCAAAAGCTTTCATAATATCTAAAGAAAGAAAACAAGTGGGAATACGTCTTTTTTTAGCGGCATGTGACAGGAGTGTTGCACGTCTAATATTATCTCCTGCTTGACGTAATGGAATGAAGCCCACTTGATCACGATGTATTAGATTGCCTATAATAGTATTTAATCTGTTAGCTAGAATTTTGACTAAAATTTTTATGTCCAAATTTAATAACGAAATAGGGCGATAATTAGACCATATTGAATCGTCTGTGTGAGGTTTAGGGAGCATACAGATAATTGCAGTTAGGGTTTCTCTTCTAAAAGAATGACCTTCCAAAAGGGAATTAAAAGTGTTTGTCAAGACTGGAGATAGGGTGTCTACAAACGTTTTGTAATACAGCGCAGAAAAACCATCAGGACCTGGCCTTTTATTTAGTTTCAGATTTTTGATAACTTCAGATACCTCTATAATTGACACTGGTTCCTCCATCATTTCCATTTGTGTTTTAGATAGTGTCGGTAGAGATATATGAGAGAAAAAATCATTTGCTCTAGAAGGGTCCAACTCATTATTAGAAGAGTATACATTTTTTAATTGTGTTTTGAATTTTTGTAATATTTTTAAAGGATTATTTGTGTATACCCCCCTAGAGATTTTCAGACGTATCGGTTTCGTTGGGTTCTGGCAGGATTTTAATGCCCTGGCTAATAGTGTGTGAGGTTTATTCGCATTGATATAGAAATTGTGTTGTGATCTCTTGATGGTTTTATCCGCTGCTTCAGTAAGGAATAGATCAAATTCCAATTTAGCTTTGTCAAGATTTATTTTAGATAAAGAAGAAGGGTTATTTTGGAATGCTGTGTGACATTTATTGAAATTTGTTTCTAAAGTCTGACAAAGGATTTTCCGCTCTCTGTTGAATATGTTTGCTTGCTGTAGACATATGCCACGGAGAACAGGTTTGTGTGCTTCCCATAATGTAGTCGGAGAGACGTCAGGTGTGGAGTTATATTTTATATAATCTTTGAGCGCAATTTCAATATTATTTTTATGAGCTGGATTTTTGAGTAGGAAATCTCTTAATATCCATGTTGGATCTTTTTTTTTGGGAATTATAGAGGCAACAGTAATGTAGCCTGCACTATGATCGGACCATGGGATGGGAATAATTTTTGTAGATATTATTTCTGGAATTAGCCCTATGGACATAAATATATGGTCTATCCTAGAGAATGAGCGATGAGGGAACGAGTAATGTGTGTATTGTCTCTTGGTTGGATTCAATTCTCTCCAAGTATCTACTAGGTTATGTTTTGTAATTAGTTTTGATAAGAGTTGTTTGTCTGCTGTATGTGACTGTGGGATTGGTGATTTATCCAAAAATGGAAATATGGTCTGATTAGAATCTCCACATAGAATTGTAGTACCTATTTTGTAGTTTGAAATAAATGAGAAAGAAAAGAAATAGGATTTTTGTTAGGAGCGTAGTATGATGTAATGGTGATAGCGGTATCAAGTAGGTGTCCTTTAAGAATCAAGTAACGACCTTCTGGATCCTTGATTTCCTTCATTAGTGAAAATGGTGTATTGCGATGGAAAGCTATAAGCACGCCTCGTTTTTTAGAGGAGGCCGAAGCTGTGTATACTTGGGGGTAGTCTTTACTGAAAAATTTGGGAGTGGATTGTGACGCAAAATGAGTCTCTTGGAGGCAAACTATATGTGCTTTCTTGGATGAAAATGTGCGGAAGGCTTTAGTGCGTTTGTCTGGAACGTTTAGTCCCTGAGTATTTAATGATATGATGTTTAATGGGGCCATGGAGTTGGGAAAAGTAAATATGTGTTGGTGTTTATGTTAGAACGTGTGTCATATAAGAAATTATTTGTCTCCAGAGTATAGGGGTGGAGGGAAAGGAGATAATGACTGAAAAAGAAAATACAATTAATATACAATATTGAAATATATCTTAACATATCTATGTTCTTAATGTGTCCGTTGGGAGGAGAAAATCTCTCCCTCCAAGGGTACATGAGCCACTGTCAACTGCCCGGTGTACACCGAGCTGCTGAGGGTAGCAAGAGAGGGTGCAAGGAACTTCCCTGCAGGACACCAAGAGCCAATCATATAATTTCATTTTTCAAGCAAAAAATAAAAATGTAAGATTAAGGCAACCTCAGAGACAAAGAAGAGAAGAGAGAGAAAAAAAAGTTATAATAAGGTGCCTAAATTATTAGGAACATTTCTTAACCACTTCAGATCCGCGCTATTGCCAAATGACGGCATTAGCGCGGACCTAGATTTCCGGGACTACGTCTATTGACGTCGTCCCGGTTACGAGCGGCCTGCGCGCCCCCTGAGGGGCGCGCGCGGCGCGCTCTGTGATCGGCGAGTCCGTGAGACTCTCCTGATCACCGATCCGTGTAAGGGGTCGATCCCGACCCCTTATCACGTGATCAGCTGTCAGCCAATGACAGCTGATCATGTGATAGAACGGAGCCGGTAATCGGCCATTATTCCTCCTCGCGCTGACAGCGCGAGGAGAGAAAAAAAAAGCCGATCACCGGCGGCCGTGATCGGGACATCAGTCCCGATCACGGCCATCAATACAAGGGACCACCTGCCACCTGCCTGTGCCCACCTGCCTCCCGCAGTGCCATCCTGAAGTAAAATAAAAGCAAAAGTAAGTGCCCCCCGTCAGTGCCCCCGTCAGTGCCCATAGTGCCCACAGTGCCACCCACAGTGCCACCCACAGTGCCACCCACAGTGCCACCCACAGTGCCACCCAATCTGCCTCAAATGTGCTGCACCCCAGTGCCGCCCATCAGTGCCCAGCAGTGCCGCCCATCAGTGCCCAGCAGTGCCGCCCATCAGTGCCCAGCAGTGCCACCTATCAGAGCCACCTATCAGTGCCACCTATCAGTGCCCATCAGTCCCATCTATCTGTGGTACCTATCAGTGCCCATCCGTGCCACCCATCCGTGCCACTTATCCGTGCCACCCATCCGTGCCATCTTATCTGTGCCCATCTTTGCCCATCAGTGCCGCCTTATCTGTGCCCATCGGTGCCGCCTTATCTGTGCCTATTAGTGCCGCCTTAACTATGCCTATCAGTGCCCACCAGTGCAGCCTATCAGTGCCCACCAATGCAGCCCATCAGTGCCCACCAATGCAGCCCATCAGTGCCCACCAATGCAGCCTATCAGTGCCGCCTAATCAGCGCACTTCAATGAAGGAGAAAAATGACCCGTTTGCAAAATTTTATAACAAACTATTAAAACATGATTTTTTTTTTTTTTTTTTGCATCTTTTTTTGTTTGTTTAGCAAAAAATAAAACTCCGAGCTGTAACTAAATACCACCAAAAGAAAGCTCTATTTGTGGGAAAAAAATGATAAAAATTTCATTTGGGTACAGTGTTGTATGACCGCGTAATTGTCACTCAAAGTGCATCAGCGCTGAAAGCTGAAAATTGGTCTGGGACTGAGGGGGGTTTAAGTGCCCAGTAAGCAAGTGGTTAAATAAGATTATGATAAAAATATTGATTGGAAGTCAGAGAAAAAACTCGGCAGTAGCCATTCTGTTGAAAAGGCAAGATAGTAGCCTCAGTACAAGTGTTTATCAGTCCATAGTGTCAGCCAGATCTGGAGGTGGAGATTGTATGCGACTTCTTTTCTGTGGATTGTAATCTTCTTCTCTTCTGGAAGCAGAGGAGGGATTATCAGCTTATGAGGATGATTTTTGGCGAGTGTCCGCAGCATCTCTTGATGTGTTTATCATCCCTAGTTTCTGTAAAGTAGTTTGCAGGTCCTTAGCTGTTCGGCACATATATTTGCGACTTTGGAAAGTAAAACGCACTGAGAAAGGAAAGCCCCATTGGTAGATTATGTCATTTCGCTGTAATATTTGCAGCAGTGGTTTCAGGGTTCTTCTTTTGTTGACTGTAATCTGTGAGAGGTCTGTGAATAATTGATATTTATGACCCTGGAAAATTAGGGGATCTTTATTTCTAGCTGTATTTAGCAGTAGTTCCTTAGTGCGGTAGAAATGCAATTTTGCGATAATGTCACGGGGAGGACCATCTATTTTCTTTGGTGCTAGGGCTCTATGAATCCGGTCCATTTCAAGATGCTCTAGTGGGATAGCTGGTTGTAATTCTTGAAAAAGTGCAGTAATAGCACCGTTTAAATCAGTCACAGATTCGGGTATTCCTCTAATACGTATATTGGAGCGTCTTGCACGATTTTCGAAATCCTCGCATTTGGATTGTAATATGTAATTTTCCTCTTTAAGAAAATCAATTTCTGAGGCAATGTTAGATGTATAATTTTCCAGATCGTCTGCTCTAATTTCCAGTGCTGATGTACGCTGACCAAGTATTCTAATTTCTTTGGTAAGATTTGTGGTGATAATATCTGCAGTGGTTTTTAGTGATTTTTGAAGCAGATTTTCTATTTGTTTCAGCGTTACAGGAGGGGATAAGTCTTTTTGTGTGGAAAGTTCTAAATTCTCCAGAACTGACATATTTTTCTCAGGTATTTGGTTAGAGAGACTATGTGCCTTTAATGAGAGAACATCTTTATGTAAAGCAGCAGAAGGGGCTGTCTGTTTGTTCTCCTCACTGTGTCTCCCCTCAGAGGGGGAGGGTTTCAGTGCCATACTGCTGTATGTGTGAGGCGGCGCTTTCTTGTTAATTTTCTGCCTCATGAGTCTCCTCTGACCCCCCCGAATGTCACCTATGTAAGGTAGAGATATTTATCTACCGTTTGGTATGATATATGTGCGGAGGGTCAAGTTACCTCCGCCGTTATATGGCTCCGTTGTCCTGCTGAGAATGGAGCTCTAAGCCAGCATTACCTCTCGGCTAGGCTCCGCCTTCTCCCTCCCATGCATTCGGGTTTTCACACTTTTACCACTAACCAGGGCCAGTGCTACCTATAGGCAAGGTAGGCACTGGCCTAGAGCGCACATTAGTCAGGGGGCACTTGTAAACAGTGGGGTGGGATCCGCACCGAGTGCAGACTCAGTGAGAGTGTCCCTGGCTGCCTGATACAGTGTTACAGTCTTGCACAGCCATGGCACCCCCACTGAGTCTGTACCCAATGCTTCAGTGACAGTCGGAGATCAGTGTGAGAGCGAGTCTCCTCCCTTGCTTTGTCCATGACAGAGCCGGGAGGAATTTTCTCACACGAGCTCCAGCATCTGATGAGCAGCGGTGGCGCCAGGTAAGTGCAGGTCATGAAAGGAGGGGTCAGGGAGAAGTGAAGAGACACCCCATGGAGGATGGGGGGACACATCTGACACGGCTACTGTTGATATGGCTGATTCTGTGGCTGGTCTCCTGCAGAATCGGCTCCTGGGACTTGCTCCAGGGTGGCTTTCTGTGGATACACTGCATACTGATCAGCCAATCACCAAGCCTCCACCCCCACGATCCAGCACGAGATCCCCCAATCTTCCACTGAGCAGAGTGATCCAGAGGGGTGACAGAGAGACTGGAGGAGGGAGGAGGACTGGGGAGGAGGAGAGGGAGGGACCAATACAGCACAAGGAAACTCTGCACATACTACCCTAGCCCATCCATATACTACCCTAGCGTGTCCATATGCTACCCTGGCCTGTCTATATACTACCATAGCCTGCCTTTATACTACTCTAGCATGTCCATATACTACCCTGGCCTGTCTTTATACTACCCTAGAATGTCTTTATACTATCCTATCTATATACTACCCTAGCCTGCCCCAGCCTGTCCAAATACTACCCTAGCCTGTCCATATACAACCCTAGCCTGTCTATATACAACCCTAGCCTGTCTATATACAACCCTAGCCTGTCTATATACAACCCTAGCCTGTTTGTATACCTACAGACCACGGCTGGTTTGAGGAAGCAAGCTGGCGCCACTACTATTTGTCTTTAGGCTGGGTCCAGAGGCGCAGATGCAGGCCTGTGGATCCCCGCTGAAGAAACAGATGGAGAGGCCCAGCCGCATATTTGCATGTGCTCGACACCAAGGAGTTGAGTTTAAGAGAGAATAAACATGAAGTTTAAGCCAAACTTTGGGCTTAAACTACAAATAAATATATTATACACACATATGCCCATATATTGTATATACATTTCTTTTCATTATTTTAGTCTCAGTCTGACCATAGCAAACAGAATACATACAAAAGTCTACAATCAGTAGAGTTCAGCTGAACTCGCATGATTTCTATTTGGCAATGCTGTCTGACTTCGGGGGGGCGATTTGACAGACATCTGTGTGGGTTCATGTGAGTTTGTCTATTCAAATCACCCCTAAAGCCACTAAAAGTAGTACAGAAACTACTTTTTGGAATTGGTGTGGTGCTGCAAAGTTGGCACCGCACCGATTAAGATTGACAGGAATAGCTGCTGATTTGGCATGCGATCTAACATGTCGAATGACATGCCAAATCAGCACAATGTGAACGTGAGCTATGACTTTTTGCTTGTGGTGAGAGGAGAAGTTACTCTTAGCCCCCGTACACATGGTCGGAGATTCCGACAACCAAATCCGTCTGAGTTATGTGACGGATTAATTCCGGAAGAGGTCCAGAAGTGATGTTGCATACACACGGTCGGACTCAGTTGTCGGAAAATCCGATTGTACATAACGTGATGACGTTATTTCGTTACGACGGGACTACGTTCAGGCTAGTAGCCAATAGCTTTGGTCTAGGAATTTGATCTGAGCATGCGTGGCACTTTGTCCGTCGGAGTAGGCTACACATGATCGGAGTATGTCCGATTGGAGCATTTTGTCGGAAAATTTAACTGGCAGGTTGAAAAGTTGATCCGTCGGATATTCCGACGGAAACAGTCCGATGCAGACCACACACAGTCGGAATATCCGACAAAACGGTCCGATAGGAAGCATTCCGTCGGAATCTCCGACCGTGTGTACAAGGGCTTAGGGAAGTCCAAAGCTGGTAATTTGATGAGTGATCAAACTAAATTTAATTTTTTCAAAATTGCGCAAAGACAAAAATCGGACTACTTACAACTTCTGCAGTTTTTTTTCATTTCAACTTAATATTTCCTAAACTTTACTGAAGCTGTCATTGTTTTCTTAGCTTCACAACTGACCAAACTCTGATGGTCGATCAAACTTGTGGGTGGTAGATTGGTAGTTTCTGGCAGACATCATATTTGAGATTTCCTGTGGCTCTAAAGTGATTGAACTGGCCACATGTATATGCAGGTCTAAGGTTTGTAGCAGGCTTGAATGAAAATACAGCAATGCTTACTCAGAACTGGGTCCGTGATGACAGCTCTCAAAGTTGAAAGAAAATATGCAGAAGAACTGAAATCTGTGAAATAGTGTCACCGACACAAAAAATATATATGTATAAAAAATATATAATGTAATATTACAAAATTGATCTTCTGCAGTTAAAATGTCCTATACCATAGATTTAGGAAAACATGTATTCAAATGATGTAACTGCGCTAATCCAAACAAGTGCTCATACAATGTTACCACTAATACAGTGTTAATACATTATATGCCAACCTAGCTCTTTAAATTTATAAAGTGCAATGCAACAATAAAGTGCCAATTATTATAAACTGTAATCTATCATAATCTTAAACCATAAACATATAATATTGATCCCCAATGTCCATTGCCATTTGTTATATGTATTCAATGTGCTCATGTGCTTCAATTTTCATCCATGCTTAGTAACAATGACTTTTCACCGCTTCATGTGCCACCACCACCTTCTAAAATGGTCACTCACCAGAGTCTAGAAAAAGTTTTGCCTTTGATTCATATAGGGATAACCACTCCAATATCCTAGCGTTCCTCCAACTAGTTAGCCACTAGGCGCTAGAACTGGGCTCAGCAGGGGGGCCTGGGCAATCTGAACAAAGTGCATAATAAAAAAAAAGTCTCTTCAAACAGTCCATCCAAGCCCCCCTCAACTCTGCTCCGCCTACCTTATCTGGGTGTGTTTTTCCACTTCCTGGCTCCCTTTGTAATTATGTTCTGGTGGGTGTGTGGGAGGGAATATTTCTTCTATTTTGGGCACAATTACAGGCCCCCTCCGCATGTTAATCTTGGCTCAAGTCCCGGCCTGCATATTGCCTTCCCTGGCGAGGTGATTTATCTTCCTGTGCTCATGATGCTCATGCTCAGCTCTGTTCTCCACTTGGCCTAAGACTGGAGAAGAAGCAGTGAGGCAAACAGGGGCGGCATTAGCAGAGGAAGTAGCTCAGCTTACATTTGTCGAGACAGCAGCAGGAACAGCGAGGAAGCAGTTTGTGGGGCTAACAGTGCCTAATATAGGTGTGTGTGCTTGCTTGGGGTGATTCAGACAAGATCTGCTACATAGATGGTACTCTTGTCTCTGCAGGTAGCACATGCATATTATGGCACTGGCAGCATTGCACTTTGCTTCAAGACACAGTGGCTGCATTTGATGGGCACAGTGAAGAAAGAAAAAAACGCAGTTCAGAGGACAACAAACTGCAAAAGAGGTTACTTTGGGCACCAAACAATATTCCAAAATAAAGTTAATTCATACAAAAATTATGTTTTTTATTATTGTATATTAGATTACATTATTCACCAAAATTAAATTACTAAAAACCAAAAAGCAATTCATAAAGAATACCCTTATATAAATAGACAGTACATATATCAAGAAAGACAAACTACCAACAGGACATACATGAATAACACACACAACAAACACAGAAAATGACACTGGTCCGGACCGATTGCCGTTGGCTGCCGTAATTGATCTTTATATAATAATTAAACCTTGAGAAATACTCACAGTATCTTTAAACATTTACCAAGCAGTCAACAGCAAGCTTAGGGGGGGGGGGGAGGCAGGTAATTAGACTACAATTATTGATATCAGCCTGGTTTCTACCTAGTTTTGTAGCAGAGCGTTCATTGACTAATAAATATATATAAAGTGCAAGTCCATTCATCAGTATTAGTGTAAACAGATTTTGTGTAATTATATTTTGCATTTAGACAATGCTACATTGTTTCAAAGAATTTTGTCCATATAAATATCAATTCCTTTGAACAGACTAAAACCGGAGCCACACAAGGTAAGTATGTTGCAAATCTGCTGGGCTTTTCACACAACAAGGCTATTCATTACAATATTATAAATGGACACCGCGATATCCCAAGAAATTTATTGGCTGATTTTAAGCGTTCAGATAGATGTACGTTACCACGGCTCTCCTGAGCACTGTTGTCTGATTCTCTGTTGAAATAAAGGCAAGAGGTCCAGCCTTTCACTATTCACTCTGCGGGCATATCATAGGCGCTATAGTCCAGTGTTTAACAAAGTCCACTCAGTGTACCGCACACACAGACCGACCCCTTACCGATCTTTTATTTTCCGATGTGGATTGCTTTTGTCAGCACTTGTAGTCCTGTGCAGGTAGAAGTCCACCTTATGTAGCCCGCTGGAGCAGGAAAAGCTCCGGTTCTCCTTATGGGAAAGAAGTATTATATAGCCGGTTTTTGAAAAGAAAGCACTCTGCTAGCCAAGCCGTGTCCCCTATCTCCAGCCTATGCAAGCCTCATCCAGCATCCTGGTGTGACGTCAACGCGTTTTGCTGGCTATTAGCGTAGCTTCATCTCGGACGATGATGGGCACAGTGGCTGCATTTTATGGGCACAGTGGTTTCAATTGATGGCACAGTGGCTGCATTTGACAGGCAAAGTGGCTGCATTTTATGGGCACAGTGGCTGCAATTGATGGGCACAGTGGCTGCTATTGATAGGCACAGTGGCTGCAATTGATGGGCACAGTGGCTGCAATTGATGGGCACAGTGGTTGCAATTAATGGCACAGTGGCTGCAATTGATGGGTACAGTGGCTGCAATTGATGGGCACAGTGGCTGCATCTGATGGGCACAGTAGTTGCAATTGATTGCACAGTGGCTGCATTTGATAGCACAGTAGACATGTGCAAAAGGAAAAGATTTGTGTAGTTTAGTTTAGTTTTAATGCGTTAATTCTTTAATTTCGTTTAGTTATATTCGTTAACTTCCTTAAATTCGTTTTCAGATTTCGTTTAGTTTTCTACCGAATTCGAAAAATCGGCCACATTCGAAAATATTTCAACCAAATTCGAAAATATTTCGACCGGATTCAAAATTATTTCAACATGATTCGAAATCATTTCAACCGCATTCGAAATTATTTCAACATGATTCGATATTATTTCAACCGCATTCGAAATGATTTCAACATGATTCGAAATTATTTCAACCGCATTCGAAATGATTTCAACATGATTCGAAATTATTTCAACCGCATTCGAAATGATTTCAACATGATTCGATATTATTTCAACCGCATTTGAAAAGATTTCAACATGATTCGACATTATTTCAACCGCATTCGAAAATTATTTCAACATGATTCGACATTATTTCAACCGCATTCGAAAATATTTTGTGACCCGAATTTAGGGCCATGTATCTCGGGGTCACTTGGTGCTAGAAACTCCAAATTTGTAGTACTGGTACGATTGTGTTTGTATACCAAATTCGGGTAGTTTCTAGCTATAAGTGACCCCAAGATATGTGGCCCCAAAATCGGGTCGCAAAATGTCATTCTCTGCTGCAGAAAAGTGCTTGACATTTTGTGACCCGAATTTGGGGCCACGTATCTCGGGATCACTTGGTGCTAAAAACTCTAAATTTGGTATGCAAGCACTACAATATATCCAAATTTGGAGTTTCTAGCACCAAGTGACCCCGAGATACATGGCCCTAAATTTGGGTCACAAAATATTTTCGAATGCGGTTGAAATAATGTCGAATCATGTTGAAATCATTTAGTACTTCGGCTCAAATACAATACAACACCCTTCTAACTCAGTTCTCAGGAATGCACTTTGCCAGTAATCCATCCTCCAGCAAAAAATTAATTAGCTGATTGGACTATAAGATTTACTTTGAGCTGACCTTTTGTTTCATTAGATCGTTAAAGAATTACCGAATCATGTCGAATTCATTTGAATTAATTCGTTATATTTCTTTTGTATTCATTGTAATTCGTTATTTTTTTATTCGGACATTCAGATGCATCCGAATGTCCAAAAGATGCAAAATTCGGCCGAATTTCTATTCGTTACTAAACTAATTGCACAAGCCTATAGCACAGTGGCTGCAATTGATGGCACAGTGGCTGCATATGATGCATATTGATGGGCAGAGTGGTTGCAATTAATGGCACAGTGGCTGCATTTGATGGGCACAGTGACTGCAATTGATGGCATAGTGGCTGCATCTGATGGGCACAGCAGTTGCAATTGATGGCACAGTGTCTACATTTGATGGGCACAGTGAGGCGGCAATTGATGGAGTTTTTGTCAGTATTTTTATGAATGTTTCAGTTTGTTTGCTCCCCCCCAAAAAAATTGTGAGCATCAGCCGCCACTGCTAAGCAGTTGTGGAAAGACAGCTGACAGACAGGCAGAACTCACAGCATGAAAGGACATTTTTTCAAGTAAGCTTATATTGGATTGTCAATAAAAACTTGTTTGTATTTTTATTACAATGCTGATGCTATAAAATGAAAGTGTATGTTGTGATCATAGATTTCCTTTAAACAATTAAACTAAAGCTACACTGTAAAAGAAGAAGGTTAATACTCACCTTTCTGATGGGCACTGGGCAGTGTGTTAAATCCTCTATTGTTATTAAACACCTCTGAATGTGTTTAATAACAGCAGTGAAAACAATGAAATAACATGCTTTCCTATATTTATTGTTAACCAGAAGTGACAATATAATATGTCACCCTTTAAGAGTCCATTCACACAGGGGCAACAGGACTTCCAGCGAGACTTTGGGAGGCAACTTGGACACGACTTGAGTATGAATCACAGCATGACTAAGTGCCCGTTCACACAGGGGCGACGCGACTTGCAGCGCGTCTCACAGACGCGACCTGCACACGACTTCAGCGGCGACTTGCAAAATGACTTCTGTATAGAAGTCAATGCAAGTCGCCTGAAGTCGCCCCGAAAATACTACAGGAACCTTTTTCTAAGTCGGAGCGACTTGAGTCGCTCCTATTAGAACGGTTCCATAGTACAGAACAGAGCGCGACTTGTCAGGCGGCTAAGTCGCCTGACAAGTCGCGGTAGTGTGAACGGGCACTTAAGGCAACTTACAAGGCAACTTGAAGTTGCCTCCAGGACAGGGGACTTTGCCAGTGGCCAATCACATAATAATCAGCTCTGTGGGAGGGAGGGGTTTGCCTAGAAAACTATTTTTACTTCCTGGAAAGTTGCTTCAGTTAAGACAGGGGATCCGACTTGGAGGCAACTTCCATTGAAATCAATGGGTACAAGTCACCTAGAAGTCGGATTGATGTAGTACAGGAACCTTTTCTGAAGTCGGAGCGACTTCAGTAGTGTGCATTAAGACGGCTCTCATTCACTTACATTGATTTTATCATGTAGCGTGACTTGAGGCAACTTGGCACGGCTTCAAGTCGGATCCAAAGTTGCTTCTGTGTGAATGGACTCTTAGTGTATGTCTGGCCAAACGAAATAATATATTCAGTACATCTCTGTGATGCATGCACGTTGTATCCCTTTACCTTTAGGGATGAATGTACAGCTAAAATACCTGTTTATAGTATTTGCTAGAAATCCAGTGACCACTTAGCTTCCTGTAATGAGCTGACAACCCTGTCTCTGCTGCAATGAAATCTCAAGCAGTGCTGTCACTCCTGCCTAATGCCACGTACACACGATCGGACTTTCCTGCAGGCTTGGTCAGGTAGACCGGAATCGGTCTGACAATTCAATCGTGTGTGGGCTCCAGCAGACTTTTTTTCCCCAAAAGTCAGATGGACCTAGAAATAAAACATGTTTCAAATCTGTCTGACGGACTAAAAGTCGCGAAAAACGCTTGTCTGTGTGCTAGTCCGATGGACCAAATACGACGCAAGGGCAGCTATTGGCTACTGGCTATTGAATTTCCTTGTTTAGTCCCGTTTACGTCATCATGTTCAAAACGAACGGACTTTCGAACGGACTTAGTCCGGTCGTGTGTGGCCAAGTCCGCTCGTTCAAAAAGTCCTTCGGACCTCCGCCGAAAGTCCGTCGGGAAGACCGTCGGACCTAGTCTGTCGAAAAGTCCGGTCGTGTGTACGCGGCATAACTGTCCTCTGCTAGACTACAGACCACCTCTCCTCAGCCCCATAATATACAGAGCTGTTCTGTAGTCCAGCACAAGAGAAGTCAGGCATGGCTTATAACACAACTGAAGCAGCAGAGTTGTCAGCTCATACAGGAAGTTAGGATTTCTGATAAAATCAACAAGCATTTTTCGATATATGCAAAATTCCTAAAGAGACAAAACATAGGAAAATGTACATGTATTGCAGACATGTACTGTGGGGGTTCAAGAATACGATAGAATAGCACCTCAAATGAGGAAAGATCAAAGCTAATCATAGAAAGTATTCTTTTACCAAAAGAGTAGTTGATGCTTTGAATAGACTTCCAACAGAGGTAATGAATCAGTAAACAGGTTTGATTCACACCTGTGCATTTTTAGTGCTTTTTGCATTTTGCAGATTTGCACCACAGAACATGTTCCATAGGAATCCATGTTAAATGGACGGTAGTGCAAATCTGCAAAATGCACTAAAAATGCATAGGTGTGAATCGGGCCTTTGGCTTGGTTCACACCTATGCAGTTTGCTTTTGATACATTCCTGCAGTGCTTTTTGTGGTGCTCCGTTTGTGCACACATGTGTTTGACGTATTTTTCCTGATGCATTTTTTATGATTTTATTTTGGCCAATTTGCTGTTGGTGGATTAAAAAACACAAGACGCAAATCGCTGTAAAATCATGGAAAAAAACCGCACTACATGCTTTTCTGCAACTTCTCCATTGAAGTCTATTGAATCAAAAAGTCACCTCTTTGCGTTAAAAAAAAAAAAAAGTCCCTGACTCTTTCCAAGAACGCAGTGGCTGAAAAAAAGCATAGATGTGAACGTGTCCCATAGGAAATCATGTTAAATGGACCGTAGCATGTTTCTGCAAAAAGCATTAACCGTTTGCCGACTGTATACTGTATATGGCGGCAAGGCAGCTTTCCTTTGCAGGATTACATACCTGTACGTGTTCCTATTCTTCTGGGTCTCGGGCAGGCACGTACGCCGCCGTGACCCACTCCCACTGATTGTTCGGGACAGAAGCAGACAGGTGTGAACAAGGCAGACTGGTGTTCTGTCAGTAGGGAAGGTAGTGATCCTGTGTTTCTGCAAAGGAGGGACACCGATCTCTGCCTTCCCATCGTACAAGCACAACACCCCCCCCCCCCCACACACACACACACACAGTAACCAAGCACAAATTTAACCTTTTGATTGCCCCTGATGCTAACCCCTTCCCTGCCAGTGTCATTAGTACAGTGACAGTGCATATTTCTAGCACTGATCACTGTATTAGCATCACTGGTCCCCAAAAAAATGTCACTTAGTGCCCGATTTGTCCACCGCAATGTAATAGTAATAGTACTGCAATAAATTGCAGATTGCCGCCATTACTAGTGAACAATAAATAAACAAAAATTCCATACAGTAAATATATCCTATAGTTAGTAGATGCTATATGTTTTGCGCAAACCAATCAACATTTGCTTATTGGGATTTTTTTTACCAAAAATATTAAATATGTAACAGTATACATATTGGCCTACATTTTTTATTGTATATGTTTTATTGCAGAAAGTAAACAATATTTTTATTTTTTTCAAAATTGTTTTTTTTTTGTTTGATTGTTTGTTTGTTTATAGCACAAAAAATAAAGACTACAGAGGTGATCAAATACCACCAAAAGAAAGCTCTGTTTGTGAGGAAAAAAAAGGACATGCAATTGTCGGTTAAAGTAATGCAGTGCTGTATCACAAAAAATGGCCTAGTCATGAAGGGGGTAAACCTTCCGGAGCTGAAGTGGTTAAAAATGCATAGGAGTGAACCGAGCCTTAGTGGATTCAAATATGCTTGGGGCATACATCGAATCAGTGACCGCCCATCCATTAGGAGCGCAGGGTTGTCGCCCCCCATTATCCGTGTGCCCGGCCCCTAACTTACATGCAAGCGCCGGATGCATGGATTCCATTTTTTTAAGCACATAATTAGAGCCTGAGGCTCTAATTGGCTTTAAAAAAGACTGGGTTCAGGAAGCAGAGCACTGCGCCCTGAGCCCACCCAGTTGTGTGACAATAGCAAATTAATATTTTCTTCCTGCTCGGCCTAACACTTGTCTTCCTGCTCCTCCTCCCAGCCAATCAGGAAGCGGGTCCTGATTGGCCGGGAAGAGAAGCGGGAAGACAAGTCTTAGGACTCCCAGCCAATTGGGTCTAAGGGCCCACTTCCTGTTCAACCAGCGGGAGAAGCAATGCCTGTTCGGCCGGGAGGAGAAGACACGGTCCCGGCCTCCTTAGGCAGTGATGGCGAACCTTGGCACCCCAGATGTTTTGGAACTACATTTCCCATTATGCTCAACTACACTGCAGAGTTCAAGAGCATTATGGGAAATGTAGTTCCAAAACATCTGGGGTGCCAAGGTAAGGCCTCTGATCACCACCATCCGTCTCCCGTGGGGGGGGCACTGATTGCCATTGTCCATCTCCCATGGGGGGGCAGCCCCTCAAAATATTGAGCACCAGCTGACACTGAATCTAATGTATACTCAGGCAAAAAAAGCTTAAAAAAATACTAAATAAAAAATAAATACATTTAAAAAATGGAGCAGATTCGATGGACCCCATTGGTCTTTATTTTGCAACCACTCTTCTATATTCCTATGCACGTGTTGCGCCTTATTTTACCTAGAAATACATTTTAAGAGCAGTTTCTCATATTATCACTGGATTCCCACCATTGCTCTACATTCTTCAACTGTCATTCATTGTGCTTTAATTTTCCATATATGGACCTCAGTCTGTGGAAATTATAATAGGTTTCAGATCATCGGCAGAGCATGTTAGGATATTGCCATAATCTGACAGTACAGAAATAGTATGCTTAATGACAAAAAGTTAATGATCAAACGTATCCGTCCTCTAATGGACTTGGACACTATTCCATAGTAGTTAATATTAATTAGACATCTAAAATAGGTCCAGTTGCTGCTAATTGTACTCAGAGTAGATAGAAGAAAAAGGTAAATGATTCAGGGAGCCAAAGCAGGAAAAACCTATGAATTTTTTGACATATCATTGACTTCAAAGCACACTGTGAGAAATGACTCTTAATTATCTCGTCTAAAAAGCTAAATTATTCATGTAAAAGAAATGGTTGGATAGGGATGTGCCTGTCCTTAATCCAAACTCTGTGTGTCAGGATGTCATTTTTTTTGTAAAATTTCTCCTCGAGCATTAGTATTCAGGGCTTGGATCCAACTAATGATCTTCCTTGCAATGATGACCTTGTTAAGCAAAAAGTGAGATGTCAGAAAAGTAAATATTATTTCTTCCTGTTTTTATTTCAGACTATTCTAGGTTTATCGTGACGTTTAGAGTTTTTCGGAACTAGGACGGCTTGCACTGGATATCCAAAATACTAACAGGCTCATAAAAGGGAAGCATAAATGTCTAAAATTTTACCTAAATTTACAACTTTGTCAAAGTAATAAAAGTGATAAAAGTATATGTAGCGGGTTGCTGAATATAGTGGTTCGCCTATCACCCTGCCCAGCCCGGCATCCATTTCTCAGTTACTCAGAGACATAGAAAAATCAATAAACTTTGTTTTTTTTTATTGAGGGTATTTAACTTGGATGGGCATAAGGAAATTATGGGATGCCCAGCAACATTCAGTGCAACTTGCTTAGGATTGCCATATACACTTCAGTATATACACTCCAGTCTTCTCTCCACCACAGACTCTTGCTTAAGGCTATTCCTCCGCCAGCACTTCACTAGCTGCACACTGGTACTTCTCCAGCACTTTACTTGCTGCAAACTGTTACTCCTCCAGACTAGCTAGAACTGCATGGCAGGCCTGACACTAATTCAGCCAGGCTGCAGTGAACTGTCTTTTGGGGGCAGGGACCTCGGGCCCCTGTGGTGTAGAAATATTTCAGGTGCTAGCGGTTCTCTTCCAATAACTCAGCTACCAATCCCAGATATCTCTCTTCATGCTCTGCCAGCCAGCCTGGCTGCAATGACCTCTTTTCACTGCCCTTCCCACAGTCCTCTCTTCGGGTTTTGCACCCATTTCAAACTGCAATCTCCCAGTTCTCTCAGGCATCCCTCCCTAGTCCTCCCGACTGTGCCTCACTCACCAGCACTTCACTTGCTGCTACTAGTTGTCCTCCGTGGAGTCTCCTAGAAGTGTTGAGCTGTTCTCAAATTGCTTTATCATGTGCCTCTCTTCCAGGATCTCTTCACACCTCCTGAATTCCCCCAAGCCCCGGCCCAAGGTCACCCCTGACTGGAAAGGTCCCCGACAGCCTCCACCCTCTCTCACTCAAGTTTTTCCACCTAACATCTCCTCCCCAGTTGGGCTGACCCCAGGCATTTAGGCAGGCCTGCCCCCTGCCAATCCAAGTTGGGGATTGGTCAATGCTCCTCAAGATACCTCTGGCTGCTCCACCTCCCCTCCTTTTCTTCCTGCACTTTCTAGAAGGATGAGGGAGGTGACAGTGATGCTACCTGTGAGTCACCCAGTCCTGCTCAAGGCCACTCCCGGCCCAGAATGAAAACAAACAGGCCTAGCCACCAGCTAGGCTTGCCTAAATTTCCCTACTATCCAGAAAAATCGTCACTCTAGCACCTACCCAACTAGAGGGTGCTACATATAACTAAAGGCAAAACTATTTTTTGTTTTGGATTCCCCCTCTCTATTTGTGAGGGGAAATCTCTAAATGGGACACAGATAGTGAAAAAAAAAATTGACAGGGGTTATAACCCTATGTTACTCTATCCAAATTGTGAAAAAAAAAATCTTTGTCTATAGTTCTACTTTAATTAGCAAAAAAATAACATGGGTGCAACATATTCATGACTGCAAGTACCTTCAAACTATTTATTCTGTGCTTAGAAGCTCCCAAACCCAAGGTTCTCTATTTTTCAAATGTTATATTCCAATTCAAGTTGGTTTTACTGCCCACCCACAACATGACAACATTTAAATTAATATTTAGGATAGTTAAAAAATAACTATAAATGCAAAGTTTTTTAGGTAATGGAAGCCCTTGGTCATCTAAACAAGGAATGATTTTCCAAGAAAAAATACAATAAAAACAAAAGAAAACATTTTTAAAAAATATTTTAAAATCGAACTATAAGCAAAATATTTTTTTTTTTAATTATCTGTGTCCCCTTGTGGAGATTTCCTTTCACTTCCTGTCCCATAGCCAAACAGGAAGTGAGAGGAAATCCCTGAAAATTAGGGAATTTCTTCAGGGACCCTGTCCGTTTTTATTACTGTCTGTGCCCCTGTTTAGGAGATTCACCCTCTCTATCTTCGGAGACTAGGCCGCAGGGCAGTATTCCAAGATGATAACCACCCCAAACACACCTCCAAGACGACCACTGCCTTGCTAAACAAGCTGAGGGCAAAGGTGATGGACTGGCCAAGCATGTCTCCAGACCTAAAACTTATTGAGTGTAGCGGCCATAACCCTTTGCAGGGCGGCCTTAACTTTTTGGGCTTACCGGTTACCTCCGCTTGGCTTGTTCTTCCACGTCTAGGGGTCCCCAAGGTTGATACCAAACTTTGGACGCTGACACCAATAAAGTGCTTTTAAAAGGTTTTATTTTGCAGGGGTAACATCCAACACAGTCTCGTATGGGAACAGAGGGCAAGGGTGAAGAACTCAGGCACCTTGAACTGCAGACATAACAAAGTCTCTAGTAGCACCCAGAGAGTAGCCACTCGCAGCTGGGCGCTTCAAGGCTGAACAAATCTCTAGCCAGAGATTATGGCAGTCAGCACTTTGATTCAGAACGTGTAAAATCTCTGACTTTGAACAAGTTGTAACTGAAAGTGAACAGGAACTTTTTTCCTCAGCACCTGGAACATTCTCTGTCTCCTTGAGAGTACTGGAAAAAGCGTGGATTCGTCAATGTCCTTCCCAACTCATTAACCAGGCACTTCTCAGGATGCCAGCTTGTTGGGCCTTCTCCAAAGAGTTCTCCCCTGGTCACTTTCACGAGCTGTGGTGCCTCTCCAAGCCAAGAGCACACCCGGCCCCTCGAATCTTCCCTCAGTTACTGAGAGTCGGACCAGCCGGTTCCGAGACTCGGGAACAGACGAATCCCTACCCCAGACCAGGCGGGTCTATCGGGGGTAACTAGCAGAACCATGTTGCGGAGCGTCGAACGCTCTCTGACCGGGACCCCTCGCGGTGCTACCCCAGTCCAGGACCGCTAGGGCCTCACAAATGAACCACACGTAACACATGACCTCAACATCTTAAGAACCCCTCCCCAGACTCCTCAGCGGGGCCCGGCGCACCCACTGATTGGTTCCAAGGAAGCCAATACCCAAAACGTCCAACCAGGCCTAGTTCTGGCCTGTCATGTGCACCTCACCGTACACATGACCAGGCAGAACTCTAACACAGCCCAACTAAACTGATGTCAAAGTTAACCTACATAATTAACCCTCAGAACCCCATTACCGTTATGAGGCAAAAAAACTAAATTTACACATGAATGACACTTTGTCCAAAATGTCATCCGCTACATGAGCATCAGTGGGGCATCCTCAAACGGAAGGTGGAGGAGCGCAAGGTCTCTAACATCCACCAGCTCCATGATGTCATAGTGGAGGAGGACTCCAGTAGCAACCTGTGAAGCTCTGGTGAACTTCATGCTGCCATGCTGAAAAATAATGGTGGCCACACAAAATATTGACACTTTGGGCCCAATTTGGACGTTTTCACTTAGGGGTGTACTCACTTTTGTTGCCAGCGGTTTAGATATTATTGGCTGTGTGTTGAGTTATTTTGAGGGGGCAATTTACACTGTTATACAAGCTGTACACTCACTACTTTACATTGTAGCAAAGTGTAATTTCTTCAGTGTTGTCACCTGAAAAGGTATAATAAAATATTTACAAAAATGTGAGGGGTTTACTCACTTTTTTGAGATACTGTATGTGATATTTTTACGATCGTCTGGAGCAGGAGAATTTATTTTGTGTTGTGTCCCTCCCTCCTCCTCCATGCCCACTAACCAGCTAAACACAATGGGGTGAGATATTACATGTAGATTACTGGAGGCCTCATCTCCCTCCTAATCTAAGAAACAGCCTGAAGGGATGTGACACATCCTATGACTGGCAGAAATCCGCTCACACTAACTTATTGCCAAAAAATAATACAATTTTATGTAAAATATATATTTGTATGACAATTTAAAACAGTTTATTGATATTAACTATTTATTTTTATTCTGTATTCCAAAGGCTTTATTTTATTTTTTATTTTTTTGAACATGTGGCCAGAAGCAGAGGACTAGAAGCGTTACGTGCTTATGTTTCCCTGCAGAAAGGCTGGGAAAGATCTGGGTCATGTGACAGCTGTATATCGATTAGGCAAAAAGTAAAATTTTTTTAAATTAAAATAATTACAGTACCATAATCCACATAGGATTATACAGAAATAGAAGGGACGATGTAAATTAAACTGTGTGTGTTTAGTATCACCTTAATTTTCCTGACAAAAAGGGAATAATGGTTAACTGTATTCTTACCAGCGTCACTCAATGGTAAGTAGCAGCTGCAATAGCAAACACAATCTTGGAATGTATAAAAAGGGAGATAAAAATACATTATGCTTGTAAAGTATTATTCTTATATAAATCTCTTGCAAGGCCATTTCTAGAATATGAGGTACAGAGTTCAGTTTGTAAGAGATGCAGTTGAATGGCAGGCAGTTAAAGTAATTGAAGGAATGTAAAATATAAAAAATACATCTTATATGAACTAAATTAATATATTTACTATATCTAAGGCCAGAATAAAGATTCTGGATTCTGCAAATTACATTTTTTTCCAAGTAATGTGCAAATGTTACAAACATATGACTTTTATATGGAAGCATCTATCAAGAATGTAAGCAAGTAAGCTGACTGATGGCAACCAGTGGACTTTTAATGCTACCAAGCAAGTTCCGCAACTCTGTCAGAAGGCTTGCTTTTTAGACTTGAATCTGGATTTTCTGTAATGCACTGCAACCTGAATTCACACAGCTCCTTACACTTGGGATGGGCATGCCTGTTTAATGAAGCCTGTGCAACTTCTTCTCCCTGCATGTGCAGTACCACTAATTCAAATCAAACTTAAAAGGCAGGTTTGATGCTGACGGTCATCTGAGAGATATTTCTTGGTGCTGACTCTCTGAAAGGTCATTGCCCATGGCTGTTGCTGATATACAGAGGTTTCCAATGAATCATAAACACGCACTGTGCTTTGGGTTTAAGCCTGGTATACACTAACAGTTTATTTTTCCTTCAACCCAGCGGGCTGAACTAAGCAATGTTAGTAAAGCGATCTCCCCCACTGAGCGATTGTGTTCTGACAGGAGGGCGGCCCTCCCGCCAGAACACAAATGATGACGACATCGCGGCTCCAGCTGCTCACAGCCCCGGAGCCGCAATACCCGGAAGACACGCTGAGGGAACATGTCAGCTCCCTCGGCGTGGACAAAGTGAGATGCCGGTGCCTTGCTCTAGGGTAAGTATTTCATAATGAGCTGGTATGTGGTGCATACTAGCTCATTATGCCCCTTTCCTTACAGGTGTAAAAAAAAAATAAAGTCAGTGAGTTTACTCCCGCTTTAAACAACAGCAGATGGACTTATTACAATGGGTTGTGGGGGAGCCCATGAGCACTCTAATAGTCCATTGACATGTCCTCTGTAGTGATGGACGAACTTCTGAAGGGACGTTTCGCGAATGCGAACCACGAACGCGGCCAAAATTTCGCAAACCGCAAAGTTCGTGGCGGACCCTATTGACTTTAATGGCAGGCGAACCTTAAAAACCTACAGATCATATTTTCAGCCACAAAATACTTACTAGCTGTGCACACATAGTCCCACCAGATGGACACAGACATAACAAAAGTATTAAGTGAATCTGGGATCGACAACGACAAGCATTCTTTTTTTATCTGTGAAATTTTGACAATTCAGGAGCGCATGAAGGCCATGGAGGAGACGCAAGGTCAGGGCAGGCAATGAAGGGGGTGCAGGAGATGATCAGTGCTACAGTCAGGGCAGCACAGTCCTGTGCCAGTGTCCCAGTGTGCCAACCTGTGCTTGAGCCCCTCCCTCTGCCCGGCCCTTACCCCCACCTATGCAGGGCTCCACTGCAGTGGTCCAGATGTGCCAGTCCAGTGCTGATCCTCAGCCATGGTGCTGGCACTGCCTGCTGATTGGCTTATCCACTGCTATCCCCCTCACTATCTGAAACCAGCACCGCGATAGAGACTGAGCACTGACACCAGCACCGCGATAGAGAGCACTGACACCAGCAACGAGATAGAGAGCACTGACACCAGCACCGAGATAGAGAGCACTGACACCAGCACCGAGATAGAGAGCACAGAGACCACACCAGCACTGAGAGAGAGAGAGCACTGACACCACACCAGCACCGGGATAGAGAGCACTGACACCAGTACCGTGATAGGGAGCACTGACACCAGCACCGAGATAGAGAGCACTGACACCACACCAGCACCGTGATAGAGAGCACCGAGACCACACCTGCACTGAGAGAGAGAGCACTGACACCACACCAGAACCATGTTAGAGAGCACTGACACCAGTACCGTGATAGGGAGCACTGACACCAGCACCGAGATAGAGAGCACTGACACCACACCAGCGCCGTGATAGAGAGCACTGACACCAGCACCATGATAGAGAGCACTGACACCACACCAGCACCGTGATAGAGAGCACCGAGACCACACCTGCACTGAGAGAGAGAGCACTGACACCACACCAGAACCATGTTAGAGAGCACTGACACCAGTACCGTGATAGGGAGCACTGACACCAGCACCGAGATAGAGAGCACTGACACCACACCAGCGCCGTGATAGAGAGCACTGACACCAGCACCATGATAGAGAGCACTGACACCAGCACCGAGATAGAGAGCACTGACACCACACCAGCACCCACCATGATAGAGAGCACTGACACCACACCAGCACCAAGATAGAGAGAGAGCACTGACACCAGCACCGAGATAGAGAGCACTGGCAGCAACACTGATACCAGCAACTCACTGCGGGACCCAAAAATATGACACCGCTCAACCTCTTCAAACAGGAGGGTACGGGCATATAGTACGGTGTGCTTTTTTTGTACAAGGAACTGAGCCAAAGGTAGAAAAAAGGTCTGTGTGCTCGATTAAATACATTGTTTATAGAGTTATGCATATACATGGTCTACTAGTCACGTGTGTTGAATTCCTCCGAGATCCATGCCTCATTCATTTTTATAAATGTGAGGTAGTCAACACTGTCGTGAGCTAGGCAAGTGTGCTTATCAGTCACGATCCCCCCTGCTGCGCTGAACGTCCTTTCGGACAGGACACTGGACGAGGGGCAAGCCAACAGTTCCATTGCAAATTGGGCAAGCTCTGGACAGAGCTCAAGCCTGCGCACCCAGTAGTCCAGGCGTTCATCACTCCTCAGTGCGTCCACATCGGCCGTTAACCCGATGTAGTCGGACAGACTTCTGCGGCCATTTGATGAGATCACCAAACTAGTCAGTCGCAGCCATGGCGCCATCACTGACATGGTACCTTATGTCTTCTTTATGGAGCGTGCATTGCGTCGTGTCATTGATCAAGCCGTGGAGGAGCAGGAAGATGAGCAAGTCGCAATGCTGGATGAATTCCCAGGGGGGGGGGGTGCTACTCTATCAGAGACAAGTCAACAGGAGTCTGAAGAGGAGTCAGAGGAGGATGGTGCCGGGGCGGATGAGGAGGAGCAAGAAGAGCATGCTTTAAACTTTTCTGGGATTCCTGTTGTTGTGCGTGGATAGGGAGAGGAGAACGAGGAGGATGACATTATCCTGGATGATGAGCAGGAGCCAGGCCACTACACCGCTTCCAGTTTAGTGTAAATGGGGGCCTTCATGCTCCAGTGTTTTAACAGGGACCCCCGTATAAAAAGCATAAGGGTCAAGGACCAGTACTGGGTGGCAACGTACTTAGACCCCCGGTAAAAACACAAAATGGCGGAAATGTTACCACCGTCACAGAGGGCTGTCAGAATGGAGCACTTCCAGGCCTTGCTTCGAGAAATGCTGCATTCTGCTTTTGTGTGCGCCCAGTGTCCTGTCCGAAAAGACGTTCAGCGCAGCAGGGGGGATCGTGACCGATAAGCGCACTCGCCTAGCTCACGACAGTGTTGACTACCTCACATTTCTAAAAATGAATGAGACATGGATCTCGGAGGAATTCAACACATGTGACCAGTAGACCATGCATATGCATAGCTCTATAAACAATTTATTTAATCGAGCACACAGACCTTTTTACTTCCTTTGGCTCACTTCCTTGTACAAAAAAAGCACACCGTACTAAATGCCCGTACCCTCCTGTTTCAAGAGGTTGAGCGGTGTCATATTTTTGGGTCCCGCAGCGAGTTGCAGATATCAGTGCTGCTGTCAGTGCTCTCTATCTCGCTGCTGGTGTCAGTGCTCTCTCTCTCAGTGCTGTGTGGTCTCAGTGCTCTCTATCTCGGTGCTGGTGTGGTGTCAGTGCTCTCTATCACGGTGCTGGTGTCAGTGCTCTCTATCTCGGTGCTGGTGTCAGTGCTCTCTATCACAGTGCTGGTGTCATTGCTCTCTCTCTATCACAGTGCTGGTGTCATTGCTATCTCTCTATCACAGTGCTGGTGTCAGTGCTCTATCACAATGCTGGTGTCAGTGCTATCTATCTTGGTGCTGGTGTCAGTGCTCTATATCTCTCACAGTGCTGGTGTCAGAGCTCTCTATCACAGTGCTGGTGTCAGTGCTCTCTATCACAGTGCTGGTGTCAGTGTTCTCTATCTCGGTGCTGGTGCTAGTGCTCTCTATCACAGTGCTGGTGTCAGTGCTCTCTATCTCAGTGCTGGTGTCAGTGCTCTCTCTCGGTGCTGGTGTCAGTGCTCTCTATCACGGTGCTGGTGTCAGTGCTCTCTATCACGGTGCTGGTGATCATCTCCTGCACCCTCTTCATAGCCTACCCTGACCTTTCCTCTCCTCCATTGCCTTCATGCGCTCCCGAGTCCTGAATTGTCAAAATTTCACAGATAAAAAAAGAATGCTTGTCGTTGACGATCCCAGATTCACTTCATACTTTGTTATGTCAGTGGCCATGTGGTGGGACTATGTGTGCACAGCTAGTAAGTATTTTGTGGCTGAAAATATGACCTGTAGGTTTTTAATGTTTGCCTGTCATTGAAGTCAATAGGGCCTGCCGCAAACTTTGCGGTTCGCAAACGTTTGGCCGCGTTTGCCAAACGTCCCCGTCGGAAGTTCGTCCATCTCTAGTCCTGTACCCCATGATGGATGTGTCATCATGGGTCAAAGTTCTTTCACAATGTAAACGCACATGTCCGCTGCGCGAACAGCGCCAGAAGTCTGTCGGTTTGGCGAATCGCGAACATGCAAAATTCGCCGCAAACCGACCGCTGGGCGAACCGCAACGTCATCCCTAGTCCTCTGGCTTTCAAATAGAAGGCCCTACAGGAGGTACAGGTTGAAAGCCAGAGGACATGTCTGCCCATACTGTGCCTGTGATCCACTGATCTGCTGCTTTCCAGGCTCCTGCATGAAAAAATTATTAAATGCTCACTTTCCCTATAGGGGTTTATATAGGGGCTTCATTATAGGACTGAATGGACTTTGTATCCAAATTCCCCCCCTTCCAACCAATTTATCTATTATATCCTCAGGCATCCTGGCTGGAGGCAAGAAAGTTTACCATCACCTGATGAATATTACCTGAAGCTATTATCCTTCCTTTTTTGTGTTATAATCCAAAGACAAATAAAAATAATGATAATAACAACTTAAATGCAAAGGAAGAAGCTTAGAAAATTGTAGAAAATTACCTTTGCACCTGTTAAATTTAAACTGCTACTGTATACTTTTAGTATGGCAAGATTAACATTTCCGATCAGACATGCCCATTGAAGTAATATTCACTGGTACCTAAAGGACAGTATCATTGTGTGAAATCATGTGACAGGTGCAAACTGGAGCTCATATATCTGAGAAGTTAATGGAACAATCAGTATTGTCAAACTTTCACAGAAGTTAAATCACAACAAACACATTGATAACTGATGACATTATGCTGCATTGATAAAAGAGATGACAGATGCTCTTGTCTCTCATGTTAACAAATATTTTAAAATAGGAATGTACTTTTAAATACAAAGCTGAGGAAAATATATATATGTATATACCATATACTGAAAGTATGGGGTGCATCACAGTAAAAACAAGTGCAAGCAACCAGGCCTTCCCAGGGCCATATATAAAGAAAAAGGAGAGGGATTGCTGAACAGGTCAAATGCTTATTCAAAAATGGTAAAAAGTTACATAATTTCCATGTTATGCAAGGTGAGGTTACCATTGCCATTTTTAAATAAACATTTGATTTGTGCAGAGCCGCAATCATACATTTCAGGCCCCCTTACTACATAGTGTCTCAGGCCCCTTGCTGACATCTACATGTTATTGTATTATATCACATAACATCAAATACATTTTTTTTCTTACATTTTTCAGCTCAAATTACAAAAAAAAATACTAATTATATTTATGCTCATCTGTAAGGCCGGTGTAATGATCCGGGGTGATTAAGCTCTAGTGGTGCATCCGAATTGAAGAAATCGTGTCAGTCCTGACTGCATTTTCAAGGTCATGGCAGCCTATTTTTATTCAAAAGAAACAAAGTTCAAAAATAAACATCTGATTCCCTTGCAGGGGTATTCAGCATTATAGTCCTGCTTCAGAACCAGCATTCAGCCTTCCTGGCTAAAACACAGTACCCCTGCTCAGGCCTTTCACCTTAGGCCTTGGTCTGTCTTCCCCAGACCTGACGTTCGACACCTCTGTGCTTGTAGATTCATGCTGCACTGGCTCCTGACTCCTAAACCAGAACACCTGTCTGCCGGGCAGAGCTTACTTTAAGGATGAGCACTGACCTCTATTCCTGGGATGACTATAAAGCCAGCGCACAGGTGTGCAATTAGCAAGCCTACCAAAATCAGGCATGCACTGCTCATATGCACCTGTGACATGGGGACGCATCTCCCCACCAGCCATACACGGTTCGAATCTCAACCAGTTCAGCAGAAACCAGGTTTGAACCGTTAATGGGCAGGCTGAATGTACCAAGTTGATCTGCTATAGCTGCTAGCAATAATAAATGTATTCTCCCAGCAGGGTCAGCTTCCATTTGCCCTGTTCAGAGCACACTGTGCATGTGCCAGTGAAATCACCAGCTGCAGAACTTAGACCCCTTTCACACTGGGGCATTTTTCAGGCGCTTTAGCATTAAAAATAGCGCCTGCAAACCGCCCTAAAACAGCTACTCCATTCACTCCAGTGTGAAAGCCCAAGCGTTGTGCTGGCAGGGCGTCATAAAAAGTCCTGCCAGCATCTTCTTTGGAGCGGTGAAGGAGTAGTGAATTCACCGCTCCTTCCCATTGAAATCACAGCTGTGGCGGCATTTTGCAGGCAGATTTAACCCCTTTTTGGCCGCTAGCGGGGGTTAATAGCGCCGCTAAAATGACGGTAAATTGGCACAAAAAATAGCGTAGCTTTACCTCTTACGCCAGTGGTGGCACAGTGTGGGGTCTTAAAGCGAAAGTAAACCAAGTGATTTGATAGTTTAAAAAAAAGCAGTTACATTCCCAGCATGCTGAAAATGCTAACTGTCACATTGACTGTGCTCTCAACGCAACTGTCAAACCATCCAATGGCTGGTGTCATAACTGATCACATGTGCAGTATCATGGCTGCTGAAGATTAAACAGAGGCCAAGATGGCATCTTTCTTGGCTTCAAAACGATTGGAGGGTTTACTTTAAGAATATCTCCTAAACTATGAGGTTTTAGGAGATATTCATTATACTTACAGGTAAGCTTTATTATACGCTTACCTGTAGATAAGAGTGACCAAGTGGCGTTTACTACTACTGTAAACAATTTTTGATAAAAAACTTTAAATAAGGACTCCAGGGATGGTCTTACTTTAAACACATATTGTTGGCCAGCTTGGCTCATTTGAATGATCCAAATGTCACCACTGTGTGGCCGATGATGAATTTGTAATTTAGTGTTATAGCGCATGCTACATATAGGAGTTGGCATCCTCTTCCACTGGATGCTCCTGCAACTTTATCTCAGTGTACTCAATATAGAGAGCCCCTTGCTCTGGCACCTCCACCACTCAAGAGATTGGCTGCAGTGGAGATCATGATGTCGTCCACCAGCCTCTCCACTTTAGCATTAGAGCAAGCCTTATAGTCATTTGGAAAAACATACAAGCCTTCTCCTGAATGGTGGAGGTGCCTGAGCATCAGCGCTACACCCCAAATCAAAAAAATATGAATAGAAATGGCAGCTAGCAATAAGAGAAATATATACTCCTCAATGAAAATCTAAATAAAAATAAATCACAGCACTCACAAGATTATAAAAAAGAGACATAAAAAAAGTGAAAAAAGTAGTGAACTATGTCATTAGCAAGGTACAACGATCAGTGAAATGTAAATAAATGTTTCCAAAGTAGTTGAGTATTAGAACGTCTTGATGTGTAATACTGAGTGAAGTGGCAACTCACCGAGAGCAAGTGGTGTCTCAATCTGGAGTACAGCAAACATGCTTTATGTAGTTTACTGGTGTGCCCATCAGCATCCGGTATCATATGGTATCACCTCCTCGAGGTCATGTGGTGTTATATCAAATGATGACAAGAAAATAAAATACACTTATACTACTCTTTGACATTCTTTTTTAAGTACACAAAGGGAAAGTTGTAGGAGCACCCGATGTAATAAGACACTGCTTCCTGTATGTAGAATACGCTACAACAATAAATTAAAAGTTCACCATTGACTACACTGAGGTGGCAGCTGGAACATTCGCTTGAGACAAGCTGACAAAAAGTATGCATATTAAGGAAAATTGTTATCCATACTTACCGTAATTTTCCTTTCCTGGATCCTCCGCATGTCAGCCTACTATGGGTTAGCTCCACCCCCTCTGACCCCTCCAAGACCACCTTTTTCCTAGCCCATAAAGGGCGGCTGTTTGCCCATACCAGTGTTCAAAAAATCCAGGAAAGGAAAATTACGGTAAGTATGGATAACAATTTTGCTTAGTCCTGGACCTCCCCATGTCAGCCTACTATGGGATGTACCAAGCAATATTAAAAAGGGAGGGAAGACAAAAAATAAGCCAACCCTCAATGCAATGCTACTCACATTTTTAATGGGTGACGGCCACCATAATAACCATAGAGCCAAATGTTTCCTCAGGTGGACAAGCCAAATTAAGCCTGTAATGTCTAATAAAAGGTGTTGGGCATGCTCCAGCTTGCTGCTCTGCAAACTACCCCAGGGGTGACCTTTGCGTATGCTGCCCAGGATGCTGCCATACCCCTCATCGAATGTGCTTTGATCTCTGAAGGAGGAGGCAGGCCCAGCATTTTGTATGCAATATGTATGGTCTTTGACAAATCATGAAGACACAACTATGGATGTTGCCTGCATACCCTTTTAGGCCCCATTGGGAAAAACTACAGCTGATCTGCTTTTAGTCCATTTCAGGTAGGTTGAAACCTCAGAGCCCAGAGCTAACCTACTCCACTCATCATCAGCTGTATCCACCGGAAAGGCTGGGAGAATGACCTCCCAGTTCATACGAAATGATATGACAACCTTAGGTAGTAAGCTTGGTATCGGCCTAAGGACTATCTTGTCTGGGAGCACCAAACAATATGAATCTTTAGATGAGAATGCGCACATCTCGGAGACTCTTCTGGCTGAGGCAACGGCTAGTAAAAAACAAAAAAATGTTAAAAGAAATAATGAACAAGAGAAAGCTTGATCAAATGGAGGAACACGCGATGTTCCCAAGACTAGTGTTAAGTCCTCTTTTGGAAAAAACTATTTCAATGGAGATCTGATTCCTATGGATGACCCTAAAAATCAGATCACCAACAGATGTAGAGCATATCTTGTACACGACATAGCCAACAAAGTGGGGATTTGACCCTTCAGGGAATTATAAGCTAACCCTTAGAGACCACTCTGCAGAAACGCCAAAATGTTAGATACTGAAGGATATCCAAGGTCCCAACCCCTTTCTGTAGTATTCCAGATCTGGTAATAGGTTACATTTGTGGACCTCTTACGTGCCTATAATAATGTCTCCACTACACCACCCGAGAGACCCAAGCCAGTTAAAGCCTCCCTCTCACTTCCAAGTTATTAACTTCATCCTCCTGCAGGTTCGGGTGTCAGGTCCCACTCCGCAGAAGATTTTGACAAGGAGGCATTGGGATTGGCGAGCCCAACTTTATCCTCCAAGCCAGAGGAAACCACGGGTCCCTGAGCCAGTAAGGTAAGACTACTATTGCTGTGATCCTTTCTCACTGAATCTTCAGCAGGAATTTGAGAGCCAATGGAAACAGCAGGAACACCTAAACCAAGAGGAAGTTCCAAGACCTGAACAGAGCACCCTGACCCAACGCCTGTGGATGCCAGGTCCGGGAGAATAAGCAAGGCAGTTGACAATTCTCATCTAATGCCATAAGATCTATCGATTCAGGCCCCATTTGTTGTGATCCTCAAAGCCTTGACTCAAGTGATCTGCTAAAATATTCCCAGGTCCTGGGAGATAAGATGCTGTAAAAGAGCCGAGATTCTTCTCTGCGCATAGGAAGATTGACATGCCACCTGAAGGAGGGGGAGACTTCTTGTGCCCCCTTGAGACACATAAGCCACCGTAGTTGTTGTCCAAAGAATCTTGACAGCTCAACCTCGCAACATAGGTTGGAATGCTAAGAGAGTGCGTCTGACAGCATCCAATCCCAGGAAATTCACAAAAGTTCCATTGGCCTTGAACCTGCTGTCCCAGGCAGTGTGCCCTACAGCCTGCCAGACTGGCATTGGTCATCACCACTATTGGTTCTGAGGCCTTCGACAGAACTCTGTGGGAAAGATTGCGAGCTACTGACTACCAAACCAGGGACCAGATTATCGGAATTGGCAGATAGATTTTCTGGAACAAGGAGTGACGATCCCACTTAAAAAGAAAGTTGCATTGAAACCTCCTTCTGCGCCACCTGACCCATGGGTCTACTGGAACTGTGGCTGATAGAACCCCCAGATACTGCATGCATTCCTTCACCATCATAGAAGACCTGGCTATCACTGGAAACCATCCAGTCTCCTGAGTCCACAACTGAAATGATCATTTCCAATGACTCCATTTTGAATAATGGAACCTTCATGAAAGAATTCAGGACTTTGAGGTCAAAAACTGGTCCGAAACCCCCTGAAGCCTCTGGGACCAAAAACAGAGGGGAACATATTCTTTGACCCAATTCATGCCTTGAAACCTGCCAACAGCTCCCCTATATATCCTCTCAAACATCTGTAGGAAGCCCAGTTTCTACGAACAAGGTCTGAGGGGGCCTTGTTCTGAACTCGAGGCGATAACGTGAGCAAATGACTGCCACAATCCAGGCATCCTGTAATTTGTCTGCCCAAACCCCCCCCGAATTAGGCTAGTCTTGCTCCTACTTGAGAGGGTTAAGTGGAGACACCTTCAGAAGGACTTATTTGAAGCCTTAGAAGCTTTGTTGGCCCTGGGCTTGGAAGGTTTCTGGAAGGTTGAACCGGCTCCCTTCCATGAAAAACTGTCTGTAAGTACTGGCCTCACTGAATCCTTCTTTGGATCTCTTGTTAAACCGAAAGGGCTGCTTTTGTCTTTTTCTCTTCTGCAGGATTAGGTTAGATCTGCCGCCAGAAACCAGCTGAATTGCTGATTCTAATGCCTCGTAAACACGATCAAACAATTCGGTGGAAAAGTCCGGCGGACTCAAGTCCGCCGGACAATCCCGCCATGTGTGGGCTCCGGCGGACTTTTTTTACCCAAAAGTCCGGTGGACTAAGAAAGTATTTTTGCACTCCAATCTGTCCGCCGGACTCGCATTTCGGCAGACAATCCGGCCGTGTGTGTGCCAGTCCGCCCTACTTTTGAAATGAATGGACTTTTCCCGCCCGGAGAAAAGTCCGCTCATTTTGAGCACGTCTCCAGGTAGCCGGGGCCAGCGAAGGAGGCGTCGCTGGCCCCGTCACCTGGTATGGACTTAAAGGGGAATCCCTACACTGAAAAAATCGGCGTGGGGGTCCCCCCCAGGTCCATATCAGACCCTTATCCGAGCATGCTACCCGGCCGGCCAGGAAAGGGGGTGGGGACGAGCAAGCGCCCCCCCCCCCCTCCTGAGCTGTACCAGGCCGCGCCCCCCACCCCAAAGCACCTTGTCCCCATGTTGATGAGGACAAGGGCCTCTTCCCGACAACCCTGGCCGTTGGCTTCGGGGTCTGCGGGCGGGGGGGCTTATTGGAATTCGGGAGCCCCCTTTAATAAGCGGCGTGCGGCGACTTATATAGGGACATCACCGGATTATGATGTCACAGTCCCAGAGGATGACAGACAAGTAACACAGCAGTAAGTAATGAGAGTCCTGGAAATTAGGCTTACCAGAGTAGAGTAGCAGATTGATCAGCTGGAGGCTGAGATTAGAGGACAGAGCCTGCTACAAATCAGCAGTGAGATATCTGGTGTTTGCTAGGCAATCCAAGAGGAAGCTACCTCTGACCTCACCTGCTCAACTCTGAGCTTCCTGAAAGCAATACATGTGGAGGTGGTGAACTACAAGTCCCAGCGAGCCAAACCACTGCCTGAACACACAAAAACATGGAAAGAGAGAGTGTCAGCACCTGCCTGACGAAGGTATATACAGTCATTTATACTGCCAGTGACCTTTGCCAGTAATACACAGTCATTTATACTGCACCTTATTATCCCAGCACCAAGGAAACCCACCTCCTCAGGGGATTTACAGCATATATGGGGGGGGGGGTCTTCTGATCCGGGAGAGGCTGAACCCGAACAGGATGGATGGTGGATGGAGAAAAAAGAATAAAAATAAATAAATAAAAATAAACTTTAAAAGGCGTCCGGAGCAAGGACAAAAAAAGAAAAAAGAACACTGGTGTGGGCAGACAGCCAACCTTTATGGGCTAGGAAAAAGGTGGTCCTGGAGGGGTCAGAGGGGCCGGAGCTGACCCATAGTAGGCTGACTTGGGGAGGTCCAGGAAAAAGTGATGCCATTCCTGAAGTTCTTCTTTTAAGTGATATGAACTTTTTTTTTTTTACTAGGCTTTCCACAGTCCCCTTCAAAGAGTGTATGCTCTATCTTGCCTGTGGCTATGCCTCTGAGAGCAACCTTCTCTATAGGCCATGTGATATAAATTGTTGATGACCAGGCTTCATCCTGACAGATTTATGTCAAGGGCCCTACAGGTATACTGTGTTCACCATCAAGATAGTGGCCCTAGATCTGATTTTGTGATCTGTTCCACAATGCAGTTCAAAACTTATAAAAAAGAAAAATAATCAGCACCTAAATTTAAACCGATTTCCCAATCTGTTGAAATATGACTCTTTTAAACCCACTATATGGCAGGATAGCTCCCTCTTTTCTGCCTATTATCTTTATATCAGTTGCATATGCTCTGGCTCAGCAGCAAGGTGTCCCTGGAAACTATAATACAATTGGCAACAATGCACAAATCATACATCTGCTAGGAATACAATGCATTAGGTAATTCATTACACCTTTTGGAAACTTGAAATATTCTAAAACTACACCTGCAACTATTTTCACTTCAAGACTGAAATCTATAATATTGATGTCCTCCCAGCCTGCTTTCTCATTTCCAGGCCAAAAGCTGATATTGGAAATGTAAAAGGTGATGGATTTCAGATATCTAAATCTGGGACCTTTGGCTGACTCTGCACAGCTGCAGACAAGTCTGTGACTCTCGAAATATGTCTTTGTATATGTTCCATTACAATACAGGAAAAAAAAACTTGATGCTGATGTAATGCAACATGTTTGCAATATAGACTTTAAATGAATCCCATCTTTCAAGTGGTTTTATGCAGAGATCGTAATATACTGTCTGCATAAGAATTTACTATACAGATTTTTTTCTTATTTTTTCTGCTTCCTCAGTCAGTAGCATGACAATAGAGAAAGAGGTCAAATGCCTAAATTTTTTGCCTACATTTTTTTTACCTTTTTATCCAAATTATGCCTGAGCAACTCACTAAACCAGGGGTCTCCAAACGCAAGTTTACTGTCCTTTTGAATTTAGGGGGGGTGGACTGTGGCCATTGGGAGTAGAAATTGTCCTGGCACCAGTGGGAGTAAACATTTTTAGCATTAGGGGGAGGAATGATGTACCATCGTTGGTGTCAGTGGAAGGAAAAGTACCCCATCATTGGTGTCAAGAACCGGAATAATGCTCCATTGTTGGTGGCAATAGGAGAATAGTGTCTTGCATTTGTAGGAGGAAAAGTGTCCCAAGAGCCGGATAAAGGCAAGCAAAGGGCCACATCTAGGCCCCGGTCATAGTTTGGAGACCACTAATTTAAACCAACCTGGATGAAATCACTCCACCCATCTCAAATGCTATCAAATCTAATTGTTTTAACAGGCTTGGCAAAGTTTGGACACAACTGTAGGCTACTGTGCAGGCCTGCTTTTTCTTGCTAGCCTATTCAGGATTAAAGTAGAACTCTAGCTGTTTTTCAACTGAGAAGAGAACTTCCTGTTTTTAAAACTGCGTGGGTCCCAGTAGGAATCATTTTCCCTTACTTCCTGTGAGCGTGACCATACAGGATATCAATTGCAGAGATTCCAGCCCTTCCCCATCCTGCTAAAACAAGCACTTTTAGGGCTCATGCACACAAAGCTTAAAAAAAGTCTCTTTTACAGACGTTCAACGTTCTTCTTTTCACCCTGTAAAAGTACCTCTATGTTAGCTTATGTGTCCATGTAGACATTTACATTTATGCGTGTATTAGAAGAGGAGCATTTACAGGCCAAATGAAAAAAACTCATCACCAGCACATTTAGAAGTGGAGCTTTTGGGCAAAAAAAACACCAGATGCGTATAAGCAGGGCTTTTTTTCTCAGAGAATGGGTGCAAGAACTCCTCCCTTCTGAGTCAGACCTTGACTCCGTCCCCTACCCACCTCCGAGCACCATTCCTTTGTTCCACGCGTTACCCACCTCCCAGTACCACCCCTTTTAGAGAATAGAGAACCAAGTATCGTTTTGTGGTGCTAAATATTTTGTATGGAATTTTTTAGCATTTAGGCCTGTTTAGTGCTTGAGCTTTCATTCACTGCAATGGCAAGAATAAATGAATATTGTAGCCATTGGAATCCTTAAACTCTCATACGCTTGATGCATCTAAGTGCACCTAAACGTGTGTGCAATACACAGCTTCAGCTGCTTTTACCTGCCAGGATTAAAAGGCGTTCAGAGGAGAAATTCAAATGCCCTGTGTGCATTAGGCCTTATTCATATACAAAAACAAAAAAAATATATAAAGTAAGGCACTATCCTCCTCAAGGTGGAATCAAAAACCTATATCTCAAAATACATGTATAAATGCAATCTCCAACCATAGCTGTGCCTGTGATTTAGTGACAACAAAATGAATATACAAACAGTAAATCTTGCTACAGAAAGTATATAAACATGAACAAACAACGTGACGTGAAAATTGTGAAAATAATACTTATAAAAACTTAAAATGCTTTGTTTAAGTTCCTTAAATGTCCAGTTATTTCCAAATATGCATTAAGTCCCATCCACCTTGCTTCTATAAGGGGATCTTGAGCAGTAAACAACAAACAGTGCTCCAGCACAAGTGCCACTCTAAATGCACTCACCAGAGCTCTCTGGTCACCAGGACTAGGGATGAGCCGAACACCCCCCGGTTCGGTTCGCACCAGAACTTTCGAATGGACCCCAAATTCGTACCAACTTTAGAACCCCATTGAAGTCTATGGGACTCGAACGTTCGAAATTAAAAGTGCTCATTTTAATGGCTAATATGCAAGATACTGTCCTAAAAAGGGTTTGGGGACCTGGCTCCTGCCCCAGGGGACATGGTTCAATGCCTAAAATGTTTTTAAAAATGTCAGTTTTGGCGGGAACACTGATTTTAATGGCGATTAAAGTGAAAAAAAGTGAAATATTCCTTTAAATATGGTGCCTGGGGGGTGTCTGTAGTATGCCTGTGAAGTGCCACGTGTTTCCCGTGTTTAGAACAGTTCCTGCACAAAATGACATTAAACGGAAATAACATCATTTAAAACTGCTTGCGGTTTTAATGTTATATCTGGTTCCTGCAATATGATTGAAAATCATTGAGAAAAATGGCATGGGTAGCCCTCCCTGCCCATTTCCAGCCCCTTTGGGTCTTGTACGCATATTAAGGGGAACCCAGTACCCATATTAAAAAAAGGAAATGTGTGTGGCCCCCAGGCCCCTATACTCAGAACAGCAGTATACAGGCGGTGCAAACAAGACAGGGACTGTGTAGGTTTGTTGTGTTAAGTTGAATCTGTTTGTAATTTTCAACTGGTACATTTTTAAAGTGTAGCTCCAGTCAAAAAAACTATTTTTAAGCTTTTTGGAAAACATAGGGAAGGGTTATCACCCCTGTATAATTTGTTTTGTCGTACATCTTTTTTCATCTCACTTGCTGTTGTCTCCTTCCGTTTGCAAGTAGGAGATGTTTGTAAGTTGGATGTTTGAAAGTAGGGGCCTGCCCTATATGCTCTGCAGAAATGGCGGAACAAGGTGTTGGTTTTGCCACAACATTGTAAGCCCTCAAAGTGACTCTTGGTGGGCGCTGGAGCGCCCTGCTGTGAAAAATTATATCAAGAATTGTAATTACATGCCATTGTTGAACATTGGTACAAAAATTGACCTTTGGTGGTTGTGGTGCTGGTGCCACAACACTATAAGTCCTCACAGTTACTCTGGGTGGGCACAGGAACGGGCCCTCCTGTGAAATATTATATCAAGAATTGTAATTACATGTCCCTGTTAAACAGGGGCAGAAAAATTGGGCCTTAGGCACTGGTGCTGGTGCCACCACACTGCAACCTCTCCCATATACTCTAGTTTTATTGCAGGAATTAGCCCTGCTGCAAAGCATTGCATCAAAAATTGTACTTAAACGCCCCTGTTAAACAGGGGCAGAAAAAAATGGGCCTTAGGCACTGGTGCTGGTGCCACCACACTGCAACCTCTCCCATATACTCTAGTTTTATTGCAGGAATTAGCCCTGCTGCAAAGCATTGCATCAAAAATTGTAATTAAAAAAAAAAATGTTGTTAAACAGGGGCAGAAAAACCAGAAATGTTCTTCCAACATATCAGTGGAGGAGGAAGAGGATAGACAATCAACATAACGGGACAGTCACTCAGCATCAGCATAGGTAGTCTTGAAGGGATGTGATATTTCAAAAAAAATTATTCGGTTACATCAGCTTCAGGTGCTTGGTAGCTGTGGGTGATCCAAGACTGATTCATCTTGATGAAGGTCAGTCGATCAACTGATTTGGTGGACAGGCGCACCCTGTGATCGGTAACAAAGCCACCAGCAGCACTGAAGCTGCGTTCCGAAAGAACGCTGAATGCAGGACAGGCCAGTAGCTCAATTGCATACTGTGAAAGCTCTGGCCAGTGATCCATCCTCAAGACCCAGTAAGCCAGAGGATTTTCGGGGGGAAAGGTGTCCAAGTCTGACCTTGCCCCTAGGTATTCCTGCACCATGTAAATCAGACGCTGGTGATGGTTGCTGGAACCGATCATACCTTGGGGCTGCGGACTAAAAAATTGCCTGAAAGCATCAGTCAGACGGCCACCTTCTCCACCGCTCCTTCTGACTGATGCCTCAGCAACACGTTGTCCAGGACCAGGAGTTTGTAACCTCCCAGTCTCTGGGAACACGTTGCAAAGACCTTTCTGCAAGGCCTCCCAGAGATGTCTCATCCTCTGCTCCCTCTGCGATGGCAAGATAAGGTCGGCAACCTTACCCTTGTACCGTGTAACAATGTAAAAAATCTGCCATCTGGTCACATCCTCTTAAAGAGGAAGTAAACCCTGATGAGTTTACTTCCTCTTTCATTCCCTGCAAAGGCAAAGCATAATGGACTACTATGCATCACATAGTAGTCCATTATGTGTCACTTACCTGACACAGGAGCCAGTGAAGTCACCGCTGTCCCCTGTAGTCCGGCGCATCCATCTTCTCGGTGGGTTCTCGCAGCTCCGCCATTGTCATTCGGCGAAGCCGCGATGACGTCACTCCCGCGCATGCGCACGGGAGCCGACACGCGTGGCATCTCCGTCGTTGACGGTGCCACGCTCAGTGCGCATGCGCGCCACTGTCTACGGCGCATGCGCCGTAGACAGCGGTGCCTGTCTTCGGGCAAATATCTCCTAAACCGTGTAGGTTTAGGAGATATTTCTTGGACCTACAGGTAAGCCTTAATCTAGGCTTACCTGTAGGTCAAAGTGTGTTGTAAGGGTTTACAACCACTTTAAGCATTCTGCAAAACCTCCACATGTAGACATTTAGCTAGCAAAATCGAGACCCCTCTGGAGTAAGCCATATGTGTGGCATGATAAGATTGAGCCAGCCAGGAAATGTTTTAGAATCAACCAAATGTGCTTCCTGGAGACAAATAATGTGGGGATGTTGCTTCTTTAGGACTGAGAACACTAGGGAGTGCTTCTGAGGTGAGTTCAGTCCTCTAGTGTTCCAGGAATAATTTTTAGCAGTCTGACCATGGCATAGTAATCAGTATAAGGTATATATTCCAAGGGCTTGTGGCATAGGTGCACCATTGCATGCCATATACACAAACAGACATACAATAACAGGCATAAGGCACAATTCAAGTTAAAGCTGCACAAATACATATGAAAAACCAAAGTACAAAAGAAAAAAGTGTTCAAAAACAGAACCAAAAATAAGGTCAGCCAAAAACAGAAAAAAATTGGAAGTTCCTGGAAAACCCCATACTCCCCGCTCATCCATCCCAAATGTAGTGAGCCTTGGATCCCTTAATGTAGAAAAAAGTTCACTTAATTGGAGAGAGAACTGTTCCGTGGCCTCACCACTAACTGGTGTGGGGGTTTTGTGGTGTCTGGCTTGGCTCCCAAACCACACAACAGTAGATAAGAAAGAAATACCTCAACATTAAAGCGGTCCAGCTTCAGAGTAGTCAAACTTGTGGTTGGGAGTATGCAAGAGGGACATAGTAACATCTTCAAAGAGGGTTTGACCTCAAGGAATGTGAAGGAGTTAGATCTGAACAGGTTGTAAACATTAAGATTCAACAAAAACAAACATCAAAAAAAAAAACTGTGGATGACATGGTGTGTGGGTCCCCCCTCTCCCCATAAACATGGTGGGTGGTGAAACTGCCAGGTGCCAGCATATAGGGGTATGAAGGGAGCTCAGTTACTCGTGATCAAACCGCTCTGCTTCTCGGTATATTGCCATACCGATCGTTAAGCCATGCCATGGCTTCCTTAGGGTGTGTGTAAAAGTGAGCCTTACAATCATGGATAACGCGCAGTTAGGTGGGAAAAAGCATGGCATAGGGGAGACCCTAATTGTAGGCGGGTCATGACCACCACAAAGGAGATGCGTTGTCGCTGGACATCTGCTGAAAAGTCAGGATAAACTGAAATGGTGTTTCCATTATGCTTCAATGGGCCTTTCTCTCTTGCAAGATGCAAAATGGCAACTTTGATTTGAAAGGTAAGGATCCGTGCGATTATTGAGCATGTTGGAGCTCCAGAAGGAGGGGACACACGGGGGGGGGGAGGAGGGTGTGGTGTGCACGTTCAATAATATAAGAGAAGGAAGGTGCATCTCACCCAAAAATATCCCACAGCCAGGTATACAGGAATTTTTCGGGGTGGGAGGCCTCTTCTCGCTTCGGGAACCCCACAAAGATTGATCCTGCGCGAACGATTTCCCAAATCGTCAATTTTTGCATGGTGGGCCACCATTTCACCCATTTGATCTCTCACAGTAACAGATAAGGGCTGTACAATATCCTCTAGGGAGCTGATACGTTGTTCATTAGCTCCCGTTCTATCCCTTAGATTTTGCACATCTTGCTGCAGTAAGAAGAAGTCCATGCAGATGGATGCAATCTGTGTAGTGAGAGAGGCCTTACAGTCCTGTATAGCTAGCATTATGGTGGCATGTGTAGGTTCAGCAGAAGGGGAACCTGGGCCTGGGCTCTCTTCCTTATTCCGGAGGGAGTCCTGTGCCTGCAGGGGATCAGGTTGGGTATCAAACAGGGCAGGAGCAGAGTCACTCACTGAAGCTGCAGAATGTCTGTGGTGGACGGCTGCAGCATGTCACACTGCTCTGCCTGTGTCTCGGCTCCATCTTGCCATCTGAACCGGGCTAGTTGTCCCGCCGCGAATGGCAGTGTGGGTGGCCCGTATTTCACCATATGCTCCAGCCTGAAGTATTCCCACAGCTATGGGGAGTAGTTTGGTGCTGGTTTGGAGGAAAACGGACCTAGGGTGGCTGTAGGATTCCTTTCGGTAGACAGGGCTGTGCTGCTACATGTCTGCTCTCCTCACCATCAAGCCATGCCCCCCCAGGAGTCAGCTTAGTTAGTTTACCACAGCATCAGCCACTTGCCCCTTGATGATGCCCAGTCATTACTGATTTCAGATGTTGGTTCTGAGGTTGAGGATGACAGGAGCATGAGCCTAGAGAGAAGGAGGAACACTGGTAGACAAATTGGCATTCATGTTCCCCAGCATATTGCCAAGTTGTCTCCAGTGGTAATGATGGAGATGGAGGAGATGGAGATGATGATAATGATGATGAGGTCACTGATGCGACTTGGGTGCCAGATAGAGCAGAGGAGGAAACTATAGGAGAGGCTGCACAACCCCAAGGAGGCTGACATCAAGAAAGAGTAGAAAGCCGCCATCCTATTCCATCACATTCTGCATCTGTTATCTCCCGGGCCCACTCCCCAAAGCTCAGCTGTCTGGGTCTTTTTCAGCACATTTGCAGCAGATAGCACTGTTGCTATATGCAAACTGTCTCAGGCACATCAAATGTGGCAAAAACACCAACCATTTGGGTACCACATGCTTAACAAGGCATTCAACCACTCAGCCTGTTGGCAAGAACACCTAAAAGCCACACAAAAAGGGGCACAAATCTGTCTCTCCTCCTCCTCCTCTTCCATACCCACTTTAGTCTGCTCCTGCTATACCGAGTCATTAGCTCTCAGCAGCCTCCACTGACAGGGATGATGGTATAACACAGGGTGTCCCAGGTCCTAGCAGCACATCTGCCAGCAGCACACCACCAGCTGTAGACTGTAGCCGGCAAATTTCTCTGCCCCATCTGCTGCAGCGGAAAAAGAAAAAAAAGTGCCCGCCACTCACATGCCCAACGTCTAAATGCAAACTTGTCAAAGTTGTTGGCTCACCAACTTCTGCCTTTCAGCCTAGTGGATTCTGCCCCCTTCCGTGAATGTTCATAATGTTCTGTACCACAATGGCAGGTTCCTAGTCGCTACTACTTTTCATGTAAGGCCGCTCCATCTCTCTACCATCACGTGGAAGGGAATGTTCTGGCATTGTTGGGCAAGTCAGTCAGGCATAAAATCCACCACCTGCTGACACGTGGTTCAGCAAGCTTGGGCAGGGATGATCTATTTCGTTCACAGCACACTGGGTAATGCTGCTTGCAAATCGAAAGGATGCAGGACAGGGCTCGGTGCAGCAGCTTGTTGTGCCCCCACGTCTCCATACAGCTGGTGGCGATGATGCCAGACCTGTGAGTTCTACCCCCTCCTCTGCTACCTCCATGCCCTCCTCTGCAGAATTGTCCTATGAACATTAGGTACCCCTAAGAGTTTCATGGGCTATTCCCAGAGTCAGGCTAAAATGTTCCATGCAGTGCTTCAGCTGGTGTGTTTAGGGGACAGGAACCACATGGGAGCAGAACTTCTTGCAGCTCTGCAGGGACAGGCCCAGAGATGGTTCACACCAAGCCAGCTGGAGCCAGGAATGGTGGTGTGCGATAATGGCTCCAACCTCCTTTCTGCCCTTAGACAGTGAAAGTTGACACATGTGCCATGCCTGGCACATGTCCTCAATTTGGTGGTGCAGCGTTTCCTAAATATGTACCCAGGGCTGCAGGATGTGCTAAAGCTGGCCAAAAGAATCTGTAGACATTTCAGGCAGTCCTACACAGCCAGTGCTCGGTTGTCTTAAATTCAGCAGGAAATCCACCTGCTCATGAACCGCCTGATTTGTGACATGCCCACCAGGTGGAACTTGTCTTTGTCAATGCTGCAGCGCATATACATGCAGCAGAGAGCTGTCAACGAGTTCCTGTGCGAATACGGCACAACGAGAGGCTCAGGCCGCCTCTGTTTTTTTTCTCTATGCCAATGACTGATCTTTGAGGATGCATGCACTGTATTGTCACCATTTGAGGAGACCACAAGAATGGTGAGCCGTGACAGGTCATGCATCAGTGACACAATCCCTGTTGTGTTCCTGCTGGAGCAGACTTTGCGTGGCATTATGGACAGGGCACTGTAGGTAGAGCAGCAGGAGGAAGAGGAGGACTTCCTTTCCTCTAAAGGCCGACTTTATCCAGACACCATCATTCCTATGTGACAGAACACACAGGAGGAGAGAGGAGAGGAGAATGAGGAGGAAGATTCTGGCACTTTCATAGGCATTAACCTGTAAGCGATGGCTTTCCAACCCCAGGACCCTTGAGAGTAGTACGTGGCTGGGAGGATGATGTTCCAGATGTTGTCATCCTGGGTGACCCTGAGGAGTCTGCTTCTCAAGCTTCTGCAAATTTGAAGCGCATGGGCAACCTCATGCTTCAAAAGTCTGCGAAAGGACCCAAGAATACGTGGCATAAAGGAAAAGGATGATTACTGTTTGGCAACCCTCCTTAACCATCGTTATAAGGGGAAGGTCTTAGAACTCATCCCATTCCCACAGAGAGTGCAGAAGATAAAATCTGTTGAGGACACGTTAAAGAGGATTTTATTCAATGTTTTTTGTGTGGAAAACGTAGTTTCGAGTCTTCTGTTGGTCAAGAGAGGAGCGTTGGAGAAGGTGCCCAATGCATTTTGGAATTTTTTTAGTCCTTGCTTCCCAGGGCTGCCAGTTTCCACATCCCATCGGCAGCGTCTGCATCACATGGTGGACGATTACTTTGGGGCCAAAACAGAGATGGAGAGCTTTCCAGGTGACGATCCACTGACTTACTCGGTCATGAGAATAGACCACTGGCCAGAACTTGCCCAGTATGCTATTCAGTTGTTGGGCTGCCCTGCATCCAACATGCTTTCAGAATGGGCATTCAGTGCTGCAGGAGGTTTCATTACTGATCATAGAACGCATTTGTCCACAGACTCCATGGACCGTTTGACTTTTATAAAAATGAATCAGTCCTAGATTACCAGCTATGAAGCCCCTAATGGCGATGTCATTGATTAAGTCTTTGTGGGATGCGGAATCTCTGCAGGATTTCAAGGTTGCCTAGATTTGAGGGTGTTCAATCATTTAATCTAGAAGAATGTTTTTGGTATATGTTTCATGGTCATAATTAACGCCCAAAGACCAATTTTGCTGCACCTGTTTGAAAGGTGCATATCATTGCAAATTTTTACAGCAAGGCCAATTCTTGCTTTTATCAAGAGTACCTCTATAGGGTCACGGTGGGAAGGTGCCACCGACACCCAAAGACTAATTTTTCTGCACCTGTTTGATAGGTGCATATCATTGCAAATTTTTACAGGAAGGCCAATTCTTGTTTTCATCAAGAGTGCTTCTATAGGGTTATGGTGGGAAGGTGCCACCAACACACAAAGACTAATTTTACGCACTCGTTACTTTCCTCCAAAGTCAAAGTGACACTAGAATGTATCCAAAAAATATCTAATCTTGTTCCCAGTACACAATATTGTGGCCGCTTCATACACACTAGCTCCCCAGCTATCGCTGAGCTAAATAAATGCAGCTTGCAGGGAAAATGTCATTTTTTTGGCTTTATAATTACAATTATTGCTGCAGCAGATTCTAGACATGGTACAGATCTGCCACTTTACAGGTAGACTAAGGGGACCCCCCCCCCCCCCCCAGGCACTATATTGGAAGGATTTTTTTTATGTTTATGCCTTCACTTTAACCACGTCAATACTGGGCACTTAAACACCTTCCTGCCCAGACCAATTTTGAGCTTTCAGCGCTGTCGCACTTTGAATGACAATTGCGTGGTCATGCTACGTTGTACCCAAATTAAATTTTTATAATTTTTTCCCACAAATAGAGATTTCTTTTGGTGGTATTTGATCACCTCTACGTTTTTTAATTTTTTGCTAAACAAATAAAAAAAAAAAAAAATTGAATTTTTTTTTTGTTTCAGTTTCAAAACTTTGTAAATAAGTACGTTTTCTCCTTCACTGATGGGCACTGATGGGGCTGCACTGACGGGCACTGATAAGGTGCCACTGATGGGCACTGATGAGCTGGCATGGATACATGGCATGAATGGGCATGGATAGGCAACACAAATGGGCATGGATGGGCCCTGATAGTTGGCATGGAAGGGCCCTGACAGGTGGCACGGATGGGCACTGATAGGTGGCACGGATGGGCACTGATAAGTGACATTGTATTGCATTGTTTTGTACTGATGGATGCCAATCAGTGCCAAACAATAATGCATGCCAATCAGTGATGCCCATTGTGGGCACTGATTGGCATCCATTGTGGGCACTGACTGGCATACCTGGTGCTGGGCATCCCTGGTGGTCTGGTGGTGTTCCTGGTGGTCCAATGTGGGCATCCTCGGGGGGGCTGTGCTGATAATCGAGCAGCACAGACCCTCCCTGTCAGAGGAGCAGCCGATCGGCTCTCCTTTACTCGCTTCTGACAGACGCGAGTGAGGAAAAGCCGATTACCGGCTCTTCCTATTTACACTGTGATCAGCCGTGATTGGACAGGTCGGAGACTCTTTGCCGAGATCGTACAACGATCGCCGTGATGCGCGCTCCCGGGGGTGCGCAGCTGCTCAAAATCCTGAGGATGTCATAGGATTTTTAAGCCACTTTGCAGCCGTCATTTGCCTATAGGGCGGGCGGCAAGTGGTTAAAAATCAAAAAAAATCACTGCTCATTTAAAAATTACCTTTTTTTCACAAACTTTTTGTTTTTATTGATACATATCCCCAAGGGCAGGACCCAGACCCCATAACCAGTATATGCCCAATTACTTGCATATAAGTCTTCAAAATTAGCACTTTTGATTTTTCACATTCGGGTCCCATTGACTTTAATGGGGTTCGATATTCAGGTCCGAACTTTTGCGGTGTTCCAAAGTTCTGGTGCGAACCAAACAGGGATCCGTTTGACCCATCCCTATTTGTATGTAAGAATGCTGCAAATGTCTAGTAATACATGAACAAGGCTTTTTCAAAGCCAGCCTAAGGACCTAACTACTCCATAAAGCAGTGAGCTTCAACACACGTGTAAGCAGAGTTTAGTGCTCCTTTTAGGGAGACCCCCTCCCCTGGGTGGGGCTAACTTTGTACCTTATATTCTAGAGGTAGAAGAGCTCAGGGTGGAGTGGAGATTGATTGGTAAAGGTTACCCCTAGTATACTACCATATAAACTTGTAACCTAAGGAAGAGAACCCTTTGGGGTAGGCTCAGTATAGGCTTCATTGGAGAACCCACCTATAGAGACCTACAGTGAGGAAAACTGAAAACGCTGGTCAGCAATTCTATGTTGAAGTTGAAACTGAACTGTGTGCCTGATGTCGGATGTAAGGAAGCAGAGGCAAAGTGTTGCTTAGGCAAAGAACTGTACACAGTGTTTCGATTACAGCAAAAAGTTAAAAAGGTGTGGACATTGGACCTCAGGCCAGGACCATGTGAGTAATTAAGATGGTGGAGGTCCTCTAAACCAGTGGTCATCAATCCTGTCCTCGGGGCCCACTAACAGGCCAGGTTTTATGTATTACCTTGGGGAGATATAGACTAGAATACTGCAATCACTGAGCAGCAAATGATATCACCTGTGATGTATTTCAGTTATCTTGCAAACCTGGCCTTTTAGTGGGCCCTGAGGACAGGGTTGATGACCACTGCTCTAAACTATAGGTACACTGTGCCCTATCTCGTTCCTGTTGTAGGAGGATGGTGGGAGGTGGTCTTGGCCAACATGACCATTGCTGGCAGAACATCGGGGTCCTTCTAGCACAAGTGTTTTAATTTTTAATGGGCTGTCAAAACACCTCAACACATGAAAAAAATTGGTCTTGTATATTGTAGGGTAAATGAGCCTTAGTGATCATACATTGGAAGTTGCTTGGAATCTGTCCAATTTTTCTATAAATAAACCAAGCTCCACACATCTACATACCTGGAAATTTTCTAGATCTGGCCCAGGACAACACTAGTGTAAAAGAGCCCTTAGACAGTTGTCACCAAAACAGATGTCCCCATTAGAGTGCTCTGGTGACAACTGTCAAATGTTGTATTTCTCATCACCTTTTGTTTCATTGATAATGATCATCAAGGGTACATCTCCTCAATGGAGAGTCAAGAATAAAAGCCTGGAGAAGGTCGTAACCCTTTCCTTACTCCATCCAAAACTAAAAAGCTTTGCTTATACATATACTTGAACATACACTATATTGTCAAAAGTATTTGGACGCCTGTTTTTACACGCACTGAACTTCAGTGGCATCTTAGTCTTAGTCCATAGGGTTCAACATTAAGTTGGCCCACTCTTTGCAGCTATAACAGCTTCAACTCTTCTGGAAAAGTTGTCCACAAGGTTTAGGAATGTGTCTATGGGAATGTTTGACCATTCTTTCAGAAGCGCATTTGTGAGGTCAGGCACTTATGTTGGACGAGAAGGCCTGGCTCGCAGTCTCTGCTCTAGATTATCCCAAAGGTGTTTTATGGGGTTGAGGTCAGGCCAGTCAAGTTCCTCCACCCCAAACTTGCTCATCCATGTCTTTATGGAACTTGCTTTGTGCACTGGTCCAAAACATTTGATGGAGGGGGGATTATGGTGTGAGGTTGTTTTTCATGGGTTCCAGTGAAGGGAACTCTTAAGGCAGCAGCATACCAAGATGTTTTGGACAATTTCATGCTCCCAACTTTGTGGGAACAGTTTGGGGATGACCCCTTCCTTTTCCAATATGACTGCACACCAGTGAACAAAGCAAGGTCCAGATGAGTCCTGACCTCAACCCGATAGAACACCTTTGCGATGAATTAGAGCAGAGACTGTAAGCCAGGCCTTCTTGTCCAACATCAGTGCCTGACCTCACAAATGTGCTTCTGGAAGAGACATAACCACACTCCTAAACCTTGTGGACAGCCTTCCAAAAAGAGTTGAAGCTGTTATAGCTGCAAAGGGTGTGGCAACTCAATACTGAACCCTACGGACTAAGACTGGGATGCTATTAAAGTTCATGTGCGTGTAAAGGCAGGTATGTCAATACTTTTGACAATAGAGTGTATACTGGCAGCCATCATCATACATATCCTGTTCAGCTAAGACTCGTATTCTGTATGTAATACTAAGCCCCAACGCTAGTATCATGTACTGGCAATGAAGTAACTAACAGCAGAAACACATTAGTCATCCGGGCCTGCGCTCAATGACTGAAACACCAGCTGCTTGACAGTAAAACGGGCGAAACAACAGATTACATTGCTTCAGGAAACATCAAATTTTGATGAGGTAAATATGTAATTCTGTGGGACTCCCAACGCACTGAATCTGTTTTACATTTTCATTTGTTATTTATATCAGTATGAAACCTATATTTGGCTTTCGGCTAAACTCCCCGGTATCCTAAAACACAAAGATGTGAGTCTCTCACACAAAAGAAAATAGAATTACTTGACTCAATTTTAAAGATCAAGAATGTCATACATATAAATTGGCTTCTTTTCGCCACTGATAATCATACTGACGCAGATTGGTTGCTCCCCGGTAGTGGAGATTGGACATGTGCTAGATAAAAATCAGGGAGCAGAGGACTCAATTAGGCAAGAGCTACAAACATTGCAGTCGCAGAATTAACTTTATATTAATGTGCTAAATGGCTCGGTGAAGAGTGAACGATCAATATGAGTATAATGAGACAATTATAACAATATAACGATGCTCTCTTATCAGCGGAGAGGCACCATAAACATCATTTGTGTATAAATTAAAAGTCTATTTAGTGTTGCTTTAACCTTTTGGCTGCCAGCATTATTAATTTGACTGCGGAACACCACAGTTGCCAGCGCGCTGATTCAGTTAAATTAATGACTTATGTTCTGGATCAGTAAAAGCTTAAAGTTGCACCAAGGATGATGGTCTTCTCCAAATACACCTCCCCCCCCCCCCCCCCCCCCTACAGTCCCTGCCTAAATATGAGCAGCCATCTATCATATCCTCAAAACTTTGGAAAGTGCTTCACCTGACTAATGATGCCAGAATATTGGACACCCAGAGGTCTTCAGTACCTAATCTAACTACTCTGTTGATACGTCAGGGATCAGAAAGACTCTCTGAAATAAACCAATAAAAGTGACACATGCAGCAAGAATGCAAAAACGTGAAAAAAATGTGACTGACTTATGCCGGCCATACACGGTTCGAATTTCAAAAGAATTTTCTTTTTCGAAAATCGTATCTAAGAATTTTCGTATGAATTTTGCACCATTAGTGGACTGCAGCAACAGCCGATTTTCGTGCAGAAAATAAATTTGAGGAATCGGACATGTTGGAAATTTTTTGAAAAACAAACGATTTTCTAATCAATGATGGGAGAATCGTGTGAGAAATGTAATAAGAAAAGAAAATTTACGGAGAGAAAAGAAGATTCCCGGCCAAGAAAATTCTTTTCTGTAACAACATGAGGTGAAATTGAAGGCTTGGTTGGCCAAATTTCGAAAATCAATGGTGGCATCATCGGATCACAAAAAAAAAGAAAAAAAGAATTTTCTGATTTTGAAAAGAAAATTTGTTCGAAATTCAACCATGTATGGCCTGCATTAGTCTTAGGCGGCTCTCGTGGGTAAGGGGGGGGGGGAGTAGCACTGGGGCTAGAGTGTCCATATTAGACACAATCTACTTACAACATTGCATAACTTGGTTATTTTTGTTATTTGTGAATTGAACACAAGTTCCCCTTTTAGATTTTTTTGTCTTTAATGAATTGTACAAGGGTTCATTTTTTTATTTTTTTATTGATGGTTATGAATTACACAAAGGTTCATCTTATAGATTTTCTTTTTTTATTATTTATGTATGAATTGTACACAGGTATTTGGGAATTGTACAAAGATTAATCTATTATGTTTTTGTTTTGTTTTTTGTTATTTATATGTGAATTGTACATAAGTTCATCTTTAAGGGGGGATTTTATGTTATTTAGGAATTGTACACAGGTTCTTCTTTTAGGTTTTTTTGTTATTCATGAATTGTACACAGGTTCATCTATTAAGTTTTTTTTTGTTATTTATGTGGATTAAAGGTTCAACTTTTAGCCTAGGTTCACATTGCTACGGGTTAGAAATCAATTTCAACCCGGCAATGACTTGTGGGGCGATTTGACAGACATCTGTGCGGGTTCCTGCACAGATGTCTATACAAATAACCACCCCCCCCCCCCCCCCAAAGCCACCAAAAGTAGTACAGGAACTACTTTTGAGAATCTGGTGGGGCGCCGCAAAGTCAGCACCGCACCGATTTTGACAATGCCATTGCCACCAATAGCTGCAGATTTGGCATGCGATTTGGCATGTCAAATTGCATGCCAAATCAGACCAATGTGAACCTAAGTTTAGGGAAATTTTTATGTTATTTATGAATTGTACACAGGTTAATCTTTTAGGGTTTTTTTTTTTTTGTTATTTAGGAATTTAGTTTTTTTTGTTATTTATGAAGTGTACACAGGTTCATCTAATAGTTTTTATTTCTTTTTTTATTTATGTATAAAATGTACAAATTGTACATAGGTTCATCTTTTAGGGTGATTTTTATGTTATTCATGAATTGTGCACAGCTTCTTCTTTCAGTTTTTTTTGTTATTTATGAATTATATACAGGTTCATATTTTATTTTTTTATTTTATTTTGTTATTTAGGAATTTTACACAGGTTCTTCTTTTAGTTTTTAGTTTTTTTATTTATGAAGTGTACACAGGTTCATCTATTCGTTGTTTTTTTTTTTTTTTTTTTTGTCATTTATGTATGAATTGTATATAGGGTCATCTTTAAGGGTGATTTTTATGTTATTTATGAATTGTACACAGGTTCTTCTTTTAGGTGTTTTTGTTATTTAGAAAGTGTACACAGGTTCTTATTGTAGTTTTTTTGTTATTTATGAAATAAACAGGTTCACCCTTTGGGATTTTTTTATTTTATTTAGGAATTGTACACAGGTTCTTCTTTTATTTCTTTTTTTATTTTATTGTTATTTATGAATTGTACACAGTTTAAACTTTTAGGCTTTTTATTGGCTTTTTATTGATATTTATGAATTTTTTTTTCTATGTCATTCATGTATGGATTGTACACAGGTTCATCCTTTAGTTTTTATTTGTTATTTATTAATTGTACAGAGGTTCATCTTTTAGTTCTTTTTATTGATGTTATAAATTGCACAAAGGTTCATCTTTTCATTTTTGTTTTTTTCTTTGTTATGTATGAATTGTATTCAGGTTCATCTTTTCATTTTTTTGTTGTTATGTATGAATTGTACACAGGTTCATCTTTTAGGTTTGGGGGAAATTTTAACATTTATCTTGTTTTCATGTGGTCATAACTAGATCATGTACACTGTACTAAAATTTAGAAATGAAAAAAAAAAAATGTACCATTATCATAGGGCATAGACTATCACAGCTGCTATTTTCAATTCAGCATTCCGAAAATGTATGGCTTGGGGGCTTCAATGAATTTGAGCTCTGCATTTTATTAATATATATGAAAAATAATGGAGCCACATGCAATAGAAAATCTATGCGAGATTATGGCAGGGAGCAGATTAACAACAGTATTTCAAATTAAAAGTTAAAGGAAAATGTAAAAGAGTTTTTTAAATCTGGATTCAAGCTGTGTATTATATGTATACATGCTGGCTGTAAGTGTTGTTTTGGCCATTATTATTATTATACACGATTTATATAGTGTCAACAGTTTGCGTAACGCTTTACAATTTATTTTACATTCTGGGCGGGAGGGTAAAGTGGCACAAAAGGTAATAGCAGTGAGGGATAAGCAGTTGTTAGGAGCAGAATAGGCTTCTCTGAAGAGGAGGGTTTTTAGTGATTGTCTAAAAGCAAACAGAGTAGGAGATAGTTGGACAGATTGGGATTGGGAGTTAAATAGGATAGGAGAGGTTCGGGAGAAGTCCTGTAGGTGAGCATGGGAGGAGGCGACAAGGGAGCTAGAGAGCAGGAGGTCTTGGCAGCAACATTCATAATAGACTGAAAGGGGAATGTAAATGAAATCCTGTGAGAAGAGAGTTGCAGTAGTCGAGGTGAGAGATGGCCAGGGAGTAAACTAACAGCTTTTGGAGTCACTGGTTAGGAAGGGACGTATTTTGGAGATGTTGTGGAGGATGAAACAGCAAGCTTTGGACAGTGATTGGATGTGGGGCCAAAAAGGATCGTTCAGAGTCCAGAATTAAACCTAGAACTTTGGCATCAGGGGATGGGTTGATAGTTGTGCCATCGATCTTGACAGAGAAGTCAGGGGAAGGAAAAATTATGAGCTTGGTCGTGGATAGATTGACATTGAGGAAGTGGTGTGACAGCCAGGCTACTATGCCTGTTAGTAAATTAGTGATAGGTGAGGAGATTGAAGGAGTGAGCTGAAGGGTAGAGAGATAAATTTGGGTGTCATCAGCGTAGAGATGGTATTGAAAGCCATGGGAGATTATCAGCTGACCCAGGGAGGAGGTGTAGATCGAGAAGAGGAGAGGTCCAAGAACAGAACCCAACCCCGACAGAGAAAGGAAGAGGAGAGGAGAAGTAGAATTGAAAGTAACGCTAATGGTGCAGTTGGATAATTGGCATGAGAACCAGCGAAGAGTACAGTCATTAACACCAAAGGCAAGGAGTTTTTTGAGGAGGAGGGGGTGGTCCATTGTGTCATATGCAGCAGAAAGGTCCAAGAGTAGGCGTACAGGATAGTGTTCATTTTTTTAGCCATGAGCAGATCATTTGTGAATTTTAAGAGAGCAGTTTCCATGGAGTGTTGAGGGCGAAATCCAGATGGAAGGGGATCATGAAGGTTATTCTCAGTGAGGTGGTTGCTCAGTAGGTTGTAGTCCAGATTTTCAAGGAGTTTGTATAAAAAGGGGAGCAAGGAGATAGGGCGTAGGTTTTTAAAGTTTAATTAAATGCAAGACTAACTTATTTTTAGTATTGGATAGAGTAGGGAGGTATTAGAACACCTGTCTTGTTAACCATTATCATTGAAAGTGAAAGTAAAAGAAAATCCCAAATTTTGGGCTATCCCAGAAAAGTAATAGAGGAGAAATCTTCCAATTGGTCCACTAATTCTGGTGACCTGGGGGTCCCCAAGAAATCCCCTTAATTTGCAGGGATTTCCTCTCACTTCCTGTTTGGCTATGGAACAAGAAATTAAGGGAAATCTCTGCAATGGGACAGAGATGGTGAATAAAACTTTGACAGGGGTTTTACACTCTTTTGCAAAATGGAAAAGAAAGTTTTGCCCATAGTTCTACTTTAAGATTGGTGGGCCTAATGAGGGCTTTTTAAGTATGTGGGTGACTAGTGCATGTTTTAGAGGGTTAGGGAAGATGCCAGAAGAGAGGGAGAGATTGAAGATGTGAGTTAGAGAGTGTAGGATAGAGTCAGAGGGTGACTGTTGTATGTGAGAGGTAACATGGTGCAGGGAGCAAATGTTTAGGTGGATGTTAGAAAAAAGTTTAGCAACCTCTTCAAAGTAGAGAATCAAAGGTAGAGAAGAGTTAATGGGGATAGGATTATAAATTGTTAATGAGAATGATAAAATAGGTCTGCAGTGAGGAGGCAGGGATTTTATTTTTAGAGGGCAGATTTATATTGGTTGAAATCTTTCTGTAACTTAGTCTTACGCCACAGGCGCTATGTTTTTTCAGGCTTTTGGTGTAATCTGTTTGCCAAGGTTCTAGGGATCGGGACTGATTCTGTAGGTAGTGAAGGGGCCAGTGTGTCCAGGGAGGATGACAGTGAAACATTGTAGACAGAAGTGGCTAGGTTGGAGGACAGGGAAGGGATTTTGTCATAAAGGTGGCCAGTAGCAGAGTAGAGAAGAGAAGGGTTGAGGTGGCAAAGGTTTATATGGGTAATTGTTAGGCGGTTGGAGGGAGAGAGTGAAACTAGTAAGGTAGAAATCAGAGAGAGGGAAAGGATTGTTGGAGAGGTTGCGTGGAGTGCATAGATGGGAGAAAACAAGGTCCAGGGGGTTTGTCAGGGACTTACTGCAGCAAGACAGAGGTGCGAGCGCGCACATGAGTTTCCAGTCCAACGAGCTGGGCAGCAGCTAGTGTGTGCGCGCGTGCAAGCACCATATGCGCGTGCGCGTGACGCTGCTTGGTGCAATGGACATCCTGGTCCTTACTGGTGGTTCATCATCCGCCCATCTATGCCAGCTACCACAGATCTCACTCCTACCTCACTGCGCTCTCAAGGCCACTGTCCCAACTCCAGTGGCTCTTGAGCCAGGGCTGTAAGAAAGGTCTCCTCCTACAAGTCAGGCTTTACTACAAGGTATGTAACAGGGTTGCTGTCAGAGTGAGTAGAAGCATTTATTTATTGGATAGCAGGATTGTTAGTATTACCAGGGATGTTGATGTCACCCAGAATGATTTGGGGGATTTTAGAAGGGAGAATGTAGGGTAGCCAGGCAGAGAAGTCATCAAGAAAGTCTGTTACTGGTCCAGAGGGGCAGGTAGATCACAGCTATTCTTACAGAAACTGGAGAGAAAAGATAAAGGTTATGTGCCTTAAATGAGGAGAGTGACAGAGGGGGAAGTGGGTGAAGTACCTGAAAGGTGCTATGTGGGCTAGAAGGATTCCCACTCCCCCCTCCATTCCGTCCACTGGGTCTGGAAGAGTGAGTCCAAAGGCCACCATTGGACAGGGCAGCAGGAGAAACAGTGTTGGATTCATGAAGCCAGGTTTCAGTAATGGTGAGAGGATTAACCACTTAACCTCTGGAAGATTTACTCCCCTTCATGACCAGGTCACTTTTTGTGATATGGCACTGCGTTACTTTAATGAACAATTGTGCAGTCATGCAATGCTGTACCCCAAAAAAAGGCATGTCATTTTTTTTTCTCACAAATACAGCTTTCTTTTGGTGGTTTTTATTTGTGTTTTTTATTTTTGTACTTTAACCACTTTCAGACTGGACCATTTTACTGGCTTAAGACCAGACCACTTTTTGTGATTCTGCACTGCGTCGCTTTAACTGACAATTGCGCGGTCGTGCGACGTGGCTCCCAAACAAAATTGACATCCTTTTTCGCCCTATTTTTTGTACTATAAACAATTTTGAAAAAAACGAATTATTTTTAACTTTTTGTTATAATATCCCCCAAAAATATATAAAAAAAAATTTTTCCCTCAGTTTAGGCAGATACGTATTCTTCTACATATTTTTGGTATAAAAAAAAAATCGCAATAAGCGATTATTGATTGGTTTGCGCAAAAGTTATAGCTTTTACAAAATAGGGGATAGTTTTATGGCATTTTTATTAATAATTTTCTTTTACTAGTAATGGCGGCGATCAGCGATTTTTATTGTGACTGCGACATTATGGCGGACACATCGGAATTTTTTTACACATTTTTGGGACCATTGTCATTTATACAGCAATCAGTGCTATACAAATGCAGTGATTCCTGTGTAAATGACACTGGCAGTAAAGGGGTTAACCAGGGGGTGGCAGTGTAGGGGTTAAGTGTTCTTAGGGGAGTGTTACTAACTGTGGGGGGCTGGGCTTTGTGTTAGTGAACACTGATCTCTGCTCCAATCACATGGAGCAGAGATCAGCGTCACTTGTTGTTAGGCAGAACGGGGAGCTGCGGTTTACAACTGCATCTCCCCATTCAGTCGCCCCATGAGACGATCATGGGTATCCCCACGGTGATTGAGTCCGCGGGACCCGCGACCGGACTCACGGGGGTCCTGACCAGCACGCGAGCACGCCGCCGGCAGCGCGCTCACCATGGCATGGCGGCATATAAAAATGGACATACCTGTATGCCAATATGCCTGCCCGTGCCATTCTGCCGACATACATCAGCGTGCGCCAGTCGGGAACTGATTAAAAAATAAATAAAACAAATTCAATAAAAAAAATAGAAAAATCTAATTTCTTTATAATTTTAGGCCAATGTGTATTCTGCTACATATTTTTGGCGACTTACATATATATTTTTTCAGGTACTTATATAGCGCCACCAGTTTACGCAGCGATTTACATATACATTGTACTTTCACATCAGTCCCTACCCTCAATGAGCTTACAATCTAAGGACTTCTAGCAGGACTGCAATATTGTGACAGACAATCTGACACTAACTGAACCAGTGACACTAATACAGTGATCAGTGTTAAGAATATGCAATGTCAGTGTACTGATGACACTAGCTGAAAAGGGGTTAAACATCTAGGGCAATTAAAGGGTTAACTGTGTGCCTAGCCAGTGTTTGTTTTTATTATGTGTGCTGCTTTTACTAGGGAAAGAGATGGATTATAGTCCCTGCTTTGCAGGAACACAGAATTTATCCCCTCCACTCTGTCAAAACAGAACTCTGCCTTGTTTATATAGGTAGTGCTCCATTCAGAATCTCTGCCAGACAATCGGCGGGTGCCTACGAACATTGAGTGTCCAGCACCCGCAGATCACCTTCTGCTGTGAATAATCAGTGCCCCCTGCAAGCGGAAGTGGATACAGATATATGTGTGATCTGATGCAAATCTGTAGCAGTTAAAATAAAGGGCAGTGTAGCAAGTGGTTAATTGATGAGTTAGCGATAAAGAGGTGAGTTTGTTACAGGCAGAGCGGCCATACCAAAGGGCTCAGGGGGAATCTGGTCTTAGGAAGAGGAGGAAAGTAAACTACATTTTGTGGTTTGCGGCTGCTACCAGAGGGTGCAGGGTGATGGGTGCAGGTAAATGATGGAGGCCCAAGGTTTGGGGATGTATCACCAGAGGTTAGGAGAAGCAGAATGGTGAGGGAGGTAATGTGGAAGTGCTATTTATATAAAGGGACATGCCCCAGTGTCCTAGAGGTTTTATTAGCAGTTGGATTTAAAATTAGCAGGAGTTGGAGAGTGCAGTAATAAGGAGAGGACAGAAGGGAGGGTGATATATATAAGGCGTGGGGTGAAGGAAAGAGAGTTTAAGGAGAGAGTACACAACTGTCAGAAGGAGTGATAGAAAGTGCATGTTATAGAGTGGATGGAGAGTTGAAGGGGTAAACAATGTCACCTGTGTTCTGTTTGGTGTTTTTCAAAGTATTTTCCTGTGTATTTTCATATTGTGCAATAGTTTAATTGCAGAGCCTGAGGTGCTCCCACCTAAAAAAAAATAACCCTGAATTCTAGAGAGAACCCCAGCAGTAAATGTGCACCCCCCATAAAGGTAGTTTTGTTTTAGATTGTTAGGGGTGCGGGTGGTTGCTTGCCAATTAACTAATCAGGAGTTAACCACTTGCTTACTGGGCACTTAAACACCCTTCCTGCCCAGACCAATTTTCAGCTTTCGGTGCTCTCACACTTTGAATGACAATTACTCAGTCATGCAACACTGTACCCAAAATAATTTTTTGTCCTTTTTTTCCCCCACAAATAGAGCTTTATTTTGGTGGTATTTGATCACCTCTGGGGTTTTTATTTGCGCTATAAATGAAAAAAGACTGACAATTTTGAAAAAAAACACATATTTCTTTGTTTGTGAAAAAATTATGCAAATTATAAATTTTTCTTCATAAATTTTGGCCACAATTTATACTGCTACATATCTTTGGTAAAAATAACCCAAATTAGTGGATATTATTTGGTCTTTGTGAAAGTTAGAGAGTCTACAAGCTGTGGTGCGAATCATACAAAATTGATCACATTTGATGTACTGGTGGCCTATCTCACTTCTTGTGACCCGAACAAGCCAGGAAAGTACAAATACTCCCTAAATGACCCCTTTTTGGAAAGTAGACATTCCAAGGTATTTAGTAAGAGGCATGGTGAGCTTTTTGACGTTGTCATTTTTTCCCAGAATTCTTTGCAAAATTAAGATTTTTCATTTTTTTAATTTGTTTCCACAAAATTGTCATTGTAATTGGTTATTTCTCTCACATGGCATGTGTATACCACAAATGACACCCCAAAAAAATTCTGCTACTCCTCCTGAGTATTACAATACCACATGTGTGGGACTTTTTCACAGCCACATAGAGCCACATAGAGAGGCCCAACATGCAGGGAGCACCATCAGGTGTTCTAAGAGCATAAATTACACATCTAACATGTTGACTACCTATTAAATTTTTGAAGGCCCTGGAGCACCAGGACAATGACATGTGACACTGATGACAGATGGCAATGATACGTGGCAATCATGACACTTATACGTGGCATTTATGCCATGTGGCACTGATGACAGATGGCACTAATATGTGGCACTGATGACAGATGGCACTTATACATGGCACTGATGACAGATGGCACTTATACATGGCACTGATGACACGTGGCATTAATACGTGGCACTGATGACAGATGGCACTAATACGTGGCACCGATGACAGATGGCACTAATATGTGGCACCGATGACGCGTGACACTGATGACAGATGGCACTGATAAGTGGCAATGATGACATGTGACACTGACAACAGATGGCATGTGACACTGACAGGTGGCACTGATGACAAATGGCACTGATACGTGGCACTGATGACAGATGGCACTAATATGTGGCACTGATGACAGATGGCACTATGTGGCACTGATGACAGATGGCACTGGGGACAAATGGCACTGACAACGGGTGGCACTGGGGACAGATAGCACTAACAGGTGGCACTGGGGGCAGGTAGCACTAGGACGGATGGCACTGGGGGAGGGTGGCACTTTTTTTATTTTTTTCCCCACTTACGGCCGCTGCAGCCGTTCATCTCTCCCCTCTCACACGCTGTCTGTGTGAGGAGGGAGAGCGGCACTGAGAGATGATCTCATATGTTTACATATGAGATCATCTCACATTGGACATGCCGATCGTGCTGTAAACGGCCGCTGTGATTGGCCGTTTACAGCGATCTGTGTTTGCCTGTCTCTGGGGGACACAGCAAACACAAAACTTCGCTGATTCGTGCCCGCGGCGGCGCGCATTGCGGAAGTAAACATGAGGACGTCCAGGGACGGCCTCCCGGACGAAAGCGCTCGCTCTAAAGCCGTCATTCGGCTATAGGGCGGGCGGGAAGCGGTTAATAAAGGATGCCTGCCTGGCAGAACAACATTTCCACTTCAGAATCAGACCTGCAAGAGCGTAGTAAAGATAAGATCAGGTCATAATTTAGGTAAGATACTAAGGAGAAAAATAAACATCAAAACGTGGACAGGGCTGCAGATGGTTAAAGTGGTTGTAAACCCTTACAAACCACTTTGACCTACAGGTAAGCCTAGATTAAGGCTTACCTGTAGGTCCAAGAAATATCTTCTAAACCTATATGGTTTAGAAGATATTTGCCCGAAGACGCAGGCGCACTGAACGTGGCATCCTCGATGACGAAGATGCCGCGCAATGCCGTGCGTCTCGGCTCCCGTGCGCATGCGTGGGAGTGACGTCATTACGCCTAAAGGCAGCGGCGGAGCTGCGAGACCCTACGGAGAAGATGGATGCACCGAACTACAGGGGACAGCGGTGGAAATGTGCGATTTACAGGTTGTAGATATGTGCGATTTACAGGTTGTAGATATGTGTGATTTACAGGTTGTAGATATGTGCAATTTACAGGTTGTAGATATGTGTAATTTGCATGTTGTAGATATGTGCGATTTGCATGTTGTAGATATGTGCAATTTACAGAATGCGATTTACAGAATGCAGATATGTGCAATTTACAGGTTGTAGATATGTGCAATTTGCATTTTGTAGATATGTGCGATTTGCATGTTGTAGATATGTGCGATTTTCATGTTGTAGATATGTGCAATTTACAGGTTCTAGATATGTGCAATTTAGAGAATGCAGAAGTGTGATTTACAGAATGCAGATATGTGCGATTTACATGTTGCAGAATGCAGATATGGGCAATTTACAGGTTGCAGAATGCAGATATGTGCGATTTACAGGTTGCAGATATGTGCGATTTACAGAATGCAGATATGTGCGATTTACAGAATGCGATTTACAGAATGCAGATATGTGCGATTTACAGAATGTAGATATGTGCGATTTACAGAATGCAGATGTGTGATTTACAGAATGCAGATGTGTGATTTACAGAATGCAGATGTGAGATTTACATATTGCAGATGTGAGATTTACATCTTGCAGAATGCAGATATGTGCAATTTACAGGTTGCAGAATGCAGTTATGTGCGATTTACAGAATGCATATATGTGTCATTTACAGGTTGCAGAATGCAGATATGTGTCATTTACAGGTTGCAGAATGCAGATATGTGTCATTTACAGGTTGCAGAAGGCAGATATGTGTCATTTACAGGTTGCAGAATGCAGATATGTGTCATTTACAGGTTGCAGAATGCAGATATGTGTCATTTACAGGTTGCAGAAGGCAGATATGTGTCATTTACAGGTTGCAGAAGGCAGATATGTGTCATTTACAGGTTGCAGAAGGCAGATATGTGCGATTTACAGGTTGCAGAAAAGGTGCCTGATGTGGTTATACACAAGATAGGCATGATTCATCTGCTTTAGTAGAGCCCAGTGTATAATGTGCAGCCTGGTATATGATGTTGATTCGATAAGGGGTGTGGCTTGTGAGAAGTGGGGGGGGCAAATCTGAGGGGCGTGGTCTTGCGCCCTCCATCCTAAAACTTCACCAGCCGCCACTGGTGTGGAGTGGGTGTTTTGTTTGGACATCTAAACATTTGACATGCATACACATTTGAAGCCCGATTTCAAGAATACTTACTTGCACAAACAAGAGGCTCCTGAATACTTTCTTCCTCTTCTGGGTCACTTTGGCCCTCAGTGTGATTCACATCAGGGGATTTGACGTCCACAATGGCAAGGTCTGTGCTGGGTCCAGTTTTCAGATCCCATGGCTCCAAACAAACACCCTGGGTGAGCTCACCACACCCACTTTCCTCTAAAAAGAAACACACCTTTCATTAAGCCACCCCAAGTCCCATCTGTTTCTAGCATCCATTTTGCTACATTAGTTGACCAACCTTGCACTTAGTCTGATGTCAGTGTTTGCTCCTGACTAGTGGACACCACCATGCTGCACTCTGGTTGTTTTTCTGTGAAAAATGCATAGAAAAGGGAAGGTGATGTAATTTTACAGAGGGCAAACATTGGACAAGTGCCAACATTTAAAAAGTCCAGCAGTTGCCCCCCACCCCTCTTGTCTGCTATGGGATAGGGGCTATATGATGATCATCCTAGCAGGCATGACTCTGTGTGACTGTGATCCCGGGGCCTCTCCTCCACCCATGTCTACACTGGCAAGGCTGCATTAATGGGCACTGATGAGCCAGGCAGCAAACAGAAAGTGTTCGTTACCCCTTAAGTTCTGCCCTAACACACATATATAGATGCATGAGCAGTGTATATAAAGCTAGAATGCACGGTCGATGGAACAGCCATAGGAAAGATCTTGGAGTGGAGGACAAATGATTGCCAATGCAAGAAAGGAGCCATAAAACAAAGGTATAATTGGAAATTGGGGCATAGGTGATTAGTGGCCTATACTGCTTAGACTGAGGCCTATATTGGGACCAGCTTATGAGTTAAGCCAGACATTATGTTTTGTCTTGCAGGCACCACATAATTTATCATGACGGATAAATTTACTGCGCCTGATTTTCTGCCCCAGTTCATTGACCTGTACCGGGAGCTGCCCTGTCTCTGTGTCACATACCTGATGGTTGAGCCCACGGATGCAGGGAGCAGCTTCTCGTATTCCTCTGGCTCAAGAACTCCTGGTAGAGCAGACAGATGTTCAGGAGCACAGAAGGGGCACAAGTGCCTGGCAGGTCACAAATAAAAGGGCTGGTCCAGACTCAAAGTAGCAGATGAGAACCAGATGCAGGCTGGGACTGGGATCAGCGAAGAGCAGGAGCAGCAGGAATGCCAGAACAGAGAGGAAGGTGTCTTGTAGATCAGGACACTAGCAGATGTTCAAGCAGGCCATGTTGGACGCTGGTAGGCAGGAACAGCACCAAGGTGGCAGGTAAGGCGTAGTCAGAGTCAAGCCAGGTCATACACAGGCGGGCAGGATCGGTACCAAAGCAGCAGGCAGAAGAATAGTCAAGACAAGCCAGGGTCGGTGGTAGGCAGCAAACAGAGGGTAGTCAGAGGCAAGCCGAGTAACAGGTATCAGGTAACAAGGAATTAGCAGGGGGGTCTCTCAGGAATGCTGTAGACCGGACAGCAGGGAGGCAAGGTGACAGGTTCCTTTAACCACTTGACCACTGGGCACTTAAACACCCTTAATAACCAGACCAATTTTCAGCTTTTGGTGCTCTCACATTTTGAATGACAATTACTCAGTCATGCAACACTGTACCCATATGAAATTTTTGTCCTTTTTTTTCACACAAATAGAGCTTTCTTTTGGTGGTATTTAATCACCTCTCATTTTTTTTTTTTTTGTGCTATAAAAGAAAAAAGACCTAAAATTCTGTAAAAAAAAGAATTTTTCTTCGTTTCTGTTATAAAATTTAGCAGATTAGTAATTTTTCTTCATACATTTTGGCCAAAATTTATACTACTACATATCTTTGGTAAAAATAAGTACAAATTGGTGGGTATTATTTGGTCTTTGTGAAAGTTATAGAGTCTACAAGCTATGGTGCCAATATCTGAAAATTGATCACACCTGAAGTACTGGCGGCCTATTTCAATTCTTGAGACCCTAACATGCCATAAAATTACAAATACCCCCAAAATGACCCCTTTTTGGAAAGAAGACATTCCAAGGTATTTAGTAAGAGGCATGATGAGTTTTTTGAAGTTGTCATTTTTTCACACAATTCTTTGCAAAATCAAGATTTTTTTTCCTTTTTATTTTTTTTCCACAAAATTGTCATATTGTCAGTTTATTTCTCACACACAGCATATGCATACCACAAATTACACCCCAAAACACATTCTGCTATTACTCCTGAGTACGGCGATACCACGTGTGAGATTTTTACACAGCGTGGCCACATACAGAGGCCCAAAATTCAGGGAGCACCATCAGGCGTTCTGGAGCACCCAGGACAATTCTGACATTTTTCTCCTACATGTAAAAATCATAATTTATTTGCTAGAAAATTACATAGAACCCCAAAACATTATATATTTTTTTTTAGCAAAGACCCTAGAGAATACAATGGTGGTCGTCGCAAATTTTTATCTCACATGGTATTTGCGCAGCAATTTTTCTAACGCGTTTTTTGGGGGAAAAAACAGTTTTGTGCTTAAAAAAAAAAAAAAAGTAAAGTTAGCCCAATTTTTGCATAAAGTGAAAGATGAAGTTACGCTGAGTAAATAGATATCGAACATGTCACTCTTCAAAATTGCACATGCCCGTGGAATGGCGCCAAACGTCGCTACTTAAAAATCCCCATAGGCGACGCTTTAAATTTTTTTTACTGGTTACATGTTTTGAGTTACAGAGGAGGTCTAGAGCTAGAATTATTGCTCTCGCTCTAACGTATACGGCGATACCTCACATGTGTGGTTTGAACACCGTTTTCATATGTGGGCGGGGCTTACGTATGCGTTCGCTTCTGCATGCGAGCACATGGGGACAGGGGCGCTTTAAACTTTTTTTTTTTTATTGTTCATTTTACTTTATTTTAGTTTGACATTTTTTTCCCCAGAAATAAATTTTTGATCACTTTTATTCCTATTACAAGGAATGTAAACATCCTTTGTAATAGGAATATGGGATGACAGGTCCTCTTTACAGTGAGATCTGGGGGTCAATAAGACCCCACATATCACCTCTAGGCTGGGAAGCCTGAAATAAAAATAAAAAAAATAAATAAAAAGATTCTGGCTTTGATCGTAATTGGCGAGTTGGTAGAAGCGGTGAGGGCGCCTATGGCTGGGTATTGCAGGGCATCACCGAGTATGGCTGGGTACTCCGAGTATGGCTGGGTATCTCCGTGTACGGCTGGGTATTGCAGGGTATCTCCAAGTATGGATGGGTATGGCAATTTATGGCAGGTTATTGCAGAGTATTGGCGGGGTATTGCAGAGTATTGGCGGGTATTGCAGAGTATTGGCTAGTATTGCAGAGTATTGGCGGGTATTGGAGAGTATTGGCGGGTATTGGAGAGTATTGGAGAGTATTGGCGGGTATTGCAGAGTATTGGGGGTATTGAAGAGTATTGGGGGGTATTGCAGAGTATTGGCGGGTATTGCAGCGTATTGGCGGGTATTGTAGAATATTGGCGGGTATTGCAGAGTATTGGGGGGTATTGCAGAGTATTGGGGGGTATTGCAGAGTATTGGGGGGTATTGCAAAGTATTGGGGGGTATTGCAGAGTATTAGCTGGTATTACAGAGTATTGCCAGGGTATGGAGGGGTTAAATTCGGTGAGCAGCGATGTGGGCACTGCAGATGCAGCCCACAGCGCTGCTGACACCGATCTCTTTCCCCTCCGCTGTACCGATCGGTACAGAGAGGGGGAGGGAGGAACCGGCGTCATAACATGACGCCGGTTTGTTTACAAGTGATCACTCCGTCATTTGACGATGAGCGGCCGTTTACCGTGATCCATGATGTGCCGGGTCCACTGGACTCGGCGGTCACGGATGCTCTCGTGTGCGCGCCCCAGGGGGCGCGCGAGAGCAGAATTCTGGGAGGCCGTTAATTAACAGCCTCTCAGAGTTAAACAACCGCCCTGAAGCCATTAATCGGCTATGGGCGGTTGTTAAGTGGTTAAATAGCCCCTTTGGCACCAAGATCCGTCATACTGCGCGTCCGCGCGTGTTTGCACACACCCGCGCATGACTGTGCGCATGCGCGCATACAATATCATTACCGTGCGCCCATTAGCGTCAGCGCGCATTCGCGTGCACCCATATGCGCCCTCGCACACCCGCGTGCACCCACCTGCATTAACGTGCACCAGTGTGCGTCGGTTGGCTCTTCTGCTGGGGATTCTGCAGGTAAGATTTCTGGGAACAGCCGAGTGATCAGAACGTCCTTCTTGACACTCTGGAAGGTCAAGATTAGAAACTGTTCTAATAAAATATTGAGGAAGACAGCTTTGGAAAAACTGTTTGAGTTTGTGAAACTAGTGTACCCCAGGGCAGACATCAACTATGTCAAGACAAAAATAATCCACCTGAGGAGTACTTTTAAAAGGGAGCTCAACAAGGTCATGGACGAAGAGATCTGGATCAGCAGCAGATGACATATATGTCCTCAGGCTGTTGTATTACAACAGCCTGCGTTTTTTGACTGACCAGACTGAACCCAGGCCATTGCTGTCTACACTCTCTTCGACATCTGCTGAGGCCACAGCTCCTGAGGTACACCCAGGTCCTGCTGCGCAGGAAGAAGATGTGGAGGACCCCAGTTTCACCTAGGTATAGCATTATTGAACATATTTGTATCCAAAAATACAATGATGATAACTAGACGTTATTGTTAAAAACTTCTGCCTTAAAAAAGTGGTTTCCATATCAATAGACATTAGTGATCAAAAATGATTTGAACAAGAATTGCTTAGGTCGGAATCATAGTCTTTTCTATTTGTCCACATTCAATTTGCAAAAGTGAGGAGATCAAAATTGTGTGTGGTTGATGACCAAACCCTAAAAAAGATTCTAATTCTGCCCCATTTTCATACACAGGAAAGTGTCAGTCTGTAGGAGCCAGCACTCAGCAGCCAGACAGAGTCCCAGATGCCTCCCCTATGCCCTTCTGCTAAAAGGGCCAGGAAGAGCAGGAATATGGAGAAGGTCACAGCTGCCTTCCTCAGCCAGGCCACTACTGCCATCCGGACAGACCCAGATGAGGCTGAGGGATTTGCCGTGGTGATGGCCAATAAATTAAGGGAGATGGACAGCGAGCAAAGGAGCAGGGGTGAGGAACTCATCCTGCAGATCCTCAACAATGGGGTGAGGGGTCAAATTTCAGAAAACACACACCTATGTGATTTTGTGGCCCCACATCTACCACCTCCACAGCCACCCCATCCACCACAGCAGCATGGCGGTTAGGGGCAATACCAGCCACAAGACCCCCAACAAGCCCGCTGGACTGGGGATTTTCACCCCTTCACCACTTACTAATTTCCTTTTTATTTTTTGGAATAGTTATTTTATTTGTTATATTTTCTATATTTTTGTATGCATAGAATGTTATTTGTATTTGGATGACAGATAGCACCTCTAATTTTATTTGCTTTATTTTTTTGATGCACAGTAAAAAACAATGTGTAGAATAATACTTGGCTATGTGTTTTACTTCAAATGACAGTTTGGGAGTAGGCAGTTACATTTTAAAAAATACAATGTAAAATTAACAAAGAACACCAACATAGCTGTGTCTTTGATTTTAAAAACTACGGGATAATGGTGTTGTGGTAACTTGCCCAAAAAATAAAACAACAATCATAATAATATTTTTCTTGATATCACTAGAAAACAAATGCCTTTTAAAATATGTTTGCCATAACTCCATCGGTATCACCAGCAAAGCAGCTTCATTATTATCCCATTAAAGAAGAAGAGAATGTGCACTGCATTTTGACATTCCATATTTTGCCGCGTCACGAATGTTAATTCTCAATTACGAACAGTAGTTTACAAGATCGGACGCTTCCGGCTCATTCCTTGCTTCTGATCATGCGTGTTTGTACTTTAGACTTTTGTGTGATGGACTTGTGTACAGACGATACAAAAATCAGACAACAGACTGTTGTCCGCTGAAAATGTACTAGCCTGTCATCCAACATTTGTTCTAAAAAAAAAAAAAAAAAAAAAAGCCCCTTTGATTGGCTGAAACGCACGTAGAGGTTGGCCCACAGCATCATGTCACATTTCCGGTCCCGGAAATCAACCAGTATACCGTGGTGGTGGCATACCAATGCATTTGGGCAGATTTCCTGGGAACTCACTTGCTGTTCACACTGGGTGCCAAGTTTATAGGCACCCTTACATGTGAGTTAATTACTATGTTTTTTATATGGAATAAATGTTTTAAAAACGTTGCTGCGCAATGAGGCTGTTTCTGTTATTTGCATGAGGAACATCTACCCCAAACAACACTAGTATTGTGAAGATAGCGAGTTGATTACCCATTTACAATCACCAAATGGCGCTAATGTGTATTTGCAGGCGCAAACTAGTCTCCGATAGGAAAATAACGTTTTTTCTTTCACTTCCGGTTTATTACGGTTTTTGGAAGTTATATTATAATTTTAACTTTCTGATCTCATCATCTACAGTGGTGTGAAAAAGTGTTTGCCCCCTTCCTCATTTCCTGTTCCTTTGCATGTTTGTCACACTTAAGTGTTTCGGGAACATCAAACCAATTTAAACAATAGTCAAGGACAACACAAGTAAACACAAAATGCAATTTGTAAATGAAGGTGTTTATTATTAAAGGTGAAAAAAATCCAAACCATCATGGCCCTGTGTGAAAAAGTGATTGCCCCCTAAACCTAATAACTGGTTGGGCCACCCTTAGCAGCAACAACTGCAACCAAGCGTTTGCGATAACGTGCAATGAGGCTTTTACAGCGTCCTGGAGGAATTTTGGCCCACTCATCTTTGCAGAATTGTCCTAATTCAGTTACATTAGAGGGTTTTCGAGCATGAACGGCCTTTTTAAGGTCATACCACAACATCTCAATAGGATTCAGGTCAGGACTTTGGCTAGGCCACTCCAAAGTCTTCATTTTGTTTTTCTTCAGCCATTCGGTGGTGGACTTGCTGGTGTGTTTAGGATCATTGTCCTGCTGCAGAACCCAAGTTCGTTTCAGCTTGAGTACACGAACAGATGGTCGGACATTCTCCTTCAGGATCTCTTGGTAGACAGCAGAATTCATAGTTCCTTTTATCACGGCAAGTCTTCCAGGTCCTGAAGCAGCAAAACAGCCCCAGACCATCACACTACCACCACCATATTTTACTGTTGGTATAATGTTCTTTTTCTGAAATGCAGTGTTCCTTCTACGCCAGATATACTTGGACACACACCTTCCAAAGAGCTCCACTTTTGTCTCATCGGTCCACAGAATGTTGTCCCAAAAGTCTTGGGGATCATCAAGATGTGTTGTGGAGAAATTGAGACGAGCTTTGATGTTCTTTTTGTTCAGCAGTGGTTTTCTCCTTGGAACTCTGCCATGCAGGCCATTTTTGCCCAGTCTTTTCCTGATGGTGGAGGCATGAACGCTGACCTTAACTGAGGCAAGTGAGGCCTGCAGTTCCTTGGACGTTGTTGTGGGGTCTTTTGTGACCTCTTGGATGAGTCGTTGCTGCGCTCTTGGGGTAATTTTGGGCGGCCGGCCACTCCTGGGAAGGTTCACCACTGTTCCATGTCTTCGCCATTTGTGTATAATGGCTCTCACTGTGGTTCGCTGGATTCCCAAAGCTTTGGAAATGGCTTTATAACCCTTTCCAGACTGATAGATCTCAATTACTTTCTTTCTCAATTGTTCCTGAATTTCTTTGGGTCTCGGCATGATGTGTAGCTTTTAAGGATCTTCTGGTGGACCTTACTGTGTCAAGCAGCTCCTATTTAAGTGATGCCTTGATTGTGAACAGGTGTGGCAATAATCAGGCCTGGGTGTGGCTAGAGAAATTGAACTCAGGTGTGGACAACCACAGTTATAGTATGTTTTAACAAGGGGGGCAATCACTTTTTCACACAGGGCCATGATGGTTTGGATTTTTTTTCACCTTTAATAATAAACACCTTCATTTACAAATTGCATTTTGTGTTTACTTGTGTTGTCCTTGACTATTGTTTAAATTGGTTTGATGTTCCGAAACACTTAAGTGTGACAAACATGCAAAGGAACAGGAAATGAGGAAGGGGGCAAACACTTTTTCACACCACTGTACATCATACTGCAATGATTAGGTATGGTGTTTTAAGTATTTGTTACATCAAATGCGTTATTAAAAAGATTGTGAGCACCTTAGAGTAAATAGCAGGTAAAAAAAATCCCAATAAATCCTGATTGGATAAAATCACATATGTGACCAGAAGTACGGTCCTTTCACACGGGGCGGATCAGTGCTGATCCGCCCCGTGGATATCCGTTTGCACAGCGGGGATCGCCGGAGCGATCTCTGCTGAGCAGGGAGATGGCAGGTCCGTCTCTGCACACTGCGCAGGGACGGACCTGTCACAGCGCTGCTCTCCCCTATGGGAGATTGGATGACGATAGACCGCAGTGTCCGTCGTCACCCGATCCGATGATGGATGGAAAAATAACTTTTTCCTCCGTCACACTTTTTCGGATCGGAGCGGGTCGGATGTCAGCGGACATGTCATCGCTGACATCCGACGCTCCATAGAGCTCTATGGAGCATCCATTCAGGTCCGCCTGAAAAACTGACAGGCGGATCTGAACGGATCGGTACCCTTAACCAAAATGGCGGAACCACAGCTTCCTGAAGATGGCCCATTTGGTTGGCTGAAACGCATGTAGAGGTTGGTCCGTAGCATCGTTTCACACTTCTGGTCCAAGGAAATTAACCAGTATACCGCGGTGGTGGCATACCACTGCATTTGGGCATATTTCCTGGAAACTCACCTGCTGTTCACACCGGGTGCCAGGTTTATAGGCACCCTTACATTTGAGTTTAATTACTGTTTTTTATATGGAATAAATGTTTTTAAAACGTTGCTGCACAATGAGGCTTTTTCTGTCATTTGCATGAGGAACATCTACCCCAAACAACACTAGTATATAGAGGAATGAGGCCCTCTTTATCATATCCAGTCATATGAGGAAGTATCCATCCCGAACTACATCAGTCCACAGAAAATCCACGGGGACTGTCCTACATGCATGTTTGACCAAACTAGAAATAGTTGGTCCATTTGGAGGGGTGAGTTCACATCCATGTGGGGGCACTGTCCTGTGAGCACATATCAAGCACTTATTAAGCACGGATTCATATCCACTTTGTAGAGCACGAGCACTTTAATTGGGATTTGGAACTTTTTATTGCTTCTGATGTTTGCAACAAATCTTCTGTATGGGACTTCCCAGCAAATAGATACTTATTTAACATTTGTGGCACTTAGCGCTGTATATTTATTTTTATTATTAGTATCATTTTGTACTTGCAAGGTCTTATTCACTGCAGCTGTTAATTTATATGGTATCACTTATACATACCAATAGTCTGAAGGAGCGTACTAACGGTCTGATTTTGATCAACAGACAATCCCCTGCCAACAATCGGATCGTGTTTACAAGGCTTTAGGGTTGATTTACTATAGACTGTGCACTTTGCAAGAGCAGCTGCACTCATTTTCCCCAGAGCTTAGTTTATGCGCTGAAGCTTCACTTTGTAAAGAATACCCAATCAGATGCAAGGAAAATTTTATAAAAATCAACATTTTTGTTTGCTCATGCTTGGATGATGTAAATTACTATTATTATTATTATTATAATACAGAATTTATTTAGCGCCAACAGTTTGCGCAACAAAATCAGCAGAGCTTCACCTCTGGTGAAATTTAGTGCAACTGCACTTGTAAAGTGCACAATCTATGAGGTTGATTTACTAAAGGCAGATGTACTGTGCACTCTGCAAGTACATTTGCTCCAGAACTTAGTAAATGAGCAGAAGCTCTGCTGACTTCCATCATCCAATCATGTGCAAGGAAAACTGCTGTTTTTTTTATTTTCCTTGCACGTGATTGGGTATATTTTTAAAAGTGAAACTTTACCTCATTTAATAACCTCCTCCCTGTCACCCCTCTCCTCCTGTGTGTGCTTTGTGCGAAGTCATGTGTGAAGCTCCCAAGCTCACACTCCCGCAGTACACACACAGGAGAGGGGAGGGGGTGAAGGAGCAGATCAGCTATGTTTCCTCTCTCATCCCGTGCAAGGAAGGATGGAGGGAGCAGGGAGAACTGATGGCTGTGAGCTGTATGACAGATACGCTCTCTGCTCAGAGCCGTGCTGAGGAGGCAGACGGCATTGGTGAGCACTGATCGACTGCGCTGATTGGCAGTGCTGATTGGAGAGGCGCTGAAGGGCACCAATATGTGGGATCAATGAGCACTGATAGGTGGCACTGATGGGCAGTGGTAGGTGGCACTGATATGCAGCACTGATAGGCGGCAATGATGGGCATTGATAAGCACTGATAGGCAGCATTGATGAGCACTGAAAGGTAGCATTGATGAGCAATGATCTGTGGCAGGAATAGACGGTACTGATGAGCATTTTTGAGCACTGATAGGTGGCATTGATGGGCACTGATTGTGGCACTGATATACAGCACTGAAGTGGCACTGATGAGCAATGATCTGTGGTACGAATAGTTGGCACTGATGGGCATTGATGGGCACTGATAGGTGGCACTAATGGGCATTGAGTACTCATAGGCAGCATTGATGAGCACTGATAAGTGGCACTGATGGGCTCTGGTAGGTGGCACTGATATGCAGCACTGATAGGTGGTATTGGTGAGCAATGATCTGTGGCAAGGATAGGCGGCACTGATGGGCATTGATGAGCACTGATGGGCATTGATGAGTACTCATAGGCAGCATTGATGAGCACTGATAGGTGACACTGATGTTCTCTGGTAGGTGGCACTGATATGCAGCACTGATAGGTGGCATTGGTGAGCAATGATCTGTGGCATGGATAGGTGGCACAGATAGGTGGCATTTATGAGCACTGATAGGTGGCACTGATGGGCATTGATAGGCGGCATTGATGAGCACTGATGGGCACTGATAGGCAGCATTGATGGGCACTGATAGGTGGCACTGAAAGGCGGCACTGATGGACATGAAACACTGGTAGGCAGCACTGATAATCAGCACTGATGGGTGCTACTAGGTGGCATTGATCGGCACTGATAGGCGGAATTGATGGGCATTGATAGGCAGCATTGATGTGAACTGATAGGTGGCACTGATAGGCAGTATTGATGAGCACTGATAGGCGGCACTGAAATGCAGCACTGATAGGCGCTATTGATGAGCACTGATAAGCCGCACTGATGGGCACTGGTAGGCAGCATTAATGGTTGCCAATAGGTGGTACTGATAGAAAGTAGTAATGAGCAATGATAGGCGGCACTGAAATACAGCACTTACAGGTGGCACTGATAGGCAGCATTGATGGACACCAATAGGTGGCATTGATTAGCACTGATAGGCAGCACTGATTATGTACTGACATTCTTGGCAGTTAACGCCCCTCCTTTCCTTACACAGACACAGCGTGGGAGGAAAGGGCTACCAATGCCCTGCAATTCTGTTGACATGTGATCAGCTAATCACATGGTAAAGGGCCACCATGATTGTGCTGGATGCATGTCCCAGGGGGCATACGGGAGGCAGAGTTCTGGGAGGATGTCCAGTGACACCCTCCCAAAATTGGAAGCACGGGGGTCAGATGAAAGGGAGGGGGGTCAGGGGGCCCATCATGGTTTCTTGCACCGGGGCCCTGAAGGTTCTAGTTACCCCCCCCCCCCCCCCGGGCAGAAGCTATCAGCACACAAGATTTCTGGAAGAAACAAAAGATTCATCTTTGCACTGATTAAATAGACACAACAAACATTTTGTTGTATGTTTAACAGAAGGAAAGAGAACAAAGAGGGAAAGTTCATTGTCAGGCTTTACAAACACTTTAATATAGTACAGTGTATTACTACTGCTTCCGGACATTTGAAGCATGCACATACAAAAAGGTTATTGCAATTTCACTTTTATTTCATTTAGAACTATAAACGATGGTGCTGCATGCCTGGCCAATGCCAAATGCAAATGATGTAAAATGATTCATTCCCCATTGCCAATTCCAGCTATAATAAACCATCTCCCCATAGATGAAGTACAGCTTCATCCGTCATAAGGAAGAAGACCATTAGCACTCAGCAATCTTTCACTTAGCACTATGATGGCTGAAGTACGGCGTACACATGAAATGTACAGCAACTATCACTTCTAGCACCCGGCGTTCAGTTATTTATGCATGCAGTCATCAAATTGAAGGATGTTCATTTTCTGTACACTTTACACTGGCAATATGCTTTCCATTATTTCATGCTAAAATGTCAGCCTGTGTGCTAATTTATAGCTTATTTGAAGTTCTCTGTGATGATTTAACCATTTTCCAAACTGACAATCATCCGGGCATCAGTCATTGTTGTTGTTTTTTTTTTCACTTTCCTGATTTCACTTTAAAATTTAATTTGTTATGCATAGTTTTTATTTATTTTGCATTTGGATTCTGCAGCACAGTTCATAAGCAGAGGACTGGAGGTGCCCAAAATCCTTTATTGGTCAGGAATAAGAAGCAAAGCTGCCATCATTTTAATAGATAAATTCATCTAATATGAATATCTTAAAGAAATGCATATTTGGTCCTCCTCTCTCCTTTGATTAAAGGGTTGATCAAACAAAACATTATTTTTTAGGGTTTGGTAGATGATTGCTAGTTGATTCACCATCTACTCCCATTGTAATCAGTGCATCGGCGCGGTTTACTTTCAAGCGCTGGGATGTGGGTGCTGCTGTGAACAGGAAGTTTAGTTATACTTTAACCCTGTCCCTTCTGGTCTGAGATTCTATAGCTTGTTTTAGTTTAGTGCTTCATAAGCAGCATAGCTTAAAGCCAAGTTAGGCTTCCAGTGGCCGCATCGGATCATAGGCTAAAGCTTCATACACATGGTTTGATTGTTGGACGACCAAGTGTTTGATTGTTGTCAACAGGGCGTGTGGAGGATTTTGGCTAGCATACTAACTATCCACAAATTTTCATGTGACAAACATGTACGTAGTTATGTACTATGAGAGTATAAAGAGGAAGTTAATTTCTCAAGCGCCACCCTTTGAGCCCCTTCTGCTTATTTCATGTTAGTAGAAGTTTGGTGAGTGTTGATTCGCGATTTTCAGTTCATACAAAACAAATGCCTTTTAAAATATGTTTGGCATAACTGCATGCAAAGCAGCTTCATTATTATCCCATTAAGGAAGATGAGAATTTTGACATTTCATCAATTGCCGCATCACAAATGTTAATTCTAGATTACGGACAGTAGATTACAAGACCAAACTCTTTCCAGTCATTCCTTGATTCCAAGCATGCGTGTTTATAATTTTGACTTTTGTGTAGCGGATTTCTGTACTGACCATCCAAAAATCAGACATTGAGTTAACATTAGACAAAAATTTTATAGCCTGATTTTGTCTGATGTAAAAGTCAAATTGTCTGTCAAATGCACCGTACTAATGATCCGAAAATCCGCAGAGCTCATCTTCAAACTTTTCCCTTCTGAATTTCCCACCATGTGTACGAGGCCTTACAGGTCTGGATGCATGCCAGATTAGAAACTATAAAAGAGGGACTAATGAATAAAATACATAGGCTGACTGTCACGATACTACTTACAGCGAACCCTCAGGCGAGCAGGTGACACGGGATCCCCCAGGGCGTGGAATCTAAGAGTCAGCTGGTGTTCCGCCAGTGACCCTCTCACGAAGGTTTGGACTTATCTGCGTGCTGACCCCAGGTCATGACCCCTGGGTTCACCCTGCTCGCTAGGGAAGTACCCGAAGACACTGTAGAGAAGGATGGATGGATGGATGAAGCAAGGAAAGCCAGGTAGTGAGCCAAGGTCAGGGCGGGCTGCAGACAACGTAATCAGAACAAGCCGGGTCGGTACACAGAAGATCAGATCACGAGAAGACAGGTAAACAGGTTACACAGGGGAGCTAGGAACAAACGTTGCTCATGCAACCAGTAGCATGTTTGAAAGGGGTTTAAATAGAGAAGCACATGAGGGCTGGACAGGAAGTAGCAAGAAGGAATCATATATTAGGCAACAGGTGAAGGGTGTCGACTCCCATAGCTGGAGAGTGCACAGAGCTGAACACCAGACAGTGGACAACAGATGCCAGCTGACCCACTGCAGTAAAGGTGAGACACAGATCAGCTCCGCAGCTGATCTGTGACACTGACTCTGAGTTCCAGTGCCACACCACAGTTCCTGCCAGGAGGAAGCTCCTTTCCAGGCTGATTGGACAACAATTGGAGAATCTCCCCATGACCACAGTTCTTCTCTTCAGGTATCTGACACAAAGACAGATACCACCGCATCCTCATGGACCCCTGCAACTGGACTTTGTTGCAACATACAGTACATGTGGAGAAATATCTATTAAAAACTAGTAATACTCAGGTACATGTGCACAATTCCACCAGGACTCCTATTGGGCCCTTTTCTAATAATACCTGTTCATACATTGAAAGTATGTACTATTATTAAAGCGGTAGTAAACTCGTCAAAATAAAAATGATTTAACCAATATTACAACCTACAGATGTATTGAGAATAAAATGGGCACTACGACTAAGCCCAAAAATTGTTCTTACTGTAAAAAGACTGTATTTTTGAAACGCTGCTGCTCTGTCATAGTCGTCGCCATATCAACTGTGGTCTTCTGTGTCTGTCTCCTGATTTACTTCCACACACATTACATTTTCCTCTCTGTAATCCTGTACATGCACACTAATTGCAGTATCCAAGCCTCTTCTTAGTTTCCGGTTACTATGGAAACGAATGTCGAGCGAATCAGACTATCCTGTGGCTGGCATTGCGGGATGACGGGGCTGACGTTGACAATAGGAAATGATGCAACCCTGGCATAGACACTGCATTTTTCTGGCAGAGTCTCTGCTTGCTGGAAAGTTTGGACATACGGCGCATGCGTGGGCTACGTCATTAGCCACAATTACACAGATATCCCGCAAGAAAGCAGGTAAGGAGACATTCTTCTAAAGCAAATAATTATAAAACCTTCAATTGTCCACATAAAGAAAAGTCATCAGAATGGGTATACAACCAATTTAATCTCTTCTTGGTTGAGGTCAGAGTCCTGACCTCAACCCAATAGAACACATTTGGGATGAATTTGAGTAGAAACTGCAAGCCAGGTCTTCCCATCCAACATCAGTGCCTGACCCTCACAAATGCGCTTCTGCAAGAATGGTCAAACATTCCCATAGACACACTCCTAAACCTTGTGGACAGTTTTCCCAGGAAAGTTGAAGCTGTTATAGCTGCAAAGGGTGGGCCAACTTGGTATTGAACCCTACGGACAAAGAGATCTGTGTGTACAATTCTCATCGGTCCTCCTCCAGGGAACAGACTCAGGCTGTCCCGGCTAATCGTCTCTATACACAGACTGGGCCCATCACCCTTCATATGACATCTATATACGGGGAGTTCAACAGAGATCGGGTTCCTCTCTGTGCTCCATCCAACCCGATCTGTGACGCATACCACCTGATAATTCCTCTGGGACAGTGGCAGTGCTCCAATCACACTCCCTGAGTTTTCTGAGGAGCAGGCCAGGATTGGACTGGTAGGGTGTCTGGGGTGAGCTGTATACCCCCTCCTCCTCCCCGTCTGCTAGCCATAGCTGGCTTCCCTCAATACATGTGGGCTGGACAGCACAGAGAGCTACAGAGGAGCTGGGACTGGGATTGGTGTGGTCCCGGTTGAAAGCTCTGTGGTGTGGGGAGTCCAGGCCTGGGCTGAGGCAAAGAGGGTGGCGGCAGCAGCACAGTGCTAGTCACCAGGCAGCCAACACTATGATTAGACACGGGACAACACTCAATCACAGTGTGGGACTCGAGACGGCAAGGGATTAATTTTTGTGCCCCTCTAAATGTTGCGCCCGAGACAACCGGCCTGGCTGCCCCCCACCCCATGCTACGCCACTGACTACAGCTTTTATTTGTCTGTAAAGTATGTCCTCAGTAGCAGAGACATTGTCTGTTCTCAGCCTGGCTATTTCTAGATGCTATAAGCTTATAAATTTTACACGTGTATATTTTCCCAATCAAATTCACTACTGAAAAAGTCCTGTTTGTATTAAAAATGTTTTTTTTTTGTTTTTTTTTAACCACAAACTGTATCTTTTGATTTCTGCATTTTCAACCCATGATCCAAGAAAACCTCAGGACATTTGCTTGGCTTGTTCCTTTCGGGGACTTTTGGAATTCAACTAAATTCTTATCTTGTAACCAGCTGCATCATTGGCAGCGGATTCAACCACAAAGCACCAGAGAAAAAGTTGTTTGCCTGTATCCAACATCCCCCATGCATTTTCTGTTCATGTATGAAGAAAACCTTTCATCGCTTATCACGGTAAAGAAAAACATGTTAACTATGGGAAGGGAGCCATTTTGGATGCTAATAAATCAATGTTTATTCTATTTGTATTTAATAATTTAGTCTTGATTGTCAAGATTTTCAATTCATTTTAATTAATTTTACAAAATTCTACAAAATTCAAACAGTTAGGCATATGCATGAGATTAATAGGACTGAGGATAGGGAGGCATTTGTTCTCAGGGCCAGTTCAACTAAAAAAGTTGTTGGTAGCCCTGAGTTGGAGAACTTCCCCAGTAAAAGATTTAATATTGATTAAAGCAATGACAACTGCTGGACATTATATAGCTACCTGCTCCCCGTTAAGGCCCACAATCACAGCACCTGGTCGAGATGTCATGTGACATATACCAAGAGCCACAAGGAAGACTGATGCTGGAAGATGTAATAAAATGAGTCACAATAAGCCATGGCCTTCAGGAGCACCAATGGCTGCTGCATCTTTGCCAGATTTGGAACACTTTCTTTATCCCACTCTCTGCCATAAAAGGTCTTTTTGATTGTGTTTATCCCCCAAACCAAAGGTTCCCAGTCCCATCCTGGGCATAAGTTAGCATGAAAATGCAAAAATTGGGCAAAAGGGGGAGGGGAAACATTGGGACTTTAAATGAGGCCATGGCCTGGTAAGGTCATGTGCCTCCATCTCTGACAATGATTTTGTTAAAATTAGGAGCAAGAGGGTGGGACTTTGAATGAAGCACGTGGTTGAAATTAATACAATGGTAGAGATTGAGCTATTTAATATTCCGTAAATACAAAATTACACACATAATTTCCAAATACATACAAATAGGAATACACATTAAACGTGGCGTCCATTCCTAAAACAGTGGTAACTGGTAATAACATGGTATAATAACACCGGTGTATTCATTTCAACCACATGCATGCTTTGTTCAAAGTCCCACCCTCTTGCTCCTATTTTTAACAATATCATTGTCAGGGATGGAGGCACATGACCTTACCAGGCCATGGCCTCTTTTAAAGTCCCAATGTTTCCCCTGCCCTTTTTCCCCAATTTTTGCTTCAACAGGGATGGAAGCATGTGATTGCAATTAACTGGTTCTATCTATTTAACTCATTCTACATCTCAGTGACCCATTGTTAACCTTCCCTGCTTTATCCCTATATAATTTGTATTAGCCATTATATTGTTCTCTATCCCCTTGTTGACCCACCTCTGCAATTATCAGGCATTATATTTTGTGGTTGTGCAGCTGGTGGCATGTGTTGTGGCCTCCTTACCACCCAGGTTTCATCTTGTCCGGGAGCTGCGATGCGCATTACGGGGCGCCCCATCTTCTCTCCACCCCTTGTGACGCTCGGTGGGGGAAAGCCCAGTGACTGCGCATCAACGTCACACACTGTGCGCCGGATGTGCAGCATCCTTGTGGCGCTGCCTCCCCGGCAGGCATTTTCCATCTCCACGAGGGCTGAACGTGGTTTTGAGGGCACCGGGCCTCAGCACCCGTGCGTGTGACGCTGGGGGCAGTCCAGTGGCAGAGCCCGTTTATTTATGAGCCGCTGCCCTGGTCGGGCCTGATCACATGGGGCTCCTGCGCACACTAGTTCTCATGTCCCTCCTGGACCAGGGCTTTTTTCTCCCCCTTGTCTAGCACAAGTTAATTTTTGTACAATTTGCAATCACTTTGTTTAGTTGTTGTTCATATACACTCCTGTTTTCAGGCACCTCGTGGAAACCCTTTGCCATGGCTGTTCACCCTCACTCCTGTTCATTCACCCCCCACCAGTCCCCTTTCTTTCCCCCTCCCCCTGTATACATTAGTCCAACCACACAACACAGACCTCACTGTCATCACACCCTCTTTTACACCAATTTTGCACTACATTTATTTGGCCTAATCACCTTCTACTTTTATTGTCACATGTTCACCTTAGGTATGCCCTGTGTGCCCGGGTCCGCCTGGGTTGCCATCTGTGATGTGTGTTGCCATTGAACCAGCCCCCCCCCAGCTCCCAACACTGATGTCTTTGAGTGGTCCATGGTCCTTGACATTATGCCTCCATCTGCATATATACTTGTAAGTGATCTATTGGGGGGGGGGGTCTCCATCTTCATTCTCCTCCACTCTATTGCTACAAGATTATTTATCTAGTTGTTCATCTCCCATTTGCAGATACACCACATGCTTGCTCCTGATGAGTGGGCACCAAGACGCAAAACGTGTCGAGCAAACAACTGCCGTATACCAGTATATTACAGCTCTAACAGTTTCTATTATTTATATATTCGTACCATCACATTATGTGTCGGGGACCAGTAAGGTCATAGTCCATGCGGATGTTACCTTGCAATTTTTTTTTTTACCCCAGTGTGATATATGGTGTAACTCTATCATGCTACCCATTTTTAACCATATTACCAGTCACCACTTTAGGAATTGACGCCACATTTAATGTGTATTCCTATTTGTATGCATATGGAAATTATGTGTGTAATTTTGTTATTTACAGAATATTAAATATCTCAATCGCCAATATTGTATTAATTTCAACCATGTGCTTCATTCAAAGTCCCACTCTCTTGCTCCTAATTTTAACATTAGCATGCAAATGGTCAATTGATAATATTATTATTATTTTTCTATTTATATAATGTACTTATGTATTTATATTATATATGTATAATATATTTTTAGGTACATGTACTGTAGTCATACTTCTGTTTGTTAGGATTTAGACTGAACCATATGTTTTAAAGCCCGACTTCAGGCATCTGGCCCCTCTTTGGAGCCACTCTCAACCCACCACTGGCTTTACTTTTAAGGCCATCACAGGTTCTTATCTTCCTTTTTCATAGGCGGTGGGCAGTCCCTAATGCTGCAGGGAATGTCAACATATGCATGACACTATTCTTGGCAGCATTCTCTTTTGAGCCTAGGACAATTAATGTCATATCCCCAAAGGTTGGGTCCTTGGCAGTGTCATTTAATCCTGAAGAGGACAGGCACTTGACCTCAGAGAGGTGAGTTTGTGAGGGAGATGATTATTGTAGCAATAGCTCCCTTGTTTATGCAGGGGTTGTGTTTCCTATTTTTATTATAATCTGTCTTGTGGGTCAGTGATCCAGCTTTATTTATTGTTCTTGATCAAATGTTTCAGGGTATTCAATGAGTGAATATTAAAATCATATTACTATATTTTGATTGATATAACAGTAAAAAAAGCATACATTAAAATATTTAGCAGTTTGTAGCTCAAAATGTGTAATATCAGTCTCATGTAAAAAAAAAAAAAAAAAAAAAAAAAAAAAATGTTAACCACTTAAACCCCCCCCCCCCCCCCCCCCCCTCCTGCCCAGACCAATTTTCAGCTTTCGGTGCTCTCACACTTTGAATGACAATTACTCAACAATTAATTTTTTGTCCTTTTTTCCCACAAATAGAGATTTCTTTTGGTGGTATTTGATCACCTCTGTTTTTTTTATTTTTTGCGCTATAAATGAAAAAAGACCGAAAATTTTGAAAAAAAAACGCATTTCTTTGTTTCTGTGATAAAATTATGCAAATTATTAATTTTTCTTCATACATTTTGGCCACAATTTATACTGCTACATATCTTTGGTAAAAATAACCCAAATTAGTGGATATTTGGTCTTTGTGAAAGTTAGAGAGTCTACAAGCTGTGGTACGAATCATAAAAAATTGATCACACCTGATGTACTTGTGGCCTATCTCATTTCTTGCTACCCTAACAAGCTATGAAAGTACAAATACCCCCAAAATGACCCCTTTTTGGAAAATAGACATTCCAAGGTATTTAGTAAGAGGCATAGTGAGGTTTTCGGTGTTATTTTTTCCCCACAATTCTTTGCAAAATTAAGATTTTTTTTTTTTACCCAAAAAATTGTCATTATAATATAAATTCTGCTACTCCTCCTGAGTATTACGATACCACATGTGTGGGACTTTTTCACAGCCTGGCCACATAGAGAGGCCCAACATGCAGCTGAGCACCGTCACGTGTTCTAGTAGCATAAATTACACATCTAACTTGTTGACTACCTATTACACATTTGAAGGCCCCGGAGCACCAGGACAATGACACGTGACACTGACGTGGCACTGATGGCAGATGGCACTGATACGTGGAACGGATTGCATGTGACACTGATGTGACACTGAAGACAGATGGTGCTAATACGTGGCACTGATAACACTTGACACCGATGACAGATGGAACTAATATGTGGCACTGATGACAGATGGCACTAATATGTGGCACTGATGACAGATGGCACTAATACGTGGCACTGATGACACCGGACACTGATGACAAGTGGCACTGATACGTGACACTGATGACACGTGACACTGACAGGTGGCACTTATACGTGGCTCTGATGACACGCGACACTGATGACAAGTGGCACTGATACGTGGCACTGATGACACGTGACACTGACAGGTGGCACTGATACGTGGCACTGATGACACGCGACACTGGCAGGTGGCACTGGGGACACGTGGCACTAGGGACAGGTGGCACTAGGCATATGTGGCACTAGGGACGGGTGACATGGATAGGTGGCACTGGGGACAGGTGGCATTGATAAGTGGCACTGGGGACACATGGCGCTGACAGGTAGCACTGGGGACAGATGGCACTGTGTGTTTTACGCTCTGTGTGTACTCACTGACGCTGCAGCATGGAAGCTCTCCCTCCTTGCACGCTGTCTCTGTGTGAGGAGGGGAGCCGGCGATGAGAGATGATCTCATGTTTACATATGAGATCACCTCTCATTGGACAGGCCGATCAAGTGCTAAATGGCCGCTGTGATCGGCCATTTAGCACGATCTGTGATTGGCTGTGTCTGAGGGACACGGCCAACACAGAACTTCCCCGATGCGCGCCTGCGACATCGTGCAGAGAGAAAGTTAATGGGAGGACGTCCAGGGATGCCCTCCCGGCAGATAGCGTCCGCTCTGTAGCCAACTCTTGGCTATAGAGCGGGCGCAAAGTGGTTAATCACTCAGACTTCAAGAAGAGCGATGACAAATTGAAAATGATCTTCTATTGTCAACAATATGTAATCTGGAGCTATAAAACTACCTAAAAAAATTCACTAACTCAGTCTGATTCCAATGTATCCCCTGCAGAGCTGGGATTTCATCATTGCAGCCTGTAGGTACACAAATGTTGGTCCCCCAAACACTACCCCTCTGTTACAATCACCTAGAATATTTCATATAACATTGCTTTCCTGGATCTCACCCAGTTTATAATATTGTTATAAGGCATAGTGGCAGTACTGATCCCTGTCCTAGTGATTGTCGCCCAGGATTCTCAAATAGGCAGGTTGAGAGGCTCCAGGATGATTATTTAATTTGGGGGAAACTTTTTTCAGTTTCCTCTTTGGTTGGTAAAATCCAATTGGGAAGCCTGGAGATTCCATAGTGATCTGGGTGGGATGGAATCTCCAATCCTTGGCCTGGGTTTTGGGAACAACCAGGAGTCTTGTTGTTTGTGCAGATGGGTCCTGGGCTTATAGCAGAGCCAGGACCAGGGCTCTGGGCTCCACTCTCCCGAGGAGTCCAGGCTTGCAAGGTAGAAGTGTGCCTCATGGCACAGGACAGTCTGACAGAGCAGATGGAGGGCCCAAGCCCGTGGGCTGTAGCAACCAAGAAGCTGTAAGAGAGAGTGTCACCTGAGGTACAGAGTGGGTACCAAACAGGGACACAGTTACAGGGTCAAGAGGACCGAGGTCAATGCCTGAACAGCAGTGCTGACCTGAGAGCCAGGTGGCTCTGTATTTTCCATTTATTTCATTATTGCTTTGAAGTTGAAACCCCTGTGGGAGAATTCTGGATGGACTGTTTTTATTCTTTTACTTCAATAAACATTGGCCAAAAAAGCCCTTAAACTGCATATCTGGCATAGACTCAGCTCACGGGTAAGCTCTACACTGAAGCTAAATAACCCCAATATTACAGCATAGATACCTTTATATGGGATTTCTACCAAAAGAATTTGTGACCAGTAACTATACAGGGTGAAGATGCCTTCTTGCCTCTTTCACCTATAGGCACACATGTACTGTTTCTAATACTAAATTCAGCCCTGTCCACCCTATTTCGTTTCACTTTTTCACTGAAAATGTTCATTCTCTCTCTTATCTAACACCATATAATCCTAAAGTCTTAGGCCGCGTACACACGGGCGGACTGTTCGCCCAACCTTGTCCGCTGAACAGTGTTTGGGCGGACAGTCCGCTCGTGTGTGGGCTTTCAGCGGACAGTTTCAGCGGACAGTTGGACGGACAAAGTCTTTCGGAAATTCCGAAAAACTGTCCGCTGAAACTGTGTTTGAGCGAACAGTCCGCCCGTGTGTGGGCTTGTCCGCTGTACTTTCGAAATGAGCGGACTGTTCCCGCTCGGAAAGTCCGCCCATTTCGAGCGCGTGTACAGGTAGGCGGGGCCCGCGAAGGAGACGTCGCGGGCTCCGCCGCCTGGAATGGGCTTAAAGGGGAACCCCAACGCCGAAAAAAATCGGCGTGGGGGTTCCCCCCAAGTCCACACCAGACCCTTGTCCGAGCACGCTACCCGGCCGGCCAGGAAAGGGGGGGCGAGCGAGCGCGCCCCCCCTCCTGAGCCGTACCAGGCCGCGTGCCCTCAACATGGGGGGGTGCCTTGGGGAAGGGGGGGCCGCGCGGCCCCCCCACCCCAAAGCACCTTGTCCCCATGTTGATGAGGACAAGGGCCTCTTCCCGACAACCCTGGCCGTTGGTTGTCGGGGTCTGCGGGCGGGGGGCTTATCGGAATCCGGGAGCCCCCTTTAAGAAGGGGGCCCCCGGATACCGGCCCCCCACCCTATGTGAATGAGTATGGGGTACAATGTACCCCTACCCATTCACCTGTGAAATAAAGTACAAATAAAAACACAACACAGGGGAAAAAAATATTTTATTGCACAGCTCCGGGGGGTCTTCCGTCTTCGGGGGTCTTCTCGCCGGACTCCTCCGCTATGTGTGTGTAGCTCTTTTGCTAGCGGAGGAGTCCGGCTTTCTTCCTCCCCGCCGCCGGCCTCTTCTCCCGACTTCGGGGGTCTTGTCCCCCTCTTCGGTTCTTCTGCCGGGCCACCGCGCCTGGTCCGGTGGCCCGGTCTTCTGTCGCCGTCTTCCGTTCTTCTGTCGCCGCCTTCGGTTCTTCTGCCGGGCCACCGCGCCTTCTTGTAGCTCTTTTACAGGCGGTGGCCCGGTCTTCTGTCGCCGATGTCGTCGCCGCCGCCGCCGACTTCCGTTCTTGTTCTTCTTGTTCTTCTTGTTCTTCTCCAGGAGATGTTGACACGTCGCTCCCTCCGGCCGGAATGCCAGAGCCGCGCTGTGCGGTCACTTATATAGTGACAATGGGGCGGGGTCACATGGTATATGTCACATGGGTTGGTCACATGGGTTGATGTCACATGGGGACTATGACATCGTAAGGGGGCGGGGTCACCATGTGACCAACCCATGTGACATATACCATGTGACCCCGCCCCATTGTCACTATATAAGTGACCGCACAGCGCGGCTCTGGCATTCCGGCCGGAGGGAGCGACGTGTCAACATCTCCTGGAGAAGAACAAGAAGAACAAGAAGAACAAGAACGGAAGTCGGCGGCGGCGGCGACGACATCGGCGACAGAAGACCGGGCCACCGCCTGTAAAAGAGCTACAAGAAGGCGCGGTGGCCCGGCAGAAGAACCGAAGGCGGCGACAGAAGAACGGAAGACGGCGACAGAAGACCGGGCCACCGGACCAGGCGCGGTGGCCCGGCAGAAGAACCGAAGAGGGGGACAAGACCCCCGAAGTCGGGAGAAGAGGCCGGCGGCGGGGAGGAAGAAAGCCGGACTCCTCCGCTAGCAAAAGAGCTACACACACATAGCGGAGGAGTCCGGCGAGAAGACCCCCGAAGACGGAAGACCCCCCGGAGCTGTGCAATAAAATATTTTTTTCCCCTGTGTTGTGTTTTTATTTGTACTTTATTTCACAGGTGAATGGGTAGGGGTACATTGTACCCCATACTCATTCACATAGGGTGGGGGGCCGGTATCCGGGGGCCCCCTTCTTAAAGGGGGCTCCCGGATTCCGATAAGCCCCCCGCCCGCAGACCCCGACAACCAACGGCCAGGGTTGTCGGGAAGAGGCCCTTGTCCTCATCAACATGGGGACAAGGTGCTTTGGGGTGGGGGGGCCGCGAGGCCCCCCCTTCCCCAAGGCACCCCCCCATGTTGAGGGCACGCGGCCTGGTACGGCTCAGGAGGGGGGGCGCGCTCGCTCGCCCCCCTTTCCTGGCCGGCCGGGTAGCGTGCTCGGACAAGGGTCTGGTGTGGACTTGGGGGGAACCCCCACGCCGATTTTTTTCGGCGTTGGGGTTCCCCTTTAAGCCCATTCCAGGCGGCGGAGCCCGCGACGTCTCCTTCGCGGGCCCCGCCTACCTGTACACGCACTCGAAATGGGCGGACTTGCCTCCGCCTTACGTGGGCGAGTCCGTTCATTTCAAAAGTTGAGCGAACTGTTTGCCCAACCTTGTTCGTCAAACAGTCCGCTCGTGTGTGGGCAAGTCCGCTCATGCAAATTTTGAGCGGACTGTTTGATGAAACTGTTTGCCGAACAAGGTTGGGCGAACAGTCCGCCCGTGTGTACGCGGCCTTATACTCAACTGTCCCCAATCCAGCAAACTATCACTGACTAGGAATTTACACATGATATAGTCATAAAAATACCCCTAGACTCTAGGGGTATTTTTATCTTAAAATTCATATTTCAATAGGAACGCCTCTAAGTAATTCCAACATGAATATCAAAATGAGGAAATTGACCCCAACAGATGCAAAGGACACAATTATACTATTTAGATCAGGGGTCTCAAACTTCCAGCTGTTGTGAAACTACAAGTCCCATGAGGCATTGCAGGGCTGACAATTACAAGCATGACTGCCTCAAATCAATAGAGGACTGGATGACCACCAACTCCCTCCAGCTGAACCAATCAAAGACAGAGCTTCTTATCTTACACCCAAATCATAAGCCCGCAACCAAAACCTCCTGGTCTCCACCAACCGTCTTTGGGCAGACTATCTCCCCAAAGACCAAAGCGAAGAGTCTCGGGGTTATTTTAGACGCACAAATGTCAATGGATGCGCAAATAGGATCTGTAGTCAGTCGATCTCACCATCTACTGCGCATGCTTCGCAGACTCATCCCTTTTATCCCAAGGAATGACAAAGCAGTGGTAGTTGGAACAATCATTAATTCAGGACTGGACTACGCAAACTCGCTTTACATAGGATTACCACAATATCAACTTGCGCGATTACAACTGATCCAAAACACGGCGGCAAGGCTGATAACAGGAAAAAAACCCTGGGAATCCATTTCTCCTTCACTGAGGAGCTTACATTGGCTAACCGTAAAAAATCGGATCACGTTCAAGACCCTTTGCCTCACCCACAAATGCGTGCATAGAGAAGCTCCGCAATACCTAATGGAGAAAATAAATCATTACACACCAAACCGCAGTCTTCGATCAGCCAACAAAAACCTCCTCCTCATGCCCAAAGCCCGGTATAAATCCAAGGGTGATCGGAGATTCGCTGTCCAAGGGCCTCTGCTATGGAATGCTCTACCAATCAACATCCGCCTGGAAGAAAATCACCTGGCTTTTAGGAAAAAACTCAAGACCTTCCTCTTTTAGCAGATGATCAAAGCTCGCCACAGCGCCTAGAGGCGATTCAGTTCGCATTGCGCGCTATATAAGTATTTCATTCATTCATTCATTCATGACTCCCTCAGGCAGAAGCATGATGGGACTTGTAGTTCCCCCAACAGCTGGAGGGTGAACAGTTTGAGACCCCCTGAATTATATCAATAGGAACCTTATAATAATAAAATGTTGTCTGCCATGGCACAGTATTGCTTATAGCAAGTAGGATGTAAAATATGACAGAGAGGACATGGGGCAGTACAATGAGTAGCCTGGCAGGAGAAAGATGTAGTGACAGCCTTATGATTTGTACAAAAATACACTAATAAATCCAGCACCGAGCAATAGGAGGCGAAATGTACAAGAAAAAGAAATGAATCATATCCAATATTAGAATTGTAGTTATAACAGCAGGGGATAGATCATGTTGATCAATAGAACATCATCCAATAATTCTTGACATTAAGGTGTTTGAGCTTGTCTTGTGTCAGTAAAATCTCCCTTCCCTGCTGCTTACCAGAAAAGAATATTCTATGAGATAGAAGAGAGATGACATATTAAAGTGGAACTTTGACGAAAACTTTTTTTTTTGCATAGCATGGGAAGAGTTCGTATCTAAGTTTTCTTTTTTTTTACTGCTATATGTACAGTATCTCACAAAAAGTGAGTACACCCCTCACATTTTTTTTTTAATATTTTATTATATCTTTTCATGTGACAACACTGAAGAAATGACACTTTAATACAATATAAAGTAGTGATTGTACAGCTTGTATAACAGTGTAAATTTGCTGTGCCCTCAAAATAACTCAAGACCCTTGGGAGTCTATGCCTAGAAGTGGGTGCAAATACCTGTCTTAGACAGGCATCTGCACCCCTCTCCCCCCTGAAAGGTGCCAAATGTGACACCGGAGGGGGGGAGGGTTCCCAAAAGTGGAGGTTCAATTTTGTGAACCTCCGCTTTAAGGACATGGATTACTGGAACCATGTCCTGTGGTCTGATGAGACTAAGATAAATTTATTTGGTTCGGATGGTGTCAAGCGTGTGGGGTGGCAACCATGAATGCCAACATGTACTGTGACATACTCAAGCACAGCATGATCCCCTCCCTTTGGAAACAGGGCTGCAGGGCAGTATACCAACATGATAACAACCCCAAACACACCTCTAATGCCGCGTACACACGGTTGGAGAATCCATCGGAATGCGTCTTATCGGACTGTGTCGTCAGATAATCCGACTGTGTGTGGTATGCATCGGACTGATTCCGTCCGAATCTCCGTCGGACCCAATTTTCCAACATGTTGGAAATATTTCCCGACCAACTGGGCCAGTCGGACGTAATCCGATCATGTGTAGAGAATTTTGATCGGACCAAGTGCCACTCATGCTCAGATCAAATTCCTACATCAAAGCTATTGGCTACTAGCCTGATTCTAGTCCCATCGTAACTAAATTACGTCATCACGTTATGAAAGATCGGATTTTTCGACAACTTAGTCTGACCGTGTGTATGCAACAGTTTCGGACACAATCCGTCAGACTAAATCTGACGGACAAAATCCGACGGATTTGGTTGGCAGAATCTCCGACCGTGTGTACAGGGGCTAAGACGACCACTGCCTTGCTAAAGAAGCTGAGGGTAAAGGTGATGGACTGGCCAAGCATGTCTCCAGACCTAAACCCCATTGAACATCTGTGGGGCATCCTCAAATGGAAGGTGGTGGAGCGCAAGGTCTCTAACATCCACCAGCTCTGTGATGTCATCATGGAGGAGTGGAAGAGAACTCCAGTGGCAACCTGTGAAACTCTGGTGAACTCCATGCCCAAGAGGGTTAAGGCAGTGCTGGAAAATAATGGTGGCCACACAAAATATTGACACTTTGGGCCCAATTTGGACATTTTCACTTAGGGGTGTACTCACTTTTGTTGCCAGCGGTTTAGACATGAATGGCTGTGTGTTGAGTTATTTTGAGGGGACAGCAAATGCACACTGTTATACAAGCTGTACACTCACTAATTTACATTGTAACAAAGTGTCATTTCTTCAGTGTTGTCACATGAAAAGATATTATAAAATATTTAGAAAAATGTAAGGGGTGTACTTACTTTTGTGAGATACTGTATATAATGTATACCCTCATTGGGGAGATTTTGGGGTTAGGAAGGACAACTGCAACGGATACAACAATACATGCCTGAGGTTCTAAAGCTTGCCTACTGTATCCTAAACTAAAAGGTTTTGGACCTGTTCTGCTCCAAATACTGCTATTATCTGTGTCAATATTCCAGGAAATGTGTCTGGCAGCATTAGGGGTACATCATTAGAAAAGCTCTGGCTCTAATAGCAAAGGTGGGGACACAGAAGGGTAAGTAAAAGGAAAGCGAGTAAACTATGTGGAGCTCAAAAAAAGGCAGAAGTCATTGGCACTTGCTTGACCTCCATGACCAGGCCATTTTTTCCGAAACGACACTGCGTTATTTTAACTGCCAGTTGTGCGGTCATGCGACACTGTACCCAAATAAAAATGTATTATATTTTTTTCCACAAATAGAGCTTCCCTTCTTGTGGTAATTGATCACCACTGCGTTTTTTATTTTTTTGTGCTATAAACATGACAATTTTGAAAAAACAAACAATATTTTTTTACTTTCTGCTATAAAACAAATCCAATAAAAATATAAAAAATATAATTTCTTGATAAATTTAGACCAATATGTATTCTGCTACATGTTTTTTGGTAAAAGAAAAACTGATTAAGTGTACATTGAATGGTTTGCACAAAAGTTATAGTGTCTTCAAACTATAGGATATATAAAGGAATATTTTATTTATTTTATACTAGTAATGTCGGTAATCAGCAACTTATAGCTGGACTGCAATATTGTGGTGGACATTTGGACACTTTTTGGGAATCGGTGACACTAATACAGTGATCAGTGCCATAAATACTGTATGCACTGTCACTGTACTAATGATACTGTCTGTGAAGGGGATAGACATTTAGGCAAAGCGTTAAATGTGTGCCTAGCCAGTGTTTTGGTGTCTAGTGTGTGGTGCTTTTACTAAGGCAAGTAATTAATTCCATTGACTGCTTTTTGGGGAAAGAAAATCCATTACTTCCCCGCTGACAGGACAGGACTTCTGCTTTGTTTACATAGGCAGGGCTCTATCCTGTGTAAATTCCAGACGATTGGCGGATGCCAGCTTTAATATGTTGGGCACCTACTGATCTACATCAGCTGTGTTTAATCAGAACACAGCTGGGTTGCCGGTGGCGCGGGTGCGCCCCCTACCCGGAAGTGCCAGATCACATACCTAGTATGTGATCTGGTGCAGCAGAGCCTCCTTGCCACTTTATATCTATGTTATAAAGTCAGCAAGCGGTCAAAGTGTATATGTAGCCAAAACATTTTGTTTATTTGGTTTTGATAAGGGAAAGATTAGCATCTCTTGCACCTTTTTATATGCTGTCTGTGCACTACTAGGTAAAAGAACTCATTCTGTATGCCTTGGTGACCATTGTTTCAGGTATAGAAATGTTTGAGTTGTTACTGGAACAAGAGATGAGGTTGAATCTTCTTCAAGGAGAAACTTATCTGGTGACAACTATAGATATGCCATCTTTACGTGAAATGCTCATCTGTTGAGATCTTATATCCCGTTGTAAATCTGAACTAGGAAGTGAAGGGACACAGACTACAAAAATACAAGTCTAGTGTCTGTGGGTGCCTTTAAATTTATTAGAACATGACTAGATATAAGAATCAAAACTTACAGAAAATAAGAAAATACATTACAGATTTTAGAAGAAAAGGAAAATAGAAATGTTTATATTGGACATTTAGTAGTGGTTCCAATCAAGTCTGCACATTCTTTAAAACATCAGTTAAAGTCAGCTACTGGTATTAAAGCCCAAAGCAACATTTCTCAGTTCATTCATTATCCCGCTTCATTCTGCATGTCACATAGATATTACCACCATTAGCTATGTGTCAACGCTTTCCACTTAGAAAAGACCCATGGTTCCTTCGCACGCCAAAAGATTTATTCACATTCAGGACTAATGTGTGTCATTGTTATTTGATGGAAACCTTGGGTGTCTATAAGCAGAGCTTTAGGCATGCATAATACATAATATTATCTTTATAGGAAACTGATCATGAAAGAATGCTTTTTTGCTGCCATTGGTGACTTTCTTCCAAAAATGCTAGTTATCTGGCTTTCTTTTAGCATTTTGGCTTTAGAATTGTGGCTTTTGAAAATCTACATCATTTATATTTCCTCATGTCCAAATAGTGGGTTTCTTTGTAGATTAAAGTAAATCTTATGTTTTATTCTAGAAATTGCTCATTACAATCTTTTGGTGAAACGACTTAGGCCGCGTACACACGGGCGGACTGTTCGCCCAACCTTGTTCGGCAAACAGTTTCATCAAACAGTCCGCTCAAAATTTGCATGAGCGGACTTGCCCACACACGAGCGGACTGTTTGACGGACAAGGTTGGGCAAACAGTTCGCTCAACTTTTGAAATGAACGGACTCGCCCACGTAAGGCGGAGGCAAATCCGCCCATTTCGAGCGCGTGTACAGGTAGGCGGGGCCCGCGAAGGAGACGTCGCGGGCTCCGCCGCCTGGAATGGGCTTAAAGGGGAACCCCAACGCCGAAAAAAATCGGCGTGGGGGTTCCCCCCAAGTCCACACCAGACCCTTGTCCGAGCACGCTACCCGGCCGGCCAGGAAAGGGGGGCGAGCGAGCGCGCCCCCCCTCCTGAGCCGTACCAGGCCGCGTGCCCTCAACATGGGGGGGTGCCTTGGGGAAGGGGGGGGCCGCGCGGCCCCCCCACCCCAAAGCACCTTGTCCCCATGTTGATGAGGACAAGGGCCTCTTCCCGACAACCCTGGCCGTTGGTTGTCGGGGTCTGCGGGCGGGGGGCTTATCGGAATCCGGGAGCCCCCTTTAAGAAGGGGGCCCCCGGATACCGGCCCCCCACCCTATGTGAATGAGTATGGGGTACAATGTACCCCTACCCATTCACCTGTGAACTAAAGTACAATAAAAAACACAACACAGAGAAAAAATATTTTATTGCACAGCTCTGGGGGGTCTTCCGTCTTCGGGGGTCTTCTCGCCGGACTCCTCCGCTATGTGTGTGTAGCTCTTTTGCTAGCGGAGGAGTCCGGCTTTCTTCCTCCCCGCCGCCGGCCTCTTCTCCCGACTTCGGGGGTCTTGTCCCCCTCTTCGGTTCTTCTGCCGGGCCACCGCGCCTGGTCCGGTGGCCCGGTCTTCTGTCGCCGTCTTCCGTTCTTCTGTCGCCGCCTTCGGTTCTTCTGCCGGGCCACCGCGCCTTCTTGTAGCTCTTTTACAGGCGGTGGCCCGGTCTTCTGTCGCCGCTGTCGTCGCCGCCGCCGCCGCCTTCCGTTCTTGTTCTTCTTCTTCTTCTTCTTCTTCTCCTGGAGATGTTGACTCGACGATCTCTCCGGCCGGAATGCCAGAGCCGCGCTGTGCGGTCACTTATATAGTGACAATGGGGCGGTGTCACATGGTATATGTCACATGGGTTGGTCACATGGTGACCCCGCCCCCTTACGATGTCATAGTCCCCATGTGACATCAACCCATGTGACCAACCCATGTGACATATACCATGTGACACCGCCCCATTGTCACTATATAAGTGGCAGCGGAGCGTGTCCCTGGCATTCCGGCCGGAGAGATCGTCGAGTCAACATCTCCAGGAGAAGAAGAAGAAGAAGAACAAGAACGGAAGGCGGCGGCGGCGGCGACGACAGCGGCGACAGAAGACCGGGCCACCGCCTGTAAAAGAGCTACAAGAAGGCGCGGTGGCCCGGCAGAAGAACCGAAGGCGGCGACAGAAGAACGGAAGACGGCGACAGAAGACCGGGCCACCGGACCAGGCGCGGTGGCCCGGCAGAAGAACCGAAGAGGGGGACAAGACCCCCGAAGTCGGGAGAAGAGGCCGGCGGCGGGGAGGAAGAAAGCCGGACTCCTCCGCTAGCAAAAGAGCTACACACACATAGCGGAGGAGTCCGGCGAGAAGACCCCCGAAGACGGAAGACCCCCGGAGCTGTGCAATAAAATATTTTTTCTCTGTGTTGTGTTTTTTATTGTACTTTAGTTCACAGGTGAATGGGTAGGGGTACATTGTACCCCATACTCATTCACATAGGGTGGGGGGGCGGTATCCGGGGGCCCCCTTCTTAAAGGGGGCTCCCGGATTCCGATAAGCCCCCCGCCCGCAGACCCCGACAACCAACGGCCAGGGTTGTCGGGAAGAGGCCCTTGTCCTCATCAACATGGGGACAAGGTGCTTTGGGGTGGGGGGGGCCGCGCGGCCCCCCCTTCCCCAAGGCACCCCCCATGTTGAGGGCACGCGGCCTGGTACGGCTCAGGAGGGGGGGCGCGCTCGCTCGCCCCCCTTTCCTGGCCGGCCGGGTAGCGTGCTCGGACAAGGGTCTGGTGTGGACTTGGGGGGAACCCCCACGCCGATTTTTTTCGGCGTTGGGGTTCCCCTTTAAGCCCATTCCAGGCGGCGGAGCCCGCGACGTCTCCTTCGCGGGCCCCGCCTACCTGTACACGCGCTCGAAATGGGCGGACTTTCCGAGCGGGAACAGTCCGCTCATTTCGAAAGTACAGCGGACAAGCCCACACACGGGCGGACTGTTCGCTCAAACACAGTTTCAGCGGACAGTTTTTCGGAATTTCCGAAAGACTTTGTCCGTCCAACTGTCCGCTGAAACTGTCCGCTGAAAGCCCACACACGAGCGGACTGTCCGCCCAAACACTGTTCAGCGGACAAGGTTGGGCGAACAGTCCGCCCGTGTGTACGCGGCCTAAGGAGTTTGGTGCAATAATACACTAAACACTTCCTCTTCACCCATGGCATATACTTTGGGAGAAGAGGTTGATGCTGAGATTCAATTGGCCCTTACTAGTGATCAGGATGGCAATGAAACCAAATATGGGGAAATAAAAAGACTTTTCAAAAATCATAAACTTTTAGTAAAACGTCACAATCGGAAATGGGGTGTCTCCTTTTTCGAGAACTACATATATATCCCAAAAAAATATCCTAGAGGTTTAAGAGATAGAGTTATCCCTGCTGAACATCTGCATACGGATACCTTTATCCCTAAATGGAAGAACTATTTATATCCCATGGTATTGAGCCTTAGCGGCGGTCCTCCGCTGGGTGAGCGGCCTTTCTTGGAGCCAGTGTTCAGGTTTGCAGCCATTTGGAGATGTCACGGGAGCACCTGGAAGCTCCACCATCAGCAGCTCATGACTGCACTGCATAGTGCTACCGTCACAGTTCCATATAGACAGTAAGTAATTGATCCATTTGTTACATCAAGTATTGCTACCTGAACCATTGCCAATTTTGCATCCTGAATTAAGCTATTGTTCTTGAATGGATCACCATTCATTATGTTGTCCCAGTGAAAGTTTGGCAAATAATAGCAACTTTAATCGCTCATAGGCGAGTCATAGCCTTTTGGATCACAATCTGTGGACTTGCAGCTCTGATTACCTTTCATAGCCAAGTGAACCACATATGATCCGTAGACGGCTTTTCTGTTCTCACTCCTTGGACTGACCCTGTCACAAAGCCGCACCCCCCCCCATTAGCCACAGACCGGCATATACCCTTTTATATATATATATATATATATATTTTTAATACTGCAATGGCCGTTGCCTTCAATTTAATGCGATATACATAGGCTTTATATGATATAAGCTTGGTTTGTGATGTTTTACCCTAATCTGTATATACAGTGCATTATTGGTGATTATATTTAATTTAGGTGGTGTCTATCGTTTTGTCTTGTGTGTGTTTGTCCATTGTCCCCAGACCTATAGGTCTATTTATAGTGTTAGATGTTGAAATGTTGTATTTTCTACAATGGGTCTTTTTTAAATAAATTCATTAATTTACTATTATACAATTCTGGTAACTATTTTCCAGGACGCACCTATGTGGCACTTGGTACTGTGTCGTCTTTCTGACTCAGTGCTTATTTTTTCACATGCTTTTCTGGTCACTGAGCCCCGCTTGTATTGAGTGTGTGGATAAATACTGGTTGGTATTGTGATGCACTCCATGTTATTGGTTCCCTTTCCTCCTTTCTGTTATTTCTTTTAGCAACCTCTTATTAACCTCCCTGGCGGTACGATTATTTCGGATTTTAGGTGCTAAAAGCGGTACCATTATTTTGCATGAAAATTTGGCGTTTTATATTGAAGTCCTGCAATTCTTAGGAATAACTCTCTTAAATCTGTCCAAACCAGAGTCTAGCAGACATCCCGGGTATGATAAAGTTTGAAAAATTAAATCATAAATTATAATATAATAAATAATTATAAATAATTGTACCAAATAATAATATAACAATAATAAAAATTATTCAATAATGTAATCAAATCAAAAACACTGAAATTTGCTCAGTTGCAGAATTGTCACTGTCATTACTTTTCAGTATTTGATGACGGATCTCCCCACAAATCGCTATCGCTCAATTCTGCGAGTGATTCTAATTTATTATCGCTGTTTTCTAGCTGGTCTAAAATCATTTTTGATGTACAGTGACAGTTTTGGTTGCTATGGGCAATCTCCAGTTTCCAGGCATAAAGAACAGTTTTTATTATATAAAACTGCATGCAGGACACTGGACAGACCACTAGGGACAACGGGGATGTGAAATATTTACATACAGCAATGTAATCTGTAAGATTACATTATACTGTATGTTTACTGTTTGTTTCACTTTTTGAATTTGGCGCCGATCTCCGTGCCCGTGCGTCGCAACGCTCGCAGGGCACGGAGATCGGCGATGTAATGCATCGAGCGAGACACGGCTCGCTCGTACAGCGGGGAGACAACGCTGGATCCGAGGGAGAAGGTAAGTAAACCTCCTCCTGGATCCAGCGATGCAGTCCCGAGTCTGGCTCGGGGATACCGCTTTTGGTATGAAAAATCCACCCCGAGTCAGACTCGGGAATACTGTCAGGGGGGTTAACTGACCTTATACCCTTGACCTTAAGTATGCAGTCACTATACTACAAACTATTTAAAGCTAAACTTCTGGCAGATAATTAAAAAAATGTACTTAGAAAAAAACGGAGTTACGTACCGGTAACATCCTTTTCCGGGAGTCTTTCAGGACAGCCACCTTAGAGAGACCCTGGCTCCTCCCCTCTTAGGAAACACCGCCTTCAATTCCACAATTTAAGTCTCGTCCTCCCTCCGTCCCTCAGTTCTTCCAGAGTACCTCCGGCCAACTGGGGAGACACAAGAACACGTCAAACAAACTTTTAATCTTACCTGACGGTCTCATGTGAAGAGTTCCCGAAGATCTCCAAAAAAAAACCTGGGTGGGAACCGGTGCTGTCCTGAAAGACTCCCGGAAAAGGATGTTACCGGTACGTAACTCAGTTTTTCCCAAGTTCGTCTTTCAGGACAGCCACCTTAGAGAGGATAAGCGAGCACATTACCTTAGGGTGGGACCACTGCTTGTAGCACTTCACGACCAAAGGCTTGGTCTTTGGCTGACAGAAGATCCAATCTATAGTGCTTCACGAACGTAGACAAACTGGACCACGTTGCAGCTCTACAGATCTGTTCGGGAGATGCACCAGCCCACTCTGCCTGAGAAGTTGCCACTGCCCTGGTTGAGTGTGCTCTAATACCAACTGGGGGTTCTAACCCCCTTGCCACGTAAGCCTGCCCAATGGCTAACCTTAACCATCTATCGTACGCCTAGAGGCTTTGGAACCCTTCCTAGCCCCTGAAAATAACACAAAAAGTGAATCAGACTTCCTGAACTGACTTGTGCAATCTAAATAATGAAGGACACATCTTCTAACATCCAATCTATGAAAGATGTGTTCCTGTTCTCTCACCGGATTTGAACAGAAAGTAGGTAGCACAATCTCCTGGACTCTATGAAAACTAGAGGCTACCTTAGGTAAAAAGGCCGGATCCGTCTTAAAAACCAAACGGTCCGGAAAAACCTGAAAAAAGTGCCCTAACAGAAAGGGCTTCGAGTTCACTCACTCTCTTTGCTGTAGTGATCGCCACCAAAAACACCGTTTTGAGAGTGATCAGTCTTAACGAGCAAGATTCCAACGGCTCAAAAGGTTCTCCTGTGAGAAACTGTAAAACTAATGAAAGATCCCAAACTGGGAAGGGGGAATTTGAAACAGGTCTCTGCCTACTTAGGGCTTTGAAGAACCTCATTATCCAAGGGTCTGATGCTAGATGCCTTTCCAGAAACACGCTTAAAGCGTATACCTGACCCTTCAGTGTTCCAAGGGCTAAACCTTTATATGCCTCAGCCTGCAGGAACTCTAGAACGGCTACAGAGCTGCGCACATTGAAGGAGCTCTCTGAGCACCAGCTATTGAACCGCCTCCATACCTTTAAGTAAATGGACTGGGTTTCCTTTTTCCTGCAGTTTAGGAGAGTGGCTACTAAAAGATCTGAGAAGCCCTTGCCCTTCAGCAATTCCTCCTCAGAAGCCAAGCTGCAAGGTTCCACCGCTCCACCTGAGGACAGCAGATTGGACCCTGAGAAAGGAGTGCTTCCTGGACTGGGAGAATCCAGGGGGGTTCTACAGACAGGCCCTTCAGAATGGAGAACCACGGCCTCCTGGGCCAGTGAGGTGCGATTAGAATAAGGGTAGTATTCTCCACCTGAAACTTCCTTAACACTGCCGGAATCAGCACGGGAGGGGGGGAAGCATAGCACCTGGAGAAACCCCAACTCTGTGCTAGTGCGTCCACCCCCAACGCCCCGTCCCCCCTGTTTATAGAAAAGAAGATGGCTACCTTCGCGTTTTCCCTCGAGGCAAAGAGGTCTATCGAAGGAATCCCCCACCTCTGGGTGATCATTTCGAAGACTTCCTGCTTGAGAACCCAGTTGCCTTCTCTCAGTGTTCTCCTGCTGAGGAAATCTGCCACCTGATTTTGGTCTCCTTTCAAGTGGATCGCTGAAAGGGACAGGACATTTGCTTCGGCCCACCTGAGGATGGCTTTTTCTAGGATTTTTTCTAGGATAGGATAGCCCATAAGGATTCGCTCCTGGTGCCCCCCTGTCTGTTGACGTAAGCTACCCCCGAGGAATTGTCCGACCTGACTTTTACATGATGTCCCCGGAGTTCTCTCTGAAAGGTCCTCAGAGCCAGATCTACTGCCCTCAGCTCCCTCCAATTCGAGGATCTCTTCGACTCCCTCCTCTCCCAGGTACCCTGTATCAAACGGGAGTCTAGGTGTGCACCCCAACCTGAGCTGCTCGCATCGGTTGTGACCACCCTGGATATTGGTAAAATCCACTCTAGGCCTTGGGACAAATTTGCTCCCTTTCTCCACCACCAGAGGGACCTCTTCACCTGAGTTGGAACCGAAACCAAAGAATCCAGAGACCCCTGGCTGTGGTCCCAAACCTTCAGTATAAATAGTTGCAGAGGACGGTAATGTAATCCCGCCCACTGAACTGCTGGGAGCGTAGATGTCAGTAAGCCCAATGCCGACATGACCTTCCTTACTTAGATCTGATAGCTGCCCTGGAGAAATAACAGTGCTTTGTCTACCTTTTGGATCTTTTCTAAAGGAAGGAAGACCTTTTGTTCTGATGAGTCCAACACATACCCCAAGAAGGTGACCCTCTGGGAAGGATTTAAGTTGGATTTCTCCAGGTTCAGAAACCAACCCAGGCTAACAGGTCTCTTGCTATCTGTAGATCTCGAATCAACTGCGTCGGAGAAGGGGCAAACAGGAGAAGATCATCGAGATACGCGATCACCGAGATTCCTCTGAGACGCAGGAATGCCAGAACTTCTGCCATCACTTTGGTGAAGATCCGGGGGGAAGAGGATAGCCCAAAGGGAAGTGCAGGTGTAGCACCCCTTCTGAGGTTCTCACTGCCAGCCTGAGGAAATGCTGGTGGCTCTCTGCGATGGGAATATGCAGGTATGCATCTTTTAAATCTATCGATGCCATGAAACAGTTTGGTGGAAGAAGTGCTTTCACTGAGTAAACTGAATCCATCCGAAACCTTCTGTAGGTGACTGAGACATTCAGAGGCTTCAGGTTTAGGATGAGCCTGAACTTTCCCGAGGGCTTGCGAACCACAAAAATGTGAGAATAGAAGCCCCTGCCTTTCTCTCCTGCTGGGACCCGTACTACCACTTCCTGTTCCTCTAACTCCTGGAGAGAGGAAAGAAGGGCAGACAATTTTTCTGCACATTTTGGCAGCTCGGTGACAAGGAGTCTCAGAGGGGGGAGTTCTGAAAACTCCAAGCGGTAACCTCTTCTGATGATCCCCAACACAAACTGATTGGAGGTGATCATCTCCCACTGTGGGAGAAAGGCCCCCAACCTTCCTCCCACTGTGATCCTGTCATTGAGACTTTTTGGGCTGTTCAGGAGGGCGAAAAATTGCTCCCCCGCGCCCTTTGCCCTTGAGCCCCCAACTTTTCTTCTGTCGAACAGTACTAGGGGCTTCAAATTTTTTCTGAGGATGAGTCTTTTTGACTGCTCCCCAAATTTCCTCTTAACGGGAAAGGCCTTTTTCTTATCAGCCGTCCGATCTAGCACTGCTTCAAGACCTGGCCCAAACAGTAAGTCTCCTGTAAAAGGGATTCCACAGAGCTTTGCTTTGGACGCATTGTCCCCCTGCCATGTCTTCAGCCATAAGGCCCTCCTGACTGAGTTGGTCAGAGCCGAGGATCTTGCAGACATTCGCACGGATTCAGCTGAAGCATCCGTAATGTATGCTATCCCCTTAAGCAGCATGGGAAAGGAGGATAGAATAGTTTCCTTTGCCGTCCCTGCTTCAATGTGCGCATTAGTCTGGGTAAGCCAATACTCCATATTACGAGCCACCACTGTGGCTGCCATGGCCGGCTTAAGATTTCCCTGTGATGAATCCCAGGCCTTCTTTAGAAGTGAATCCATTCTTCGATCCATAGGGTTTGAAAGTACCCCCATGTCTTCAAAGGCCAGGTCAGTATGTCTGGACACCTGGGAAAAGGCAGCATCTAACCTGGGAGATTTATTCCAGACAAGAGCCTCCTCTTCCGCAAAAGGAAACCTTCGTTTTAATGCCCCAGAAAAGAACGGTTTCCTTTCGGGATCCTGCTATTCCTTCCTGATGGCATTGATGAAGATGTCATGCACCGGGAACACACGCTTTTTCTGTTCCCCCATGCTGTCACGTACCTTCTAGTAGCGAGCCCGGATTGCGGAGAGAGGCCTCCTTTATGACTCCCACTACCGGTTTCCTGGCAATACAACAGGGAACACAGGAGTAAGGAGGGGTACAGGTGCCTGGCAGGATCAACAGATGGGTAGGATGGGTAGGCGAGGATCAGTGGAGCAGGTGATCACAGTGAAGGGACCAGCAGGTAGTTTATAGCAGATACACAGTTCAATGGAGTAGGTAACTTGGAGATAAACAGTGCAGGGAAGCAGGTCACTAGTAGCAGGTGAACAGGGTAATACACACAAGTGCTTGCAGCAGATAACAGTCAATATAAGCAGGTACTAGAAGCAGATGGATAGTGTAATACTAGCAGATCACTTGTAGCAGATAATACAATCCAGTATAAGCAGGTGACTTGCAGCAGACAGGTAGTTCAATATGAGCAAGCACTTATGGCAGATGAATAGTTCAGTATAGCAGGTTATTGCAGCAGATAGGTAGTTCAATATGAGCAGGCACTTATAGCAGATGAACAGTCCAGTATAGCAGGTTATTGCAGCAGATAGGTAGTTCAATATGAGCAGGCACTTATAGCAGATGAACAGTCCAGTATAGCAGGTTATTGCAGCAGATAGGTAGTTCAATATGAGCAGGCACTTATAGCAGATGAACAGTTCAGTATATAAGCACGTTACCCTTCTAGCAGACGGATGGTCAGAGCAAGCCGAATCGGATACCAGGCAGGAACGAAGTACAAGGGAACAGGCAGGAGAATAGTCACAACAAGCCGAGGTCGGGTGCAGGCGGATAGCAGATGGGTCACAGGCAGGCCGGGTCAAACAGGAACAAACAACACAGATCAGGTCTCACAGGTATAACGCTGTTGAGCAGACAGCAAAGACTGTTGGCAAGAGGCTGGTTTAAATAGGCCGTTTGGCGCCAATACGGACGCACGCACGCGACCGTGCGCGCGCACCTGTGTACGAACGTAAGGGCGTTCGTACGATCGTGCGTACCCGCGACGATCGTACATCAGAAGACCTGGAGGACAATCTCTTCGTGAGATTTTCATGACATTGCCCCCTCCCAAGGGGCAGCCTCCGGATGCCCTTTTGGGCAAACTTTTCCGGATGGGCCCTTTTAAAGGATCGAATCAAATTTTTCGCATGAATGTTGTCCTCAGGCTCCCAGGAGTTCTCTTCAGGACCATATCCTTTCCATTTGATTAAGAACTGGTTCTGGTTTCCTCTTCTTCTGGATTTTAGGATGGCTTCAATTTCAAATTCTTCTTCACCATCAACCAAGATCGGATCAGGAGGAGTGGTTTTTCGGTTAGGAAATGGATTGGGAGTGAAAGGTTTCAATAAGGATACATGGAATACCGGATGAACCTTTAGTGAGTCTGGAAGTTCTAGTTCAAAAGCAACCTCGTTAATTTTCCTTTTGACTGAGAAAGGTCCTAAAAACTTGGGACCTAGTTTCCTTGAAGGACACGCCATTTTCAAGTTTACCGTGGATAGCCACACCAAATCACCAGGTACCAGTACTAACTCTCCTCGTCTCTTCCTGTCAAAGGTTGCCTTGTTGTGTTCTTGAGTCTTAGTCATTGTTTCTTGTAGAAGTTTGTTGTTGGTTGAAAAAAAGTTCATCTTTTCCTGGACCGCAGGTACTGAACATTCAGGAAGGGAGTTGGGTAAAAATGAAGGGTGGAAGCCATAATTGGCAAAAAAGGGTGTCTGTTTGATGGCGGAATGGAGAGAATTATTATACGCAAATTCAGCTACTGGAAGCAGGGAGATCCAATCATCTTGTGCAAAAGAGGAAAAACAGCGTAAATATTGTTCGAGAGTTTGGTTTGTCCTCTCTGTCTGCCCATTGGACTGAGGATGATAAGCGGATGAGAACGATAGCTCAATATTCAAGGCCTTGCAGAGGGACTTCCAGAATCGAGAGGTGAACTGTACTCCTCGATCCGAAACTATATTTGCTGGTACCCCATGGAGCCTAATTATTTCTTTGATAAACACTTGTGCAGTTTCAGAGGCTGAAGGGGTACCCTTCATGGGAATAAAATGTGCCATCTTTGACAGACGATCGACCACCACCAAGATAGTGGTATGATCGTCTGCCGGAGGCAATTCAACAATGAAGTCTAGAGACAGCATTTTCCATGGCCTGTCCGGAACAGACAACGGTTTAAGGAGGCCCCAGGCCTTGGTTTTACAGTTCTTACTCCTAATGCACGTAGTGCAGGTGTTCACGTATTTCCTGCAATCCTCCCGTAACTGAGGCCACCAAAAAGTACGCTGTACCAAATCAATGGTTCTAGTGATACCAAAATGTCCGGCGAGTGCGTGGTCATGACACAGCTCTAGAACAGATACCCGCAGAGTTTCGGGGATGTAGATCTTGTCTTTATGCCACAGTAACCCACCTCTGGTTTGTAGTTCTGGTTCTGAGAAGGGTCTTTGTCCCATGGAGGCTTGTCTAAGCTGAGAGAGAAGATCTTCCTGAAGCAGAAGGAAATTCCCAGGAGCGAGAATAGTATCCGGAGGAGAATTCTCCTGGGACTTGTGGAACATCCGTGACAAGGCATCTGGTTTTATATTTTTAGACCCTGGGCGATACGTCACATGGAAAGAGAACCGGGAGAAGAAGAGTGCCCACCTGGCTTGTCTTGGTTTTAGTATTTTTGCAGATCTTAAGTACTCCAGGTTTTTGTGATCTGTAAATATTAGAATTGGATGCGAAGCTCCTTCCAACAAATAACGCCACTCTTCTAATGCGGATTTAATGGCCAACAGCTCCCGGTCTCCGACATCGTAATTTTTCTCGGCTGCAGATAACTTACGTGAAAAGAAAGCCACAGGATGAAGCAGGGCCTTAGTTCCTTGTCTCTGGGATAATATAGCTCCTACGGCGATTTCGGATGCATCCACTTCTAAAACAAATGGCAGGGAGGAATCTGGATGTCTTAAAATAGGAGCGGAGGTGAAAAGTCCCTTGAGAGTCTCGAATGCTTTTTGAGCTTCAGAGGTCCAATGAAAACGGGTTCCTTGTCTAGTTAGTTGTGTGATGGGTGCAACAATAGCTGAGAAACCTTTAATAAATTTGCGGTAGAAGTTGGCGAATCCAATAAAACGTTGGATTCCTTTCCGGTCTACAGGAGTCGGCCAGTCCAAAATCGCAGCAATCTTCTGGGGGTCCATTTTTATACCCTTACTAGAGATGATCAACCCCAGGAATGGTATACTTTCCTGTTCCAACAAACACTTGTCTGCTTTTGCATATAGTCCATGTTGGCGGAGCCGACCCAACACGCTTTTGACGTGCTTGCGATGGGCTTCAAGGGAAGAAGAAAAAATCAAAATATCATCTAAATAAACGACAGCAAATAAGTCCAGAAAGTCCCGGAGCACATCATTGATAAAATATTGGAAGGTGGCGGGGGCATTACACAAACCGAAGGGCATCACCAAATACTCGAAGTGTCTGAATCGGGTACGGAAAGCAGTCTTCCACTCATCTCCGGCCTTGATACGGATCAAGTTGTAAGCCCCACGGAGATCGAGTTTAGTGAACACCGTGGCAATTCCCAGTCTTTGGAATAACTCTGGAAAAAGAGGGAGAGGGTACCGGTTCTTTATAGTGATGTTGTTTAATTCACGGTAGTCTACGCAGGGTCGGAGAGTGTGGTCCTTTTTCTCAACAAAGAAAATACCTGCACCTGCTGGGGACGTAGACGGGCGAATGAACCCCTTCTTTAAATTTTCTTCGAGGTATTCTTTGAGTTTCTCCTGCTCTACTTCTGTTAAGGGAAAAACCCTTCCAAACGGAATCTTGGCTCCAGGAAGTAACTCAATGGGGCAGTCATATGCCCGGTGGGGCGGGAGCACCTCTGCCTTTTGTTTACTGAACACGTCCAAAAATTCATGGTAGACTTCGGGAATGGCTTGACGTAAATCGATCTCTGAGTCAATAGATAATAAAGTTGCTGGTCTCAGAGAACCGGATGAACCACAGAACTTCTGGCAATACGGTGAAGAAAAGGTAATTTCTCCTGTAGTCCAATTTATGGTTGGATTGTGAGCCTGTAGCCAGGGCATCCCAAGGATTACAGGAAAAAGAGGGGAGGTGATAATGTCCATCCGGAGAAGTTCTCGATGAGAACCAGAGATAACAGTAGATAGAGGTGCAGTTTCTCGAGTTACAGGACCAGATTTAATAGCGGAGCCATCGGCCAAATGAATAGAGAGTCCACGGGTCTTAGGTAGGAGAGGAATCTGATGTTGGGCAGCAAAGGATGAATCCATAAAACAGCTGCATGCCCCGGAATCAATAATGGCGGGTGTCTGTAAAGTCTTTCCTGGGAACTGAAAGGAGACAGAAATGATAAGGTGAGATGGAAACTTCCTTAGAGAGTCTGGGAGATAAGGAGGCACGGATGGACACTTACGAAGTTTTATTGGACAGTTCCTGACGTAATGTCCAGATTCCCCTTCGGGGGTAAGAGATGGCCGCAAGACTCCAAGTTGCATTGGCTCAGGTGTGTCAGACGTGGATCGGGTGGCAGGTGCTGGATGTAAATGGCTTGGGGCCTTTGGAAGCATCCAGGTTGGACGAGAGAAACCAGTGGCCCTCTCAGCTCTCCTCTCTCTCAGACGACGATCGATCTGTATCGCCAAGTCAATTAGTGCGTTTAGTGTCTGTGGGACACCGACTCTAGCAAGCTCATCCTTCAAAGAATCAGAGTCCCAAGCGGAACTGATGGCGAAGGGCAGCATCATTCCAGTTCGTATCCGCACCCCATCGCCTGAACTCGGCCACATAATCTTCCACCGCCCTTCGTCCCTGCTGGAGGGTCCGCAAAGCGGTTTCTGCAGTTGCTGAAAGTTGAGGATCTTCATACAATTGAGCCATAGCATCAAAAAAAGTAGAAAGATTAGTCAACGCTGCGTCCTGGTTTTCTAACAGGCGGTGGGCCCAGGTCTGGGGGTCTCCAGAGAGTAGAGACACCACAAAACCCACCTTGGTAGCCTCTAAAGAGAAGGTCCGTGGTTGGAGGGCAAAATATAATTCGCAGGAGTTGCGGAAGGCCCTGAAGCCACTGCGATTCCCAGAAAATCGCTCGGGTATGGGAACTTTAGGTTCTGGTGGTAGCATCACAGCTGTAGGTGTTGGAACTGCTTCAGCTGAAGAAACTGATGGTTGAGGGGCCCCCAAGGATCCGGAGGGGTTGGAAAGAGCAATTACCCGTTCCTCCAGCCGAGTGTAGCCTTGTTGAAGGCCCTTAACTGCCTCAGACAGTCCTGCCAGGTGTTGACAAAGTTCTTCCATGGCGGAGGCTCCCCGCTCGGGCTCAGACATTGGCTGTCTGCTACTGTCACGTACCTTCTAGTAGCGAGCCCGGATTGCGGAGAGAGGCCTCCTTTACGACTCCCACTACCGGTTTCCTGGCAATACAACAGGGAACACAGGAGTAAGGAGGGGTACAGGTGCCTGGCAGGATCAACAGATGGGTAGGATGGGTAGGCGAGGATCAGTGGAGCAGGTGATCACAGTGAAGGGACCAGCAGGTAGTTTATAGCAGATACACAGTTCAATGGAGCAGGTAACTTGGAGATAAACAGTGCAGGGAAGCAGGTCACTAGTAGCAGGTGAACAGGGTAATACACACAAGTGCTTGCAGCAGATAACAGTCAATATAAGCAGGTACTAGAAGCAGATGGATAGTGTAATACTAGCAGATCACTTGTAGCAGATAATACAATCCAGTATAAGCAGGTGACTTGCAGCAGACAGGTAGTTCAATATGAGCAAGCACTTATGGCAGATGAATAGTTCAGTATAGCAGGTTATTGCAGCAGATAGGTAGTTCAATATGAGCAGGCACTTATAGCAGATGAACAGTCCAGTATAGCAGGTTATTGCAGCAGATAGGTAGTTCAATATGAGCAGGCACTTATAGCAGATGAACAGTCCAGTATAGCAGGTTATTGCAGCAGATAGGTAGTTCAATATGAGCAGGCACTTATAGCAGATGAACAGTTCAGTATATAAGCACGTTACCCTTCTAGCAGACGGATGGTCAGAGCAAGCCGAATCGGATACCAGGCAGGAACGAAGTACAAGGGAACAGGCAGGAGAATAGTCACAACAAGCCGAGGTCGGGTGCAGGCGGATAGCAGATGGGTCACAGGCAGGCCGGGTCAAACAGGAACAAACAACACAGATCAGGTCTCACAGGTATAACGCTGTTGAGCAGACAGCAAAGACTGTTGGCAAGAGGCTGGTTTAAATAGGCCGTTTGGCGCCAATACGGACGCACGCACGCGACCGTGCGCATGCCCGCGCACGCGCACCTGTGTACGAACGTAAGGGCGTTCGTACGATCGTGCGTACCCACGACGATCGTACATCAGAAGACCTGGAGGACAATCTCTTCGTGAGATTTTCATGACACATGCCTTTGTACATCTGATCATGGAGTGACAATGCCTTCTTTTCCTCTTGTATGCCTAAAGTGGTATGAATAGCTCCCAAGAGCTCATCCACTTCTTCCAGGGAAAGTTTATACCGTGAGGTTCTATTGGATTCCCCATCCAAACCCTCATTGTCAGATTCCCCTTGGGAGTCTGAGACGACACTGTCAAGCTCTTCCTCAACTTCCTCTCTGGAGCCCCCTGGATTCTCTCCACCCGTGGGAGGAACATCCACTGGGCTAGGTGGTACACTCTGGTGCGCTGGTGGAGGGGTGTTCTGGGCCTGAGGCCACTGAAAACTAGAAAAAAGAGTTTTGAAGGACTGGAAAGTACTAGAGAGTTCCTTCACAGAAGCCGCCAGATCTGCACCCTGTTCTGCTGCCTGCTCCCTAACCAACCCCTCAATCCACTCTTTACACAGTGCCTTGGACCAGGAATCCCCCATAGAGGCTCTACATGAAGGACACTTCTTCCTAGAACCATGGGGGGACTTGCTTGTGGCTTTCTGAAAAACAGAAATAAAAGAGAGAGAGCAGCATAAGATTTAAAAAGGAAAAGAAACACCAGCGCTATTTAGAGGACCACCGGGAGTGCCCCCCCAGGATCAACCACCACCAGGATCCCAGACGCACTGCCCTTCTCCCCGACCACCAAGGGGGAAAAAACACCAGTGGAGCTACTGGTTATAAAGTAAGGGAACACCTCCCCAGGGTTCCCCTTACCTTTGAGTGGCTGGTGCCGTTATCCCCAGGAGCTCTTGAAGCCTCTGCCTCTGACATTCTCCTGATGAGGAAGAGTGGTGCGAACGTGCCTCTGACAGCTGCCTGTACAACTTTAGAAAGAGAGGCTGTACCAGCCAAACGCTTGGTCCCCTTTCACGCACCGCGTCTGGAACCGGAAGACGCGGATCCAACGACGATGTCCGCCCCCACCGGAACTGACGTCGCCCGTCTTCCGGTCCGGCCTCCAGCTCCAAGCCGACTGCAAACAACAGGGGGACCTTGGACGTCTCGTTGCAGCGCCCCACTTGGAACAAAACGAAGGGATGGACCTCCCCAAACTTCCTGCTTTCCCCAAGCGAAGTTTAGAGTGCGTGTAAAAAAGGTCAGTACGAAAGTTCAGCTCCCCAGCCGACCGGACTGCCTATCCTGTTGTAGCACCCTCTGGGTGAACGAATGGATGGACCTCTCAAACTTACTGCTTTCCCCAAGCGAAGTTTTAGAGTGTATGGTCAGTACGAAAATCCAGCTCCCCAGCTGACCGGACTGCCGAAAGTAGTCCGATAGACGATCGGACTGCCGAGCGGGGCCAAAGCTCCGCTCCAGATAGCTTCAGTCTCGCCAACTGATTTAGCTAAGGTTCCTTAGCGGTGTCTCCCCACCGGAGGAAACACCATAACTGAGGTACGGAGGGAGGACGAGACTTAAATTGTGGAATTGAAGGCGGTGTTTCCTAAGAGGGGAGGAGCCAGGGTCTCTCTAAGGTGGCTGTCCTGAAAGACGAACTTGGGAAAATGTATTTTAATCTCTATATAAAGTGCCCCCTCTGCACTTCGTGCCACAAAATATAAACTTTACTTTCATATATTGGGGAGCTGCCTGCACAATATCTAAATATGGAGATAAAAAAAACTAAATATTCTGTACTAACCCTTTAAATATGTGTTTCATGACAGATGAGGTTGTCAGGATTTCGGTCTCTGGTGATGTAATCTGTGATGAAACATGCCTGGTGGAGCATAGGAGCTGAAGTCATCACGCCGCAGCAAGCAGCACAGAGTTTTAATGCTTGGATCCTTTTCATACTTCTGAGTAATATTTTAATTGTGGAGTTCCTTTATGGTTCATGTTTTGACATACCCAGGGAGGTATCTATGTGTTGCCTGAGGGATTGATGCAGACTGCCTACCAGTGCTCGTGAGATGACCCTTCCTGTTTACCAAGCGTGTATGAGCTATTGCGGCTAGGGGTTACATATTTGTTAAGAGGCTTGGCATTCATACTGGTGGAGGAATTAAATACTACATTTGGCACACATGAGGATATTCTTCACGGATGTGTGGATTTTTAATATAATCCTATGGGCAATGCATTGATATTTTTTAGTGTCACAATTTTTATTTCACAAATTCACTTTATTTTGCACTGGACTGCAAAATAAGATGGTCAGAGTTTGCATGATACAAGAGATGGTCAGAGACTGCAGACATGATACAGGAGATGGTCAAAGACTGCAGACATGATACAAGAGATGGTGAGAGACTACATAGTACGGGAGATGGTCAGACTGCAGACATGATACAAAAGATGGTCAGAGAATCCTTACTCCAGTTGCATTTTTCCACAAGTTGGATGGGATTATTACATCCTTCATATGGGCTGGGGCAATACCTAGGATAGCTAAACACAAATTACAGCTCCAACTGTATTCTGCTTTCGAAAATACTATTGGGCGGCAGTACTGGTTATGGTTCGATGGTGGTTTGCCCAAGCTAGCTCTAACCCAGAAGACAACTTGGACACTGCCATCCTGAGATCCTATTCTGCCCTGACAAACGTGGTCTATAGAGGGTCGAAGGCTATCCTGCAGGTGATGACCCCAATGCAGACTACGGTACGAATATGGGAACAAGTAACAGCAGCTATTAGGGTAGACAACACTGTTTAGCTCCACACTCCGCTATGGGGTAATCCTAAATTAGGATTAGATCCCTGATCCCAGTGTGTGGGCTAGATATGGTATTGTGAAAATACAGCAGATCATGCCAATCCGAACTTTGATCCCTTTTCCTACTTTACAGACATTTCAACTCCTCTTGTGGATGCTATGTCGATACTTGCAGCTGACACATGCAGCGCAGGCGCAGTTCTCTAGATCAGTTACCATAACGCCTCATGTGGTGGAAAGGTTTCTTACCAGCCATAATGCAGACAGGATCTTATCCTCATATATATATATATATATATATACATATATATATATATATATATATATATATATATATCTGCATCTCATTTGGAGAAACAGAAATCCTCTCCTATTCCACCCTTTTAACTTTTAGTTATTCTTGCTTCTCCTCCATATATAGATTAGTACCAGAAATGACCTAGAATTCTGCAGTAGAGATGTACTGAAGTGCAGTTGCAGCCAAGTATTTGCAAGGGGGATTGCCAGATCATGCACCTTTCAAGTTACCATTGAATTAGAAAGGAATAATGCATATTATATAAATAGTGGTGTACCAAACAGAGTCAAGTATGAAGCTTTAATAGTGCTTGCAGTTTGCAAGAAGTAAACAAAAAACGCAATTTACAAAAACACATACTACAATAATGTTTATAGAGCCTGGAGACTAAATGCAGGCTGGAGTCAGGTTTCTAATATTTCAAAAATAAATTGATCCATGCTTTGAGGTATACTGGCAATATAAAGGAACTGTTTGCTGCGCTTAGGATTGATTCATTCATATAAACATGCAGAACGCACAAAAAATTAATAAAGTCCCATTAGGTGATAAAACAAAGTGCTTGTGCTTAAATTGACATCTCCTGTGCAATGGTGTTCAGACTGGGTGCCCCACATAGATGTACACTCACCTTGGATGTTGACCAACTATTGCTAGTATAGTCATTTAGGCATGTGGGGATACCCCTTGGGAGCCAGTTGAAATTACGTCTTATGCATGAATGCAAGTCATAAGTAGAGATGGAAATGACAAAAGAGAATCTTCGTTGTGCAATGCCACAAAAACTGGTTTATTAAATACACAAATTAAAATAATTCACTCATATTTAAAAGTGCCCTATAATCCTGGCAGCAGGTGATTATTAAGGGCAATTGTCCCTGATAGGAAAAAGCATTCAGCTTGATTCCTGGGTAGTTTCGTATGGGCGGAAGTAATTTCCTAACCCTATCCATAAAATCACAAAAAAGAAAACCCCTGGACTGTTCATTGAGCCAAAGAGTAACTGTGACCATGTGCCTGGCTGCGGGGAAACAGTTGGGAAAACAAACTCTGGGCATCTTTCTAGCGACTCCTACAGGAGTAGTGCTACATAATCAGTGGACTGGCATTTGGGAGGAGTCATGCAACTATGAAAATGCCTTAAGGGGTGGCTGCCAGTCAGAAGGCATGGGAAGTCCTAGGTAGGATATATTTGACTGCAGACTGCTCTACAAAATGTCCACATGTGATGCTGAGCCTCCATGATTAAAGTGGAACTTTACCCTCCGGCCCCCAAATGTATTTTTTTTTAAGTCTTGCCTACCTGGTGGCGAGTTCTGCTAACTTTTGATACTCACCCAGCTGATCCAGCTGAGAGCCTCTACTTTTCTGGCAGCACTCAGTCCCATGCCACCATGTTTCACTGTGATGTTATTGCTAGGCTGCCGGCTGTTCTGGGTTGAGCCAGCAAGCCTCCAGATGATGCATGGACTGGCCCATCCCCTTCTCCTTTCCACAATGAAAGCCTATGCCCTCTGGGATATGTGATGTACATCCTTTGAAGCACAGCGGGCAGTGTGTGTGACATTCACCTAAGGCGAATGACATGCATGGGGCAGGCTTTATATCAGAAAAAGAGATAAACAAAAAAAAAAAGATTTCTGCAGAGGATGGGAGGAGGGGTGGAGAGGCGGTATTGTGCTCAGGGGGCTGAAGGAACGGCTTTAAAAGGCTGGAGAGGAAAGTGCTAGAGGATTCTGGATGTCCTCCATCCTGGAAATGAGGCAAACTTTATCTGACTATCTCACCTGGATGTTTGTTCCCATTAGTGGATGACAGTATGTGTTTAGAAACAAAAGACAGACATCTTGCAAACATCCATTTTTTCCTATTTATTGCCTAATGTGTTTTGCCAAGACTTCTCGTCATATACTTGCAACTTTTCTTACTTCAATATAAATGATTCATTGAAATCATGTGATCTTATCTAATGACTTTGAGCCAAGTGACTTGTCTGTTTTATCACTATAATATGTGACAGGTATTCAGAGATTTCCAATAAGCCTTGCAGAATCTGTTTCCCACTTGCTATGTTCTACTGTATATACATTAGGTCTCTGGAGTAAATTAGGCAGCCGGCATTGCAATGATGCTTGCCCTGCCCTATCTTGTCACATATAATCATAATGATAAAATAGCAGCAACACAAAGGCAGAAAAGAGATGTAAAACTGACTGCATAAAATGATGATCTGCTGCAAGTTCACAGGAAGGGCTGGCATTAAAAAGAGCAATAAACTGAATTACAGTAAGCTGTGGATCCACCACGTCTTTATTTCAAGTAATCAGGCAGAAGTAGACTGTATACAAATACAAAGCTCTTCGATAAATGCAATCAGATTGGACAATAAAATTGAAGTACAAACAAAAGATATATATGCGTAAAATGATATGATATCTCATATGGAGTGAAATAAAGAAGGATAATAAAATTTGATAAAATGGAATAAAGAAAGAAAATGGCATAAATTGTGTGTGCACAGAATGCAGATGAGACACCAGATCAATGTCTTTCTGCCTTTTTGTTATCTTGGCAACATCTCATCCAAGTCAGCCACCACATAGGCAACTACAGTCCAGATGGCAGCGCACTGGTTCATCCAGATCGGGTTCTGGACTGTCATGGTGTCCCCTTCTGAATGATGGAACCAGAAGTACCGGCTTATGTCATCTAGGAGGCTAGCACCTAGGAGTATGAAAATTAAAGTATTAGTCTCTGTTTTTCATAAAGCTGTGCGATATGTATTTGTTACCAGTAATTAATGTTAGATAACCTATAGTGACTATTGTACTGTTTATCATTAATCATAAAGCATATTTATGGAAAATACAGGGAATGTGTAATATCTTTATGCATTCCTCATCATAACTACAGTGCTGCCAGCTCATACTGGAGCTATGTTGTTCTAGCTGCCCATTTTACATTAACCCCTTGGTGGCGGCAGCACACAAATAACAAACAAAGGTGGGTGGGCATTGGAGCTGAGCGGCTGCATATTTGCATGAATTGATGTAAATACAGCTGAGAGCATGTGCCCCTGCACCCTCCTAGCAAAGTTACCATTGGCTAACGGAAAGTTTTCAAGTAGCGATCGGGAGCTTTCAGATCATGTGACTTCTGTGACAGCCAATCACCACCTCCTAGCTTCCTAAACCTCTTAAAGGGCCAGGAAGTGCTGGCGCCAAGAGGTTAATGAAAGACAAAATGTTTTATTCATTGCGATACTGTATATGTTCCAGGACAGGAGCTCTTATAGCCTGGACATAAGGGATACATTATACGGAGGGGACTTGGCGCAGCAGTGTGACTTTCACATATATTTGTAAACGTATGCAACAAGAACTTCTTTTTTGTAATGTAAACTGTTAAAGATGAACGCTGGGCAACTTTTTTCCCATGTGGTTGGGCTGTGCCTGCACTGTACAGATTGATTGCTTTTGTCTAGGGGATCTGAGCGTGGAGATATACTTACCTAATCCTCTGATCCTCCCAGCACAAGACCAGTCCCTGCAGCCCCCAGTCTTGTGCAGTGGACTGTTCCTGATGTTATCATGACCACAGACCTGCTTTGGACATTAAGGTGTCAGGAACAGTTCACTGCTAGATCATGGGGGAGCACCGTTTGCCGCTGGAACAGAGGATCAGGTGAGTATACAGCTTTCTGGTCGCCCCTGAACAAAACAGTTAACCCATGCAGTGCCAGGACAGCCACACTGCATAGGGAAAAAAATGTCCAGAGATCATCTTTAAAGCAGTTTAGCCTTTGATTTGTTCACTGCCCAGCATTTAACTATGCTCCGATACTTTTTGTATTACATTACACTGAACTGTTCATCCCATAAGCACCTCACTCATGCTAGTTTTAAACTGTCTTGGGTGGTTGCCATTTTTTTTATTTTTTTTACAGTACTTTAAATTTGACTTGTAGCTCACTGGGAGAAGCAGAGTACCATTCACACAAGAAGCAAATGAGAGTTCTATACATATGTGGTATACAGAATGCCCCCAGGTTGCCATATCACAAGGGTTGAAAGTCAGGACAATGGTAAATGAAAATGAAAAGGTAATTTTTAATAACACTCTACTCCAAAATGACATGCACATTATATCTTATTTTTTTTTAGAAAGAGAGAAGTTTTCCTTTATGGGCAGTTAATGTAAAAATGTGAATTTGGGTTATAAACTAGCAGATTCTGAAGACATTCTAGCAGTATAAGAAAAATAATACCAGTCACCCTGCCTGTGGGAAAAGATGGTATTTATAAAGTTAATTTCTTTAAAAGAAAGCCAAGTAGAAAGTAAGACAAATCTTTGATACTGAATACGATCTAGGTCCATTTTAATAGACGTATAAAATCCACTTAACTGCGAATATATAGCCTAAAGCTGAAACAAAATAATAAATAAAATATACACTGTAAGAGCGAATGGATTTTTCCTTCAGAAAACCTCAATTACTTATATTACGTTTCCATCTTCCGTGAGCTGAATTTACATTTTGATTTCTTTTCAGGGTCCTCAGCCTCTCGGTTCTTATCTTGTGCTAATAATTACTTCACTGCCAATAGAAAACTTACAGCACCTTTACCAAAGTGGCAGTTAATTAAACTTGAACACCCACTTCAAAGTTTAATGAATTGTCTAGCAAAGGTCTTATGTAATATAATACAGACTGTAATCACGGTGGCTTAAGAAAACTCATTTATACTGACCTAGAGTAAAAAAAAAAAAAAAAAAAAAAAAACTTTTATTTAATATGACAGCTTGAAATGTATTTCTGAATAAATGGGAAGATGAGGAAACTTTGCATGAAGCAATGCAGAAGAAAATTACATTGAATTTGTAGCTGCGCAAATAAAAGTAATTTTGCAAAGGGAGACCAGGAAATATTAACTTTCAGAAAAAAAAAAAAATGGCTTCATTTAATAAGGCAGTGCAAAGTGCAAAGATGTGTATTAACCCAGAGAAGCCACCCAGACTTCTACTTTTAAAAGTGCAGTTAGAAAACAAAATTATATTGTTAATGGGTTGCATTGGTTACAACTCTTTGTATGAGAAAATTTTAGATTGGACTAGATTTAGCATTATTGCTGAGCATATGCACACATGCAAATGATGGCACCTTGTCTAACGCCTTATATCACCAGCCATGCTTGACTATTTATAACATTGCTCAGAACGATAGGGATGTCGGTGTCATGGTCTACCACTTAGTGTGCAAGGACTGAGGAGACAGCTGCATGTTATCCAAGAGTTATTTAAAGTGTATGTCAGGGCATAATAATCCAAAAATGTATGCATGATATCTCTAATACAGTGCCTTGAAAAAGTATTCATACCCCTTGAAATGTTACACATTTTGTCATGTTACAACCAAAAACGTATATATATATTTTATTGGTATTGTATGTGATAGACCAACACAAAGTGACACATAATTGTGAAGTGGAAGGAAATAAATGGTTTTAAAATGTTTATACAAATATGTGAAAAGCATGACGTGTGTTTGTATTTAGCCCCTTTACTCGGATACCCTAAACTAAAATCTAGTGGAACCAATTGCCTTCAGAAGTCACCTAATTAGTAAATAGGGTCCACCTGTGTGTAACTTAATCTCAGTATAAATACAGCTGTTCTATGAAGCCCTCAGAGTACCTTAGTGAACAAACAGCATCACGTAGGCCAAGCCACACACAAGACAGGTCAGGGATAAAGTTGTGGAGAGGTTTAAAGCAGGGTTAGGTTATAAAAAAAATATCCCAAGCTTTGAACATCTCATGGAGCACTGTTCAATCCATCATCCAAAATTGGAAAGAGTATGGCACAACTACAAAAGTACCAAGACATGGCCGTCCACCTAAACTGACCGGGCAAGAGGAAGCAAAGAAGCAGCCAAGAGGCCCATGATAACTCTGGAGCAGCTGCAGCTCAGGTGGGACAATCTGTCCACAGGACAACTATTAGTCGTGCATTCCACAAATCAGCCCTTTATGGAAGAGTGGCAAAAAAGAAAGCCTTTGTTGAAAGAAAGCCATAAGAAGTCCCGTTTGCAGTTTGTGAGAAGCCATGTGGGGGAAACATGGGAAAGAGCAAACATGTGGAAGAAGGTGCTCAGGTCAGATAAGACCAACATTAAACTTTTTGGAGCAAAGCGCTTTGTGTGGCAGAGAGCCAACACTGCACATCACCCTGATCACACTATCCCCACGTGAAACATGGTGGTGGCAGCATCATGTTGTAGGGATGCTTTTCTTCAGCATGGACAGGGAAGCTGGTCAGAGTTGATGGGAAGATGGATGGAGCCAAATACAAGGCAATCTTAGAAGAAAACCTGTCATGCCGCGTACACACGATCAGACTATCCGGTCTTTCCAAAAGTCCGGCGGACTTAGAAAGAAGTTTTGACTCAAAATTGTCCGCCGGACTCGGCAGTCCGGTGGACAATCCGTAACCGTTGGTCTTATCGATGGAGGCGGCGACATCGACCTCCTTCGCTAGTCTCGTCTACCTGGAGCCGCGTTTAAAATGAACGGACTTTTCTCCGTGTGTGGGCAATTCCCTTCATTTCAAAAGTCCGGCGGACTCCCGCCATAGTCCGGCGGTTTGTCCGCCGGAAGAGTCCGGTCGTGTGTGGGCAGGTCTGCTCGTTCAGAAAGTCCGGCGGACCTCCGCTGCTAAGTCTGCCGGATAGTCCGATCGTGTGTACGTGGCATCAGAGTCAGCAAAAGACTTGAGACTGGAGTGGAGGTTCACCTTCCAGCAGGACAATGACCCTACACATAGCATATTCAGCATATTCATGTGTTAGAATGACCCAGTCAAAGTCTAGATCTAAATCCGATTGAGAATCTGTGGCAAGACTTGCATGCGATTCCCACCACATTGCTGTGCACATCACATGCAATGTCTGTGCAACTGTATGGCTGAAATCCCATCACGATTACGCCAGAATGGCTCAGGACTCTTTTTGGTCCACACTGGATTTGGATCGCATGGCTGTTGGTACCCATGCGATCCAATTCCTGTACCATTTCACACTGCAATCTGCAAACCAATCTGGGGGTGTCATTAGCTTTCTATTGACAGCCGCAGCAGCTTGCAGATGTCAGTGGGAACCACCTGTGATTCATGTGTGATGCAGGAACCCGCACAGGATCCGCAGGGTTTCCTACATCACATCACTGTGAACCCAGCCTTAATCATTTCACTATATTTCTATTTTCTTTCATGATTTGTAAAACACTTTTTCAATGGATATTTAATATGCATTAATCTGTGGGATGGGGGGGGGTAACCAAAACCAATCCCTCTATGGGATCAGCCATGATCCTTCTTCCCTGTCCAGGATACAACCCCCCCCCCCACCCCCCGCAGACATGTGCACCCGGCAGCAGCTTCTTCTCTCTCAGCACACAGGGGGATAGTTTCAGGATAGGGAGGAGGGTGTATTCCTAAAACTTCGCACTCTGTATATAGCATCCTCCTGGGCCCTACACTCTGTACTTAGCATTCTCCTGAGCCCTACACTCTGTACTTAGCATCCTCCTGAGCCCTACACTCTGTACGTAGCATCCTCCTGAACCCTACACTCTGTACGTAGCATCCTCCTGAACCCTACACTCTGTACGTAGCATCCTCCTGAGCCCTGCACTCTGTAAATAGCATCCTCCTGAGCCCTGCACTCTGTACATAGCATCTTCCTGAACCCTGCAGGTAGCATCCTCCTGCACGTAGCACCAGCATACAGGAGCCTCACTGACCACCAGCATACAGGGAGCACACTGATCACCAGCATACAGGGAGCACACTGATCACCAGCATACAGAGAGCACACTGACCACCAGCATACAGGGAGCACACTGACCACCAGCATACAGGGAGCACACTGACCACCAGCATACAGGGAGCACACTGACCACCAGCATACAGGGAGCACACTGACCACCAGCATACAGGGAGCACACTGACCACCAGCATACAGGGAGCACACTGACCACCAGCATACAGGGAGCACACTGACCACCAGCATACAGGGAGCACACTGACCACCAGCATACAGGGAGCACACTGACCACCAGCATACAGGGAGCACACTGACCACCAGCATACAGGGAGCACACTGACCACCAGCATACAGGGAGCACACTGACCACCAGCATACAGGGAGCACACTGACCACCAGCATACAGGGAGCACACTGACCACCAGCATACAGGGAGCACACTGACCACCAGCATACAGGGAGCACACTGACCACCAGCATACAGGGAGCACACTGACCACCAGCATACAGGGAGCACACTGACCACCAGCATACAGGGAGCACACTGACCACCAGCATACAGGGAGCACACTGACCACCAGCATACAGGGAGCACACTGACCACCAGCATACAGGGAGCACACTGACCACCAGCATACAGGGAGCACACTGACCACCAGCATACAGGGAGCACACTGACCACCAGCATACAGGGAGCACACTGACCACCAGCATACAGGGAGCACACTGACCACCAGCATACAGGGAGCACACTGACCACCAGCATACAGGGAGCACACTGACCACCAGCATACAGGGAGCACACTGACCACCAGCATACAGGGGGTACCATGTTCTTTCCATTTGGTTATGATAGATTTGATGGTGCTCCTAGGGAAAGATTTGGATTTTTTTTTATAACCTAACCCTGACTTGTACTTCTCAACAACCTTGTCCCTTACTTGTTTGGAGAGCTCATTGGTCTTCATGGCAGTGTTTGGTTAGTGGTGCCTCTTGCTTAGGTGTTGCAGCCAATGGGGCCTTTCAAAAATGTGTGTATATGTAATGACAAATCATGTGACACTTAGATTGCACAGGTGGACATCATTTCACTAATTATGTGACTTCTGAAGGTATCGATCCAAGGGAACCAGGACTGGAAGACCTGGAAGGTTTTCCAGGCCGTGACATAAGCCTTCTTAGTGTTGACTGATATAGATTTATCGATCAATGCCACTTCATTGGCCAAATGGGAAACAAATCCATCATCAATATAGAGGACTGCGGGGATGGCGTGGCGCAGGTGTCTGCTTCTGGAACCTGTCTGAAAAATAATGGGTAGTTAAACCGTGACAGAGAATCTGCTACAACATTCTCTGCCCCACTAATGAATCTGCAATGTATGTGAAAATGAAAGTGCAGAGATAACCAAATCAGCCTGCGAGCAAAGGACATGATTATTAATGACCTAGAGCTGCCCTTGATGATGTCCACGGCAGCTTGATTGTCCATTGAGAAAATAACCGTCTGCCCTGATCACAACCTACCCCATACCTGGGCTGCTGACACTATAGGATAGATTTGAAGCTGTGCTGAAGGATCTGTGAAACCCGGGATGGCCAAGATCTCCTCCTGTCATGGCCCTGCAAGCCAGTGAGTGCTAAAAATGACAGCATTACCGGCAGAGGCCGCTGCATCCGTCACAACCCGAGGAGAGGATTTGGACCCCGCGGGGATGAACATGGCAATCCCATTCCAACTCTGGAAGAACTCATCCCACATGTGCAGGTCAGTCAAAGCTGCAGCATCCAGCTTGACCAGAGAGTTAGAGTCAGGGGCTGATGGCAACAAAGCTAACAATCTTGAGATGAAAGATCTTCTCTGCAGAATAATCCTCAAGGTAAAATTTAACAGACGCCAACTCCAACCTAGAACAAGCTTGCGAGATGGTAAATGAATGGATACAATACCTGTTTCTGCTAAGCTTGTCTGCAGGTAAAATAGACTGCATGGCCTGCGTATCTAGGGTAATCCCCAGAAAGGTGAGAGCTGTCACCTGGCCCTCCATCTTCTTGACTGCCAGCGGAACATTGAGTGCTGCAAACACTAACACCAATTTGCGTAGATCTGCAGGGGCCTGCTTGGAATTCTCTATGAGGAGGAAATCATCAAAGTTATGAATGACATGACAGCCTTCCACATGAGAATCCAACTGAGCGACTGAGCAAAGGTATCAAATAACCAGTGGCTGCTCTTGGAATCAAAAATGAGCTTGGTGGCAAAATAATACAACCCCCTCCACTTTATTCCATGCCACTGCCAAAGTGATGGTAAGATTAGAAGACGCTTAAAGGCATCCGCTATGTCTGCTTTGGACAGCCAGGCACCATCCCCAGTCCTGGCGATTCATTAAATGGCCTGATACACAGAAGCATATTTTAAAGAGAACTCTTCAGAGGGGATTAAGGAATTCAAGCTAGGTACCATAAAACAATGAGGGGTGGACAAATCATAAATTAAACAAAGTTTATTGGAAAACTTCCCTTTAAACAAACCAAGTGGACTGACCCTCCAAAAATGGAAAGGTGGTGTACAAAAAGGACCGATAAACCCTTTGTCAAGTTCACTGTCTCCATATATGCCGCTGCTGATCTTAAATTCGGACACTTAAATGTGCCGGACGGTAAAGCGATGAACCCCGTGTGGAAGCCCCTTGTGAAACCCTCCATCAAAAACGCACACAACACAGAAGATGGGTGAGGACAAACAAGCCTGTAAAAAAGCTACATTGAAGCAGCTTAGACAGCCGCCTTGTTATACATATCTGAGATTTCCCAAAATACCGAATGGGTCTACCCAATTTATTAAAAGAAGCTGCCTGAGCAGGGTCTGGAAGGGAACTATCCCTGGAAAGCCCTGAGCATGCCTGGAACAGGTGAATCAGTATTGGGGCACCAATATGCAGTGTGTGAGGACGACTGGCATGTTGTGCAAACCGGTGACCTCAGCCCAGCAAAATGTCTACAAAAAAGTTCAGTGCCAACCCCATTCCACACTGTGACTGTCTGATGTTGGGAAAACATGGCAGCGGCTTTGGCAGAAAACGAACAATGGTAATCGTAAAATGCTGTATATCTGAACTTATACCCTAATTCTACTACTGCGTATAGATAATGATCCAGCTCCGCCCTCCTATGGGGGCTCACCGAGCATACAATATCAATATAAGCATTACTTATACTTCTATATCTGATGCTAGTTCCACTTTAACCACTTGCCGACCAGCCGCTGCAGTTTTACTGTGGCAGGTTGGCACAGCTGCGCGAATTGCCTTAGCTGTACGTTGGCCGCTTTAAGAGTTCAAGGGGGTGCACACGTCTGCAGCGCCAGAGCCAATGCATGTGGCCAGAGGCTGCGATGTCCGCCGGTGGCCAACGATCGTTTCAGAGACAGACAGAGCGGGGATCTCTCAACGTAAACAGACAAATACCTGTTCTGTCAGGAAAGTAGAGAGAGATCTGCTGTTCCTAGTGATCAGGAACCACGATATCCCTCCTCCTCTAGTCAGTACACTCACCCCACAGTTAGAAACACTCCCTAGGAACGCTTAACTCCTTGATCGCCCCCCTAGTGTTAGCCCCTTCTCTGCCAGTGACATTTGTACAGTAATCATTGGCTATTTTTAACTCTGATCGCTGTATAAAATGCCAATGGTCCCAAAAAAAGTGTCAAGTGTCTGATCTGTCCGCTGGAATGTCGCAGTCCCGCTAAAAATTGCTGATCATCGCCATTACTAGTGAAAAAAAATTTATAATAAAAATGCCAATCAATATATGCTTATTGCGATTTTTCTTATTAAAAATATTTAGAAGAATACATATTGGCCTGATGAAGACAATTTTTTTTTTATTTTTTTGGGGATATTATAGCAAAAAGTAAAAAATAGTTTTTTTTTTTCTCTAAATTGTCAATCTTTTTTTGTTTATAGCGCAAAAAATAAAAACCACAGAGGTGATATAATACCCCCAAAAGAAAGCTCTATTTCTGGCAAAAAAAGGACGTCAATTTTGTTTGGGTACAGCGTTGCATGATCGCGCAATTGTCAGTTAAAGCATCGCAAAAAATGGCCTGGTCATTAACCATTTGAGGACAAAGGGACATATTTGTCCCATGTTTTTAATTACCTGTATCATCTGATTAAGAACTTAAAATACTATTTTTTTTGGTTTGAGTCAAAATATTAGTTCTCATCAACAAATTGATCTAACTTTTTGCCAGTTATTTCATGAAATGGCTTATCTACAGCAACTGAAGTGTACGAACTTAAAAAAAAAAAAAAAAAAAAGACGGTAATCTTATGGTCCTCAAAGGGTTAAGGGGGCAAATCCTTACGCTCTTTAAGTGGTTAAAACATTCAGTAAAGGTGACCCTGTAAACAAAAAAAAAACTTTCATTAAGAGTAATGACATGCAAATATGCAAATCAGCAAAGTTTACCATGCAAGTGAACCTTGATAAATACTCGTCACAGACTGGGCGTACGTCCTTTGAAGAACGGTTTTACTTATTACTTGTGATATATTATAAATCTCTGAAAGATTTATAGTCTCTCAAAAAGCTGCATAATCATTACGTATGTACAAAATTTACTCAAAACCTCCATGTTTGGCTCAAAAGATGGAGGTAAGCACCGTCTGTCTTGAAAATGATCTATTGATGTACTGTACCCTGTGAGCACAATAATTCATCTCATTAAATCTCAGAAAAACACTCAATTTCTAATAGGAAAGCAAAAAAAAATAACAAGGAAAGTTGATTCATAGCAGTTGGTCATTCCAATTATCCAGACTTCTGCGTATAATTTATTTAAAAACTAAATTATGCATGAATAGTGCACAACTAATTAGGGGAGAGAAGGGAAATGTAATTTACATTCTTGATAAGAAAATTGTTCTTTACAAAAAAATATGTAATACAAGACAAAATGTCGAGTGACTGAGGTTATTAGTGGAGTAAATTACAAGAGGTCACAAAGGATGATTGTCTCATTTTCGTGCCACATAAAGTTTTTACATTTCGTAAGAATACAAATGTACAAAGCAAAACGTCGATAGTTGCAAAGTATAGAGCCATCGAGGTAGAACCGCACTGCATGAAACAAACACATGCAGTTATTGTTATTGCACAGAACTCTAGGAATAAATCAGCTGTATAGAGGACTTGTCTTGACAGGATGCACACATTAGCTTCACTTGATACAAAATGCAGTAGGTAGAATGGACCCTATTCTTTTAGCTTTGTACTGGGACATTGAGGGAGGAGAGGAGAACACTGGCAAGGAGAACTTGGAAAAATAAGTCCATTAACCACATGACCTCCGGAAGATTTACCCCCTTCCTGACCATTTTTTTTTTGCGCTACGGCACTGCGTTACTTGAACTGACAATTCCGTGGTCGTGTTACACTATCATAATAACATTTATGTCCTTTTTTACCCACAAATAGAGCTTTTTTTGGTGGTATTTTATCACCTCTGTGTTTTTTTTTTTTTGCGCTATAAACAAAAAAAGACAGACAATTTTGAAAAAAATATAAAATATATTTTTTACTTTCTGCTATAAAACACATCCAATAAAAAAAAATCAAATATCTTCATCTGTTTAGGCCAATATGTATTCTGCTACATATTTTTGTTAAAAAGCGAGTGGGCACCTGTTACTGGGCACGCCCCCAGCACTGGTATTGGTGCCCAGCAGCTTATATAAACTGAAGCACTGCAGGAGGAGGTTTCTGAGCAGCCTTCGTGTTGTTCCTATTTGTGTGCAATCTGCTGATCCTGCCTCTCTGTGCAAGACCCGGCTTGCCCTCTAACCTCCTTCTGGACCTTTGCTCCTCGTTATGACCTTAGTCTGCCTTTCCAGCCTGGTAAGCTTCATGTACACAGGGTCCTTTACAGTAGTTTCTAGGCAGTTGAGTTTAGAAGCTTTTTTCATAATGCAAAAAATGGTTTCAGAAGCTGAGTCAAATGCGTTTTTTATTTTTGGCTATTTTGAAAAAAAAAACTATTTAAAAATAAAAATAAAAATTGCAAACACGGCATATAAATGCATTATGAGTGCGTAAGAATAGCAATACAGTGGTGTATAACAGTTGGTTGACCTGGGTGTTTGTGGATGACTAAACTCTGATTTCATTGAATAAACTCCATTGGATCTCCCAACAACTATGCAGTACAAGGGGCCTGTTTATATGGTCACAAACTAAATGGAATGTTTAGGAAGGCCTTCACAATAAATCATTTTAATAAATGTAAAGGAGATTGTACAGAGAATCTACAATTACACTGGAACCTGAAAAGCCCTTTAAACTTATAAAAAATTGTTTTCTTTTTTTTTACAAAAATTCCTCTCCACCAGGTTAAAAAGATCCTTCCATGCTGCAGTACTGAACTTTGGGTTCTCCTCTGGTCCCAGCCACTGTTCCAATTCTTTTCCTGGGTTGAATGATGGGCAGCATCATTTAACTCACTTTCTGTAAGCCCAGGGCATCAAGAACACACCCTCTAGGGCAGGGGTGCCCAACCAGTGGCCCGGGGGCCGCTACCTCCTTCTGTGGGATGGCGGATTGGCAAGCCCAGATCATGGGTTGCAGACCCGCCCTCCCAGAGCATCTGTGTTGTTAAGGAAGCCGGCAAAGCAAGCGGCTGTTGAGCAGAGCTATATAAGCTGATGCTTCCTGTATAGGGCTGTCTCTTTCCACAGGCAGAGTGATACCAAATGCACTCTGCTTGGAACAGCAACAGCAGGAGATACCGGAATGGAAGACTGTTATTAAAGGTCAGTTTATTAATAAAATTGCAGTGTATGTATGGGCATATCTGGCCAGTGGTTATTGGGCTGCTTTCAAACTGATCCGCAGGTGCAGTGCACCTTCAGGTTACCTGCACTGAGGCATAGACTCCTGTTATTACCTGCGGGTTTGGTGAGCTTTCAGAAAGTGCAACACACCTGCAGAATATGATAGAAGTCTATGGCAAAGTGTAGCTAACCCGCAGGAAAGACACAGGTGCAGTGCGATGCATTAGTGTGAAAGTCCCCTTTCACACAATCTGTCTGACCCAATCGGACGCTTCATTCACCTCTATGAAACGGCAGATGTAAACAGATTTGTGTCCTTTTATACCCTCCTACCTCCAATCTGATCGTTAAAAAAAACCCCCAAAAAACAGGAGGGGATCAATCCCCTTCCGTCTGGGTAGATCGGAGGACCCATAGAGTAGAGTGGGGTGTCCACTCTGCACGGACCTGTCATCTGCCTGCTCTGCTTATTGTGGCCCGCGACCGGTTACCAAGTTACTTAAGTGGCCCCCGCTCTTCAAAAGGTTGGGCACCCCTGCTCTAGGGGCACATCTTCAAGACGCTCTGGGTTCACAAAAGAGTAATGCAAAGAAAAGCACCCAAGTCATTATGAGGTTGATCTACTAAAAGATTTGAGAATGTTCTCACAATAAAATGTCTAAAGATTCACTCCAATTATCCAATCATGTGAAAAAAAACATTCCTGTTTGCCTTTTTCATCTGCACACGATTGGATAATTAAAGTGCATCTTCACACATTTTATTGTGGGAACACTCTCAAATCCCTCAGTAAGTCAGCCTTCTATGTGACACTGGGCATCAATTCACGAAGGCATATTGCATGCAATACTAAAAAAAAAATCAATTCACTATCCCTTTATGTGGTATCTAAAAAAATGAAATCGCTCAGTAAATACCTCATAAAACAGCATTAAAGTAAATTCACTAAAGTAAATAAATACATGCATGTGTTACCTACTTAGTAGTCCAGGCATGCGATATTTAACCCCTTCAGTCCCGGAAGGTTTCCCCCCCTATTCCCGACCAGAGCATTTTTTTGCAATTTGGCACTGAGCTACTTTAACTGGTAATTGCGGACGTGCGACGCAAAAGTTTGCGCAAAAGTTATCACATCTACATGGGATATATTTATGGCACTTTTATTTTTGCTAGTAATGGTGGCGATCAGCGATTCTTAGCAGGACTGTGACATTGCAGTAGACAAATCTGACACATAGTGACACTTTTTGGGGGCCAGTAACCCCAGTACAGTAATCATTGTTAAAAGAATGCACGGTCACTGTACTAAGGACACTGGCAGGGAAATGTGCCTCTAGGGAGTGATTGCTAACTGTGGGGGGGTTTGACTGGGAGAAGAGATCTGTGTTTCTGTTTAGCATCTTCCTCTTTGACAGAACGGCAATCTGCTTTGTTTACATAGGCAGACCGCCATTCTACCTCTCTTGGGAGAGATCGCTGGGTGCTGATGATTGGCTCATGGTGTGTCTAATCACAGTGGGGGCAAGTTTCTAGCAGCGCACGCATGTGCCCCAGACCTGGAAGAACCCGGGACGTACCTGTACGTTATTTCGCACACCGTGAAAGTATGTGGGGCGGTCCGAAAGCGGTTAAGGAATGTATGAATTTTAAGCTAGTTAAGGAGCCAGCACCCGACACGTCTTTAACAGCCATGATTCATCTGCTATCGAGAAAAAAACGAATGCCGTCCCTTCTTTTGTTTACATTCTGAATCCCGCTGACAGAAGACGAGTTGTGGTTGTTATCCAGGTAGCGTCCTCCTCCTGCAGATTTACTGGTACAGAGAGGTCGCTGTGAGCAATATCATGTATATAAGCGTGATTCTGCATTATCGGCTGTACTGTGATTAGACACAGCACAAGCCAATCAGGGGGTGCCAGCTAATGCATGTTCACCGCCATCTGCTGATTGGGGAGGAGGAAGATAGGACAGAGCTCTGCATATGCAAACAATACAGAGCTCTGTCCTGTCAGTGGAGATGTGGTGGTTTTTGTTTGTTGCAGGGAATAAAAACATCACATCCCTTAGTAAAATCACCTCATAGCACACACAAACACAGATGACTAGGGTAATTTCTTACATTTGGACAAATTCGTTATATCTATTAAATATTAGTGTCACTGTACCCAAAGGTATCTAAAATGATTCCTTTAAAATAATCCTTTTATATAGTTTTAAAGGAAGCGTTCTCTCACTATGGTTGCAACGTTTGGTCTTAACCCAGATTTTGGAAGATTTATTTGATCGTCTCAAGAATTGATTTTAGATCGATTGGTAGGTTTTCCGCTCGGCCTGATAATTCCTATGTTTTGAAATGTCAATGAATTACTGTAATTATATTGCAACAATTTTATTGTTATCAATGATGTTAATATCATGTATTCTCTTTGCAGTATTAAACTTCATGCAGCACTATAAAACTCCCGAAGAAGCTCCTTTAGAGAGAAACATGTTGAGTACAAGTGGCTGCAATGGTGTATGAAATTCATACAATTGATTATTGAATGTATTTTTGAAATATATAGTTAATCCAATACAATTTATATTTAAAAAAATAAAATGAAAAATATTGTTTATTTAATTGACACCTTAAAAGTCCCACTCCCTGTATCCTTGAAATTCTCTATTTCTAGAAATGTGGTCCCTGTATTCGGGTTTTCATTACCCAAAACCTATTTTCCATTGTGTGGATGTTTCCTAAAATATTTATATTTTCCTGACAGACTCCATGGCAGAATACGTATGGGTTAACCCTGCCTCCAGTCCTCCCCTATAGGACCCCACTCCCAAAAAGCTTTGCTCTGAGCCAGAGGCCGAGTTACTTTTTTGTCATCCTCCTAATGACCAGAATGGTTGAAGGCTTACTAACTTGCGTCCTTTAGATGTGGGAGAGGTCACGCTGCGGCATAGTTGGTTAAACGCATGTCTAGTAAACAGGGGATCCTGACCGACTCAATAGTGCCCTCCTTTGGTTCTAGGAATGTCTCAGATATTGTGACGTTATAGTTACGAACTACAGCTTCCCTCAAGCTTTTAGAATGCCTTTTCTAGGACGATTGTGGCATGGATTGCCCACGCCATCTGACAGGCTCACAGAGCCGAAGGCCTGGCTCCTTTGGAGGTAGTGATCGCTCACTTGACCAGAAGTCTACATCTTGGGCAGCTTCGCAGCATGTGGTTCCCAATGTAATCCGTAGGGCGACTTTGTGGAACTCAAAAAAACACAATTATGGCTTTATGGCTCATTATTGTGGAGTCTGCTTCTTTATCCTGTTTATTTTGGCTTGAAGGTCCTTGATTACGTAGCATAGCGTGTATGGCTAGTTAGATCAAATACGTATGCTACCATGGAGTCCATCAGGGAAGGAAAATTACGGTAAGTATTTGATAGGAAATTTTCAGTTTTCCTGATAGACTCCAAATACTTACAGTCATTTTCCTTCCCTGATGGACTCCATGGCAGCAAGAGTTCCCTCCCAGTGTCTTGAGTTAGGCTAGTTACGGAAGGCAGCTTCTAGCTCAGAGCAAAGATTTATGGGAGTGCGGTCCTATAGGGGAGGGGGAGAGGAGGGGTTAACCCATACGTATGCTGCTATGGAGTCCATCAGGAAGGAAAATTACGGTAAGTATTTGATAGGAAATTTTCAGTTTTCTTGCAACTTCACTTTGTCTCTTATTCTTGAAAAAAAAGACTACATGATTATTTTCCTAGGCTTAATCTTCTGCTGCACTGACCTTGATCACAAAAAAATGTACATAAATGCCTTACTACATGCATATCTACCATTTAGAACTTTGTTCAGCTATGTATTAGTGCAGAATGAATGGACCACAGACGGCTGAAGAAGGCCGATTCCATGTTTAACAATGATTTCTCTGTTAATCCAAAACAAAATTGACTCCTCACACTTCAAAGCACAGCCAGCATGCGATGGGCCTGAGATTGGTCTTTTGCGCACATCTTCTGCGCTCACTTCATGAACTTCTCACCCCTCTGATATATTTTCTGATGGCTGCGTATTGACCAGAGGAAATTCAGCTGACAACGCCGAGAAGGAAACAGGACTGGGAATCATTAATGCACCGAACAAACTCATCACTTTCTGTATCACCATACAGTAAGTGACCTTCATATTACCAGCTCAATAGGAACACCTAGGACCGCACTGAACATCTGAAGCTTTATATATTGTTTAATAAGCATCTAAAATCGTGTGAATAAAATGACATTGTCAAAGTAGCCCATTTCTAGAATCTTGCAATTTCTCAGTAATATGCTGGCAACATAAGCCATACAAACATCATTCAAGGCTGATAACCTTTAGTGGAAAGAATCCTATCTCGTCACACACCTAATCAAAGCTAGCATGCCACGAGATAGCATATGGATGGTATTACTGGCTCCGCTGCCATTTAAATGGCACACTATAACTCAGCTAGTGAATCAAACCCATCCTGAATATACATGTTATTAAGTAGAACTCCAGACAATACAATTTGTCTATGGAACCAAAGGGGTTTATCATCTGCATTGTGTAAAAAAAAAAGCTTTTTGATCCAGTCTTCTCTGATTCTCCCCTTCTTCCACAGTTCCCAATACACCTCCTGATAGTACAGAGCCTTGGGGACAAGCTGCACATGCTCAGTTTGTTGTGTATTGCTAGAGAGTTTTCTTTTTTCCTAGGAGAGTGCATGTGATCAGCACCAATCAGACCTGTCCAGACAGAGGGTCAGGGGTCATGCATCCTCATAGGACAATCAGAGGAGAACGAAAACTCCTACAAGCTTTAACCAGACACTGATAGAAGTCACATGACTGCTCTAACTGCTGATGAGAAAATATATTTAGTAGTTTATATTTACTAAAATGTTTGCATTTCCATGTTCTGTGTACTGTGGGAGACCAGATATAGTGAATGCAGGGTCCTGGGTTTAGTGACACTTAGCAGAAAATAAATATAGTCTCAAGCCATGGTGCTGATTTATCAAAAAATAAACAAGCGCAGGGTTAAATCATTGGGGGGTATAGCTGGATCACAGATCTGCATGCATACACCAACAATGGCTCACATGTGCAAAGGGGATCAAAGAACCAATCAAGAAGATTGCATGCATTGCCAGGGTTTACATTTTCTTGCTATGCAGTCCTGGTTTAACATTCAAATAACACAGATTTATGTTCTCCTAATGTTCTTATAAGGTGCACCACAGTTTTCAAACATTGAAAAAAAAATAAGCTGACAGGCAGTAATGAAACATACACACAATCAGAATTTCTGATTGTGTGTATGGGGCATTAGTCTTTACAGCTGGGTTAAATACAGTGAAAACTCCTATTTTCCTAATTGTAGAGTACAGGAAACAAAGCCAACAGGTTCACATAATAGCCCAACAGTTAAAGTGGTATTAACCAATTCAAAAGGAGACACTTTCACCCCGCTTCCTGCCCAGGCCAATTTTCAGATTTCAGCACTATCCTACTTTGAATGCCAATTACTCTGTCATGCATATGGAATTTTTATTTTTTTAAAACAGATAGAGCTTTCTTTGGGTGGTATTTAACCTCCCTGGTGGTATGATTATGTATGATTTTGAATGTCAAAGTGGTACATTGTTTTGCATGGAAATTTGGCATTTATTACTGTAGTAAGATAAAACCAAAAGGATAAACACTGCGCTAAAGAGAAAAATCAGATAGTAAAAAGCTGGCAGCACCATAAAGCCTGATACCAAACTCCAAATAGACAATAAAAAAATAAGTGCAGCGCTAATAATGAAATACTTTAGTGAAAAATCCCTGAAAATTGGCATAAAGCTGAAATGATTCCCACTTAAGCACTCAAAATAATGTTGTATACAATATTGTACAAATATAAAAAAAAATGTGAAAAAGAGTAATGGTGAAAAAACTCGTAGAAAGAAAACTAAAGCAGTCACCAAAAAAATAAAAATTGGTAAAAATCTGTGAAAAATGTGTATAAATTAAGCAGCCAGATCACTAAATAATACAAAACAGTGCATTAATAAAATCACATGCTATTATGAACAAAATCCATAAAGTGCAAATTAATGCTCCACACAAATGATAATAAAAAACAGTGTATTAATCAGTTCCCAAACGAATGCATGAAACAAAGTCCATAGAGTGCAAATGGTGCTCCAAACAAGTTGACAGTGAAAAGATCCCAAATCCAAGGTGAATCGCACCAAAGTGAGTATCAAAGCCTCTTACCAGCTGCAGATGACTACCATAAAGATAGTCCCACCAAGCATTAGGGAAAAGATTCAGGTCTCCCCCGCAACCTATACCGGCTTCCACAGCTGAGGAAATAACTGTTTCGCTCATGAGACAAAAACAGAGATGGCTTCCATAGCGTAGTATTTTTTGCAAATTTTAATAAGGTAAAAGAATTGCACTTACAAGATTGATCATCATCAACCAGCGTAATAGTAAACAGATAGTCTCGGAATTTGCGGCGTCTCCACAGGCTTCCGTCCGCCTACCAACTATGTCCCAAACTCTGGATATCAAACTTAATGACGTCACCGCCACAGGCTCCTCCCTACGCGTTTTCGTCACGATAGGACGTCGTCTGGCCAAAAAACAATTGATCTGCATAGATCAACACAGGCTCAAAGCCAGGCCACATAGAAAACAATTGTTTTCTATGTATTTGAGGGGGAATGCAGCGCATTGTGTAAAAATTCAGACAAGTTGCATATTTTTAAACAATGCACCGCCTCTTACAACTGCTACACAACAGATACCAGCCCATATCGTATTTAGCATATGTTGTAGTGTGAACAAGCCCTAAGTGTTTACATTGCTCTTAGCAGGGCTGGACAGATTGTATTTAGACCCCAGCATCCAAAAATCTCTTAATTTAAAAACTATTTTTTTTTTTTAAAGTGCACATACTTTAATAAAAATCATGGTGCATTTTACCTTTGATGTTCTCAGACACCAGACAGCTGTCTCAACCTAAAGTATAACTAAAGGCAAAACAATTTTTATGTATAGAGTGGAAAGGGATTAGAACACCCGTCAGGCTCTTTTTGTTGTCTGTACTCTCATTTGAGAGATTCACCCTCTTTATTTGTCCTGTTTACCATTATCACCAAAAGTGAACGTGAAAGCAAATTCTATATTTTGGGTTGTCACCAGAACAGGAATACAGGGGAAATCTTCTAACTGGTGACAACCATGAATTCCCCTCACTTTGGAGGCATTTTCTCTCACTTCCTATTCTGGCTATGGGACAGGAAGTGGAGGGAAATCTCCTCAATAAAACAGACGGCAAAAAACAAAACAAAAAAAAACAAAAAACCATAGAGGCTATAATCGCCAGGGTGTCTGGGGGTATTGACACTTGATTGTCAACCATTAGACAATTAATGGTGTTTTATTAAGACAAGGTCAGAAGGTCATGTCAATCACATTAAAAGTAATTTCTGACATAACACTGCCCCCTAGAGGGGAAAATAATAAGAATCTAAGATGGCCACACATACATGGTTGTCATGGTAACGTAGAAACACCATCATCATATGACATCATCAATAACATAGTTGAGACACACACCCACTTTTAGGGTGAGATAAAAAGTAGCTACAGATAGCACGATCTGAGGTCTGATGGGAGAGAGAAAGAAGAATGGCTAGACGGTTCCATCTCTATAGAAGCTGAAGGAAAGATCTCCAGGGAGCTGTCTATACCTCACTGAAAGACTGAGAAATGTAGGGAGATTGAAAGAGGTCCCTTTGGGGGATTCATCAGACACCTCACGTGGATCTTCTCAAACTGACAGACTTCTTAAAGTTCTGGTAAAATATTGGTCTTTCCATGTATTCCCTTTTGGTAATTGAATTGTTTTTGCATATACATTACTAAGACCATTTAAATATATGGCGAAGCAAATTGGAGTTGCATTATTTTTAACTGCCATATGAAATAATTATATTCCATATATTAAAAAGACACACACGTTTTGTCTGTCTTTATAAAGCTAAAGCCAATATCGGTACAATGGTTTTATTATCAAGATATGTGTAAAATAAATTCACTCTAAATTTAACACTAAATCTTGATTAAATTATCAAGCTGTGCACAATATAACAATTTTATTTGTGCATTTAAGAGTGTAAGATGAAGCTCTGTTTGTTATGAGAAGAGAACACCGTACTTGAGGTAAACAAACTTGTTTACACTAGCCCGTGAAGTCACGGAAGGCTATTCACTAAGAGTTACCACGTCTCAAATATACCCAGTTATTCAAGAATTGAAATGTGGTATTTTATTATAAGAACTTGAATAATAGAAATGTGAATAATATTATCTGAACCATCATCTATCTCTGATATGTAGAAGTACTGTATATCAATTTATTTGTTTTATCACAAAATATACCCGATCTTATTTTGCACTGTATTTTTAGTTAATAAATATATATTTTTAAGCAATATCATTTGTATCACTTGTCTTCAAAATAGCACGGATAAACAAACTTGAATTTCTTGTTGGTATTGGTAGAAAATTGTAAATCTCCCAAATTAAAGATTTGCATATTTTCATAATTACAATACATTTTTATTATTTCAGTATAAACATTCTGACAACGTGGCTGGGAGAAGGTAGTTACGGATGGGATCCTTCGTGACCCGGAGGACTCAGAATTGAATGCCTGCAAACTTAGGCCGCGTACACACGCGCGGACTGTTTGCCCAACCTTGTTCGTCAAACAGTTTCGGCAAACAGTCCGCTCAAAATTTGCATGAGCGGACTTGCCCACACACGAGCGGACTGTTTGACGAACAAGGTTGGGCAAACAGTTCGCTCAACTTTTGAAATGAACGGACTCGCCCACGTAAGGAGGAGGCAAATCCGCCCATTTCGAGCGCGTGTACAGGTAGGCGGGGCCCGCGAAGGAGACGTCGCGGGCTCCGCCGCCTGGAATGGGCTTAAAGGGGAACCCCAACGCCGAAAAAAATCGGCGTGGGGGTTCCCCCAAAGTCCACACCAGACCCTTGTCTGAGCACGCTACCCGGCCGGCCAGGAAAGGGGGGCGAGCGAGCGCGCCCCCCCTCCTGAGCCGTACCAGGCCGCGTGCCCTCAACATGGGGGGGTGCCTTGGGGAAGGGGGGGGCCGCGCGGCCCCCCCACCCCAAAGCACCTTGTCCCCATGTTGATGAGGACGAGGGCCTCTTCCCGACAACCCTGGCCGTTGGTTGTCGGGGTCTGCGGGCGGGGGGCTTATCGGAATCCGGGAGCCCCCTTTAAGAAGGGGGCCCCCGGATACCGGCCCCCCACCCTATGTGAATGAGTATGGGGTACAATGTACCCCTACCCATTCACCTGTGAAATAAAGTACAAAAAAAAACACAACACAGGGAAAAAATATTTTATTGCACAGCTCCGGGGGTCTTCCGTCTTCGGGGGTCTTCTCGCCGGACTCCTCCGCTATCTGTGTGTAGCTCTTTTACTAGCGGAGGAGTCCGGCTTTCTTCCTCCCCGCCGCCGGCCTCTTCTCCCGACTTCGGGGGTCTTGTCCCCCTCTTCGGTTCTTCTGCCGGGCCACCGCGCCTTCTTGTAGCTCTTTTACAGGCGGTGGCCCGGTCTTCTGTCGCCGCTGTCGTCGTCGTCGCCGCCGCCGCCCGTTCTTGTTCTTCTTCTTGTTCTTCTTCTTCTTCTCCTGGAGATGTTGACTCGACGATCTCTCCGGCCGGAATGCCAGAGCCGCGCTGTGCGGTCACTTATATAGTGACAATGGGGCGGTGTCACATGGTATATGTCACATGGTTTGGTCACATGGGTTGATGTCACATGGGGACTATGACATCGTAAGGGGGCGGGGTCACCATGTGACCAACCCATGTGACATATACCATGTGACACCGCCCCATTGTCACTATATAAGTGACCGCACAGCGCGGCTCTGGTATTCCGGCCGGAGAGATCGTCGAGTCAACATCTCCAGGAGAAGAAGAAGAAGAACAAGAAGAAGAACAAGAACGGAAGGCGGCGGCGGCGGCGACGACGACGACAGCGGCGACAGAAGACCGGGCCACCGCCTGTAAAAGAGCTACAAGAAGGCGCGGTGGCCCGGCAGAAGAACCGAAGAGGGGGACAAGACCCCCGAAGTCGGGAGAAGAGGCCGGCGGCGGGGAGGAAGAAAGCCGGACTCCTCCGCTAGTAAAAGAGCTACACACAGATAGCGGAGGAGTCCGGCGAGAAGACCCCCGAAGACGGAAGACCCCCGGAGCTGTGCAATAAAATATTTTTTCCCTGTGTTGTGTTTTTTTTTGTACTTTATTTCACAGGTGAATGGGTAGGGGTACATTGTACCCCATACTCATTCACATAGGGTGGGGGGCCGGTATCCGGGGGCCCCCTTCTTAAAGGGGGCTCCCGGATTCCGATAAGCCCCCCGCCCGCAGACCCCGACAACCAACGGCCAGGGTTGTCGGGAAGAGGCCCTTGTCCTCATCAACATGGGGACAAGGTGCTTTGGGGTGGGGGGGCCGCGCGGCCCCCCCCTTCCCCAAGGCACCCCCCCATGTTGAGGGCACGCGGCCTGGTACGGCTCAGGAGGGGGGGCGCGCTCGCTCGCCCCCCTTTCCTGGCCGGCCGGGTAGCGTGCTCGGACAAGGGTCTGGTGTGGACTTTGGGGGAACCCCCACGCCGATTTTTTTCGGCGTTGGGGTTCCCCTTTAAGCCCATTCCAGGCGGCGGAGCCCGCGACGTCTCCTTCGCGGGCCCCGCCTACCTGTATACGCGCTCGAAATGGGCGGACTTTCCGAGCGGGAACAGTCCGCTCATTTCGAAAGTACAGCGGACAAGCCCACACACGGGCGGACTGTTCGCTCAAACACAGTTTCAGCGGACAGTTTTTCGGAATTTCCGAAAGACTTTGTCCGTCCAACTGTCCGCTGAAACTGTCCGCTGAAAGCCCACACACGAGCGGACTGTCCGCCCAAACACTGTTCAGCGGACAAGGTTGGGCGAACAGTCCGCCCGTGTGTACGCGGCCTTACGCTGCATGACCTCTCTGATTCTGCAAAGCCTGCAAAAGGACCCTAGGATTTGTGGTATCAAGGAGAGGGATCATTACTGGCTGGCAACCCTTTTTGATCCACGTTACAAGGGTAAAGTTGCAGAACTCATCCTGCCTTCAGAGGGAGCAGAGGATGAAACATCTTCAGGAAGCCTTGAAGAAAAGTTAGTGTAATGCATGTCCAGACCCTGGGAGGTTACCATTTCCTGGTGCAGGACAACATGTTGCTGAGGCTTAGTTCTGAGGAAGAGCGGTGGAGAAGGTGGCCAGCTGACCAATGCCTTTAAACGTTTTTTCAGTCCTCAGCGCCAAGGTCTGAACTGTTCAAGCAACCATCGCCAGCATCTGCATTATATGGTGCAGGAATATCTAGGGGCAAGAGTAGACTTGGAGACCTTTCCAACAGAGCATTAACTGGGTTAGTGGGTCTCGAAGATGGACCACTGGCCAGAACTTGCTCAATATGCAATCAACCTACTGGCCTGTCCTGCATCCAGCGTGCTGTCTGAACGAACGCAAACTCCAGTGCTGCTGGAGGGTTTGTAATGGATCAAAGTGCGCCTGTCCACAGACTCCGTTTATAGGCTCACATTCATACAAATGAATCAGTCTTGGATCAGCAGCTATCAAGCACCTGATGCTGATGTAACCGAATTTGTTATGGATCTGGGATCCCTTGAAGCCTGCCTATGCTGACTATCCTATTCCTCCTCAATCTTGATGATGCAAGCTTCCAACAAAATTGTTGGTTTAGGGCACCACCACCCAAGACCCAGTTTTTCTGCCCCTGTTTAAAAGGGGCATGTAATTATAATTTTTGATATAATATTTCACAGCAGGGCCTGTTCCTGCACCCAACAAGAGTAACTATGAGGGCTTACATTGTTCTGGCGCCACCAAAACCAAAGCACCAACTTCTCTGCCCCTGTTTAACAGGGAATGTAATTACAATTTTTGATATATTATTTCACAGCAGGGCCCGTAACTGTGCCCAACAAGAGTAACTGTGAGGGTTTCAGTGTTCTGGTACCACCAACACCTAAGGCCCAGTTTTTCTGCAGAGTATAGAGGGCAGGCCATATAGTATATATACTGCTGTTCAGAGTATAACATGTCTGGGGGCCTGGGGGACCCCCACGCCTTTTTTTTTTCTAATTTTGGTGTAGGGTTCCCCTTAATACCCATACCAGACCTGAAGGACCTGGTATGGATTTGGGGGGGGCATCCATGCTTTTTTTTTGTATTTTTGGCACGGGATTCCCCTTAATATTCATACCAGACCAAAAGGGCCTGGTAATGAACTGGGGGGGACCCACTCCATTTTTTTCACAGATTTTTTTCTATATTGCCGGGATCCGACAATACATTACAGCCGCGAGCAGTTTTAAATGACATTTTTTTCCTTTAGAAATTTCATTTTGCTGTGGTACTGTTATAAACATGGGAAAAGATGCGCTACTTTACAGGCATACTATTGGACACCCCCCAGGCACGATATATAAAGGAATATTTCATTTTTATTGTTTAACTTTAAGCATTAATCCTCATGTACACTGCTGCTGCTAAACAGATGTTTAGGAGCAGTTGGGCATTTTTATGTTATCTTATCAGTACATATACACAGGATTGTTTATAGTCGTTTCTAGGCAGTTGAATTTAGAGGCCTTTTTTGGAAAGTAAAAAAATTCGTTCAGACGCTGAGTTTAGATGCATTTCAAGCGCCAAACACTTCTAAACGTGGCTAAACCCAGTAACTCGCGTTTAGGTTACAGGCATTTTTCCTGTTTTGGAAAAAAAATAAACACTTCTAAATGCAAACGTGGCAAAACGCTGGTAAATGCAGCATATAAATGCGGAAAAACTGACATTTTAAATGTGGATTACTATCTGTCAAGTTAAATCATTCAGGAGAGGCTGTAAAAACGCCCCATGTACATTAAGCCTAAAATGACTGCTCCCGAAAAAACTTCAGTTTTTAGAACTTTTTTTTGACTTGATACATGTCCCCTGGGTCCCCAAACACTTTTCATGGCAATAACTTGCATATACGTCTTTAAAATTAGCACTTTTTATTTTTCACGTTTGTGTCACATAGACTTTCATGGTGTTTGCACACATTTTTTGCCTGTTCACATGTTCTGCTGCGAACTGAACCAGGGGGTGTTCATCCCTATTTATGACTGATTCAAATGCTTTAGTAACGGGAAGGAAACAACTGAAGACGAGCCACGCTCGGGTCAGCCATCGACAAGCAGAACCTCAGACATGATCGAGCGAGTGTGACAAATGCTGGCGCGCGATCGGCAACTGACTGGTTGGTGGCAGAGGAATGGGGCATTAGCAAGGATGTGGTGCGTACCATCATCTGCGAAAGGGATGGAAACCTCTGGAGACTTCTTTACCATGTGTGACCAGGATCCATCCTTTCCACGAACCATTGTCACAGGGGGTGAGACTTGGTGCTACCAGTTCGACCCGGAATTCCTAGCTCAGCGGGGCATACCTGTTCTCTCTTGATCTGGCACCTTTCTATTTCCCTGAAGAGCATCATGAAAGGTACACATTTTGCGGACATGGTGGCAAGCCAAGAATTTGTGACAGCGGTTCTGCCATTGATTCTTAAAGAGGCCTTTGCTGACAGTTTCAGGAAGCTTTATGAATGTTGACAAAAGTGTGTTGTGAAGGATGACCATTATTTTGAAGGCCAATGAGGGTAATTTGTTTTCTGATACCATTCACCAAACTTTTTAGAGACACCTGTAGGTATCTCTCAATTGGTCACCAGGACGGGAACATTGCATGGTCGGATACAGTTTTTATGGAAAGCCAGGAATTACTATGTAGTGACAACAGGACGCAATTGAGGGGATTTACTAAAACTGGTGCAGCTGTGTATAGTAATGCCCCGTACACACGAGAGGGATTAAGTCTGACAGACCTCCAAAGGAGTTCCGCCGGAGTTCCGCCGGAGTTCTGGCGGACTTTTCGACCGAACGGACTTGACCACACACCATCACACCAAACTCCGACGGAATCGAACGTGATGACGTACGACTGGATTCGACGTAGGAAGTTCCTAGACAGTAGCCAATAGCTGCCCTAGCGTCGGTTTTAGTCCGTCGGAGTAGCACACACACGAGCGGATTTTTCGAAGGGGACCGGGTCCGGCGGAGTTCCGTCGGGAAAATTTAAAGCATGCTTCATTTCTAAAGTCCGTCAGACTTTAGCTTCGCTAAAGTCCGTTGCAGCCCACACACGATCGGATAGTCCGCCGGACTCAGTCCGTCGGAGTTTGGATGTCGAAAAGTCCGCTCGTGTGTACGGGGCATAACTAGTTCCTAACATCAGCTTATTCAATTAAGCTTTGACAATAAAACCTAGAAGTTGATTGGTTATTATGCGCAGCTGCACCAGATCCTGTGTTCACCAATTTCAGTAAATCTCACCCAATGTCAGTTTATGTTTTTTTCATAGACAGAGGTTAACATTTAGACCAGAGCTCTTGTAAAGTTTGTAAATCCTTTTACAGAGCAGAGTTCTTTTTAAGGTAGACATGCTGTAGCGATGGATATAAAGCAGATGCACTCTATGTGCTGAGAGATATTCAGTTTTACACAGGGCTCTACAAACCTCTTTTTGTTATTTGCTGATGAAATGGAAGACCATCAGTTAGATCCGAGTTCTTCCAGTTGCTTATGTTTAAGCTGTTATGGCACATGTGTGTGTGACAGCTGGGGGACTTATATTGCAGAGATTGTGTAAATATCATATGACGAAACCACTTAGAGCTTGGCGCAGTGTCAACACACTGAAAACAAAGGCTTGGACTTCATCGCCAAGAGTTTTCATAACTGTACCGCATAGGGAGAACATATTTACTCTCTAGATTTGTGTACTGTGCATTGTACTCTGGCTGCAATAAGTGTCAAAACTCTGTCAGGAGAAGTACAGACAATTCCCTTTACACTTGCAAACAGAAACAGATACTATGCATGGCATTTATAGTATAGAAACATGCAGAAACCCTCTGCAACCAACCAGGACTCACTTTTCTCTTAGTCGGCCTAAACAAAACTGACGTATGATAAAAGCTTATCTCCGATTGGTTGCTTTAACTACTGCACACTGCAACCCACTTGCAAAATGTTGCTAAACCAAGCCATTTATGAATTTAGAGAGAACATGTCAAAAATTTGCATATAAAATTGTCTAAATTACCTATGCTAAATATTGTAGCACAGTGTGGCCTTACCCCTCACAGATTACTTATTATTACATGTGTTCTCCCTCCTGCCTGAGCTTGTGGTCGTGCTGTCAGGATTACATGGACAACTACATGCTTGGTTAGTTTTACCCTCCTCCAGTTTTACCCTCCCCCAGCAGCCCAAAAGAACATTGTTTATTAACCCTGAGCTCAGGCAAAAGAGGTTAGCTTTCCAGAAGGGCCTTATAAGTCTGAAATTTCCACTCTGGCAGAGGGAATACATGCAAATAACAGGGAATGCATCTATCCCTGAGTAGCAAGGCAGATATTAAAAATACTGGACATTCAGATTTATATTCTTTATTTATGATGACAGGATGTAAAGCAAACAGATACACATGCCAGCAAAGCCATGTTGTCATAGGTCATAGCATCAATAGCATAGACGGAGCACTAAAAGGAGAACACAGAATATTTTGGAGGGTATAACATTCATGGTATGCAGAATATTGTTAGGGCCATGAGAATACACCAGTAGGCAGACCCTGCCGAACACAGTGGGATAAGAACAAGGTCTGGCTAATAGCAAAGGGGTATATGTCGCAGATAAAAGATAGGAAAAGAGGTAAGTGGAGGGGGAATACTGGTTCTTTTAAAGGGTGAGAGGGCAGGATAGCAAGGCTCTTCTTTTTACAATAGTTCCTTTTTAGACAGTCAATGCACCCAAAACTTATAATGTGGAAAATGGACCCTCGCGCCACTAAGTGCTAAACGTGAAATAAATCTATGTGCATAAAAAATGGAAAATATTACAAAGTATAATAAAACAACCTGTGGGATGAAGAAAGTGCAAGTGCTGCTAAATACAGAAATGCAGCGGGACAAAAATAGTAAACACAAACTATCACATAAATGAATAAAAATGAAGAGTCCTGCGCAAATCGTGCCACTGAAAAAATGGATAATATATATAAATGTGAAAAACAAGAGTCAATGGAAAACTCATATAAATAAATACACCAATAAGTGTAGGTGTATGGTGAAAAAACTTAAGAACAGGACCAAATGTTCCAAAATATCAGGCTCTCAGAACTCTCACCTCAAAGAAGGAATAATCAGGCAAAATAAAGATGATCCCAATAAACTTCTCCTTTACTTCTCTGTGCACAATAACCAAGTGGTATAGACTTCTGCCACTAGAGGGCCAATTCAACCTCTTGTATGTAATACTGCAGCATTTGTATCCTCGTGGTATAAAACTCTTTGTGAATTGAGCCTATAGTCATTCTGGAAGAGAGGACATGGACACTGAAAACTTTGGGAGGACATGCCAAAGATCAAGGACCTGGTTCATTTCTGAAGAAAATGAACCAGGTCCTTGATCTTTGGCATGTCCTCCCAAAGTTTTCAGTGTCCAATGTCCTCTCTTCCAGAATGACTATAGGCTCAATTCACAAAGAGTTTTATACCACGAGGATACAAATGCTGCAGTATTACATACAAGAGGTTGAATTGGCCCTCTAGTGGCAGAAGTCTATACCACTTGGTTATTGTGCACAGAGAAGTAAAGGAGAAGTTTATTGGGATCATCTTTATTTTGCCTGATTATTCCTTCTTTGAGGTGAGAGTTCTGAGAGCCTGATATTTTGGAACATTTGGTCCTGTTCTTTCTCAAGTTTTTTCACCATACACCTACACTTATTGGTGTATTTATTTATATGAGTTTTCCATTGACTCTTGTTTTTCACATTTATATATATTATCCATTTTTTCAGTGGCACGATTAATGCACCCAAAACTAACACCTCTTTTTGTATTAGAAATCGGATAGATAGCTCATAAATTTTTTAACCCTCCAGAAAAAAAAAGATAATGAGTACAAAAAAACAGTAGATGATTGTTTGATTAGGCACTTTAGACTGGTGATGATCAAAAAAAAAAAAAGAATTGCTATTCATAGATATTTGCCTGAATATCCACATTCAGATTTGTTTGATCTGTGAAAAATCACACAAATTAGGAATCCGTGAAAGAGGAATTATTGTCTTTCAGATGTGTTCCCGATATGCTCAGAAATAATTTTTCACCCGCTACAATTCTCTCTTACTGTATATCCACTCAATTCCACAATCCAAAGTAGCTTTTCAATATCTTGAACATCTTCAACCAACACCCCATGACACCACTCATATTCTACTGTGCTACAGACCACTGGGACCAAAGTCCAATCTTCTTTCACCCCTCACGGAATCCTTTGCAATGCACACCCTAAAATTCAAAAATTTCCCGACACTCGGAGATTTCAACCTTTGGGCAAATGAGCCTAAAGACCCCATCGCGACTGCCTGCATCAATCAACTAGAAGAACTGGGTCTACAGCAACTGATAAAGACTCCCACGCATGGGTCAGGACACACCCTGGACCTCATTTTCAAACAGAAAATCAACGTCAACATACTCGACAACATAACTCTGCCATGGACGGATCACCACACCATCAAATTCAAAATCGCTACAAACATCACCAACGCAAAACGGAAACCTGTAACAACGCACTGGACCAGATCGCATAAAAAACTGTACTCCGAAGCCTTCAAATCCACTCTGTCCAAAAAGATATCTACAATAACCTTAAACCACTCTACGGAGGAAACACTCAACTCGCTGAACAAGGCATTACTGCAATCAGCAGACTCGGTAGCACCAAAACGCAGGGCACTCATCAGGAAGAAAAATGCTGGATGGTTTAATAGCTCCCTCTCCGTACTAAAGCAAGAACGCAGAAGAGCGGAAAGAACATGGAGAAGAAATCCCACCGAGGAAAACCTATTTAACTACAAAGGTCTCACAGAGAATTATCGGAAAGCAATCTTCAAAGCCAAAAAGGACCACTTCTCATATACAATCTCAACGGCCGCAAACCAACCACGGGAACTGTTTAGACTGGTTAATCAATCAATGAATCCAGTGTGCCTAGAACCCCCAGAAAGCGAATCCCAGGATTACTGTGACAAACTGTCGGATTTTTTCATCGATAAAGTCAAAACCATCAGGGAAACAATTTGTCAGAAGAAAACATCCAACCTCAGCCAGCAAATACATAAAGAGGATGTCTGCACCAACATACCGCAACCGCCAAAATTTTCACTATCCCCAATTACCGTAGACACCGCAAAAATCATCATTAATAAACTGCGTGACAGTACCTCACCTATTGACATCATCCCCACAAAACTACTGAAAGAATGCTCCGACATCGTGGCTCCAACCATAACCCACCTCATAAACCAATCATTCCACGAAGGGATTGTTCCCAGCATCCTCAAACAAGGCATTGTCAAACCTCTACTCAAGAAACCAAACCTGGACCCTCAGGATCCAAACAACCGTAGGCCAATTACAAGCCTCAACACCATTTCTAAGATCATGGAGAAAGCTGTAGTACATCAGCTACAACTTCACCTGGATACTCACAAACTCCTGGACCCGCTGCAATCAGGCTTCCGCCCGGGTCATGGAACAGAAACCGCTCTCCTCAAGATTTGGGATGACGCCCTCGAAGCAGCAGATGACGGAGAGCCGTGTCTCCTCGTACTGCTAGACCTAAGTGCAGCGTTTGATACAGTAGATCACAATACTCTACTCGTCCGCCTCACAGAAGTAGCCGGAGTCCAAGACATAGATCTCCAATGGTTCGCGTCCTTCCTAGGAAAATCGGTCACAGACAGTGAAACTAGGAAAATTCCTCTCCGAAACTCGGGCAGTCACCTGCGGAGTCCCTCAAGGCTCTCCGTTCTCTTCAACATTTACATTCGCCCACTCCTTCAAATCATCAGATGCTCAGATCTCTGCTTCCACTCTTACGCTGACGACACGCAACTTTATTTCCGGATCAATGGAAAAAAAGATCACCAACAACAACTTGAAAACTGCCTCAAATCAATAGAGGACTGGATGACCACCAACTCCCTCCAGCTGAACGAATCAAAGACAGAGCTTCTTATCTTACACCCAAATCATAAGCCCGCAACCAAAACCTCCTGGTCTCCACCAACCGTCTTTGGGCAGACTATCACCCCAAAGACCAAAGCGAAGAGTCTCTGGGTTATTTTAGACGCACAAATGTCAATGGATGCGCAAATGGGATCTGTAGTCAGTCGATCTCACCATCTGCTGCGCATGCTTCGCAGACTCATCCCTTTTATCCCAAAGAATGACAAAGCAGTGGTAGTTGGAACAATCATTAATTCACGACTGGACTACGCAAACTCGCTTTACATAGGATTACCACAATATCAACTTGCGTGATTATAACTGATCTAAAACACGGCGGCAAGGCTGATAACAGGAAAAAAACCCTGGGAATCCATCTCTCCTTCGTGAGGAGCTTACATTGGCTAACCGTAAAAAATCGGATCACGTTCAAGACCCTGTGCCTCACCCACAAATGCGTGCATAGAGAAGCTCCGCAATACCTAATGGAGAGAATAAATCATTACACACCAAACCGCAGTCTTCGATAAGCCAACAAAAACCTCCTCCTCGTGCCCAAAGCCCGGTATAAATCCAAGGGTGATCGGAGATTCGCTGTCCAAGGGCCTCGGCTATGGAATGCTCTACCAATCAACATCCGCCTGGAAGAAAATCACCTGGCTTTTAGGAAAAAACTCAAGACCTTCCTCTTTTAGCAGATGATCAAAGCTCGCCACAGCGCCTAGAGGCGATACAGTTCGCATTGTGCGCTATACAAGTATTTAATTCATTCATCTTCAATTCTCTGCCCCATCCTCTGCCTCCTCCCTCAGCGTATCGCTTCTTATCTGAAGATTTATCCACATATTTCACTTAGAAAATAGACAACATAAGAAATGCCTGCACTAGACAACCTAGTTTGTTAGCCCATTCTAACAAGTTTCACCCCATGAGGTTGTAATGGCTGTATTCAAAAGCATATCATCAACTAATGTCACATCTTACTCCTCAAGTCTACTACAGGAATGATATATCAAAGTGATTCTTTGTTTAATTTTTTATTTGGATTCCTATCACTCCTTTAAAGAGGAAGTAAACCCTGATGAGTTTACTTCCTCTTTGATTCCCTGCAAAGGCAAAGCATAATGGACTACTATGCATCCATCTTCTCGGTGGGTCTCGCTGCTCCGCCGCTGTAATTCGATGTCACTCCCGAACATGCGCACGGTAGCCGCCACTCGCATATCGCCGTTGACAGTGGCGTGCTCAGTGAGCCGCTGTCTACGGCGTGTGCGCCGTAGACAGCGGTGCCCGTCTTTTGGCAAATATCTCCTAAACCGTGTAGGTTTAGGAGATATTTCTTACAGGTAAGCTTTAATCTAGGCTTACCTGTAGGTCAAAGTGTTTTGTAAGGGTTTACAACCACTTTAAAACTGCCCCTACTAAAGTTGCCAGTGAACTAATGACTGCAAAATTCAAAGGCCTATTCTCCATTTTCATTCTTCTCTGCCTGCCCTTGGCTTTTGACACCACTGATCCATCTTTACTGCTCCAGGCACTTTCTTCTATAGTCAAAGGTCTTGCACTCTCTTGGATCTCACCTTTCTAGACAAACCGTTATTGTCTTTGTTCTTGGACAACTTCTCTATTCCTTATGATCATAACCAACTGATTAGTTCATTTTGCTTTCAACAACGCTTATACAGATGATATTCAATTCTTTCTTTCAGTTCTTAATAACTCAATTGTCCTATTCATATCTACTTCATGCCCTTTCACTCCTTTAAACGTAGTATTGATAAAACAGAATCTGTAATTTTTCCACCATTTGCACTTTATCGCTATCTGAAATATATATGGTTGACAAGCTCTCTTATCATTCCCTTATTGCTATTCCTAGACTAATGGTTTCTAATTTCTTAAAATTCAGTTCAAACATAACCCTAATCCACAAAGTTCTTTACAAATGGTCTCTACTAATTTCGCATAGCACCTTAAACACAGCCTTTCACTTTCCTGCATACAGGACTTCTTAAAAGGTTCATCCATCCATTATAGTTCTCTCCAGAATTCTTCAAGCGATACCATTTTCAAGCACAACCTTATAACCCATCTTTTCAGAGAGGTCTACAGTCTGGGCTTTATGTATTACATTATCTGCTCTACCAACATATCTAATATTTTGTACAGCCCTATAAAAGATGGTGCCACCATTTAAATAATAATATAATTAATGATTTTTGACAGATAGGAAACATTTCTTTCCATACACTTATTTTCAGGATAAAAAAAAAGCTTTAATTCTACAAATACTCATTTGATATTGCAATGTGCACTGAAGCATAACTGCTTTCCCTTGACTGTGATTCTATAGTGACATTAAGTGAACTCCCCTCCCTTTCACTGTTGTGATAAGCTGCCTCTGCTGCCAATAGGCCTAGTTCATTAAACTATACCAGATGTGGACCTTTAATAGAACCAAGTCTTACAGCGATTCCATCACTAAACAAACACTGAAAAAAAGATGTTCCTGCAAAGAATCCCATATATGCCTACCTGTGCAGCTGCCAGAGAGAAGTGATTGCCTCTTTGCAGATGCAGCTTTTATTTGGTGTTTCAATTTAGTGGCAAATGCTTTAAAATGCATCTCTGAGCAAAATAAAATAAAAAACATATGCAGTACATCTCTTGAATATGTGCACATTCTCATTCTTTATCACTAAAAACACTGCAACTTTAAAACAATGTTGATTCTTCCAGACATGCACACAGCATCACTTAAAGCAGAGCTCTATTGTCCAGCAAATTAAATTATGAAAAGTAGCATTCATTGCAGTACTCACCTCCTCTGTGGCACTATAACCTGTCACAACTTACAACTCCCGTCCACAACATTTTTGGTTTGAATGATGCCCAGTGTTATTTAACCCACTTCTTTTAATCCCAGGCGGTCAATGACACTCTCAAAGAGAGGTGCGAGATCAAACAGCCTGGGCTCACAGCACCCCTGGACTGAGTACAGCTCATGAATTATGGTCACAGAGTTGCTTAGCCTCATTTCCATGTCCTATGAATGAAAACATAGGAACTGGGGTGAAGAAAAATGGCCACAGGTGTTCTGGACCGATGAACCAAAATGTTAAATATTTGCCTTTAGCAGGAGGCAGTTTGTTCACAAAGGGTTGGAGAGCGGTACAATAATGAATGTCTACAGGCAATAGTGGAGCATGGTGGAGGCTCCTTTTAAGTTTGGAGCTGAATTTGTGCAAATCGAGTTGGAGATTTGATCAGGATCAATGGTGTCTTCAATGCTGAAAAATACAGGCAGATAATGCTCCATCATGCCATACCATCAGGCTGGGCTCACACTACCGTGCGGAGCGGCTCACAGCAGGGGGTCTGATGTGTCTCTGTTCACCGTTTCAGGTCCGATTTCCGTCCCAATTTTTGTCTGAATTCTGACCTGAAAGGGACCAGAAGATGCACAGGACTCCTGTGCAATTCGTTCCACAGCCGCCCCAGAGCTGTGTGAACTGGCTCCATTGATCCATTGAGAGCCGGTAACAATCTCCTGGCATGCAAATTAGATGCTGGAAATTGATAAAAATAAACCATTATAGTGTTACTAAACCCAGAGCCCTGCCTTCACTATATCTGGTCTCCCACACAAAATATGGAAATGCAATTATTTTAGTAAAACAAACTTCTAAATACCTTTCCTCATCGGCAGTTAGAGCAGTCTTGTAACTTCTATCAGTGCCTGGTTAAAGCTTGTGGGAGGAGTTTTCATTCTACGCTGACTGTCCTATGAGGTTGCAAGACCCCTGACCTTCTGTCTGTGCAGTACTGATTGCCCCTGTGCTGATCACATGCACCCTCCCAAGAAAAAATAATGCTTTAGCAATACACACCAGACTGAGCATATGCAGCCTGTCCCCTAACCTCTGTTCAATCAGCAGATAGATTGGGGACCGTGGAAGAAGGGGAGGGTCAGAGAAGACAGGATTAAACAGCCTTTTTACACAATGAGGAGGATCAATCCCTTAGGTTTCATAGTGAGTATAACACGCATGCTTTACTGCATTTACAGGCTGATTTTACTGTTGTGGGTTTAGTAACACTTTAACACTTCTATTTCTAAAAGCATTCTTAATTTACAGCATTTTTTCACACCTGCCCAAAACTTTTGCACAGTAGTGCATATCTATAAATAGTGAAAGTGGGGGGTTTGGGCTGCAGGTTCACATGTAATAGCGAGTTCTAGAGATTAAATACATAAATAATCACAACGATGTTGCACTTTTAATAACATAGTTAGAACATGCTATTCGCTTAGGGGAAAAAACTATTTCATTTTGTTATTTTAATAATGTCATTTCAATATATTTTTTCTTTAATTAAAGTTATTTCAAGAGAACTTCTTTCAATTTATTTCTGACAGACATTATAATTAGAAAAATAAGTGTTGACTTGTTGGGAGGAAACTAGAAATAGAACAGTTATTTTTCTTTCTTCAATTAATATTATGTTGCTTGTGGGAGCATGGTAAAATGTATGATAGTCAACATTACTAAGCTAATTAAGTCAGTGTTCTCAATACACAAATGCAACGTGCTTATCTATCTACTAGAGCGATTACTTATTTGAGTCTAATGGTGTGAATAGAGTTAATCCAGTTCCTGAGATTCAATGACTCAAACTGCAACACTTTTAATTGAGACACATAATTAGATGGATTTTGTAACAGCTACATCTGGATATAACTTGTGTAATACTTTACAGTTATATTTGCTTCTAAAATATACTTTACAGAAATATTTTCATTAGTTATGGTTTCCTAATCATGTCATTTTGGCCTTTTAAATGGATCTCCAAATTTAAGCGGAGTTACAAAGGAAAGGCTAAACAGTGATATCTATAGAGCTAGTAAGTAGCTATACTCAAAAAAATTATTTCCCTCTAGGTGACCTGTGTGTACTCCTATTTCTGACACTGTGCTGTCACTGATGGCTGCTTACCTATACCAGCAATCTGAAATTAATCAGCATGGTTCCCGATTATATGATCACCATGATAGCCCATAGTAATTATTTGAGAATTGTTCACAAACCAACCTGCCAGTTTCAGTTGTCAATATGGCTAGCAACTAAGGATTGGAAAAAAGCTGTCAGCGGCAGCCCAATCAGCTGTGGCCAGGTCATTGCCCGCCCCACACACAGCTTTCTTCTGCGTTTGACCCAACATGGGTTCAGACACTACTCACAACTGAAGATGGTAGGCTGTGGATTACATATGGACAAAATTATTAAAGCTAAACTCCATATTTTCATACACTTTACATAGCCAAGCTTGGGCAAAACAAAATATGTCCCTCACTAACATATGAGGCCGCGGGATGTGCAGTATAAACTGTATGTAGCTGCGGCTCCATACAGCATATGGCACTGTGTTCCGGGTTCGAGCCAAGACTTACAGTATCATACCTGAACCACAGTAGAGTATAACAGTGGTGCTCACACATTCAGGGAAAGCGATGTACAGTGTCTTGAAAGAGCATTCATACCCCTTGAAATTTTCCACATTTTTTTCATGTTACAACCAAAAGCGTAAATGTACAGTATTTTGTTGGGATTTTATGTGATTGACTAACATAAAGTGGCACATCATTGTGAAGTGGAAGGAAAATGATAAATGTTTTTCACATTTCTTTACAAAACAATATCTGAAAAGTGTGGCGTGCATTTGTACTCTGTCAATACTTTGTAGAACCACCCATCGCTGCAATTACAGCTGCAAGTCTTTTTGGCTATGCCGCTACCAGCATTGCACATCTAGAAAGTGAAATTTTTGCCCATTCTCCTTTGCAAAATAGCTCAAGCTCTGTCAGATTGTATGAAGAGCATCTGTGAACAATTGTCAAGTCTTGCCATGGATTTTCATTCAAAATTAGGTCTGGACTCTTATTGGGCCATTCTAACACATTTATATGCTTTCATCTAAACCATTCCATTCTAGCTCAGTATGTTTAGGGTCATGGTCCTGTTGGAAGGTGAAACTCTGCCCCAGTCTCAAGTCTTTTGCAGACTCTAACTGGTCTTTCTTCTAAGATTGCCCTGTATTTGGCTCCATCCATCTTCCCATCAACTCTGACCAGCTTCCCTGTCCCTGCGGAAGAAAAGCATCCCTACAATATGATGCTGCCACAACCATGTTTCACGGTAAGGATGATGTGTTCAGAGTGATGTGCAGTGTTAGTTTTCCACTACACATAGTGTTTTGCTTGTAGGCCAAAAAGTTAAAATTTGGTCTCATCTAGCCAGAGCACCTTCTTCTACATGTTTACTGTGTCTCCCACATAGCTTCTCGCAAACTGCAAATGGGACTTCTTATGGCTTTCTTTCAACAATGGCTTTCTTCTTGCCACTCTTCCATAAAGGCCAGATTTGTGGAGTGGACGACTGACAGGTGTGGACAGATTCTCCAATCTGAGCTGTGGATATCCAGCTCCACCAGAGTTACCATGGGCCTCCTGGCTGCTTCTCCGATTAATGCTTTCCTTGCCCAGCCTGTCAGTTTTGGTGGACGGCCACGTCTTTGTAGGTTTGCAGCTGTGCCATATGCTTTCCATTTTCAGATGATGGATTGAACGGTGCTCCATGAGATGTTCAAAGCTTATTATATACTTTTATAACTTAACCCTGCTTTAAACTTCTCCACAATGTTATCCCTGACCTATCTGGTGTGTTTCTTGGTCTTCACAATGCTGTTTGTTCACTAAGGTTCTCTAACAAACCTCTGAGGGCTTCACAGAACAGCTGTATTTATACTGAGATTAAGTTACACACAGGTGGACTCTATTTACTAATTAGGTGACTTCTGAAGGCAATTGGCTCCCCTAGATTTTAGTTAGGGGTATCAGAAAAGAGGGGGCTGAATACAAATAAATATACACACTTTTCAGATATTTGTAAAACATTTTGAAAACCATTTATCATTTTCCTTCTATATCACAATGATGTGCCACTTTGTGTTGGTCTATCACATAAAATTCCAATAAAATACTTTAACGTTTTTGATTGTAACATGACAAAATGTGAAAAACTTCAAGGGGTGTGAATACTTTTTCAAGGTACTGTGTTATCAATGAATAGGAAGCTTTGTATTAATTGATCAAATATAAAGTGCTATCCCCTAGATCAGGAATATGCAATTAGTGAACCTCCAGCTGTTGCAGAATTACAAGTCCCATGAGGCAGAGCAAGACTGACAGCCACAAGCATGACACCCAGAGGCAGAGCATGATGGGACTTGTAGTTTTGCAACAGCTGGAGGTCTGCTAATTGCATATCCCTGCCCTAGATCGTTTATGAATAAATTAACTAGGATTGGTGCCAGGACAGACCCCTGAGGGGACCCCCCTTTCCACACCAGACCATTCCGAGTACTCCCTATTTATCACCACCCTTTACACTCACCCCTGTAGCCAGTTTTCAATCCATAACTAATATACAAATAGAGAAACTACAAAAAAAGTATTAAGTGTTAATTATTAATATTGCTTTTATCACGTAAAAAGTACCCTAAAGTGAGTTCCTGACCAGTGTTGTCTAGAGTGCTTATAAGTTGGGCATACATGAGGAGTAAATAAGATAAAGAAACATTTTATTGATCACAGTTTAGTGTACAATGAACTATATGTATTTATACTAATACCTTGTAGATTAATGTACTGTATATGTGAGACATGATTGGTAGATATGATGGTGATTTTCTTGATTAAATGCAATATGTAGTACAATAATGTTTATTCTATATTATTTACTTAATCGAGTTTAGAAACAGCAACCTAGGGGATTCACACTGGGCCAATGGATGGAGATAATCCTACTGTGCACAGCCACCTATCTGTCCTTTATCCCTTTAGATTGTAATCTCTTTTGTGTAGTGTTCTCATTCCTGGTGCTTTGTGTAGGTTATAATTTTATTTTCATCCTCTTTGGACTTATTTTGTACAAGAATGACATACATATATTTATATGGAAGTAAAACGATTACCTGACTTAAAGTATTTTGAAAAAAGTATTATTACTGTTTGATTTTTCATGAACATTTAGTATGATCCAAGCTGACCTCTGCCAGGAATCTCTGGCTATTTTTATATCACTCAGCCAGGGGAGATTATTATAAACCGCAGAGCTTAAAAGACGATTTTGCTTATTCTCCCAGAAAATAATCCAGGCCATCATTAAACAGACACTAAACTATGCAAGTGAGATAAAATGGTAGTGGCTAAATGATGCAAAATAATGTGCTCCTTTGTTCTAAGATCCCAAATGGTTCATTCCTCTGCAGCAACACCTTTATTAAGACCTCATTCACAGGACCTCAGAGGACCATACACAGTGTACAAAGGAGCATGATTTCTGCACCTAGGAGTCACAGATATTCGTGCATAGCCGTGGGTAGCAAAGTGGACCAATTAATGACAGTCTCACAGATGCCACAGCTGGATGCACATCAGAGTATCCCTGATGCATGTGCATCCCAGGACGCAGACAGTTTGATCCCAAGGCCCGCTTGTCTGTCCTTGCACAGGTGTAAATGCTTGGATGTGCATACAGCAGATGGTGTGTTTGCCAGACCATCACTGATTTGTACAGGCTACTGCCCATTACTGTACACAAACAGGCCCGCCACTGTACACAGAGGCCCACCACTGTACACAAACAGAGGCCCAACACTTGTAATTCCCAAGCACAGAAAACATGCTCCTCTGTACACTGTACTGCCCACCACTGTACACAAACAGGCCCACCACTGTACACAAACAGGCCCACCACTATGCACAAACAGGGGCCCAAAATTTGTAATTTCCAAGCACAGAAATCAGGCTCCTCTGTACACTGTACTGCCCACTGTACTGTATGTCAATTATTTTGCGTGATAAAAATATTTATAATTCTGTTTGCAGATTTTAGAATCACCTGCCTATTCTTTTTTGCACTTTAAATTAGCGTTAAGGCTGCATTCACACCTGAGCGTTTTGTTTTCAGGCAGAAATTTGTCCATTTTTACTGCGTATTTGCCACGATTTTGCACAGATCAAGAGGTGAAAGTAAAAAGCAGAAAAACGCCTGTAATCTGCACAAAAAGAAGCTCATGTACTTTTTTGAGCTTCAGGCCTTTTGCTTCAGGCTGCAAAATGCTCAGATGTGAACAGGGGCCATTTAAATTAATGGGATTTTGCTTGTTAGGCTTTTTTCGGGTATTTTAGGAGCTGAAAACACTCAGATGGGAATGCAGCCTAAAGGAAGGGGTGACCTCATTGAATATGTGCCTGAAGTGCAATATCCAGTTTAACATACCCAGCTGCTGACAGGGAAGCTAATCAAATGTTTGCTGAATGCATCACAAATGCATATTGTGAGGAACATAGTGTCAGACCATGGCCACTTTCACCAACATGTGACAAATGGCTTGTCAAACTCACAGTGGCGTGTTGTCACCGATACTTGACCATGACAGTCCATACCCTGCACAAAGATTTTCCAGCTTGCAGACAAAGCAATTGCCACTAGGTTTAGTTAACTATGCAATTAGCCTGTTTAACTGCCATCACATATTTTATCAGTAAATATCAACCATTTATAATAATATGATAATTAATATAACTTTTTTTATAATAAATTTTCATAAACGTCTGTAATAAACACTGTCACGACAGACAGGAATATTCAGAGATTTACAGTACAATATAGTAGTGCTTTTTAAAAGAGACAGGAATTCTTGCTTAGTCAAGTAGAGATAATGCTAACGATTTTAAAAATATTGGTTAACCACTTCAGCTCCAGAAGGTTTTATCCCCCCTTCATAACCAGGCCATTTTTTTCTATACAGCACTGTGCTATATTACCTGGAAATTGCGCGGCTATGCAATGCTGCACCTAAAAAATTTTTTTACCATTTTTGTTTACACAAATATAGCTCTCATTTGGTGGTATTTGATCACTTCTGGGGTTTTTACTTTTTATTATATAAAATTTTGATTTTGTACGTTTGCCCACTGACAAAATGATCAGTCTATAATTTTCATGGCATGTTTATTTTAACAGAGACAGAACAACAAAAATATCCAGAAAAACGCATTTCAAAAAAGTTATAAATTGATTTGCATTTTAATGAGTGAAATAAGTATTTGACCCCTTCACAAAACATGACTTTGTGATTGCCAACAAGGGTTTTGCCACCAAGTCAGACATTTCTTGTAGTTGGCCACCAAGTTTGCACATATCTCAAAGGGAATTTTGTCCTACTCCTCTCTGCAGATCCTCTCCAAGTCATTAAGATTTTGAGGTTGACATTTGCCAACCTTCAGCTCCCTCTACATATTTTTCTATAGGATTAAGGTCTGGAGAATGGCTAGGCCACTCCAGGCCCTTAATGTGCTTCATCTTAAGCCACTAATTTGTTGCCTCGGTCGTGTATTTTGGGTCATTGTCATGCTGGAATACCCATCCATGACCCATTTTCAATGCCTTGGCTAAGGGAAGGAAGTTCTCACCCAAGATTTGATGGTACATGGCCCTGTCCATCGTCCCTTTGATGCGTTGAAGTTGTCTTGTCCCCTTAGCAGAAAAACATCCCCAAAGCATGTTTCCACCTCCATTTTTAATGGTGGGGATGGTGTTCTTGGCGTCACAGGCCGCATTCCTACTCCTCATCCAAACACGGCGAGTTGAGTTGATGCCAAAGAGCTCGAATTTTGGTCTCATCTGAACACAACACTTTTACCCAGTTCTCCTCCGAATTATTCAGATGTTCATTAACAAACTTCAGACGGGCCTGTACGTGTGCTTTCTTGAGCAGGGGGACCTTGCAGGTGCTGCAGGATTTCAGTCCTCCGTGGCATGATGCGTTACCAATTGCCTTCAGATCATTGTCAATATTCTCCAGTGTAGTTCGGGGCTGATTCCTCACTGTTCTCATGATCATTGAAACTCCATGAGGTGAGATCTTGCATAGAGCCCCAGACTGAGGGAGATTGAAAGTTATTTTGCATTTCTTCCATTTGCAAATAATCGCACCCACTGTTGTCACCCTCTCACTAAGCTGCTTGGCAATGGTCTTGTAGCCCATTCCAGCCCTGTGTAGGTCTAAAATCTTGTCCCTGACATCGTTGGACAGGGGCTTTGGTCTTGGCCATGATGGAGAGAATGGAATCTGAATGATTGATTGCTTCTGTGGACAGGTATCTTTTATATAGGTAACAAGCTGAGATTAGGAGCAGTCCCTTTAAAGGAGTGCGCCTAATCTCAGCTCATTACCGGTATAGAAGACACCTGGGAGCCAAAAATCGTGCTCATTGATAGGGGATCAAATACGTATTTCACTCATTAAAATGCAAATCAATTTCTAACTTTTTTAAATGTGTTTCACTGTTAAAATAAACCTACCATTAAAATTCTAGACTGATCATTTCTTTGTCAGTGGGCAAACATACAAAACCAGCAGGGGATCAAATACTTTTTTCCCTCACTGTCCTTGATCCAGCAATCCTAGCTTTGAGGTTCTGCAAGGTGCTACACTGCCTTTCCATTAAAAATAAAAATAATATCCCTGTCTGGATCTCCTTAAAGTGAAGTCCCATTCATTCCTAGTAAGCTATAGTTATGGTAGCCTCCAGCAGAATAAATGAGTATGCGACATGAATGCACACTAGAAGAGGAGTTTTTTCTTGGAAAGGCTGTGCAGTGCTGGGCAGGGTTACACAACAAATATTTATGGATCATGATGGGTCATTTGAAAACTCCCTTTATATTGGTGGTCACTACAATGGCTGCCAAGTGGAAGTACCCCCTTTAATATTGGCAATGAGGCCATTCAAAGTAAGACAGCGCAGAAAGCTGAAAATTGGTCTGGGCAGGAAGGTGTATAAGTGCTCTGTATTGAAGTGGTTAAATATAAAAAAAAAATGATTGTGCTCAGCCAGCTCTACAACTGTGCACACATCACATGGAATAACTGCCTATTGAAGACTATCCAATTCTTCACTGATCAGTTATATACACGTCTAACAAAATTCACTGCAAGGCTCCTAGCTGCTGCATTTTATATTGAAATCCTAAAATGGGTTATTCTCACTTTCCACTACCTTGCAAATCCATAGATCTAATAAACTTAGTTCTAAGTTTAGAAAGATTCACCCCTATCACCATATGTGATAATCAATGATTTCAATCACAATACATTATACATGTATAAATATAGAATATTTGTGATAATAGTAAAGAACTTTGAATGCCAAAAACAGTCAAATGTTTACCCTACTTGTCTTCTATGTCTTAATTTGCTGTAACTTTCTGAATACTGAAAAGTCCGACCGCTTGTGTTCCTGTGACATAGTAATGAAAATGCGCTCACCAAACCCTTACCTTTCTTTGTAAGGAAAGGCAAATAATGCTTCATGATAATAAACCTTTAATTAGAATCTGCTCCACCCTTCTTGGCACTCTCCCTGGTTACAGCTCGCTAATAAGTTACAGAGAGGACAAAAAAAGTGCAAATAGAGTAAAACCTATTAAAAAAAAGTTAAAATGAATAAAAAAAATATCACTCAGCGTGCAACGGAGCATTATGTATGAAGCATACATGCAGAGGTTACCAACAGATCTGGTGTTTCCTATTAAATGCTGCACCAGATCTTCCACTCTTATGCCCCGTACACATGAGCAGATTTTCCGCCGGAAAAAACTTGGATGATTTTTCTGACGGAATTCCGCTCAAGCTTTGCTTGCATACACACGGTCACACAAAAGTTCTCTGAACCTTCCACCGCCAAGAACGCGGTGACGTACAACACTATGACGAACCAAGAAAATTAAGTCCAATGCTTCCGAGCATGCATCGAATTGTTTCCGAGCATGTGTAGGAATCGGAATTTGTGCAGACGATCAGAATTTCCGATCAGAACTTTTTCCGATTGAAAAATAGAGAACCTGCTCTCAATCATTTGATGGCTGGAATTCTGCCAACAAAAGTCTGATGAAGCATACACATGGTCGGAATTTCTGACCAAAAGCTCCAACTTTTGCTGGCAGAATTTCTGAATCTTGTGTAAGGGGCTTTAGTGCAATATGCCACAGCCCTGTATTAAGCCCCATACACACTATCAGATTTGCTGCTGATTTTTTCCTTCAGATTTACCAAAACCATGTAGTGCAGGGGCCTGCCTGATTGCATACAAATTGAAACTCCTAAGGTTTGACCTCATATTATATGGTTTTGGTAAATCTGAAGGAAAAAATCTGCAGAAAATCTGATAGTGTGTATGGAGGTTTAGAGTTCTCCCTGCTCTTTGAATGTTCTAGGCTTATTGCCATGGGGATTTCCAAAGCATTAATTGCATTTCCTTAAACAGAAAGGTACATGGTTTGGTGAGTGCATTTTCACCCTTAGGTGGAGGGAACACACGTGGTTAGACTTTTCAATGTGGAGAGTTACAACAAACGAAGGATCATTTTACATGGGATAAAAGACTGTTTTTCACATTCATAAAATATTAGTCACCTACAATACACCATGCTATACATGTACTGCGAGTGAAATTATTGTTTGTTTGTATACAATCTAACATATTGTGGTGGGGATTAAGCTTTTTTTTATTTAGAATGTTTAGCGCTATATGAAGACCCCTTTCACACTGGGGTGGTTTTCAGGCACTTTAGCGCTGCAAAAACCCCCTGCTAAGCGCCTGAAAACCACCTCCTATTTATTCAAGTGTGACTTTTCACACTGGGGGCGGTGCGCTTGTGGAACGTTCTGAAAAGTCCTGCAAGCAGCATCTTTGGGGAGGTTTGGGAGCGCTGTATTTAGCACTCCCAAAACGACCCTGCCCATTGGAATGAATGAGCAGCGCTTCCAAAGCACTGCAAGACAGGAGTTTTTAACCCCTTCTTTGGGGTTAAAAGCGCCATGCTAGCAGCCAAAAAGTGCCACTAGAACGAGCAGCGCTTTATCGCTAACGCTGGCACAGTGATGAAAAGGGTCCTATGAGATCTATGGATTTTCAATCTTATATTAAGAGGGCTTGAAACTATTTTAATGTAGTAGCTGGGGATTTCATTTAGATTTGGGTAATATATTAAGTTAGCACCAAAACCTTTTTTTGATATGTACTTTCTACTACCTGCAGCCACCGCCCATTCCCTGATTGAGAAGGTCTTCTTGCTTTAGTCATGTAATCAGCCCCAATGATTTATTAAGGTAAGAACTGCTGGGAACAGCAGCATGAGAATCATATCAGCAGAAAATAACATTACTGGAAAAATTATGTACTCCAACATTTTACAGAATTCACCCATACCAGGAAGCCATATTAAAATTGTTGCCAGCTTTCATCAGTTTTAAATGGCTGCAAAGCAACCCAGAAAGGTAATTTTTATTATAAAACGGCTTGTGTAATGATTATATGTATTATATCAATGGTTTACAGATTTAGAGTTATCCTTTTTAAAATATATTTCTCAATTTAGGAAAATTAAACTTTTATGCCAGAATTTTTTTATTTTTTTTTATTTTAATCATCACAAATGATTCAGAATATCTCATGAAACATTCAAGAGAAACCAAAAATGATCATGACGTCCCTGTAATATTTTATTATTTCTAAGGTTTTTGCTTTACAGCTTTAAATCACAGCAGAGACTGGGAGAGTGACAATAAAAACATTACGTTAGTGTATGTTTAAACGTAATGTCTTGGAGCTCTGAAAGAATTCTTGCTAGGAAAACACAACGTACCATAACAATGTAATGTACATGGTGTTATGTAAAGCCTGGCCTCACACATTCCATATTGTTGTGGCATTATGAGAATACTGAAATGATAAGACAGCCCAGTGCATACAGATCTTGGTATCCTAAGCTGGGATGTGCAGCTTAGGAAAAACCTTTTTTAGGTACATTAGTGATCAAAGGAAAAACATACAATGGGATTGCTAAAATGAAAACTGGGCGCAACCCATAGATAGCAAGCAATTGAGTTGCAAGTTTGAAAATGACTTGCTAAGCTATTGCTGGACTTGCCAGGCTTTACAAGTTCGTTGCACAATTGCAGCAAGTCCACATTGCGTAATTCCAGATAAACTTTCTTTGCAAACATTATGCAAGTTCTGGTTCATTTATGTTGTGCAATAGTCATCACACCACAGGTATCACTGTGACTTGCAGAGCTCTTGCCGTAGACTCACTACTGTAACTTTGCTCTTGCTAGAGACTTGCCATGCAAATTTGCTACAAATTGGAAAAGTGTCAACTAGAACTTGTGCCTCATGTGCTCTGCAAGTGCACAGCTTGCCAGTAAAAATGTGTAGCAAGTTAACAAGACTAACAATTCAACACTGCCACAAATTTGTGGCAAGTTACTGTATCTTTGCTCTCTGGGCACTTACAGCGCCTTGAAAAAGTATCCATATCCCTTAAAAATGTCCCACATTTTGTCATGTTAGAACCAAAAATGTAAATTATTTTATTGTGATTTTATGTGATAGACCAACCCCAAATGGCACATAATTGTGAAGTGTGGCGTGCATTTGTATTCAGCCCCCGAGTCGATACTTTGTAGAACCACCTTTCGCAGCTGCAAGTCTTTTTGGGGATGTCTCTACCAACTTTGCACATCTAGAGAGTGACATGTTTGCCCATTCTTCTTTGCAAAATAGCTCAAGCTCAGTCAGGTTGGATTGAGAGTGTCTTAACAGCAATTTAAGTCTTGCCACAGATTCTCAATTGGATTTAGGTCTGGATTTTGACTGGGCCATTCTAACACATGGATATACTTTGATCTAAACCATTTCATGGTAACTCTGGCTGTATGTTTAGGGTCCTTGTCCTGCTATAAGGTGAACCTCCACCCCAGTCTCAAGTCTTTTGCAGACTCCAACAGGTTTTCTTCTAAGATTGCCCTGCATTTGGCTCCATCCATCTTCCAATCAACTCTGACCAGCTTTCCTGTCCCTGCTGAAGAAAAGCATCCCTGCAACATGATGCTGCCACCAGCAGCATGTTTCACGGCGGGGATGGCGTGTTCAGGGTGATGTGCAGTGTTAGTTTTCCACCACACATAGGGTTTTGTTTTTAGGCCAAAAAGTAAAATTTTGGTCTCATCTGACCAGAGCACCTTCTTCCACATGTTTGCCGTGTCCCCCACATGGCTTCTCGCAAACTGCAAACAGAACTTCTTATGTCTTTCTTTCAACAATGGCTTTCTTCTCGTCACTCTTTTTATAAAGGGCAGATTTGTGGAGTGCACAGCTAATAGTTGTCCTGTGGACAGATTTTTACATTGGAGCTGTGGATCTCTGCAGCTCCTCCAGAGTTACCATGGGCCTTTTGGCTACTTCTCTGATGAATTGCTCGCCTTGCCCGGTTTGTCAATTTAGGTGGACAGCCATATCTTGGTAGGTTTGCAGTTGTGTCATACGCTTTCCATTTTCGGATGATGGATTTAACAGTGCACCGTGAGATGTTAAAACTTCTCCACAACTTTATCCCTGACCTACTATTTAGGTGACTTCTGAAGGCAATTGGTTCCACTAGATTTTAGTTAGGGATATCAGAGTAAAGGGGGCTGAATATACATGCATGCCACACTTTTCACAGATTTATTTATACAAAATGTTGAAAACCATTTAGCATTTTCCCTCCACTTCACAATTATGTACCACTTTGTGTTGGTCAATCACATAAAATCCGAATAAAGTACATTTACGTTTTTTTGTTGGTAACATGGCAAAATGTGGAAAATTTCAAGGGGTATGAATAATTTTTCAAGGCATATACACCGCTCCTAAAGCGCCCCTGCCCATTGAAATTGGTAGGAAGCACCGCCAAAGCGTCTTGGCAGTGGTGCTTTGTGAGCACTTTTAACCCTTTATTCGGGCTGCTAGCAGGGGTTAAAAACGCCCCGCTAATGACTGAAAAAAGTACCTCTAAAACGATGGTAAAGCGCCACTAAAATTAGCGGTGTTTTACCGCTAATGCGGCCACGCTGCCAGTGTGAGAGGGTGAGAGGGTTATTAATGTAAAAGACTGGATCAAGTAAATGTTCTCTAATGCCTGTATGCACCTTTAGAACATCATTGTTTTCTATAAAGTAGCTTTTTGAGGTTGAACCATCTTAATGCCATGCAATGTGGCAGACCAATGAAAGAATGTAGCATGATCAAAAGAACATGAGTTAAACACCTTTACTTTAAATGGTGGAAGACTGCTGGTTAATAAGATTTAAAGTATAACTTTTTTTAGGTTTGGAGTGGAGAGGGATTAGAATGCTTGTCAGTTTTTATTACTGTCTGCGCCCTCGTTAAGGAGATTCATCCTCTCTATTTGTCCTGTTTACATTATCATTAAAAGCGAACGTAAAAGAATCCCAAATTTTGGGTTGTCCCCAGACTAGTTCTGGAGACCTGGGGGTCCCCAAGAGATAGCCTTAATTTGCAGTTATTAGTACTTCATGTTTTGCTATGGGGCAGGAGGTGAAAAGAAATCTCCGCAATGGGATGCATATGGTGAAAGAAAAATTGACAGTGGTTATAACCCTCACCTGCTCTATTCAAATGAAAAAAAAAACCCAAAAAAAAACGGTTTGCTTATAGTTCTTTAAGGCGAGTTCACATCTGTGGTGCAGTTACATGCATTTTACATGTATTTTAGTTGTGTTGCCATTGAACAATCATGAAAGTGATGCAAAGATGCAGAAAGCCATTTTTTTTTTAGCACCATACTTAAAATATATAGGTGCGAACAAGACCTAAGGGCTCTTTCACAACAGAAACTAGGCTGAACGCATGGCGACTGGTGTGATAAGCAAATCCCAGCGCAACACACTGTTTACTTTTTTTTGTAAGAACTTTATTGAAATGCCACAAGTGACATTCCACTAAGCGCTACTAGTCACACTGTAGAGATATAGGGTGTATTACATTGCATCATGCTGCCCTAATAATAAGTACAGCATGCTGTACATTTTTACACACAAACCACCACAGCATAGTGGTATAAACTGGCCTCATAGGGAACAAGGCATTTTGCCTTGTCTTGTGTTGGGACTGCACTGGGCAAGGGTCTCCAAAGCAGTCCCAGTGCACCTGGTGAAAGTGCCCTTATAGGGACTTACCTGATCTGTGAATAAGGACATTGTGTCTGCAACAGAAACTGTTCATTTTATGCTTATGCTATAAAACATAACTAATTGTGGCGCAAATCTACGAAGATACACAACAAAAGTTCAAGAAAAAAAAAGCAAAGATTGGTTCTATATATCTTAAAAGGAGACTGCAAATACTGCAGTTGCATTGAAAAAGACACAACCAATAAAAATAAAAGTCATACAATCCCATATATACAATCCTATACCCACAGTTGATCCAAAGGAAGGCAAAAAAACAGCAAAGCATGTTACAATTTGCTACAGCAGGGGAAACTATTCCTTCATGTTCCCATGAGAGGCAATCGGATATTCCCTGGATCAACGTTACATATAAAATGTTAGTCCCCGGTTATATTAGTCTATTCCACATTTTCACAGCTCTTACTGTAAAGAAACCTTTCCGTATTTGAAGATGAAATCTCTTTTCCTCCAGACAAAAGGAGAGCTTCTGTAATGGCCTTAAAGTGAATAACTCAACACGTAAAGTGAATAACTCAAGTTTACTATATGGACTCCTTATGTATTTTTACATGTTGACCACATCCTTAATCTCCTCCTCTCAAGAGAGAATAAATTCAGTTCCTCTAATCGTTCCATCATAGCTAAGTTCCTCCATGTCTCTCATCAATTTGGTTGCCCTTCTCTGCACTCTCTCCAGTTCCCCCATATCCTTTTCATGAACCGGTGCCCAAAACTGAACTGCATATTCCAAATGAGGTCTTACTAATGATTTGTACGGGGGAAAAATGATATCTGTCTCTCTCTCTGGAGTCCATACCTCTCTTAATGCAAGAAATGACTTTCCTCCTTTTGCAAACCGCAGCTTGGCATTGCATGCTATCAATAAACGTATGATCTATCAAAACCCCCAGATCCTTCTCTACCATTGATTTTCCTAGTTGTACTCCCCCTAGTGTGTATGATGCATGCAAATTCTTAGCCGCCAATTGCATAACTTTACATTTATCAACATTAAACCTCATCTGCCACTTAGTTGCCCAATTAATCAGTGCATTGAAGTCGGTTTTTACGTTGGAGACATCCCGTAAGGATGTTATTCCACTCCATAGCTTGGTGTCATCTGCAAAGACTGAAATGGTACATACAGTATATCACCATAACTATATACCGTAGCGGTTTGGCCGTAGTTGTTCAACCTTCCTTAGATTTGAAGCCCACGTTAACAAGAATTTAAAAGTACAAATAGTGCAACTTTAAAAAGTTTACTAGTGATTTTTGTCCACACTGAAGATCTTCTTTAAATTTCAGAGACAAACTCAGATTTAGTCCCATAAAAGACTAGACAAAGTATATCTAAAGAACATAAACGTGTCACATTTCGATAAAAAGCTGCTCAATCACCTAGATGTACTTTCTCAGACATGACACTGGCCTTTCTTCAATTTAAGCTTTTGAAGCTCTTGTCTATTAAACGCCGCAGTGTTCCCTCTCCTGCCTTATTGTTCCATAAGAATGATGTAGTGTGTTTTGCGCTGTCAATCAGAGAGTTCCATAACACAGACGCTCTGTGATGAGCTAGGTGTGAATGTGACAACATATTTATTGCAAGACTGCACTTTGTGTTCCCGTCTGTCATTCAATGTGCCGTTCTATTTTACTACATAGCAGAATGCACTGACCCTATCATTCTTCGAAATAATCCTTAATTATACCTCATAAAGCTTGGCAGAAAATAGTTTTTGTGAGCATGAAGACTCCTTAGACAGTGGTATAAAAAGGAGTTATTTTCTGCTACATTAAACAAATGTAAATGGCTTATTATGAATATAAAATTATAGATTTCAATGTGAGGATGCAAATCTATGTTCCTAGCTTGGTTGCTGAAATGTGTCAGTTGTTTTCTGTAACTTTCATGATTCCCACTTTAATTGACTAGCTAATGTCTGTGATTGTCAGTGCGAGTCTCGCCTTCCATTTTCCTTGTAGATTTACAGCAGCAACAGCAACTTAATTTACTTCTCAGCCCAGTAATGGGTCATCAGTGCCAGTGAAGGCATATGCAGAAATAAACCTCAGTGCTATCTTGCACACCTCATTGACTTCTTCTACAGGGACACACCCAAAGCTGCCAAATTATAAAACTGTATCCATTTTTCAAAGTTTATAGTTAAAAATTCTCAGAAGGGCAGCAGCAATAAATTTTTGAACATGGTTTTACTTTGTGCGCCATGAAGAACACAGATATCTCAAGCCAGGGATATTATTTTATCCAAAGCAACTCCTACAGTTGCTATAAAGCCAAGAAAAAATAGGGGTTCATAGGTAGTCGCTCCCTGGCTCCTAAGGCCGCGTACACACGCGGGGACTGTTCGCTCAACTTTGTTCGTCAAACAGTTTCAGCGGACAGTCCGCTCAAAATTAGCATGGACGGACTTGGCCACACACGACGAACGAACAGTCCGCTGAAACCGTGCGCGATGACGTGAACGGCACGTACGACGGGACTAGAAAACAACGTCCTATACACTGCAATGCAACCTTCGGCGTATAAATTCTTTCTGAGCATGCGCGGAACTTAGTTTGACGAACAAGCCTACACACGCGGGGACTGTCCGCTCAAACCAAGTTTCAGCGGACAGTTTTTCGGAAATTCCGAAAAACTTTGTTCAGCAGACTGTTCGCTGAAACTGTCCGCTGAAAGCCCACACACGAGCGGACTGTCCGCTGAAACACTGTTCAGCGGACAAAGTTGAGCGAACAGTCCCCGCATGTGTACGCGGCCTAAGGCTCGAAAGGTCCTTTAGTACCACTGTTGCATGTAAAGGATTTAGGGGGGAGATTTCCAATTGCAGTTGAATATACTTATATATACCCTTATGACGCCACAGTCCCATCATGCCCCAGGACTGTGATGTCATAAGGGACGGGGTCACCGGATGACATCACCCGGTGACCCCCACCCCATGGCTATATAAGTCGTTGTGCACAGCGCACCCAGCATTACAGCGGGAGAGAGCATCGAGTCAACATCGGAAGAAGAGAAGAGAGAAGAAGACAATGGAAAAGATCGGGCAACCACTAGCAAAAGAACGGGCAGAAGAGTAGAAGATAGCGGAGGGGCCCAGAAGAAGACATCGGACAGTGGGAGAAGAGGCAGGAGAGTGTGGAGAAGAGGCCAGGGAGAGCAGAGAAGTCGGAAGAGACTCCCTGGAGCTGCCTAATAAATTACTTTAAAAACCTGTGTAGTGTGTTTTTTAAAGGGGCACCCCAATTTCGAAAAAGCCCCCCACCTGCAGACCCCGACAACCACCAACCAGGGTTGTCAGGGAGAGGCCCTTGTCCTCATCAACATGGGGACAAGGTGCTTTGGGTTGGGGGGCGCAGGGCCCCCCCTGCCCCAAAGCGCCAACCCCCCATGTTGAGGGCATGTGGCTTGGCATGGTCCAGGAGGGGGGGCGCCCCCTTTTCCTGACCTGCTGGGCTGCATGTTCGAATAAGGGTCTGGTATGGATCTTGAGGGGACCCCATGCCATTTTTTGGTGTGGGGGTTCCCCTTAAGATCCACACATGGCTGAAGGGTCTTGTATCACCTTGGGGGGGGGGAACCTCACGGAAATGTTTGCGTTCCCTTCTCAAGAGTCTCAGCACACAAGTCGCACTGCAAGTCGATTTCCTCTTGATTCGCCTGGTGCGACCTCTGTTCAAATCAATGGGCTCCCATAGGGAACCATTGATTTTGAATAGAGACAAACGCCAGGCGAGGCTTAACAGAGCATTAAGCCTCGTTAAATCACATTTAATACCTTTTGCCGACGTCTGATGTTTTTACAGCTCTAGCGCTGGAGCCTCAGAATGCACTGGTCCTGTTTTTTTTTTTTTGCAGCTTAAAAACAGCTATGTAATTTATAGCTCAAAAATGCCATGGTGGGCATGAGGCCATAGGCTAACATGATGAGGCGTTTTTAAAGGGCCAGCTGAAGAAAACATTTTTTAAAAGTCAGCAGCTACAGTGTTTGTAGCTGCTAAGCACACTTACCTATCCAGGGTGCCCACAATGTCGGCCACCTGAAGCCGACCCGTCCCTCGGCTTTCCGGTCCCGATGCCACCATTCGTATTAAGGGAAACAGGCAGTGGAACCTTGCGGCTTCACTGGCCCTTTCCTACTGCACATGCGCGAGGCGCGCAGCTCTCTGTGAATGAGGCGTGCTGTGTTCTGGGACACACACAGTTCCCACAACACAGCGGGCCTCATTCCCCAGCAGACAACGCGAGGAGGAGAAGACTGAAGATCACCGCGGAATAGGAAGAGGCAGATTAGGATGATCTGCCTAGCACCAGGCATTTCTGGTAAGTTAAAAAAAATAAAAATGTTTTTTAATGTATTTAGCCACTTGCTTACTGGGCACTTAAACCCCCTCCTGCCAAGACCAATTTTTAGCTTTCATCGCTGATGCACTTTGAATGACAATTGCGTGGCCATACAACATCGTACCCAAATGAAATTTTTATCATTTTTTTCCCACAAATAGAGCTTTCTTTTGGTGGTATTTAATTAAAGATGGGAGTTTTATTTTTTGCAAAACAAACAAAAAAAGATGCAAAATAAAAATAAAAAAATCATGTTTCATAGTTTGTTATAAAATTTTGCAAACAGGTCATTTTTCTCCTTCATTGAAATGCGCTGATGAGGCGGGACTGGTAGGCACTGATAGGCTGCACTGGTGGGCACCGATAGGCACGGTTAAGGTGGCACCGATAGGCACGGTTAAGGTGGCACCGATAGGCACGGTTAAGGTGGCACCGATAGGCACGGTTAAGGTGGCACCGATAGGCACGGTTAAGGTGGCACCGATGGGCACGGTTAAGGTGGCACCGATGGGCACGGTTAAGGTGGCACCGATAGGCACGGTTAAGGTGGCACCGATAGGCACGGTTAAGGTGGCACCGAAAGGCACGGTTAAGGCGGCACCGAAAGGCACGGTTAAGGCGGCACCGATAGGCACGGTTAAGGCGGCACCGATAGGCACAGATAAGGCGGCACCGATAGGCACAGATAAGGCGGCACCGATAGGCACAGATAAGGCGGCACTGATGGGCACAGATAAGGCGGCACTGATGGGCAAAGATGGGCACAGATAGGGTGGCACGGATGGGTACCACTGATAGATGGGACTGATGGGCACTGATACGTGGCACTGATAGGTGGCTCTGATAGGCGGCACTGCTGGGCACTTATGGGCACTGGTAGATGACACTGATGGGCACGGATATCTGGCATATGAGGTGCAGCACTGTTGAGGCAGATTGTGGGCACTGATGGGTGGCACTATGGGCACTGATGGGTGGCACTATGGGTGGCACATTTACTATATATATGTTGCACTGGCAGGGGGCAGGTGGGCACTGATGACTTGGCCGTGATCGGGACTGAAGTCCCTCTCACGGCCACCGGTGATCGGCTTTTTTTTTTCTCCGATTACCGGCTCTGTTGTGATCACATGATCAGCTGTCATTGGCTGACAGCTGATCACGTAGTAAGGGGTCGGGATCGACCCCTTGCTTCGATCCCGCTGATCACATGGCGCGCAGGCCGCTCGTGCACGGGACGACGTCAATAGACGTAGTCCCGGCAAAGGAGGTCCGCGCTGTAGCCGTCATTCGGCTATAGCGCGGATCCCTAGTGGTTAAAGGATTGTTAATGTATTTCTTATTTTTTTTTTTAGGGTGGCCCTCCACAGCTGCAAAGAACGCTCAAAAAAGCGGCTGAAAAATGTCCGTAGGCATGAGGCCTAAATGTTACAAATTATGTGAAATGAAAGTTGGGGCACAGGCAGAACTAAATCAAAATCCAGTTATAGGGGTATGCCATATCTAGTTCCTCTATTTCATAAGGCAAACGATTCTTCAGTGTTTAATTTAAGCCAAAGCATAAAGTAAAAAGTGCAGTAATCAATATGTAGCACCGGCTCCTGAAGAGCATGCGCTATGTGTTTTTGTCATTTAATACTCCTGGAACCGCATTTTGGTTTTGGGTTCAATTACACTAAATTTTGGTCTCAGTACCAGTCTGGTTGGATTGCATTGTGTTCTACTTGACCATGGGTGGCACTGTCATCTCTGGCAAGTGCCATAACGCAGTCCAGTTAGGTGCATTGGGTGCCAGTTCTCTCTCGGAACCAGCCCAGTGGGAGGGTCGCTCTTGCTGTGCATTCTGGGAGGGGGTACTTAAGGTGCTGACATCACGTTTTGGGGTTCCGGTCCAGAAGTGCTTTCTGGCTGTTTGGTCCTGGTCCTCCTGACCAGCCCCCAGGGCTCTCATGGCCTGGGGTGCGGATCCACCGACTCCAAGTTTTAGGGCTGGCTGGCCCAAGGCAAAGTAACTGAAGGAAGGATTTGGAGGTGGTCCGGTGCCGTCTCGGTTTATGGAGAGGTCCAGCAACTGTAGAAGCATCCAGGGGAGGACTCTTCAGGAGAAGGCCGCGCAAAGGTTGGCTTCTCAGAAGAAGCCTGGAGGTCAAGTTGAAAGACCCCAAGCAAATCTGATCTCCTGTGGTATTGCCAGACCGGCTGCAATATACTGGTGCCGTACGAGGGTTCTCTAAGTTTTCTACATCTTTCAGTTATTCAAGTGTTCTACAACAAGTCTGTGGCAGAGACTTTGGTTTATTTGAGCACCCTGTTGGCTGCTAGGCCTGGTGAGAGAAGGACTATCTGATAAGGGTGAGGATCCAGCTGTGAATGGCTATTCTCTGGATTTCCTAATGTGAGAGACTTTTTCTATTTGACTTAATTCAAAGAGTACCTGGACTTTCCTACCTAAACCCTCTAAGCCTACTTTGAGGGACTGTGTTTCGTTTATTCTTCCTACAAATAAAAATCCCTTAAGCAGATCTGGTGTCAGTCTCAGCAGTTCTTGGGCCATCTACCTCGGGAAACCCCTAGACATGCACAAGGTCAAGAAGGTAACGGTAAGCCCAATTAAATCAGCTGCTCCTTCGGGGGTCAGTGCTACAAATATTATTCAGAAGTCATCATTTAATGATCTGCCTACACTAAAATTTTATTGTCTAAAATAGGTTAGTACATTTTTGCACCATAACTGCTTTGCACACTGTTTTATGACAAAGACTTAATGTATTATATAAAATGACCCCATTATCTTTTAAAGCACTGCTCACCTGGAACACCAGCCTGCATCCAGAAACTAATGTCTGTTCCTTCTGCAGGGTCATACAGTTTGGTTATATTGATAGGTGCCAGCAGCTGCATGACTTCTGACATGATGGTCCGGGCTTCTGGCTTTCCAGAAAACTGTATACCAAGAGGCATAAATGTTCCCGAATCAGACTCCATCACCAGGTCCATGTTTCCAATGTCTTTCTGTTACATAAAAAAACAAAACACATATTCACAAGAAAGTCAAACAAAATGTAAACTACATCAAAGGCAACCTTATCAGAAAATATGCTATAAAAACTATTTCTGCTTATTATTTTTATTTCACTTTTTTTCTGAACTTGACTCTGCCATACAATGAAAAAAAAATAAAAACACTTTCCCATGGAACTCGGCAATATGACCTTTGGTTTATGTTGCTTAGCAGACTGAAATCTGAGCCCTCCAACGAAATATTGATCACTGCTACCAATCAGATACAAACTCTTGAAAATGGTGGTTTCATAATGACCTTTGTAGTTTATGAAAAAATAATTAAAAACAGCCCAGACCAGTGTTTCTCAACCTTTTTTCAGTCAAGGCACCATTTAGAATTCCGCACAATCTTAAGGCACCCTATTAAAAAATGTAAAACACAAAATAAATAGTTTTACAGCAGCATCCACACACGTGGGTCACCCAACATTACAAGTGATTTATTCCTCCACCTTTTCAAACTGGTACTGACTAGTATTTTAGTGTTTCTTTTCTCTCTCATTTTCTCTCCCTTTCTTTGCTAATGTGACCCCAGTGTTGACAGAAAGTGACAGTAAGAGGGGCAAGCAAGGATGTGGTGCAGGTGCCCAGCGTCCTCCTTAGTGAGTGATATTGTCATTGGTGGTTAGGATGCCAGTGTCTGGCCTGCATGGTGTCCAATGCTGCACAATAAAAACCTGTGGCAGAGTGTAACAAAAAGGAGGCTTGATTCACTCACTGGCTTGTTGACAATTTGGGGGCAATTTGTTGCAATTTTTAAGCATTTTGCCAAGGTACAGACTGAATCCAGATCCTCTCAGTCTGGCATGATGCATCTCAGTGCAGTGACTGGTTAGGGCCCATTTACACCTATGCAATTTTTCGCATTGCTACAACATGCGGTAATGCACCATACATGCATTAACTCATTCTGATGCCATTCATTTCCAATAGTGTTCTAAGCCACTAAGGCTCCAACAAACAAGCTTTACAGCACACCAGCACTACCATGCACTGCACAGCTTCCCCAACTTTTGATCTGTTTTAGTGTTGGCAGCCCATCCAAATTGTATGCGTTAACAAAATGACTATGTACGAGTAGGCATTTAATGTTAAAGTTCATAATTTAAGGATCTTTAGCCTATCAAATACATAGTTCTTGTTTTAAAGAGATGGTCACAAAAATAAGACGGTCATTCAAGCCATTCAGAATGGACTAAGCTCTGACACTTCTGGGTAGTGTCAATGTTTGCCCTCCATTCATATTGAGATTAGTCCATCAATATCATGGGCCACCTCACTGGTCAATAGGAATGTGTGTGAGGTGGGAGGAGGCAGGCCAGCTCCATCACTGCCAGAAATGCCAGAGTTTTGCCTGTTCAGTTTGACTCAACATTTGGTCCTAGAAGAGGGAAGTGAGAGCTATTGTGGGTACAGTTGGGTGTGTTTAAAAAAAGTGGGTAAAGCTCAAAATCCATACTAGCTTTTGTTTCTATACACAGAAATGCATTGAAAACACTGCAGAGTCTATTCTAAATAATATATTTATTTTTTTCTACATTTGTTATTACTTTATAGAAAGTAAAGAAAAGGGAATTTAGGCTTTTCCAAAAAATAGTAGTGTCTGCATTTTTCTTTTACAAACGCAAACATTTATTGTATAAACTGAAAAAATGCTTGAAGATTTAGCTTTCCTGTGAATCTCTGAACTAATATTTTGTTGTATATGCACTGTTTCTGAGAATTGCTTCACATCTGTGTTGCATGGAGTCGACCTTCTGGCACCCGTGAACAGGTATTCCAGGCCAGGACGATTGCATTACATTTCACAATTCCTCTGCATTTGTTGGTTTTACCTCAGAAACAACATTTTTGATGTCACCTCACAATTTTCTATTGGAATAAGGTTCGGGGATAGGGCTAGCAACTCCACAACAATAATCTTGGTGGTCTGGAACCAAGATGCTACTTGCTCACTGATGTGTTTGGGGTCATTGTCTAGTTGAAACACACATTTGAAGGGCATTTCCTCTTCGGCATAAGGCAACATGACCTCTTTAAGTATTTTGATGTACTCAAACTGATCCTTGATGCCTGGTTTGCAATAATTGGGCCCAACAACATAGTAGGAGAAACATCCTCATATCATGATGCTTGCACCACCATGCTTTACTGTCTTTACAGTGTACTGTGGCTTGAATTCAGTGTTTGGGGGTCGTCTGATAACTTGTCTGCGGCCCCTAGACCCAAAAAGAACAATCTTGCTTTCATCAGTCCACAAAATGTTGGGCCATTTCTCTTTAGGCCAGTCAATGTGTTGTTTGAAAACAAAATAAACAAAGTGCAGCGCTTGGCCACTAAATGTGAATGTGACCTGAAAAAATGTGCAAAAAAAATATAAAAAAAAAGCTGTGAAACCAAATACACAAATACTGTGAAAAAATATTGTGAAAAAAATCTTATTAAACTCAAGTGTCCAATGAGATAATAAAACAAGTTGTGAGTTCAAATGTCCATATGTAAATTAATACAAAAAATATAAGTAATGTCCAGTGTATATATAAAGTAGAAATAACTAAAGCTTGGTTATTCAATGAAATAGTACTTGACCACGTGGACCCTTCACCACTAAACACCACTGATAGATGGAGGCTTACCAGATCCCCAGTGACCCCCCTGTTAGGGGAGGTCAAACTGCGCAATTTCGATCACAGATCACATAGCCGTCCCGATAGCCAGATGCCAGAGATTATCCCGATCTTTCGGATGTCCCGTGATCTTCGGATCCGCACGGATGCTCTCAGCACGCCTCCAAATGACTATTCCAGTTAACTGTAACTCTCTGAATAGGCCAGAGAAAGCCCATGAATCCATTCATTGAATACGGCACACATTCTCATATTACCGTATATACTCGAGTATAGGCCGACCCGAATATAAGCCGAGGCCCCCAATTTACCCCCAAAAAACTGGAAAACTTATTGACTCGTGTATAAGCCGAGGGTGAGACATGGCTGTCCATCCCTGTGTGTCCGTCCATCCCTGTGTGTGTGTCCGTCCATCCATCCCTGTGTGTGTGTCCATCCATCCATCCATCCATCCCTGTGTGTGTGTCCGTCCATCCATCCCTGTGTGTGTATCCATCCATCCCTGTGTGTGTGTGTGTGTGTGTGTGTGTGTGTGTGTGTGTGTGTGTATTCATCCATCCATCCATCCCTGTGTGTGTGTGTGTGTATCCATCCATCCATCCATCCATCCATCCCTGTGTGTGTGTGTGTGTGTGTGTGTGTGTCCCCGTGCAGCCTTGTGTGTGTGTCCAGCCTACCTGTGTCCCAAGCCTCCGTCCCCAGCCGCCGTCGTCCCGAGCCTCCTCTGTCCCGTGCCTCCTCTGTCCCGTGCCTCCTCTGTCCCGTGCCTCCTCTGTCCCGTGCCTCCTCTGTCCCGTGCCTCCTCCGTCCCGTGCCTCCTCCGTCCCGTGTCGTGCCGATGGATCGCCGCTCTTCTCGGCGGCCATTCTACAATTCAAAAGCTGCGCCTCCGTCCTCCGCCTGTGATAGGCGGAACACTCAATTTCCCAGCAGCCTGTGTTCCGCCTATCACGGACATCCTCTCATACTCGTCCGTAGTATGAGAATGAACGGATGTCCGTGATAGGCGGAACACTGACTGCTGGGAAATTCAGTGTTCCGCCTATCACAGGCGGAGGCGGAGAAGGAGGCGCGGCTTTTGAATTTTAATGTCCGCCGTCTGTCTGCTCGATACGCTGATCGAGCAGTCAGACAGCGGTGACTCGAGTATAAGCCGAGGGGGCACTTTCAGCCTCAAAAAAGAGGCTGAAAATCTCGGCTTATACTCGAGTATATACGGTAATCACATATGGTTCAAGGACTGCTAAGCCTTAATTATTGTGTAGCCATTGGGTATGGGTTGACTTTTTCAGATGGCTGTACAAAACGTATTTAGATATTCAGGTTGTGGAATGCCTTTTTTCAGGGCAAGGTAAAGAATGCTATCTGCAAGGTTTGTGTGCTAATGAGGCAATTGAAAACTGTGTTCTTTGGCAAATTGTAACCTCTTCAGCATGTCGGTTTTTCAGCAATGGGACTTTGAGGGTGCTTCTCGTCGATAGCTTGGCTTCAAATAAGCGCCTATTAATTGTTACAGTACTCACAGGTAATTTTAGACCTTCTTTGGTTACCCTGGAGCTCATCATTGGCAGAGTCTTTGCCATAATGGCTATTCTTTGATCCATTTGAATGGTAGTTTTCAGTTTTCTTCCACGTCTTTCTGGTTCTGGTTGCCATTTTAAAGCATTTGAGATCATTTTAGCTGAGCACCCAACCAGTTTCTGTACTTCTCTATATTTTTCCCCCTCTCCAATCAACTTTTTAATCAAAGTTGTTCTTCTGAACAATGTCTGGAATTACCCATTTTACTCAGATTTTCAGAGAGAAATGCACTATACCCAGCACGGACAACATTTGCTTCCTTCAACCTTAAATTAGGGCCACCTTTTTGACACCTGTTTTTTTTTCACAGATTGAATGTCCTAATTGAACTCCACACTGCTATTATTTTGAACATGCCCCTTTCAATGAATGATCCAATTACACAAAATCAGCAGCATGTATGTCATGACTCTTGGGTCTGTTGGTTTTCTATTACTCTACTACACCTACTAGTAAATGCTTTGTTATGTAGAAAAATCATTTATACCAAAAGCAGTGATTGATCTGGTTAGTGATGTTGGACTGCTAATATTTTGAACACAACTGTATGTGCAGAAGCTTCTAGATGCCTGAGAATTAAATTTGCTAGTAGATTTCATTCTTAAAAGAGAAGTACCTACCTAGGTGGATGCAGCATCTGTCCCTTGGCGCCTATGCACTGAGAACTGAGCAATCGAACATCGCCGATTCTCTCAGCTCCCCAATGACACGTTGTGATGACGCTGTGCCTGGACTGATTGCTGTGATGTCAGCAGAGAGCAGACTTCAGACCGCTCTCTGCTGAAAATGGGTCACAGGAGTGCAAAATGATTTGCACTCCTGTGAGCCATAGGAGAAGCCCAGCCAAACAAGCTCAGGCTGGACTTCTTTAAATTACAGTATCACTTAAAACGCAAAACAACGTCATAAGTATAGCTATAGTATAACTTCAGATTTTTGAGATTCCTAACAATTCAAAGTGGGCATGGCCTGTACCACACAATGAGAAACAGAAAATTTTTGCACATGACCAGATTTTTCAGTGAAGTCTTTTTTGGAAGGTGTAGGGATGTTAGAAGAAAAAGAGTAAAACTTGAGCTTTTCTATTAAAAATGACATGGTTTAGAGCTCTAAATATGCACTTAAAGCCTCAAGTTAGATAAATCTATCTCTACAAACTCAATTGCCATTTAAAATAGTTTAAAAACAAAAAGACAACCATCAAAAATCAGATCAATAGCTTTCCCAGCACTAGACTGACATATACCATTTAGAAAACCCTACAAGGGTAAAGCTTTGCAGTCTGCAGAAAATGAACCAGGTATTTAAAGTTCTACTTGTGCTTTAAAGTTATAAAAAAAAAATGACAGAACATGTTTGCTGTCCAAAGTGGACTAATGGCAAAGAGCCGTAGTAGTCTCTATAATTACTATCTCCACCTCCCTGGCAAACCTGTGCACCTATTTACACAATTGCTTCTTGATTGCTCCTTTAACCTATCCCTATGTAAATTGTAAAATCCTTTGTGTGTCATGTTGGTGTGTAAGTCAGATCACTAAATCACGTTTCAGTCATTCCATGAAAAGCATTCACTACTGGAAATCAGGGAAAGTATTTTCTAGCTGTGTATGTACTCTGGCCTATTCAGTTTTTTTTAATTCAGCTTGGAAACGTAAGCATGATTTATAATATATTTCATATTCAATTGGTGATATACTAATACTAGTGATTTACAAAAAAAATATATTGTTTATCTATGTGAGTTTAAATGTAGTATTTATTCCACAACCTAAAGGCAATCTGCCACCAAGAAAGGAGCGTTTGGATATGGATAGCCATATACATGAATGAGCAGTCATATGGGTCTGCTTTGCCAGTTTCTGCCCTAAAAGTAAGAGCTCTCGTTGCATCGGATCGATGTCTGAATGGTGAAGTATTTCCACTCATCAGTGTTGCCAACCGTCAGTATTTTTACTGGCAGCCAGTAAAAAATGGGCACTTTTCTCCTGCCAGTAAATGTCAGTGATAGGAAAAGGTTGTCAGTAAAAATATGTCTGTGAAGATCGGCTAAAAAATGCGCATGCAGTCTTTTGGTCCGGAGCTGGTGGAAACCATTCATCGATTGCTACAGTGTGTTTGGGTGGCACTGGCAAGGGGGACGGATCTGGCGAAGACAGTGCCTGAGCGTGTCTAGTGATGTCATGGTGCAAGAGAACCGAGCGGAGCAACTGGCCTTGGGTCATGAACAGGAGCAAGGCAAGCCAGGAGTGGGACTGTCGGTGCTGAGTGGACTGAAAGGACCACCCGGCATGGAGAGATTGTCGCTGTGACTGAGGAAGTGACATGTCATGTCCGAGGGTGTCGTCACCTGTGCTGCTGCACACTTTTGCCAGTGTCACAGTGAGTCAATTTTATGCGCGTGTGCCTGCCCATTCAAATTTCTTGCCCTCCTGTCCCTGAGCTACTTACTTACTATATTGGAAATAAAATAGGAAATATGCTTTTGCCTTAACTACCTTAAACCACATTGTTAATTGAATATTGTATTTGTTTGTAGCCTAAATACCGACATTTGCACTTAAAACTGTAATTTTTGGAAATGCTAGTAAAAGCGTGGCTGTGCCAGTAAATTTTAGGTGTTGTGTCAGTAAATTTCAATCTGGTAGGTTTGCAACACTGCCACTCATGACCAACAGCCCAACATACACTAGATTACCAAAAGTATTGGGACACCTGCCTTTACACGCACATGAACTTTAATGGCATTCCAGTCTTAGTCCGTAGGGTTCAATATGGCGTTGGCCCACCCTTTGCAACTATAACTGCTTCAACTCTTCTGGGAAGGGTGTCCACAAGGTTTAGGAGTGTGTCTATGGGAATGTTTGACCATTCTTCCAGAAGCGCATTTGTGAGGTCAGGCACTGATGTGAACGAGAAGGCCTGGCTCACAGCCTAAACTCTAATTCATTCCAAAGGTGTTCTATCAGGTTGAAGTCAGGACTCTGTGCAGGCCAGTCAAATTTCTCCACCCCAAACTTGCTCATCCATGTCTTTATGGACCTTGCTTTGTACACTGGTCCAAATCATTTGGTGGAGGGGGGTTTATAGTGTGGGGTTATTTTTCAGAGTTGGGCTTGGCCCCTTAGTACCAGTGAAAGGAACTCTTAAGACATTTTGGACAATTTCATGCTCCTAAATTTGGGGGAACAGTTTGGGGATAGCCCCTTCTTGTTCCAACATGACTACGCACTAGTGCACAAAGCAATTTACATAAAGACATGCATGAGCGAGTTTGTGGTGGAGGTACTTGACTGGCCTGCACAGAGTTCTGACCTCAACCCGATAGAACACTTTTAGGGTGAATTAGAGCAGAGACCACGAACCAGGCCTTCTCTCCAACATCATTGCCTGACCTCACAAATGCACTTCTGGAAGAATAGTCAAACATTTCCATAAACACACTCCTAAACCTTGTGGACAGCCTTCACAGAAGAGTTAATGCTGTTATAGCTGCAAGGGGTGGGCCAACTCAATATTGGCACCCCAATACTTTTGGTAAAGTGTATCTTATTTCACTGACCGACTGGGCAAATGCACCCAAGTATAGTCCTCCCCTAACTGCAACCCATGGGGTGCGCCTTTTATGTCTAGACTATATTGAGGGGCAGCAATGCACTTAAATGATAACTGTACACTTCCACAAAAAGTCCAAAAGAAATATTCCAGCGTGTCTTCTCAGAAGGAAAACAATGTATAATAAATTCCTGGATTCCCTCAGTGTTTCAGCAAACCATGCAATAGTGCTCCGACAACAGGTGAAGGGGACACTTACCTTTTTACAAGACCCACTAATTAGACAACACAGCGTGTAAGGGAATAATGTCTTCCACACCAGATTCAATCATGGAAGCTCAGAAGCACACGAGGGCCTAGGGTGGCATTACGTAATAATCACCTAATGTGCACATGCAAACTCCTTTGATAGCTCACGTGAAGGCAGACCAGGCAGCGTGTAACTACTGCAGCAAGTGACATATTGCTGGAATGTCTTTTAAGGATATGCCTGTTTTTCATTAATAAAATGTGAGTGCAATTCCTCAAGTTTGGGCTAGTGCTATCTGTGATATTAACTGAAATACTGCACTATTGGGCCCCCCCCCCCCCTTTTTCGTTGAGTGCTTTGTGGAGCTATTCATAATGGAGCTGATATGCTAATAAGGAGGATTTAAGAGGGGGACCAGCATCTGGTGTGCAAGACATTATTCCCTTACAAGCTGTGTTGGCCCATTAGGAGGTCTTGTAATAAGAATTCCCTTTACCTGAAACACTGGGGGGGTCCAGGAATTTCCTATACACTGTTTTTCTTCTGAGAAGCCATACTGGAATATTTATTTTGGATTTATGGGATTTTTTTCTACTTGTTTTTTTCTTTCTCTTTTCTGATTTGGACTTTAAAACATTTTTACACTAAGAATTTGTACACTTGACACATTTGATATTAATTGTGCCTTATTGGTTGAGGTTTGTAATAGTCACATTACCTGAGCCCCACTATCACCGCACTGTATATCTATATTCTTTATTGTATCTGGGAACGCATATTGTGATAGCAGCAGCCAATAGTTGTTTTGGTAAGGTGGCAGCGCACAAACACCATTTTAATTAAAATAAAAGTTAACCTTAAATTTAAAACAGACTTTCTGGAGAGTAAACCGCATAGCTTTAGAGCAACATCCAGCAACCCAAGATTGTGCTATATGTGCCCTGAATATGCTGTGGAGATTTACATCAGTAAACTGTTTCTGCTGATGAAAAAAAAAAAAAAAAAAAAAAAAAAAAAAAGAGCGTGCAGCCTGTTATTTTCCTATTTATAACTTAGCAGCATGTGATTTTAATAGTGAGCCGCCCACATAATACCGTTATGTCCCTTGTTAAAATGTACATGCTTTTCATTTTACAAATTATTAACACATGGTAAGAAAATTAAGATTTGGAATAAATTATTATTAAACTATATATATTTTTTACAAGGGGCAAAATGTGTACAAAAAAAAAAGGAAAAAAATTGGATTTACACAATGAGAGTTATTTACGAAAAGGCAAATCCACTTTGCACTGCAAGTGCACTTGGAAGTGCAGTCGCTCCAAATCTAAGGAGTAGATCTGAAATGAGGGGAAGCTCTGCTGATTTTATCATCCAATCATGTGCAAGCTAAAATGCTGTTTTTTATTCTCCTTGCATGTCCCCCTTGGATCTACAGCGACTTTACTTTCCAGTGCACTTTCAGTGCAAAATGGATTTTCCTCTAGTAAATAACCCCCAATGTGTATTGCTTGTTTGATAAGAGCAATATGTTAAATGAATAGCAATCTTAAAGCGGAACTTCAAGTAATAAAACAAGTTTTAGTATTTCTCTCAAGAGCACTCGGTCTTAGTGCAAGCAGTGGGCTGGCTTGTGGGAGGGATTATGCAAATATTGAAATGCCTTGTTGGGTGGATGATAGTCTGGGGAAGTGGGCATTCCTAGGCCGGCTATATTTGCATGCAGGCCACCCTATGCCCACATGTGCTCCTGAGCTTCCATGACTGAATCAACTAAAATCCAATTAATAAAGGGGGTGGGCTAGGAACAGTAGGGCCAGGGAGGAAATTAGTAGAGTATGCTGGATATCCTCTTGCCACGAAATAGGGCAGACTCTGCCTAACTTGCCGAAGCTTCTAATGCACAATGTGAGAACCTCAAAGTGTGCAGTGAAATCAGAGTAAGCAATTTAAATACAGAAGAGGAGCCTGTACAACTTTGTAAGACTGAGGATAAGGCTGGACTTCAGATTTAAAATATGAATTACCCCTTAGCAGAGACACTGTTGGAGTGAAAACCCTGACCAACGTAAATAAAAATAAGGGTTTTCCTTTTGATATTCTTTATTGGTTTGCTCAGCCAAAAATCATTATTTTTTTGGTTGTCACGGATATAGGAAGTGGTGCGATAGCATTGATCTATACACCACATCCAAACCCTCTTTTTACAAAATTACAAAAAGAATGACCATATACAGGCAGTCCCCGAGTTCCGAACAGGTTAGGGACTGCCTGTTTGTTCTTAAGTCGGATTTGTTTGTAATTCAGACACACATGCGCAGAATGGCGGTTTCTGATGTTTTCCGCTGTTTCCAACGTCGTTTTACGATGTTTTCCAATGTGGCGGCTGACACCCCCTGCCGTTTGTAAGTAGAAGTTGTTCGTAAGTCAGAGTTTCGTAACTCGGGGACCTCCTGTACACAGAAAATAGTGTGTAAGTAGACGAATCTATCCATTATATATTTGTTCCAACTTTGGAAACTGTCAGATTAGACAGTTAGGACTGCATTACACTGGGGTGCCGTGATGTGGCCTCTGCAGCTTACACATGTATTTGCAAATGTGCATAATAAATCCCTTGGTTTTAATGTGAACTGTTAGACAGGGCGATTCGATCTGTGGGAGGCTTGCTGGTAAGTGAGCTGGAAGTTTTAGTTTTTTGAAAGTATAAGCAGCAGCGTTCCCTTTGAGGTCAAGATTCAGATTTTCACAGTATGTGTGCACTTAGAAACAAGATATTTTGGTGTCCAGCACAAAGAAAAAAAACCTAACCCTCAGTTAAAGAACACTCAAAGTATTTTAGGATACTTTATGGGTCAGACCAACTGAATGACACAGTAGTGTCTTCCCATGTGCCCAAAAAGAGAAAGTAGCTTGTGGAAACTTTGCTGTAAAATTTCTTCAGGGCCACAAAGATGCATACTCGAGCAACAAACTATAGTATCACCAATTCTTTTTTTTAAATGTTTTAGTGCAAGTTTAACAAAATGGGTATACCCTTTGAAAAAAAAAAAAATTAGGGATTACCATAATTATGTTCACATATCTGTAATAAGCATGCAAAACTGCGTTTAACATTGTCGGCCAAGATACTGTGATTAACTTTGTGATCACTTTTACTGAAAGCTAAAGTTCTATTCTGGTTTTGTTTACTGGAAGACCCTGCTTTAATATATACCAGGAGCACAGGTTTCCTCCTACAATCAGATATAAAAAAACTTATACCTATCCTAGGGAGTGCATGGGTCTTTGTATCACTTTTGATGAGTTATGGACCGATTATAAATAATCTAAACACTATGGAAAGAACATCAGAAACTTTTCTGATGGCAGAATATACCTGATTTGTGATGCATCATAGGTGTGTTACGTGACCTGAATGTATTGCAAGCATGAACACCTGTAACCTATGCATTGGCCAACCTTGATGGCAAGTGTTTAGCCACCTGTCAACATGCATTTAAAAATAAATGAACGGGGACACAGAAATCACATGAGCAAACTAATTTAGGTGACATTGTTTGCAAGTTTAGAGCTCTCATGAGAAGCCGAGATAAAACATGTACAGCCTTGTGTCACAGGAATCTCACCTTGAGCTGTGTAGGAACCGAGAACACACCAAATAAACCACAGCACTAAGGAAAATAAAAAAGCGGTCCTACAATTCAGCATCTCTCTAGAACCTGTTTCAACAATCACCAACTAAACTAATTTAGGTGTATTCAAAAATAAAGCCCCATACACACTATCACATTTTCTACTGATTTTTTTTTCCTTCAGAATTACCAAAACCATATAATATGAGGTCAAACCTTAGGAGTTTCAATTTGTATGCAATTGGCAGGCCCTTGCACTACATGGTTTTGGTAAATATGAAGACAAAAATCATCAGAAAATCTGACAGTGTGTATGGGGCTTAAGAGAAAAAAGGTCCAGCACTACTCAAATCAATCTCCACTCTGTAAAAGACAATAATTAAATATTACAAGAATACCTTTAAAACAAAATAAAATTAAAAAAATATTACAAGATTCCAATAGATGTACAGTATTAAAAACAAAAACACAGTAATACATCTTGGAATAGCTTTTGGATCTACAAATGTTTTCATGTCCTCCACCACTCTAATGCCCTGTACACACGGTCGGAAATTCCGACGGAAAAGGTCCGATCGGATTATGTTGTCGGAAAATCCGATCGTGTGTGGGCTCTATATCGGACTTTTTCCGTCTGAAATTCCGACGGAAAAAGTTTGAGAGCTGGATCTCAAATTTTCCGGCAGCAAAATCCGATCAGACTTTTTCCGATCGTTTGTAGAGAATTCTGACGGACAAAGTGCCACGCATGCTCAGATTAAATTACGAGACCAAAGCTATTAGCTACTAGCCTGTATGTAATCCCATCGCATGCAACGAACATCACCTCATTCCGAAGGATCGGAATTTCTGACAACTTTGTCTGACCGTGTGTATGCAACACAAGTTTCGGCCAAAATCCATCTAAAAAAATCAGACGGATTTTGTGGTCGAAATGTCTGACCGTGTGTACAAGGCATTAGATTATTGCAATGCTATGTTGCTCATTATTTTTGTGCATTCATGGGATTGAAGGGAATCTGAAAAATGCCCATAACACACATTTCTGCATGCTTTTCAGTGTGCACCCATTTAAGTCAGTTAAGCCAAAAATTTCACATTCTGCTTCATAAGTAGCTCATGTACCTTTTTCAAGCTCCAGGCATTGAGCTACAGGCATCTGAATGCTCAAATGTGAACAGGGACAATTTAGAAGGATGGGATGTGGCTTGTTGAGTGTCTTGGAACTTTGAGCTTCAAGCTACAAACTGCTCAAGTGTGAACTGGGGCTTACTCCTAAGATGCAAGTGTATGTCCAATAACCTCTCTGAGTGTTTTTTTATGTTGAGGCATGTTCTTTATTATATTTAAAGGTTAACTCAACTTTCGTGGGGAAAAAATAATATAGCGTCCACAATTGCGATACAAGTCATATTGTAATTGAATTTTATTAAAAATGATCTTTCCTTTTCAATCTACAGCTTCTGTAAATTTCTAGATATGCAATCCAATACAGCTTCATAGAGTTGTTCTGGACACAGAGCATGTACTGAGCACTCCCCAGAAACATTTCCTGCTTGTGTGATTGGCTCACAAATTTTCCCAGAAGTCTGCTTAATATACAAGTCAGATTTCAAGCATCCTCTGCAACAAAAATGCAATTTTTTGTGAGATATTTGCAATAGGAACACATCTAAATGGATGCAGGCCCAGCAGCTTTCTTCATTAGTGCCCTAATTATGGAACTACTCCTATTAGACCAGAGGCACAGGCAAACAAACACACATGGATTTCTTCAGAACAACAAAAAGGTAGGAATCTGAAACAAAGGATGTTATAATCCTTGCAATGTACATAGATCACCCAGAGGTGAGTGTTTTTTTCTCAATGAAAGTGGAGTTACGCTTTAAAGGATAAGTTCACCTTTTCAGCAAAAACAAGTGCACATTTTTTTGCAGGCTAAAAATGTGAATTTATTTTTTGTTGCAGGAGCCTGTAAAGCATTTCATCAGCGATCAGCAGATCGCTGATGCCATGCAGGTCTCCTGCAGACCTGTCAGTGCATAGGCTTGCTTGTACCTGGTACGAGGAAACCAATAAATGCTGGCAAGAAGAATAAATGAACTACCATGGCGCTCACAGCGCCGTGGTAGTTCATTGAAAACTACAAGCCAACAGCCACTAAGGCTGCCAGACCTTACAGTTTTACATTCACAAAGAGCTGTGTGAATAAGTGGCGCAGCTGGGTGGGCTGTGCCCCGCACGGTCAAGTTAAAAAAATAAATAATTGACAGCTAGCCGGAGGAGAAGATCCCCCGCTAGCTGGCACCGCAAGAGAGCAGGAGGTGCAGGGGAAGGTGCATTCATAACATGTAACACCCCGAATATGGGTGTAACAAATAACACGTTATGAAAGGTGAACTTATCCTTTAACATATTTGCCGGTGTATCATCTCTAAAGATTAACAAACCTTTTCCATCAAATATATTCATCTTCTTTATGTTGGGGGCCTGAAAACTGGCTGTTCAAGCTCAAGAATTGTGTTCAGATGCACTCCCTACCCAGAAGCCCCTCTGCAATGGAGAGAGAGCTCCAACAGAGCAAAGAAGTGGTAAGGGAAAACAGATGGGGGGGGTGCATACCTTGCTGGGTGGGAGGGCTATCATGAAGCACTGTTACTGCATAGAATGGGAAAGTGGCAGTCACTATGAAAACAAGTTTTAAAATAAACTTCCATGAAATTGGTTAATCGTTTCCCTCCAATGCCATCAACCTCTGCTGTCTTCTGGCACTAACGTGGCTGAAAAATCTTCGGCCCCAACACATTTGGAGGTGTCAGATGCCTTATTCCCCTCTGTGTTCTGTGGTCCCTTCCATAGGCCCTTATGTCACCTACAGGAGTGACAAAGCAGCCAGCAGAAGGAACCACAATAAGCAACAGGAGATCAGGTATGCAACATGTCCAGGAATTTGTTCAATGCAGAAGCCAGTGAAGACCATGGGCATGGGCAAGGGCAGCAGGAGAGAAGTAAAATTTAGTATCAACCTTTGCTTTGCAGGGAAGCTTTGGTTTAACCATTTGAGGACCAAGGGACGTATTTGTCCCATGTTTTTAATTGCTTGCATCATCTGATTAAGAGCTTAAAATACTTTTTTTTGGTTTGAGTCAAAATATTAGTTCTTAACAAATGGATCTAACTTTTTGCCAGTTATTTCATTAAATGTCTTAGTTACAGCAACTGAAGTGTACAACTTAAAAAAATGAATTGATGGAAATCATATGGTCCTCAAAGGGTTGAAACATTTTATGTGGTGCAAGAGTTGCTTTAAAGAGTCACTTTAAACACAAAAAGTGTAACAGGAACCCTTGGTTGAAGAAACTGCTGCATTGGGATAAGTTGCTAGACACATGACCAAATAATCTCTTCTAAAGAGGATTGTCAACTTTGAGCTTTCCCTTTTAAACAACTATGCATTTAGTCACATGGCTTGCCATGTTAGGATTCTGAAAGGTATATCATATGCCTTATACAATATAATGTTATTATAATAATATATAACATAATTATAAAACCGGGGCTTCTGTCACCTTTTAAAATCACAGTGGGTCTATATTAATACAGTTATTTGTGAATTATACAGAGCTCACGATTGTGAGAATTATACAGATAACGTATTCCACTGTGGATGTTATGCTGACCCTTATTTTACAATTTTACATATACTGTTAGGCACGTACAAGAATACGTACAAGTTGTAACTGGAATCTGGATGCATGTAAAGGCTATGATTTTTTTTTTTTATTAGTATTAACTGTCTCTGAAATGGTCTTCCTCTGCACTAGCATCTGGGCATACAACAGAAAAATAAAGCACAATTCAGCAGCATTGCACTACGAGAAATGCAATTATTGTGGCAAAAGCCATTCTTGGCAAGTGTTTACCGAGCACAATTAAACAGCTGGAAAAGGCACAAGCTGATTTTATGAAGCCAGCTAAGTATAACCTAAGGTGTTTAAAAGATCTTTAAAGAAATATTTCATTGCCAAGCCCAGGCTGCCAGATATCAGAAGGGAAAGGGTTTTTATACATCACATTTCAAACTAAAAACCCCTAAACAAAAAAAAAAAAAAAACTATCTTCCAAATTATTTTGACAGGCAAATATTAAAAAGACCATTACAGCTTACCAGAAATAGGCTAGCATGGTTTTTCACTCTTGTAAGTACTGCAAGTTAAATAAGATTATGTTATAAACCATTTTATAAATAGACCGGTCCAGCTGTTTCTAATGAATTTTGCTTACTGCTTTTAAAAGTTTTGGTCTTTCAACATTGAAAGGGCTACTGGCCGTCCTAACACAAGTGGTATGACAGTATGTTTATACGCAGGCAGCTTCCAACTTTCCCTTTCTTCCCAGAGTCCTTAAGTGTCCCACAAGACCTCGCACCCAGCTAATTGCAACATCAACTATGTGCCAAGAAAAACAGCAAACCATTAATATCTGCAGTGTGGCGCTAAGGGCCGATAAGGAAGATTATACAGTACAGACTATCATTAAGAACAGAAAAACTATGAGAAAATACAAAAATAATAATGTAAAAGGAAATGAACATTTGTTTAATAAAGCAATTTATATAACACATTTGTCTTAAATTTAGGCTCCAGGTAGATTGTAAAGACACAAATAAATGCAATTCAGTTTTCATTAATACATCATTAAATGTCATTTTTAAAATGTAAGCAGTTTAAGTACCAGAATATGACTCTGTATCATGGCTCCTCTAGATAAAAGTGTTTACAATTTTGTCCCTGTTTCACAAATGGCATCCCAGATTGTATTGCCCTCACCTGGAAAAGGACCTGGGGGTCCTAGTAGATGATAGGCTCAGCAATGGCATGCAATGCCAAGCTGTGGCTAACAAAGCAAACAATATTGGCAGACATTAAAAAGGGGATTAATTCCAGAGATAAAACGATAATTCTCCCGCTATACAAGACTCTGGTCCGGCCGCACCTGGAGTATGCTGTCCAGTTCTGGTCACCAGTCCTCAGGAAGCACTTACTGGAAGTGGAGCGAGTACAAAGAAGGGCAACAAAACTGATAAAGCATCTGGAAGATATTATTTATGAGGAAAGGTTGTAAGCACTGAACTTATTCTCTCTGGAGAAGACTCGCTTTAAAAGGGATATGATTTAAATTTACAAATACCGTACTGGTGACCCCACAATAGAGATAAAACTTTTTCACGGAAGGGAGTTTAACAAGACTCGTGGCCACTCATTAAAATTAGAAGAAAAAAGGTTTAACCTTAAACTACGTAGAGGGTTCTTTACTGTAAACGCGGCAAGGATGTGGAATTCCCTTCCACAGGCGGTGGTAACAGTGAGGGGCATTGATAGTTTCAAGAAACTATTAGATAAGCACCCGAATGACCACAACATACAGGGATATACAATGTAATACTGACATATAATCACACACATAGGTTGGACTTGATGGACAGGTATCTTTTTTTCGACCTCACCTACTATGTAACCTGCCCATCAACCAACCATAATGTGTGGGCATTGTTGCCCTTTCTGCAATTCTCCAGCCTGGATTTACTGGCTGCGGTATATAGCTCTTTCCCCAGCTTTGCCCACAGCTCCTTGTACCTTTCTCTCCAGGAGTATAAATCCTGTCCTAAGTCTCTAATGCCGCGTACACACGACTGGACTTTCCAGCAGACTAGGTCTGACGGAATCAGTCCGTCGCACAATCCGATCGTGTGTGGGCTAATCCGATCGTTTTTCGTTATAAGAATCCAATGAACCTAGAAATAGAACATGTTTAAAATTTCATGTTACGGACTCAATTCCTATTGGGAAAACCGTTCGTCTGTATGCTGGTTTGACAGACCAAATACGATACAAGGGAAGCTATTGGCTACTGAATTTCCTTTTTTTAGCCCTGTCTTATCGCGTTCAAAACGAATGGACTTTCAAAAGGACTTATGCCCCATACACATAGTCGGACATTCCGACCACGAAATCTGATTTTTTCCGTCGGATTTTGGCTGAAACTAGTCTTGCATACACAGGGTCGCACAAAGTTGTCGGAAAATCCGATCGTTCAGAACAAGGTGACGTTCGTAACGTATGATGGGACTACGTAGAGGCACTTTGTGCATCAGAATTCTCTACACATGATCGGAAAATGTCTGATCGAATTTTGTTGTCGGAAAATTTTAGATCCAACTCTCAAACTTTTTCTGTCGGAAATTCCGACAGAACAAGTCCAATAGAGCCCACACATGATCGGATTTCCTGACAACATAATCCGATCGGAATTTCCAACCGTGTGTATGGGGCATTAGTGCGTTTGTGTGTGGCCAAGTCCGTTTGTTTGGAAAGTCCGTCGGTACTCCACAAAAAGTCCATCTGGAAGACTGTCGGACCTAGTCTGCCGGAAAGTCCGGTTGTGTGTACGCGGAATAACACTTCAGGTGAAGTGTGAGCAATGGGGGAAGAAGTCTGCAGGTTTTAGAGGTTGCAAGAAGCAAGCAGTGTAAGAAGCGAGTTGCAGGAGTGTACAATGTTGGAAGAGGAGTGAGCGGGTGAACAGTGCTGATAGAGGAGTGCAGAGTTAAACAATGTTGGAAGAAGAGGGTGCAGGGGTGAACAATGTTGAAAGTGGGGTGCAGAGGGTGTAGGGGTGAACAGTGTTGAAAAAAGGTTGCAGATAATTCAGGGGTTAACAGTGTGGGAAGAGGGTACAGTGTTGTGTTTGTGCTAAGGGTTGCAGGAGGTGCAGGCATGAAATGTTTTTGGAAAAGGGTTGCAGGGGGTGCAGAGGTGAGTGGTGTTGGAAAGGGTTGCAGAGGTTAGTCTGTGTTAAGGGTGTTGCAGGGGCTGCAAAGTGAGCAGTGCTAGAATAGGTTTACAGGGGTGAGCAAAGTTGGAAGAGGGTTGCAGGGGTGAACAGTGTTAGAAGAGGACTGCAGGGGGTTAGCAGTTTTGGAGAAGAGTTGTAGGGGGTGAAGAGAAATTAAAGTTCCAGTCTGAAGTAAAAAAAATAAAAAAAAGTCAACAGCTACAAATACTGTAGCTGCTGATTTTTACTATAAGGACACTTTCCTGTCCAGGGATCCCGCAATGTCGACAATCCATCCATTGGCTTGCTGTGTAGGCGCCAGAATCTTCACAAAGGGAGACAGAAAATGAAGCCTTACGGCTTTACAGCATGTTACCTACTGTGCATGCGCAAGTGGCGCTGTTCTTTCTGAATGGTCCCACTGTCTTCTGGGACCAGTGTGTCTCCCAGAAGACAGCAGGGGGAAAGGAGGAGGGACAGGAAATTTCTTAGATTGCTGTACGCCGATTGCGGTGATCTTACCTGGAAGTAGGAGCAGGTACCTGGTTTTGACAGGTATACGCTCCCCCCTCCACCCTGAAAGGTGCCAAATGTGCTGTTGACTTTTAATGGACAATTCTACCAAAGCTTCAGTTGTCCACTTCCCACTCGGCCTATAGCAGAATGATGGCCAGGTGGTGGTTCAGTTATCCCGACTGGGTGTCATATGATGTCCAGCAAGATAACATGCCGGCACACATGCCTGACATACTGCATCTCTGATCGTGGTATGGAGCCTTTGACGGAGGCTCCTTATGATGTGATCAGCTGTGACCAATCACAGCTGATCACCACATGAACCAGGAAGTGCCGTAAACGGCATTCGTCGAATCGCGCCGACAGGGAGAGACGATCAGCGGCTCTCCCTGTCGGGGGGGGGGGGGTCTATGCTAATAATCAGGATATTGATTATCAAAACACAGCCCCATCAGATGTGCCACCAAAGCTGCCAAAAAGGTGCCCATCAGCGCCCCATCAGAAACGGCTGTAGGTGCCCATCATAGTGCCAGTGCCCACCACAGTGCCAATCACAGTGTCAGTGCCTTATAGTAACACCTGTCAGTACCTGATCATCAGTTCTGCTCATCAGTGCCATCTGTCTGTACCCATCAGTGCCACCTATCAGTGCCTATTGGTGCCCATCAGTGCCACCTATTGGTGCCCATCAGTGCTGCATATCAGTACCACCTATCAGTGCCATCTCATCAGTGCCCATCAGTGAAGGTGAAAAAAAACCCTTTTTTTCCAAAATTTGACTTTTTTAGTTTAACAAAAAACAAAAACCCCAGTGGTGATCAAATATCACCAAAAGAAAGCTCTATTTGTGGAAAGAAAATTCTAAAAATGTAGTTTGGGTGCAATATTGCATGACCACGCAAATGTCATTCAAATTGAGACAGCGTTGAAAGCTGAAAATTATCCCGGGCAGGAAAGGGGTGAAAGTACCTGGTATTGAAGTGGTTAAAGAGACATTGTCATCTTGCCAATGCAGGGAAAATAACAGTGTCTCTTTATAGGGCAATCATACCTTTGATACAATTGTCCTTTCATCAGTTCTTCACACTACCCTAATTGCCCACTAGCACAAATACTTACCTTTCTCCTCGATCCACAAATCTTTGCTATACAACACTACTTTCCCCCCAAAAATGTCCCATGGCCCCAAGAATTCCTCTAGGCAAGCCATGTTCATGGCAGCCACCAGTGGGCAAGCACAGTACACCTTACCATTAAGAATGTATTAGCTGACTGGCAGGGCAACACAGCACAGATCACTGGATCAAGTCGGTAGATGACTTGGTTCATAGATTTACAGGACATAATCCTGATCATTGTACTCTGTACATTATATACTTCTGACTCCTGCACTTTACACACTATACTATTATTACCGTATATACTCGAGTATAAGCCGAGATTTTCAGCCTCTTTTTTGAGGCTGAAAGTGCCCCCCTCGGCTTATACTCGAGTCATCGCTGTCTGCCCGCTCGATCAGCGTGTCGAGCAGACAGACAGCGGCCATTCTATGATTCAAAAGCCGCGCCTCCGGCTCCGCCTTCGCCTGTGATAGGCGGAACACTGAATTTCCCAGCAGCCTGTGTTCCGCCTATCACGGGCATCTTCTCATCCTCGTACTACGGACGAGGATGATACGACGTCCGTGATAGGCGGAACACAGGCTGCTGGGAAATTCAGTGTTCCGCCTATCACAGGCGAAGGAGGAGGCGCGGCTTTTGAATTTTACAATGGCCGCCGACGAAGAGGGCACGGGACGGAGGCAAGGCAAGGCACGGCACGGGACAGGACGGGACGGGACGGGACGGGACGGGACGAAGGCAAGGCACGACACGGGACGGAGGCTCGGGACAAAGGCTCGGGACACAGGTAGGCTGGACACACACACACACACACACACACACACACACACACACACACACACACACACGGATGGAGACACACACACACAGGGATGGATGGATGGATGGATGGAGACACACACACACAGGGATGGATGGATGGATGGATGGATGGAGACACACACACACAGGGATGGATGGATGGATGGATGGATGGAGACACACACACACAGGGATGGATGGATGGATGGAGACACACACACACAGGGATGGATGGATGGATGGACACACACACACACAGGGATGGATGGACGGACACACAGGGATGGACGGACACACAGGGATGGACGGACACACACACAGGGATGGACAGGCATGTCTCACCCTCGGCTTATACACGAGTCAATAAGTTTGCCAGTTTTTTTGGGGGTAAATTGGGGGCCTCGGCTTATATTCGGGTCGGCCTATACTCGAGTATATACGGTATATACTCCTGACCGAAGTGTTCATTATCTCAACAGTTGCAAAATGGTCCCTGCAAAAATAGCCTATTTCCCATGTTTGTTAGTCCCATGTTTGTTCGTACCATAGTAGTGGTGTTTGGTGGGTCACACACTATGTGTGCTGCATTTTCTTAACAAAAAAAAACAATTTCAAATATGATGCACCAAGATATGCATGCACAATAAGAAGGGATGCCTTGAAAGTATTGATGTCTTTATACCCTGAACATCTGTCTCTTGTTCCAAATATTTGTCTCTGTTTCAGGAAGTGTTAATCACTGAAATCTCTGAAAATTACTTAAAACCCCCAAACATTATAAATTTTTTTTTCTAACACCCTAGAGAATAAAATTACGGTTGTTGCACTACTCTGTCACACCGTATTTGCGCAGCGGTCTTACAAGCGCACTTTTTTGGGGAAAATACACTTTTTTCAATAAAAAAAATAAGACAACTGTAAAGCTAGCCAATTTTTTTTTATATTGTAAAAGATAATGTTACATCGAGTAAATTGATACTCAACATGTCACGCTTCAAAATTGCGCCCGCTCGTGGAATGGCGACAAACGTTTAACCTTAAAAATCTCCATAGACGACGTTTAAAAAATTCTACAGGTTGCACATGTTGAGTTACACAGAGGATGTCTAGGGCTAGAATTATTGCTCTCACTCTACCAATTGCGTCAATACCTCACATGTGTGGTTTGAACACCGGTTTCATATGTGAGCGCTACTCACTTTTTATTTTTACACTGTTCTTTAAAAACTTTTATTCCTATTACAAGGAATGTAAAAATCCCTTGTAATAGAAAAAAAGCATGACAGGTGTGGAAATTTTATGAAAATGTATTTAATATGTATTGTCATAGTGTTAGTACTCCCGCAAACCCACTCTAAAGAGCTGACTGGGGCAGACTGACGCTGGTTGATATCCATTTGGTAGTGGAAAACTTCCTGAGGTTAGAGAGAAGTGTTTGCAGAGTGGGGATATGTCCACCAGCGAAGGGCCCTTGTGCGATGCACAGAACGATCGCGTGGGGGGGTATGCGTTCACTCTGCAAAGACATTATCGGATTAGCGGATGTGCGCTTGTGTCACCTGTATGTCTGATCAACATATTTGGGGTGCCATGGCGTACACCTGCAGATAATCTCCCATCGGCAGGAACAGATCCATCCTGTTGGAAGGATTTCCTGTATTAACATTCATATCCTGTGTTGTCATATCTCGTCATATCCTGTGAGGTCATATCCCGTGGTGGAAGCGATTGGCTGTTGGGGCCAGGACTTCCTGTTTTTGATTGCTTTTGCGGTCTTTGAATATAAGAACCAGTGCACTGCTTGGCAGGGCAGTCGTGCTGAGATGAGGACGTAAGATGGTGATTATGTCTGTTTACTGGGGAAATGCAGGAGACATGGTTATTTAAAGATGCATTATACCAGTAGACTGAATGGGTGCTTATTAGTGCAAACGAGTATGGTGGTTTATCCACGACACAGGACCTCTTAAATATGAGATCTGGGGTCAAAAGGCCTCAGATCTCATATTTACACTAAAATGCAATGAAAAAAAAATGTCCCTTTAAGAGCTATGGGCGGAAGTGACGTTTTGACGTTGCTTCCACCCTGCAATGTTATTGAGACGGGTGGGGGCCATCTTCCCATCACTCATCTCCATACCCATGAAGGAGAAGGATCCGATCGTCTCCACTGCTACCGATGGCTCCGGTAAGAAGCGGATGGCACTGGAGTGTGGGAGGAAGGGGGGGTCCCCTCTCTCACCGCTGATAAAAGTGATCTTGCAGCGAATCCGCTACAGAGGCCACTGTTATCGGGAACCAGACCGTCCGCTGAAGAAGAGGATACCAGAGTTATGGCAGCTAGATGCTGCCATAACAATGATATCTCTCTTTACAGAGAGGATGTATATCGGAGTGTGGTGGTCTGGAAGTGGTTAAAAATGAGGTTGTGATTTTGTGGGTGTGGCTACAAATAGGGGTTTGCATTAAAGAATTCTCTCTTGCTTGGGGACAGTTTGTTGAAATAATGAAATTATTAATTATGTCTTGTTTGTACATATACCAGATGTTTTGTGATTCGCATATAGAGGATTAAGCCTTGAAGAAGCGGTAATCCTGAAACATGTTGGCAGATCCCGTTTAAGCCATGTGATACCATATTTGATATACAGTATGTGTGAGATGCTCTCTACATATATTTGGGCTTTAGTTGGCCCTTAGTTTCTCCTATGAACACTATATATATTAATAAACTATCTTTTGTCTTTAACTTGTCTTTAACTTTATATGTTTTATCTTAACCATGGGTACTACCATTTAAAAGCCCATTTTCTACAATACTTTTTTGTTCCATTGGAGAATTTCCTGTTTTTTTACCATTAGCAGTGGCGGCCAGTGGCATTTTCTTTGGGGTGGGGGGGGCGCCGGCAAACAGTGCACAGCTAGCCACCCCTCCCGGTCGGGTCACCCATTAGACCCCTTTCACACCACGCCGCTGATGGCGTGGGCGGTAAAACGCCGCTATTTTTAGGTTTGCATCGGATTTGCGGCGCATTTCGGCTGCTAGCGGGGCGCTTTTACCCCCCCGCTAGGGGCCGCAAAAGGGTTAAAACCGCCGGCCATATGCTGCAATAGCGGCGTTTTGCCGGCGGGATTCTAGCGCTGCCCCATTGATTTCAATGGGGAGCAGTGGTGGAGGAGCGGTAAACACACCGCTCCTTCACCGCTCCAAAGAAGCTGCTGGCAGGACTTTTTTCTGACGTCCTGCCGCACACCGCTGTAGTGTGAAAGACCTCTGGGCTTTCACACTAGAAACAATGGTGCAGCTTCATTAGGGCATTTTGCAGGCGCTATTTCTAACGCTATAGCGCCTGCAAAACGCCCTGGTGTGAAAGGGGTCTTACAGCCAGTGAGCCAATGAGGGGAGAGAGGGGGCAGGGTCAAGACATGTCCACATGTCTGAATATACACACAGAGCAGCGGCTCGGCTGCCCCCATTGCAAGCTGCTTGCTGTGGGGGCACTTGGCAGGAGGGAGGGGCCAGGCAGGCTGGTGAGGGACTTATTGTCCTGCACAGACTCAGGAAAATCTTCCTAATAGGACACAGATGGCAAAAAACTAACAGGAGTTATAGCTCTTCCTAAAATGAAAAAAAGTTTTGCCTTTAGTTACTATATCATTTACTATCAGAACTGTTCAAATATAAAAGTTTCACAGACAGTGTTTGTAGTCGTATGAAAATTATTTTCCTAAATATTTCTATATAGCGAGATCACACAGATTATCTAAATTTATGACTACTGGCAGGTGAACATGCAGAACACTATTAAACATCCAATATAACAACTGTTTAAACTAGCAATTTACAATCGTAACAATGACAGCACATGGTTAGTACAACATGACCTTTGCCAGGGACATAAAACAGAGGCCGTGTGACAATCAATAGCAGTGACACCAGACAGTCAGACTCTTCGGAGCAGGATGACATTGGCAGGAACACAAGGCAGTTTAGTTATGTGACTCACTGTCTATGTCACTTGTACTGCCACTACCTGGAATTATCTAAATTTATAATAAAATTCCAGTCCATTTGTCCAGAGCTCTGTGCAACATTTGGCATATGTTTGTATTGAGAATGAAAGACACAAGAAAGAAGCACACAAGCATGTGAATCATCGATAAAGAGAAAAAAAAGAGACCCACAATATTATATTTCCTTCTGTTCATGGATTTTCTATTCACTAGACCATGCTGCAAATTGCATCTTGTAGAAAAAAGCCATAAAGTAGACCTTGAACAGATTTATAAAAATGGACAGTCCACCCAAAATGGATATTTCAGTTATAGAAATCTTGTAGAAGGATTTTTGGAGATGGGATACAAACTTCCATGCCATAAGTTTTGGCTTTTTTCCTACTATTAAGTGTTCCCAAGTCTACTTTTGCCTTTTCAATAAATTATTTTTTTTTTTAAAACTGCTTAAAAAGGCACCACCATCCCCCATAACTACTGACAATCACTTTTCTTTTTTTAAAGACTACTCTAAAATCCTAACCCTTTAACTCCAGGTCCTGAGTGCTCTCTCTTCCTCATAGCACAGTGTGAGTGGTCACATCACTGGCTGGGTGACATTGACAATTGCTGTTGGCTGTCCAGTAGCAGGGTCCTCTCAGGCTCCTGAACAGCAGCAGCAGAATGACCAAGGACCAGACTGCTCTGCTGGACCAATGATCTCCACTCTCGGAAGAGATGATGGCAAGGGACATGCGATTGCAGACTTTGGTGAGTAAAGAGAGGTTGTGAACTTTTAATTTTCAAAAGAAAAATGATGAATGGGTGTGAAGGTGTTTATGTTTGCCCGGAAATAGGCTTTACATTTTAGCAAGGGGAATGGGCCTCTTGAAATGGCTGCAGCAAATGCACAGACCTGAACATTTAAGCATAAAAGTTTCAGCCTCTGAGGTCCCTGAGAGATTTATTACATTGTTAGTTAATTTAAAGGTACACTCCAAGGGTTGGTGCATACTTGTTTCAACCACAGCAAAAACGTTCTGCTCCTTTACCCCCACGCATCTAAACACACAATTTATTTGCGGGTGTGGGAAATCATATTGTGCTTTTTTTGCCTTGTGGCTGCCGTTTTGAAAGGGTGCAGGAACCTTTTTCCTGCAGGTACAGCAGCCCATTCAATTGAAAAGGCTGCTGTGCCTGTGCAAACGCAGGCCCCACCGAACACATAGGTGTGAACCTAGCCTAAAACAGAAAATTACACCATGGGGTTTCAGACAGGATGCACAGTCTACAAGTTCAGATATTTACGTTCCAACATGACCCAAAACAAAGGGCAAAAGTGACCACACAGTGATTGAAGGAGAAAATAAATCTGTGGAATGACTTGAAGACTGCAGTCCACAAACAGTTACCATCAGATGTAAATCAACTTGAGCAGTTCTGCAAAGTAGAGTGGGCAAATATTGCCCATAAAGCCTAGATGTGCTACGTTAGTAGAGACATATCCCGACAGACTAAAGGCTGGAATTAAAGCAAAAGGTGGCTCAACAAAATACTGACACAAGGAAGTGAGGTCCGTTTTCCAACTCAGTGATTCTAGAAAATTTTTATTTTTTTTGGTCCTAATGTCTTGGGGTTATATCTTTCACTTGGATGTTATAAGTTGGACTGAGTAAATACAGCTAAATAAAACAAAAACTGTGCGTCTTAATTTCAAAGCAAAATGTGATTATTTTAAAGGTGGGGGGGGGGGGGTAATTCTTTTCTGTACCCACTGTACATCTCCTCCCTAGGTCTGTTGATAACCTCCCATGGCTTCCAATACCATTTCTATGCTGAGGACACCCAAATCTACATTTTACTTCTCAGCTCACTCCTCCTGTCTCCCCAGACATTTCTAAGTTACTAAATGACATATTAGTATGGATGTCACACATCAGATTTAAGGTGATCTGTTACCTTGTATTCTTACATACATATGGGGAGATTTTACCTTGCTGTGGCTGCAAAGCTGAAATGTTATTTGCAGTCCCATTGGCTGATGGTCTTTTTACCCCTGACTATTGCACTGGTCTGGCAGCACCATCTGATTCCATTTGCTGTCTGATATAGGACCAGTTTCTGAGCAGTGACTATTTAGGCTGTGCTCAGATCAGCCATTCTTGTGCAAGCAACACTTGTTGATGTGTTGCTGAGTCCTATACTTTATGACTCCCTGTCCCTGGGGGTCTCAATGTGCACTTGGCTTTCCTGTCTCTAGAAATCTATCATGCTGAGAGGTATCCTGTCCCTGGTAGTTCCACTGTGCACTCTGGTTACCTGTCCCTAGAAAGCCTGTATGTTGAGCCATAACCTGCTGGTAATGGGATTCATGTACACCATACAGTCTCCTGTCCCCTGGAACACCTGTACATTGTGCTGTACTTCTGTGCCTGTGTGCAGTACTTGCCATTCCAGTGGCTGGCATTCTACAGGAGTCTCACCTTCCCATAGTTGATAGTAACTGTGGTAGCGACCTGGAAGCAGGAAGCAGCCAACCTACCTACCCCATCAGGAGCTCTGGAGAAGACTGTCCATTCCTTAGATTCTGCTCCTCAGTAGAGGCTCTCTCCAGATGTGGTCGGCAAGTTCTTGACAGTCAGACCACTTCCTCAAACTTAGATATCCCCCCCCCCCATGTCCTCTCTGCAGACTTGTCTGGGATTTCCCTCCCCTCATGCCAGGGTGCTAATTGTCTTCCTGGACCCTCCTTTTATCCCCACATCCAATCGCTGTTCAAATCTAGTATTTCACTCCCAGGACCACTGATAAGGCAATACAGCCAGCCCTCCTGTACTGGGCCCAGGCCCCATCAGTTCAAAAGGGGGGCACAGGCACCTGCTAAGCAGGAGGGCCGGCTGTTCTGTCTTATTATTGCAGACACCAATTCTCTTTTGCCTCCCCAGTGCAGTGCTGCCAGCTTCTCCTCCGCTTTCTCCCTCTGGCTTTACTGCAGGGGGATTGGTTTCTGTTTATTGTGCTTCAGTTTGTGAATGAGCAAGAAGCCTCAGAGCGCTTCCAATTTATGCATCTGTGTAGCTGAGGCTGCAGAGAAATGGACCGATAATGCTGCCCTCAGTCACTTCTGGCCAGGGGGGCCATGTCCGGTAGGCTGTACAGAGCCCCGTGATTTCCAACATCAGCCCTGTTCACTCCTATGGTATCTCTAGCTGCAATTATTGCAACTCTCTTCACTGGTCTACCTCTATAAAGGCTATTCCACCTTTAGTTTATCATGATTGCCGCTGCCAAACACACACTATATTGCCAAAAGTATTAGGACAACTGCCTTTAATGCACATGAACTTTAATGGCATCCAAGTCTTAGTCCAAGGGGTTCAATATTGAGTTGGCCCACCCTTTGCAGCTATAACAATGTCAACTCTTCTGGGAAGGCTGTCCACAAGGTTTAGGACTGTGTCTATGGGAATGTTCGACCATTCTTCCAGAAGCGCATTTGTGAGGTCAGGCACTGATGTTGGACAAGAAGGCCTGGCTCATAGTCTCCGCACTAATCCCAAAGATGTTCTGTTGGGTGGAGGTCAGGATTGTGCAGGCCTGACAAGTTCCTCCACCCTAAACTCGCTCATCCATGCTCTATTGCCAAAAGTATTGGGCCACCCCTCCAAATCATTAGGTGGATGGGGAGATTATGGTGTGGGGTTGTTTTTTTCAGGGTTTGGGCTTGGCCCTTAGTTCCAGTGAAGGGAACTCTTAAGGCATCAGCATACTAAGATGTTGTGGACAATTTCATGCTCTCAACTTTGCGGGAACAGTTTGGGGATGGCCCCTTCCTGTTCCAACATGACTGCGCACCAGTACATAAAGCAAGGTCTATAAAGACATGGATGAGCCAGTTTGGGGTGGAGGAACTTGACTGGCCTGGACAGAGTCCTGACCTCAACCCGATAAAACACCTCTGGGATGAATTAGAGTGGACACTGTGAGCCAGGCCTTGTAGTCCAACATCAGTGCCTGACCTCCCAAATGCGCTTCTGGAAGAATTGTCAGAGATTCCCATAGACACTAAAACCTTGTGGACAGCCTTCCCAGAAGAGTTGAAGTTGTTATAGCTGCAAAGGGTGGGCCAACTCAGTATTGAATCCTAAGGACTAAGACTGGGGTACCATTAAAGTTAATGGGCATGTAAAGACAGGCATCCCAATACTTTTGACAATATAGTACAATTACCTTACCTTTACCTCAGTGTCCACCACCTAAAAAAAAAAACGATATTATACGCAGCATTATCAACTGATAATTTACTTAAATGTGGAGATTTTTATTTGGCAATTTTATACCAAAAGTCAGAATTCATTCTACCTCGGACTTCTTTAAATATACTACTTTTTTCTCTATAAAATCATCAACATAATAATACCACTCCATTTTCTTAGATACGGTTTTCTAAAATTGTCTGAAAAGCAAAAATTGTCTACCAAACCAATAGTGAATTAAACTAAAATAGTCTAAAAATATATGCTGTATAGTTAATTCTCCTCTGCACAGAAAAGTTATACATCCTGCAGTAAGAGCATTACAGTGTGTTTGTCTTGTCAGATGGTTCTAGTCCTTCTATCCTTGATTGTACCAATTGTGCACTTAGCTTGTTCATCGATGAATCTCAGAAGCATACACCATCATAGATTATGTAAACCTGTATATGCAGTCTACAAGAAACATTAGAAACAATTGCGGAAGTGAATTTTTATAGACTGTACAGCAAGTCCTGTCATAGAAACTTAGAAGAGTGATAGCCGAAAAAATATCAACTGGTCCATCAAGTCTGCCAAACATTTTGTTTTTCAATTTATACATTTTTGAGGGTTTTTATTTCTTAAAGTGTAACTCCACTTTTGTTCCCCTCTTGGTGATATATATTTACATTGCAAGGATTTTGCAGAATCCCCCCTTAATCTGAAGAAATCCCTGGTTGTTCCTATGTGTCCTTGTGGGAAAGGGAGTCTAAGCCCTTGTACACACGGTCGGACATTCCGACAACAAAATCCGATGGATTTTTTCAGACGGATTTTGTCCGCGGTCGGACAAAGTTGTCGGAAAATCCGATCGTTTGGAATGTGATGACATTTGCACTTTACGACTGGACTACGTTCAGGCTAGTAGCCAATAGTTTTGGTCTCATAATTTGATCTGAGCATGTGTGGCACTTTGTCCAATTGGAATTCTTTACAAACGATCGGACAAGGTCCTATCGGATCAGGTTGTCGGAAAACGTTATATCCAGCTCTCAAACTTTGTTGGTCGGACATTCCGATGGAAAAAGTCCGATGGAGCCCACACACGGTCGGATTATCTGACAACGCTGTCCGATCTGACTTTTTCCGTCTGAATTTCCGACTGTGTGTACAAGGGCTTATAGGAGTGGTTTCATAATTATCAATCAGCTGTGCACCTGCAGGACACTAATGAGGTGAGCTGCTGGGCCTGCATCCCTTGTTGTGTTCCGATTGGGAGTATCTCACCAAAAATTTAATTTTTGTTTCAGAAGATACCTGACTTGCATCTGACTGCAGACTTCTGGAAAAATCAGTGAGTCAATCACACAAGCAGGAAATGATGTTTCTGGGGCCCGTTCTGTACACAGTATGTTTTTTTTTTTTTCAGAAAATTACAGCGGCTGCAGATTGAAAAGAAAAGGTCATTTTTAATAATATTCAATTACAATATTACTCGTGTCGCAATTGTACACGCTATATTATCAAATTCCAGACCTAAATCCAATTGAGAATCTGTGGCAAGACTTGAAAATTGCTTTTAACAGACGCTCTCTATCCAATCTCACAGAGCTGGAGCTATTTTGCAAAGAAGAATGGGAAAAAACATTGAGACATACCCAGAACGACTTGCAGTTGTAACTGCATCGAAAAGGTGGCTCTACAAAGTATTGACTCAGGGGGGCTGAATACAAATACATGCCACACTTTTCACATATTTATTTGTAAAAAAAAAATTTAAAGCCATTTATAATTTTTCTTCCACTTCGCAATTATGCGCCACTTTGTGTTGGTCCATTACATAAAATCCCAATAAAATACATTTAAATTTTTGGTTGCAACATGACAAAATGTGGAAAATTTCAATGGGTATGAATACTTTTTCAAGGTACTGTAAATCCACTTACTGTTGACTAATTTACTACCTCAGCTATGCCAAGCATCAACTACTCTTTCAGAAAAATAATTTTTGAACTTTTCTCTTGCTAGTTTGAGGTCATGTTCCCGTGTTCTGGATCTTGGCTTCACGTTGAAAATACTTCTCTACTGAACCTTATTTACCCCCTTGATGTAGTTAAAGGTTTCAGTCATGTCTCCCCTTTCCTTTCTTTCTTCCAAACTGTACATATTAAATTCATGAAGTCTCTCCTGATATGTTTTATCCCTCAGACCTTTCACTATTTGTCTTACCCATCTCTGGACTTGTTATATCTTATCAATATATTTCTTTGTAAGTGCAGTCACCAGAACTGGACACAAAAAGGGCAGAAGAAAGATGGTCCTGGTTACTTAATATAGATCTTTAGTATTCTAAATGAGGTCTAGCTAAAGATCTATATTAAATAACCAGGACTATCTATCTTCTGCCCATGACCCCTTCACCATTTTCTGGCGGTCCCTCGGTGTATGGAAGCTGTCTACATATCACCCAGCTGCCCCATCAGGATAATTGTAGTAGCATATGATGATGATGATGATATTAAAGAGGAAGTAAACCCTGATGAGTTTACTTCCTCTTTCATTCCCTGCAAAGGCAAAGCATAATGGACTACTATGCATCGCATAGTAGTCCATTATGTGTCACTTACCTGACATAGGAGCCAGCGAAGTCACTGCTGTCCCCTGTGGTCCGGCGCATCCATCTTCTCGGTGGGTCTCGCTGCTCCGCCGCTGTCATTCGGCGAAGCCGCGATGACGTCACTTCCGCGCATGCGCACGGGACCCGAGACGCGCGGCATCTTCGTTATTGAGAATGCCACGCTCAGTGCGCCTGCGCACCGTAGACATGCGCCGTAGACAGCGGTGCCCGTCTTCGGGCAGATATCTCCTAAACCGTATAGGTTTGGGAGATATTTCTTGGACCTACAGGTAAGCCTTAATCTAGGCTTACCTGTAGGTCAAAGTGGTTTGTAAGGGTTTACAACCACTTTAACCACTTGCTGACCAGGCTTTTTCCTTCACTTTTTGTTTAAAGGTTTAAATCAATATTTTTTTGCTAGAAACTTACTTGTAACCCCCAAACATTATAATTGTTTCATTTTAACAGAGACTCTAGGGAATAAAATGGCGATTGTTGCAATTTTTTATGTCACACGGTTTTTGCGCAGCAGTTTTTTTTTTTAACGCAATGTGTATCCGCTCTTCTCCTTCCTCTCCAGCCGCCGACACCTGCCATGGAGCTCCCTGGCCCGCAAAGGTGCAAGCGGAGCCCGGCAAGCATGGCAGGGTGGCACTGGTAGCTGGGGTGTGTGAGAGTGATCGGGCAGCAGTGCCACCTTCTGAATGCCCTCATCTTGCTGGATTGTACGGACCTGGCAGTGAAAGGGTTAGTCCTGTAAGTTGCGATGTGGGGCCTCCATGGATCAGACTTGTTTTTTAGTGTGCACCCCACAGATCCTCGTGCAAGTCAGCACCTCACACTCGTTGCTGGGTTCCTCAAACCATTCTTGAACTCATTAGACCATTATCCATTCGTCTGCAGCAGTGACAGGGCACGCACCCCATCCGATGTGTGTTCATTCATCAGCAGTTCAGCTATCCCCACCTGGAGCAGTTACTTTGTTTTGCCCATTGTAGGCACATTTGGCTGTGGACACAGGTCAGCATGGGCACCCTAGTTTGCAGCCCTGTACCCAACAAACTGTGATGCACTGTGTGTTCTGACGCCTTTCTATCAGAACCAGCATTAACTTTTTCAGCAATTTAAGCTACGGTAGCTCTTTTATTGAGTCGGACTACACAGGCCAGACTTTGCTCCCTATGTGCATTAATGAGAATTGGCTGCCCAGGACCCTGCTGACAGTTTGCCGGTTTTCCTTCCTCGGACCACTTTTGGTAGGTTCTAAACACTGCAGACTGGGAACACTGCAGACTGGGAATGCAATAAAAAAAAAAACACCACATTTTAGTGAATTGAAAAAACATACAATATATACCCCATTTGTAAAATATGAAAGATGATGCTACGGCGAGTAAATAGATACTTAACATGTCACGCTTTAAAATGTTGTATGCTCGTGGAATGGCGACAAATTATGGTACTTAAAAATCTCTATAGGCAACATTTTTAACACCTTTACAGTTTACCTGTTTAGAGTTACAGATAACTCCAAAACTGCTGTTGATCCAGGCATCTAGCCTTTACAATTTGTCAAAGCTGTTCAAATCTTTATGCTAGCACATTACTTCTGCTTTCAAAATATCAACTTCGGGGACAACATGTTTACTTTCTGCTAGTTTATACCAGCTACTTTCAATGTACCAAGACAATCAATGTTATTCACTTCACCTGTCAGTGGTCACAACATTATGGATGATCAGTGTATAATCTCTTCATTTACTGGTCCAGCATTGCTTTCACGGTTGTATAAGGGACACACTGCTTACTCTCTCTTCTATTTCTACACTACATGTTTGAATGTTTAAGCAAGGCTCATTTTCTATATTGATACATTACGCTATGCAACTGTAAATACCTTTCACTAGAACAGTCTATGTATTGTACTACCTGCCCCCCCCCCCCCCAACCTATTATCTAAATTGTTTTGTAGTACCATGGGATATAATGGTACTATACAAGTCAATAATAACATAATTATTTTAGCTGGCAATATATACAGTTTTATTAGGGAGGTCCACAGTATAATAGTATTTCATCTGAGCTGCTGTGTGTACATTCAATAATGGTATAACACACAGACACACGAAAGAACAATAGTAAAAAAGATTGTGAAAATAGGATTTTCTCATTGTGGGTAATGCATTTTATTTGCATTGTTTCAGTTACATTTTACACTATAATTTACAGTAGTCTTGCTGTGAATAACTCTTGCATCAGAAAATAACAATTAGAGAAAATAGGGCCATCATTCAAATTCTTAATAATGAAGCAGAGTTAGAACATGCAGAATAATATGAATTAAATCTAAAAATGTTGGTGTCAATCATAAGAGAAAGAACTCATATCTGCTCCCTACACCTTGTCAGGGCTGGGCTCAGCCCTTCCTTCTCTGAGCTGGTAGCTCAGCTGTCGGCTAATTGCCAGCTCCTATCTCACCACAGTTACTCAGCTGTTGATATCCTTTTCATCAGTCCTGTCTACTTAAAGTGGGGTGCCCCCTAAAAAAAAAAAAAAAAAAATTTAAAGTCAGCAGCTACAAATACTGCAACTGCTGACTTTTAATACCTTACCTGTCCCAGGGTCCAACGATGCCGGGGGAACGAACCCCCCCTTGTTCCCCGCTCCGCTCGCAGTACCGTCATTTGTACTGTGGGCACCCGGCTTCACAGCCGGGCACCCACTGCGCATGATACTGCCGTGAAACGCCACACAGTCATCTGGGACACGTGGCAGGTCCCAGATGGCTGTGCGGAGCGAGGGGAAGTGATGTCAATGGCCCGGGCATGGAAGAAGGCAGACTACGAGGGACCCCCTAGCAACAGGTATTTAGGGTGAGTAAAATGTTTTTTTTTCCAATTATTTTATTTTTATTTTTTTTTAGACACTTTATTTTTTGGTGGCAACACCACTTTAAGCCATCCAGTACAGAGGTTCTCTGCCTTCACCTTGGTCAACATCACAAGAAACATTTCCTGTGTTTGTGTTTAAAGACTGGCTTTGCTGACATCGCTTCTGGCTCCAGATCCTGCTTGCTGTTCCACTACATTGATCCCTGATTTCTGGCTTGACTGACTATCCGTTCCAGTTACTGAACTTTGGCTATGTTTTGACCACATTTCTTTTTACTTTTATTATTGAACAAGTGTGATTTTACTGTACTTTTGTCTCGGTCTAATTTCATGGTTTCGGACACATCTCCCTCACATTTTCCTCTCCCCCTGGAATAGTTTTGAATAACATGACCATGACTTCATGGCTGACCTCTTGCAGGATCTAGAACGCTATTTAAAAAGACACCAATAAGTGCCGTTATGTAATTATTACAAAATGATTAAATGTATTCTGAATGCCTACAATAGTACCTACTCTATTGGAGGGTATTTTTTGATGTCTTAGCCGAGATGATGGCATGCTAACAGCTCACCGCCATTTACATTTATGCATCTACTGACAAGGGACATTATGACACAAGGACAAAACTCGAGAGATTACCCCATCAGTCTGTTGCTGTTCCTTCACTATCCAATCACAGGCTAGAAGCAGGGAGGTGACCTAGCTGTGTTGTCCAACTTCAGCAAAGAAAGTTAGATCTCCAGGCTGGCTGTGCTTTCCATCAGGTGATTAAAGTGATTATTTTTGTTTTTTTAAATAACCTACATATCATACTTACCTCCACTGTGAAGTTAGTTTTGCACAGTGTTGCCCTGAACCTCGTCTTCTGGGGTCCCCTGTCGACGCTCGCGGCTCCTCCTCACATTAATAAACCCCTGGAAGAAGTGCTCTCCCAGGGGGTTAACTTTCGGGTGTGCTCCTGAGTCCAGCATTTGCGAGCATAGACACAGAATGTCGGAATCTGCCCCGGCCCAGTCACCCACATCCTTGGATTTGATTGACAGCAGCAGGAGCCAATGGCTGCGCTGCTATCAATCTATCCAATCAAGAGCCGAGAACCCCGCGCAGACAAGTTGAGCGCATCTCCGCCGAGGGAGCGAACGGGCTGAGGTGAGTAACTACCCCTTTAAATCTCAGAGCTGTATAGCCAGAAATACAAATCCCTTGTCTTCACAGACAACGTTCACATATGTATCTTTACTGTGTATTTAGCCGTTTGTCTGGAGTTCAACTTTAAAGCCTATAAATTCACAGAGAAAGAGGACAATGAATGTGTGGAAATACAATAAGGCCTAACTCCAGTATCCCACAGAATGTGGACAGCACAATGCATGTCCATGAGCAGGGGGACAGGATGGAACGTTAAAGAAAACTACTGACAGATTATGTTTACAGATCGATGATAGACATACTGTACATGTAAGCATCATGTCCTTCTGGGAATTTGATCATAGAATATACTACTGCCTGTTATTGTAAAACTGTTGTAAGAATTCTTTACACAAGATGGGCAACTATTCTGCGCACTGACCCAGTACTCCTGATGATACAAACTATTCACTGATTAGGAATCAGTCCCACAGGGCTTGGCTAGATATAGGGTGTATTCATGCTTAAAGCAACTTTCAGTCTCAGTACAATAAATCCATTCCTGAAGAATAATGAATGAAAAAGGATGGTTTGAGTTAGACAGGAGAGGGTTTCTGTCTATGCACATTTAGTATTTCTGTATTCAGCAGTTCTGGATACAGTAAACCAATGGAATGATGGACTCTGCAACTATCCAAAATTGAGGTTTATCACATATATATATATATATATATATATATATATATACACACACACACATACACACACAAACATTTTTGGGATATGCAATGGAACAGAGATGTGTAGATCCTTCTGTTCTAAGAAGGCTCTCCTGTGCTACACACTGGTTCCAAGGGGGGTTTTTGGTTTGTTTTGGCTGAACCATAATCTGCAATGTATTACTTTCTTGCTGGTCATGTACTGCACTAATGATGCCCGACAAGCCTGAAACAGCGGTATGCAGTTTAGAATAAATTACTCTATAATAAAAAGCTATATCAGGCGTCTACAGTGGTACAGCTGAGGGATATTATGACCAATTTCGGATACACAGTGTGGTATGCAACATAAAAGTTCAGGGGCACATTAGGAGCACTGGAGATAATATATCAGTTTGAGTCATGCCGGGTCATGTGACCTCAAGTGTCAATTAACAATTATATTATAGATTCTTTAAGACATAGTTACATAGTTGGTAAGGTTGAAAAAAAGACACCAGTCCATCCACTTCAACCTGTGGTGTGTGAGTGTGTATGTATTTATGTCAGTATTACATTGTATACCCTTGTATGTTTTGATTGTTAAGGTGCCCATCTAATAGTTTTTTTTTAAACTAATCAATGCTCCCAGCTGATACCACTGCTTCTGACAGAGAATTCCACAACCTTACCACTCTAACAGTAAAGAACCCTCTATGCAGTGTGGAATGGTGACCCCAGGTCACGGTGTATATTAGCACCTTCACCTGTTTTTTGCAAAGACAGCCATGATGATTGCACACCTGTGGGCTGGGTTTATCTTCCCCTCAGGAAGAGAGCTCAGGGTCACACTCGGGAACAGCTCCACTCTACAGGCAGGTGGCCAGGTGTAGAAGTCAGGAGGGCTTTCAGGTGCAGACGGCTCCACGAAAAAGACACAGGCGGTCTCTAGGAGTCTGAGCGTGTATGTCTGAAGGAGGCAGATGTGCCCCGTGACAAAGCAGCACACAGCTGAGCAAGTAAGCTCCAGGAGGGAGTTTGACTAAGAGTGAGTGAGCCAGGAAGCTAAAAATTTTTACAATGATGGTGAAACCCCCTGCGAGGGAAGACTTTCTGTGAAGTCTGTTTTGTTTAATTAAAATTGGGCTGCCACCCCCTTAAAAATACAGTCTGGACTGCTCCTGAAAATGCATGCACCATTTAAGCATAATCACCCCAGATCTTTACAGCAGTTTAAGGCAAAACTGCTTCTCTTCCAATTTCAGTGACTGGCCGTGTGTCCATTTAAATTTCCTTTGACTGAAAAGTTTTTTCCCTATGCTAGGGTCACCAGTATGGTATTTTTACATCGCTATCATATCCCCTCTCAAGTATCTCCTCTCCAGAGAGAATAAGTTCAATGCTTGTAGTCTTTCCCCATAGTTGAGCTTCTCGAGTCCCTTTATTAGCTTTGTTGGCCTTCTCTGGAGTCTCTCCAGTTCCAGCACATCTTTCTTGAGGACTGGTGCTCAGAACTGAACGGCATACTCAAGATGCGGCCAGACCAGAGTCTTGCGGAATGGGAGAATTATTGTTTTATCTCTGGAGTAAATACCCTTTTAATGCATGCCAGTATTCTGTTGGCTTTGCTTGCAGACACTTGGCATTGCATGCCATTTCTGAGTCTGTCATCTACTAGGACCCCCAGGTCCTCTTCCATCCTAAATTCTCCCAGAGGTTCTATCCCTAGCAAGTCACTTGCATTTGTAATTTTAGCACCCATTTGCCATGTAGTTGTCCAAGCCATTATTTTTTTTAGGTCTTCTTGAGGTTTCCACATCTCAGACAACAGTTCTGGCCCTGCTTCACTTTGTATCATCCACAAATATTCAGATTGAGCCATTTATTCCATCCTCTATATCGTTTAGAATTAAACAGAATTTGTCCCAGGGCAGATCTTTGGGGGACTCCACTTAACACACTGGTCCATTCTGAGTACTCACTATTTATCACCACCCTTTGGACCCGCCGCTGTAGCCAGTTTTCAATCCAGGTACTCACCCCATGTTCCATGCCGACAGACCTCAGTTTGTAAAGTAAACATTTGTGGGAAACTATACCAAATGCCTTTGTAAAATCCAGATACACCAACCACATCCACAGGCCTTCTTTTATTTAGATGGCAGCTCACTTCATAGAATGTTAATAGATTGGTCTGGCAGGAATGATTCTTCATGAATCCATGTTGATTACTACTAATGATAAAATCTTGGATATAGTCCCTTATCATCCCCTCCAATAGCTTGCAGACTATTGATGTTAGGCTAAATGGCTTGTAGTTCCTAGGGATATATCTTGGCCCTTTTTCTAAATATTGGTATATGTTTTCTCCAATTAGCTGGTACCATGCCAGTCAGTAAACTGTCCAAAAGTCTATTTCTGATACTGGCTTTGGTTAGCCATGAGCTGGCATTCTGTGATGCGTTATTAACATTACAGTCTTGATTACTATATCCCCCTTTTCCTTTGTGAAAAATTAGGAGAAGAATGCATTAAACACCTTTGCCTTCTCTTTGTCTTTTGTAACCAAATTCCCTTCATAATCCTTTATGAAGCCAATATGTTCTGGCCTCACTTTCTTACTGTTAATATATTTAATTCATTTCTTTTTTTTTTACTCTGCTATGTGCCTTTTGTGGTCTATTTTAGCTGACCTGATTATGCTCTTACATTTGTAATTGCATTCTTTGTATTGTTGAAATGCTGACTAGACATGTGCATTTCGTTTCATTCCGAATCGAAATTTCGGACGAATTTTCATTATTCGGACATTCGGATGCATCCGAATTACCGAATTACAATGCTAACGAATTCAAACGAAATTCAAATCAAATTTGAAAAATGACATTTTGCGACCCGACTTTAGGGCTATCTATCTCGGGGCCACTTATAGCTAGGAACCCAAAAATTGTATGCAAACACAGTAGAACTAGCACTAAAACATATCCAAATTTGGGGTTTCTAGCTATAAGTGGCCCCGAGATACGTGGCCCCAAATTTGGGTCGCAAAATGTCATTCTCTGCTGCAGAAAAGTAATATAAATGAAATAAGATGTGTGTTTTTTTGCACTGGTACACTGCAAGTATGAGAAGTTGATGTGACAGATGTATATAAGTAACTAACCATCTTCCAAAATTTCTAATTCAAATAGAAAAGATTAGAAAAAAATATAATTTAATAGAATAAAATAGAAAGAATATACAACCATCTTCTTAAATTCAAATTTCAAAATAGAATAAATTTGAATTTCGAATAGTATGAATTCAAAATTTTTAATTTTAAATTTGGATAGAAAAGATTATAATAAAATAGAAAATGGACTAGAAAAATGATAGAACAGAACAGAATATATTATATTTTATTCTGTTCTGTTCTATTGTTTTTCTAGTCTATTCTTTTATATTCTATTAAAATCAAAATCATTATACACTAAATTCGAATTTCGGAAGATGGTGGTTTTATTATATATATATATATATATATATATATATATATATATATATATATATATATATATATATATATATATATATTTCTTTCCGACATTCGAATTTAGTTTAGAATGAATTCAAATTTGAATAGAAAAGATTAGAATGGAAATAGAGAATAGACTAGAAAAACAATAGAACAGAATAGAATATAGATACTATTTCATTTTTAATTTCTTTTGCAGATTACTATTTGTTTCCATAAGATCTCCTGCAGAATATTAGCATATATTTAAATTTTTTGCAGATCTCCTGCAGACTATTAGTATCTATTTTGTTTTCTAACCAGATCTCCTGCAGACTATTAGCATCTATTTTTTTTAGCAGATCTCCTGTAGACTATTAACCACTTGACCACTGGGCACTTAAACACCCTTAATAACCAGACCAATTTTCAGCTTTCGGTGCTCTCACATTTTGAATGACAATTACTCAGTCATGCAACACTGGACCTATATGAAATACAAATGGAGCTTTCTTTTGGTGGTATTTAATCACCGCTGGGTTTTTTATTTTTTGTGCTATAAAAGAAAAAATACAGAAAATTCTGTAAAAAAATGAATTTTTCTTCGTTTCCGTTATAAAATTTAGCAGATTAGTAATTTTTTCTTCATAAATTTTGGCCAAAATTTATACCACTACATATCTTTGGTAAAAATAAGTACAAATTGGTGGATATTATTTGGTCTTTGTGAAAGTTATAGAGTCCACAAGCTATGGTGCCAATATCTGAAAATTGATCACACCTGAAGTACTGATGGCCTATTTCAATTCTTGAGACCCTAACATGCCAGAAAAGTACAAATACCCCCCAAATGACCCCTTTTTGGAAAGAAGACATTCCAAGGTATTTAGTAAGAGGCATGATGAGTTTTTTGAAGTTGTCATTTTTTCCCACAATTCTTTGCAAAATCAAGATATTTTTTTACTTTTTTTTTTTCCACAAAATTGTCATATTATCAGTTTATTTCTCACACAGCATATGCATACCACAAATTACACCCCAAAACACATTCTGCTATTACTCCCGAGTACGGTGATACCACATGTGTGAGACTTTTACACAGTGTGGCCACATACAGAGGCCCAACATGCAGGGAGCGCCATCAGGCGTTCTGGAGCACCCAGGACAATTCTGACATTTCTCTCCTACATGTAAAAATCATCATTTATTTGCTAGAAAATTACATAGAATCCCAAAACATTATATATGTTTTTTTAGCAAACACCCTGGAGAATACAATGGTGGTCGTTGCAACTTTTTATCTCGCACGGTATTTGCGCAGCAATTTTTCGAATGCTTTTTTTTGGAAAAAAAACTGTTTTGTGCTTAAAAAAAAAAAAAAACACAGTAAAGTTAGCCCAATTTTTGCAGCATGTGAAACATGAAGTTACACCGAGTAAATCGATACCTAACATGTCACTCTTCAAAATTGCACAGGCTCGTGGAATGGCGCCAAACGTCGCTACTTAAAAATCCCCATAGGCGACAATTTAATTTTTTTTTTACTGGTTATATGTTTTGAGTTACAGAGGAGGTCTAGGGCTAGAATTATTGCTCTCGCTCCAATGTTCGCAGCGATACCTCACACCGCTTTCATATGTGGGCGGGACTTACGTATGCGTTCGCTTCTGCATGCGAGCACATGGGGACAGGGGCGCTTTAAAAAAATATATATATATATATTTTATTGTTCATTTTACTTTATTTATTTTAGTTTGACATTTTTTTTCCAAAAAATAAATTTTTTGATCACTTTAATTCCTATTACAAGGAATGTAAACATCCCTTGTAATAGGAATATGGCATGACAGGTCCTCTTTACAGTGAGATATGGGGTCAATAAGACCCCGCATCTCATCTCTAAGCTGGGAAGCCTGAAAAAAAAAAAATTCTAGATTTGATCGTATTGGCGAGTCGGTAGAAGCACCGGAGGGCGGCGGGAGGGGGGGTGTCTATGGCTGGGTATTGCAGGGTATCACCGTCTATGGCTGGGTATCTCAGAGTATGGCGTTGCAGAGTATTGCGTTGCAGAGCATTGCAGGATATTGGAGGGTGTTGCAGAGCATTGCACGGTATTGGCGGGTGTTGCAGAGCATTGCAGAGTGTTGCAGGGTATTGGTGGGTGTTGCAGAGCGTTGCAGGGTATTGCAGAGCGTTGCAGAGTAATGCAGGGTATTGCAGGGTATTGCAGAGTAATGCAGGGTATTGCAGAGTAATGCAGGGTATTGCAGAGTAATGCAGGGTAATGCAGGGTAATGCAGGGTATTGCAGAGTATTGCAGAGTATTGCAGGGTATTGCAGGGTATTGCAGAGTAATGCAGAGTAATGCAGAGTAATGCTGTCAGGAACTTACCAGCAATAGACAGGTACAGCTGCGTGCACACAGGCGTCGGCGTGTGTCTTCTGCGCGTTCGCGTACGCGTTCGTTTACGCGTTAGTGTGCACGTTCGCGAGTGGCGATTCGTACGCGCGCTCGTTCACGTGGTCGTGCGTGGCGTGCGTGCGCTCCTTCCCGCCACTGAGCGTTTAAAGGACCCTCAAGTGCGCCGGTGCGGCGCTGTTTCGTCTCAGCTTCCGTGTGTCTGAATATCTGATCCTGAACCCGGTTACCTTTGAATACCTGATCCTGAACCTGATTACCTGCTACCGTTATCGACCCGGCTTGCTTGACTTCTCTGCCTTCTCCAATCCCGACCCGGCCTGCCTGACCTCGAAACCTCTTCTGCTTGTGATTCCGTTGCCGACCTCTGCCTGCTTACCGACACCTCTTCTGCCTTCCGTTACCACCAGTCTGCTTACCTTCTGACCCGGACCGTCTGACTCTTCTCCAGCCTGCTGCCAGTTCCAATCTTCGGCTTCTGAAGCTACTGCCTGCTTCCAGCAAACCGCAGTCCACTCAGCCTTCAGAGGGATCTCCGCTCTTCTACCAGCTCCAGCGGCCCTATCCAGCAGGCCCTCCTACCCACTGTGCTCTCGAGACCGCTGTTCCCATTCCAGCGGCTCCTGAACCAGCGCTGTAAGAGAGGTCTCCTCCTACAAGTCGGGCTCCACATCTGGACTCTAACAGTACGAAACAGCCATGACTGAGCCCGCAGGAGAGACCTCTCCCATGAAGGAGATCTGCACGCACCTGTCGGCCCTTACCCAAGCGGTAAAATCGCTTCAAGATAGCTACGCCAGGCTTGAAGGACAGGTCCAGGACCTTACAGATACTGGTCACGTGGCCCCTGCTCCGTCCTCCCTATCAGCACAGCCCGTCGCCTCACCATCCGTTGTCATGCTTCCACCTGAACCAAGGGTACCCATTCCGGAAAGGTTTTCTGGGGATCGAACCAAATTTCGGGCTTTTCGGAACGCTTGTCAACTCTATTTTGCCCTACAACCACGGACTTTCTCCCTGGAAGCCACGAAGGTAGGATTTGTAATCTCCCTCCTACAAGGTGAACCGCAGACCTGGGCCCACCGTTTACTTGAAGGAGATTCAGTCGCAACCTTCTCTCTGCAATCCTTCTTTGAGGCCATGGCTCAGCCTTACGAGGACCCCCAAAAGACTGCCACGGCTGAATCTGCTCTGTTTGCGCTCCAGCAGGGCCGCAGACCGGCTGAGGATTATGTCTCGGACTTTCGACGCTGGAGCGCAGACACGGAATGGAATGATGCGGCTTTAAGGCATCAATTTCGCATGGGGTTATCCGAAGGACTTAAGGATGAACTGGCTCGAGTCGGTATACCAGAAACCCTGGAGGCCCTGATCTCCTTGACAATCCAGATTGATCGCCGTCTCAGGGAGCGAAGATCAGAGCGCTCCGCTCAGCAAGCCCGTCCAGTCTGGATGACAGCGAGAGCCCCAATGCCTGCTTCTCGCTATGTACCTCCGTCCAGTCCTATTCCGCCCTGTACGGCTCCTGACACCTCCGAGCCCATGCAATTAGGACTACTGCGCCCCGCTTTGCTTCCAGAAGAGCGTGCACGTCGCCGGCAGCAGAATCTCTGCCTCTACTGCGGTGGTTCGGGTCACTATGTCTTTAATTGCCCTGTCAAGACAAGTAAGTGTCTACCTTCTGCTTCTACCAGTCTCTCTGCATTGACTGCCAATTCAACCCACCTTGCTGTTCCTCTCTCACTACAGCTCCAAGGAAGGACGGTGACAGTCAACGCTATCATTGACTCCGGGGCATGCCGCTGCTTCATAGACTCCACCTTTGCGGGCCGACAGGGCATTCCGTTACGAGGCAAGGCTCATGAACTCTCAGTTTTTCTGGCCGATGGGTCTAGCATCAGTTCTGGAAAGGTAATTCAAGAGACTCTCCCTCTACCTGTCACTATCTCCTCTCAACACAAGGAATTTCTGACGTTGGATGTCATCTCCTCTCCAATGTTCCCGATCATTCTGGGCATACCCTGGCTCCAAGCCCACAACCCCTACATCAATTGGGTTACCAGAGAAGTCACATTTCCATCTTCCTATTGCTTGAAACACTGCCTAACAGATTCCACCAAGCCTTCCGCCACCCTTTTATGTTTAGACTCTGATCAAGACCTACTGCAGACTGTGCCCAAGCACTACCATGACTTTATTGATGTGTTCAGTAAAAAGGGAGCAGACACTCTGCCTCCCCATCGTCCCTATGATTGTCCGATCGAGCTACTCCCTGGGGCCGAGATTCCTTTCGGACGCATATTCCCTTTATCAGAAAAGGAGCAGGGGGCACTGAAGACCTACTTGGACGAAAACCTAGAGAAGGGGTTCATCCGTCCTTCAACTTCCCCAGCAGGAGCTGGAATCTTTTTTGTCACTAAAAAAGATCAGTCCCTCCGTCCATGTGTGGACTATAGAGACTTAAACAAGATTACGGTTAAGAACCGCTACCCCTTACCCTTGATACCCGAACTCTTCCAGAGACTGAGATCCGCTAAAATATTCACCAAGTTGGATCTAAGGGGAGCGTATAACCTAGTTCGCATCCAGGCCGGGCATGAATGGAAAACAGCCTTCCGGACCCGATTCGGTCATTATGAATATTTAGTGATGCCCTTTGGGCTCTGCAACGCCCCGGCCACATTTCAACACCTAATCAATGACGTGTTTAAGGATTTCCTCGACGTGTTCGTGATTGTCTACCTGGACGACATTTTAATATTTTCCAACTCTCTTGATCAGCATCGAGAACACGTCCGTAAAGTCCTAGACCGCCTTCGCCAGCACCGACTCTACGCAAAGGCTGAGAAATGCGAATTTGAGTTACAGAGCATCCGATTCCTGGGAATAGTGATCTCCCCAACGGGCATCAGGATGGATCCCCAAAAGGTGTCTGCTGTACTAGATTGGCCAGCGCCTTTGGATAAGAAGGGTGTACAACGCTTCATCGGTTTTGCGAACTTTTATAGAAAGTTCATAAGAGACTTTTCAGCTATAATTGCGCCCATCACGCAACTGACCAGACAAAACTTCCGCTTCTGCTGGACTCAGGAGGCCCAGAGTGCTTTCGAAAGACTTAAAAAACTCTTCACGTCCGCCCCAATTCTCAGCCATCCGGACCCGTCTCTACCCTTCATCCTCGAGGTAGACGCCTCTGAAGTGGCCGTAGGAGCGGTCATCTCCCAACGTCAAGGCAACAAGGACCTAATGCATCCCGTGGGGTTCTTCTCCAGGAAACTCTCTTCCGCGGAGAAGAATTACGACGTAGGCGACCGAGAGTTGCTCGCCATTAAGGCCGCCTTGGAGGAGTGGAGATACCTATTGGAGGGCGCTGCTCACCCGGTACTAATATACACAGACCACAAGAACTTAGAATATCTACGGTCTGCCAAGCGACTGAGACCCCGACAAGCCCGCTGGGCCCTGTTCTTTTCACGTTTCTCCTTTCACATCACGTACCGGCCCGGATCGAAGAACGTGAAACCGGATGCGCTGTCACGGATGTATGACAATCCCAAGGACTCATCTGTTCCTGACACCATCTTACCTGCCGGGAATTTTTTACTTTTACAGCCTGACCTCCTCTCTCTGATCAGAGAAGCATCCTCTGACTCCTCTAGACCCCCCGGAATCACCTTAATGTCCAGAGATGGCTTGTTCTGGAGGGGAAGTCAAATTTTTGTCCCCAAGAATGTCCGAGTTAAGGTGCTGTCCCTTCTTCATGACCACCCACTGGCAGGCCACTTTGGGGTCCGCAAGACCCTTGATCTGGTACAACGCACGTTCTGGTGGCCCAATTTGAAGGACTTTTGCGAAAAGTACATCAGCTCTTGCCCCGTCTGTATCCAGAACAAGACACCCAGGAACCGGGCTTGGGGACTGCTGAAACCCCTACCTGTACCCGACAGACCCTGGAGAATGATTAGTATGGACTTTATTGTCGAGCTTCCATGTTCTGAGGGATGTTCAACTATTTTTGTGGTTGTAGACCGGCTATCCAAGATGGCCCACTTCTCACCCTTAAAAGGCACCCCATCTGCTGTGGAGACTGCCCACGTGTTCATTAAGGAGATTGTGAGGCTACACGGGATTCCAGCGAATATAGTCTCCGACAGAGGAGTGCAGTTCACCTCACGCTTCTGGAGGGCCCTGTGCGAGATCCTGAAAATTGAGCTGGCACTGTCCTCGGCCTATCATCCCCAAACTAATGGGCAGACAGAAAGGACCAACCAGACTCTTGAGCAGTACATTAGGTGCTTCACATCATTCGTACAGAATGATTGGGTGTCCCTGCTGCCTTTGGCAGAATTTGCCTACAATAATGCTTGTCATTCGGCCACCGGTCAGTCCCCTTTTTTCGCCAATTATGGCTTTCATTTAACCTTTTTGCCTGATTTTCTTCCAGAAACCTCAGTTCCAGCGGTCCAGAAGACAGTGGATTTCCTCAGCCACAATAACCGGGTGTTGCAGGAAGCAGTGGCCAAGGCCCAGGCAGACAGTAAGAGAGCCTTTGACCGGAGAAGAAGAGGGGAACTGATCCTACAACCTGGCGACCAGGTATGGCTTTCTACCAATAACATTAAAATGGCTTGTCCCTCCAGGAAACTTGCACCTAAATTTATGGGACCATTTCCGGTTAAGAGGAAAATTAATGAAGTTTCCTACGAGCTAACCCTGCCTGAGTCGCTTAGGATTCATCCTGTGTTCCATGTGTCACTGCTGAGACCTGCCACCCCTGATCCCTTTCCTGATAGAGGAACTAGACCTCCAGAACCCATCTTAGTGGACGGAAATGAGGAGTACGAGGTGGAGGCCATCCTCGATTGCAGAAAAAGACAGGGACGCATCCAATTTCTGATCAAATGGAAGGGATTTGGGCCAGAGAACAATTCCTGGGAACCGAACAGCAATATCCATGCCAGGCGGTTAATTCACGCATACTTGTCTGCCCATCCAGAAAAGAGGAACCTGTTGGGCATCCGGAGGCTGCCCCTTGGGAGGGGGCAATGTCAGGAACTTACCAGCAATAGACAGGTACAGCTGCGTGCACACAGGCGTCGGCGTGTGTCTTCTGCGCGTTCGCGTACGCGTTCGTTTACGCGTTAGTGTGCACGTTCGCGAGTGGCGATTCGTACGCGCGCTCGTTCACGTGGTCGTGCGTGGCGTGCGTGCGCTCCTTCCCGCCACTGAGCGTTTAAAGGACCCTCAAGTGCGCCGGTGCGGCGCTGTTTCGTCTCAGCTTCCGTGTGTCTGAATATCTGATCCTGAACCCGGTTACCTTTGAATACCTGATCCTGAACCTGATTACCTGCTACCGTTATCGACCCGGCTTGCTTGACTTCTCTGCCTTCTCCAATCCCGACCCGGCCTGCCTGACCTCGAAACCTCTTCTGCTTGTGATTCCGTTGCCGACCTCTGCCTGCTTACCGACACCTCTTCTGCCTTCCGTTACCACCAGTCTGCTTACCTTCTGACCCGGACCGTCTGACTCTTCTCCAGCCTGCTGCCAGTTCCAATCTTCGGCTTCTGAAGCTACTGCCTGCTTCCAGCAAACCGCAGTCCACTCAGCCTTCAGAGGGATCTCCGCTCTTCTACCAGCTCCAGCGGCCCTATCCAGCAGGCCCTCCTACCCACTGTGCTCTCGAGACCGCTGTTCCCATTCCAGCGGCTCCTGAACCAGCGCTGTAAGAGAGGTCTCCTCCTACAAGTCGGGCTCCACATCTGGACTCTAACAAATGCAGAGTAATGCAGGGTATTGCAGAGTATTGCAGGGTATTGCAGAGTAATGCAGGATATTGCAGAGTAGTGCAGGGTATTGCAGAGTAATGCAGAGTAATGGCAGGGTATTGCAGAGTATTTGCAGGGAATTGAGGGGTTAATTTTCGGTGAGCAGCGATGTGGGCACTGCAGATGCAGCCCACATCGCTTCTGACACCGATCTCTTCCCCCTCCGCTGTTCCGATCGGTACAGAGAGGGGGAGGGAGGAACCGGCGTCATAACATGACGCCGGTTTGTTTACAAGTGATCACTCCGTCATTTGACGGAGCGATCACATGGTAAACGGCCGCTATGAGCGGCCGTTTGCTGTGATCCGTGATGCACCGGGTCCTGTGGACCCGGCGGTCACGGATGCTCTCGAGTGCGCGCCCCAGGGGGCGCGCGAGAGCGGAATTCTGGGAGGACGTCATATGACGGCCTCCCAGAGTTAAGAAATCGCCCTGTAGCCGTCATTCTGCTATAGGGCGGTTATTAAGTGGTTAACAGCCATTTCACTTCTTTTTTTTGCAGATCTCCTGCAGACTGTTAGAATCAATTTTATTTTTTTTGGAGATTACTATTTATTTCCATCAGATTTCCTGCAGTATAATAACATATATTTCATTGTTTGCAGATCTCCTGCAGACTATTAGCATCTATATCTATAGGAAATGGCTGTTCTAATGCAAAAAATAAAAATAAAAATGAAATAGATGCTAATAGTATGCAGGAGATCTGCAAAAAAAATGAAATAGATGTTAATATACTGCAGGAGATCTGATGGAAATAAATAGTAATCTGCAAAAAAAAAAGAAAAATGAAATTGATTCTAATAGTCTGCAGGAGATCTGAAAAAAAATAAGTGAAATGGCTGTTAATAGTCTACATGAGATCTGCTAAAAAAGAAATAGATGCTAATAGTCTGCAGGAGATCTGAAAAAAAATGAAATGGATGCCAATAGTCTGCAGGAGATCTGGTGAAAAACCGAAATAGATACTAATAGTCTGCAGGAGATCTGCAAAAAATGAAATAGATGCTAATAGTCTGCAGGAGATCGTATTAAAACAAATGGTAATCTGAAAAAAAATAAAAAATGTAATAGATAGTATCTATATTCTATTCTGTTCTAGTCTATTCTCTATTCTAATCTTTTCTATTCAAATTCGAGTTCATTCTATACAAAATTCAAATGTTGGAAATATATATATATATATATAAAACCATCTTGCGAAATTCGAATTTAGTATATAATGATTTTGATTTTAATAGAAAAGATTTTAATAGAATATAAAAGAATAGACTAGAAAAACAATAGAACAGAACAGAATAAAATAATATATTCTATTCTGTTCTATTGTTTTTCTAGTCTATTTTCTATTTTATTATAATCTTTTCTATTAAAATTATTTCATTTAAAAATTTGAATTTATACTATTCTAAATTCAAATTTATTCTATTCAAATTTGAATTTCAGAAGATGGTTGTATATTCTTTCTATTTTATTCTATTAAATTTATTTTTTTTCTATTCTGTTCTAATCTTTTCAATTTGAATTAGAAATTTTGGAAGATGGTTAGTTACTTATATACATCTGTCACATCAACTTTTCATACTTGCAGTGTACCAGTGAAAAAAAAAAAACACACATTTTATTTCATTTATATTTATGGTATCAATGAAGTTGTCAGCATGCCTGATTGAAGAAGTCACAGATGTCGATCGCAAGGCAAGTGCATATGCTGTATGTCATTGTCCACTTGCCACAAGTTGTGTATCGTATTCGACCACTTGCCACGTCACCTGCCACAAGTTGTGTATTGTCCACTTGCCACGACACCTGCCACGAGTGCCACGTGACCGGTCACGAGTGCCACGTGACTTGACATGAGTGCCACGTGACCAAGTTGTGGATTGTCCACTTGCCACATCACCTGCCACCAAGCAACCCCAGATATGGGCAATATGAAAGTACTTTTCTGCAGCAGAGAATGACATTTTGCGACCCAAATTTGGGGCCACATATCTCGGGGTCACTTATAGCTAGAAACACCAAATTTGGTAGGCAAACACAATAGAACTAGCACTACAACATATCCATATCCAAGTTTCTAGCACCAAGTGACCCCGAGATACATGACCCTAAAGTTGGGTCGCAAAATATTTTCGAATCCGGTTGAAATAGTTTCGAATGCGGTTGAAATCATTTCGAATCATGTTGAAATCATTTCAAATTCAGTAGAAATATTTTCGAATTTGGTTGAAATATTTTCGAATGTGACCGATTTTTCGAATTTGGCAGAAAACTAAACAAAATCTGAAAACGAATTTAACGAATATAACTAAACAAAATTAATTAATTAACGAATTAAAACGAAACTAAACAAATTTTTTCCTTTTGCACATGTCTAATGCTGACAATTACCCCTCAGCCTTATATTTTTTAAGGTTTTTTGTTTTGCTTTTATATGCATTTTTACATTAGAATTTAGCCACCCAGGATTAATTTTAGCTCTGGCCAGTACCTTTATTTAGCATGCTCTTAAAGCACTCCCATTTTTGCCCGTATTTGCACTTTTGCAATCAGTATTGTTTGTAATCAGTAGGTCTAGTAATGCGTTATCTCTTCTTGGTGCATTTACCAACTAACCCATCAAATGAATCTGCAAGATATTTAGGAATTGGCGATCCTTAGGTGAATAAGCGGTTCCTTCTGCCCAGTCAATATCTGGATAAATAAAATCCCCCATTATAATGACATTTCCCAGTCTTGCCACCATTCCAAGCTATGATAGGAGGTCCACCTCCCCCTCAGGTTAGGGGACCCGTAGCATACACTCACTATTACTTTCCCATTATTTTCCTCCTTTTGGAGCTCCACCCACAAGGATTTCACCTTCTCCCTAGCTTCATTTGTGATGGCGTCCCTCACGTTCACTTGCACATCATTCTTAATATACAGATGGAAAACCCCTAAATGGTTGTAAGCCAATCATGAGATGCCAAACCGAGTTTCTGAAATTCTCACAACATCAAATTATCCTCTTACATTAGCAGCTCCAGTTCTCCCATTTTATTAGCTAGACTTCTAGCATTGGTGTGCAAGCCTTGTAATTTTGTCCTGTCACATATTTCCTTGCTAATTGTTAGGAGTCTGCAATTTGGATTTGGCAACTTACTTACCTTAGGTTTTGGTATTCTAGACACCCTACCATTAATGTACCCAATATTAGCCAGCACTGAGCAAGGTTCAGTGGGTATCTCTACATCTGGACCCCCTAACACCTAGTTTAAAAGCCCCTCTAACTTTTCAGCCAACTTCTCTCTCAGCAGAGCTGCAATCTCCCCATTCTCCCCATCTCTGGCAGAGATCCTCTGCTAGGAGCTTGCTAATTTGTCGATGATAGATTGCAGGGGAGGACTCTTACCATTAGTCAGAATAGGAAAATGAGAGAAGCTAGTTTATGATCCTTGTTTATGGTTTATGATGTTATGTGTATTTCAGGTCTGGAGCTACGGATGCAGCCAATAGATCTATTCAGCATTTTTGTGAATCATAACTATCGTGCTATAACAGACATGTTGCAAAAAAATAAATTATAACAGGCAGTACCTGTGCTAACACCAGTGGTTCTGGATATACAGTTAGCCAGAGGCAGAAAGGAATGGGGCTTTGCCCACTATCCCAAAAAATGAATTGTTTATGGAATATTTGATGGAATGATTAGTGAACACTTTCTTTTCTATGAAGGCTCTACTGTGCTATATTTTTAGCAAAGAATGATTCTGGCCTGTAGTACATCATGGATATATCCAGGCCTATACATTTGGCATTTTTTTCTGTTCTCTATTGGTAAATATATACCATTGAAAGCATTTTGTTATACCTCTCTAAAAAAAAAGCAAAAATACCTATTGATCTTGCCAGAAATATTGTCACCTGATAACTTTCTGTGCATACTATTATATTGTTCTGAGGACTACAGGACCCAGCTCATCTACAGTATGCTATAAATACTAGTACAAGGGAAGATTCTAGTCCTCTGCTTTATGTTGTGCTGATACAGTATAATGAGGGAGTGTTATCATACTAGGACATGAACTGTGTTACTGGAAAATACACCAGGTGAAAAGGAAGGCAGGTGTAAGGAAGGCCTCGTAAGCTTCAATATATTACAGTTCGGATTTTGGGTTTTGATATGCTAAAAACCAAGACTAACAAGACTGCACCAGATGCATCCAATGTGATTGTGATGATTGAAGCAAACCAATTCTAGTAGGTGCCTCTCAAAGGGCATAAAATCGGGACAATTTAAAGATAAGAAATGATGAAGAATTCCACACCACCTGGCTTTTTTATCCCAGCAAATAAAATCATAGGCACCACACATAGCCATACTGTATTCTGAACCTGCTCAAAATAATACTATCAAAAGCCATGTAATGTACTGAATCGACCATTTTGGATTGTGCCCTTCTGGTTCTTACTAGCTGTCATGTGTCACATAAACAATCTGTAAGTTACAGAAAAAAATTAATTTCCATCTTAATTCTTGCTTACATTTATTTCTTAGAAACAACTGGCTTCTATAGCCGAGGGACATTAGGGCCATGACACCACCCAAAATGTCCAGCCAACAACATTCCTGCATAAGAAATAAATCCATTGCAGCTTTATTCTGCTTCCATGACATTACAAAGTTCTAAGCTTATTTGGTTGGTTGCTAGGCTGGGAAAAATGAATCAGACAATACAAAGTCACACAGAAAAACTTTATGCAGAGTGACCATCGTCCAAATCGGAGTGACCATTGCCTGAAGATTCATTCTATAGAGATCTGACAATGAGCATTCAGAATTATATACAGTGCAATTACATGAAATGAAATCTTGCATAGATCTACTTAAAAAAGTCATAAATGCCTGGACAAACTGCACAAGAGTCTAAAAGGGCCACATAGGAGTCTTGATGGTCAAGATAGAGGAGGCCTTTACTGCTGATCTCCAAAACCTCTCTGTAAGATGCCTAAAGTGGTCCTGGTGGCATAAGTTTATTTATAATAATAATAAAACTATAACTACCCAGTAGAAGAAGTTGAATACTTACCTTTTTACTATAGGCAGAGAGCGGTCTTAGCTGCCGTGAATAACTATGAGCACCACTGCTATCCGATGCTTTAAACTGTGTAGTGCGTTTCCCCCTTGGTGCTATTGATCCTCCCATTGACCTTTATGACCTCTAGGGCCATATATTATTAGTAAGTACAATGACTGACCTTGTAAGTACAATGCAATACATCCCAATTATTTGTACAAAAAAAATTGTCTTATTACATGCTCTGACTTTTCAGGTCTAAAACAAGAAACGCATTGATCTCATCTGGACCTCACCATTGTAATCAACATGCAAGACCAAATTGATATATATTTTTTGCATATATGTAAATCTGTTGATTGAGGAAAATTTGTGTATTTTTTGTGAGCAGGTGAAATACAAGAGACTACAATTTATAAGGCAATCTAGTGAAAGACATTTTGTTTAGTACAAAAAAAAGTATTTTACCAAGAGTTAAATTATAGGATTTATAAATAAGTAATAAAAATGTGTTTTTGATTTCCTTACAAAGGGAAGACCCACAATCTGGAAGTGAGGCTCGCGGTAAGCAAGTCACAGGAAATGCTGATGCATGGCAAAAATTCGGATTTGTAAATATGCAATAATGTCTACCAATGCTAAAAAGATTTCCCTTGTTGCAGTGATGCAATCACAGACTGAGCCATTCAAAACTTTTGGGCCCAAAAGGAGGTGTTGAGAACCTACAAATCTAGGATGGGGTGAACACAGAGCTATTGGGCTTCAGTACCACAAACGGGTTTAAATGGAAATCCTGGAATCATTCCTTGGAGGGAACTGGAACAATCACTCCCACAGAGTGGAGCTGTGGTAAGGCAGTCTGCAGGGCCCGCAGTCCTATTGGAAAGGCAGGATGGATGGCAAAATAAAGGGAAGTGGCCAAAAACAAAAGATGCTTCTCATATCCTTTTGTAAGAAGGACATTGTTCAAAAATTGGTTATCTTGGACATTTAGAACATGTAATAGAACCAGGTGGAGAATTTGCCTATTGAAGCAGAGTTCTGGAAGGGACAAGAGGGAGTCCTTCTGGAATCTGGAAGCAACAGACTCAGCCATGGCCATCTTAGCTTTCTTTTTACTGGGTAAAGTGCCCCTGACTGCCTTAATAAAGGTGTTTAGTGACTCACCAAAGAGACACACTCTGTCAAATGGAATCCTTTCTAAACATTTCTTAGAAACTGTCTATGAAGGACAATTCTGCAGCCAAAGGATCCTGAACAACTGACATGAGTACCAGGCAATAATTTTAGTGTAGAGAGTCTGCCAAACCATGTATGCAGTAAGGCTACTTTCACACTGGAGCGTTGGGGGCATCGGCGGTATAGCACTGCTATTTTTAGCTGGGCTTTACTGTCGTTTTGTGGAGTTTTTCAGCCACTAGCGGGGCGCTTTTAACCCTTTAAACTAGAGTCCGAAAAAGGGTTAAAACTGCCCGCAAAGCGCCACTGCAGCAGAGCCATGTGGTGGTTCGGAGGAGCTGCCCATTGATTTCAATGGGCAGGGGTGCTTTAGCAGCGGTGTATACACCACTCCTACAGCGCTGCAAACATGCAGCTTGCAGGACTTTTTTTGGCGTCCTGCCAGCGTACTGCTCCAGCGTGAAAGCACTCGGGCTTTCACACTGGAGTGAGAGGAGAAGCTCTTTACAGGCGCTAATTTTAGCGCTATAGCACCTGTAAAGAGCCTCAGTGAAAGTAGCCTAATGTAAGGCTACTGGGAGGAGCTTCAATTTGTACCACGGGATCTGTCAGGATTGATCCAGGGTTTTGTGCCTGGTATGTGCTTGGTCCAGACTTCAAGAGTTTGGCAAATGGCCATAGATGCATGTATGAGTTTTGTAAAGATATCATGAACACTGGCACTTTGTTTTGGGTGTTAGATTAAGGTTGCGCTACCAGAGAGTACAATAATTCCCCTTATTCTTTTTTAATATTTTGTTTTGAATGGTGATTGTACACTGATATTTTCCAAAGCGCAGGGTATTGGGAGGTTGTAATTTCATCTTATGACCTTGTTGTCCCCCCTCAAGGAAGGCCTGACCGTCTTATGTTGACAAAAGTGTTCATTATATCGAAACCATGCAACCCCACCATAGACATTCTGGGCTTCGCTGATGGACTCTAGGTAAAGAACAAAAGGGTAAAAAAAAAATATATATTTTCCCCAATGACACTTGCAAGGATCTCAAATGCCTAAAGATAATGTGAGAATGTACAGAGAATTAGTCCAGTACGGCATTTTTCTTCCTTCTCCTCCTTATTCTCATCCGGCTTAAGCAAGTCCAAGTTAAATTTGTGCAACCGCAACAAAGAAAAAAAATCCTAATTTCCAAATCCCTCCTCACCACAGGTTTTAGGTGTGCTCCTAAGGGACCCTCAAAGCACACATACACCTCACATTTCATCAAATAAGCTAAACACACCCCATCAATACTGGCGACCACTTTTTCTCCTTTTTTTGTTTCTGAGTATGTGCCTGGCCATACTTATCACAGAAGTCACCTCAGTCTGCTTGGAAGAGAAGAATTACTGATGCCTCGATGGGTGCAAGATTGACCACAGTGGGAACCATGCCAACTTGACCACTACTGCCAGCTGTGGGAGCCTGAACCGCTGACCATGCCAATACCAGTAAAAAAAGAGCCTGAGATTCCGCCCTTGCCTCACACTGCATAAGTACATCCCTAAGATCTGCCAGCAAGGTGTGGATAACTCCATCTGCGGTGGGTGCCCCCACCAAAGAAGGGGCAGTTGACACAGCACCCACTTCCGTGGACCCAGCCAACTCCTCTGTACGTACTGAGCCTGGGAACTGTCCTCCATACCCCCAGAACATCCTTGAACAGAGGCGGAAGGAGAGCATGAAAAAGAACACTAATCCCATTTGACTACCTTTGTCCCTCTGGATGCCCAGCCTCTTTTCTGGATTCCTGTACCATCTGGTCCAGTTCCCCTTCTTCAAAGCTGCTGAGCTTCTCCTCAGACCAGCTCTCATCTTCATGAGCCCAGTGACCACGTGCCGATAATGTCATTAGCAGTCACAACACTGGCGTTCCGGGCACTCTCTCCTACTCCCCTGGCAGACACACTGAGGGGCGGGAAAATCCTCACCAGCCGGAGACCAGTCCCTAAATGTGGTGGTGCCCTGCAATGACTGTGCACTAGGGATAGCTTCTGATTTCTTCTCCTGGAGCAAGGGGTCCTGACCGCACCAGGGGACTGGCCAGCACCCGCCAAGTAAAGTCTCCTACTCCGGACCACACAAACCACAGGCAGAGAGCCCACAGAGCCAGCCACATAGTCCATGCTGACAGACGACAGGGCATAGGAGCTGGTGGCATATGATTGGCTACCAATTGAGGTCCATCAGGTAAGGGGATTCCTCCCAACTATCGCACCAGGGGAAGCAAGCACACTCTAGGCTGGTGGGGCCAGAGGGTCCCTGGAAGGGCTCCCAGATTGGTGCCAAACCCTTGGAGTGGCCTCTGGACTGAAGCACTCAGGAGGCCTGAACCTACTAGCACATGGGCTACCAGGAGGGGTCCAGAGGATACCTCCCTGGGCTCCTGTAGCAGATCAGAAAGTCTTTACTGTAGCCACCCAAAGCCATTAGCCATGGCTCTAAGCTAAGGTAGCATGCCTTTTGAACCACCCATGGCCGCTATTCTCCACAGGCTTGTATCTGCACATACAAACCCGTCTAATGTTGGCAAAAGCACCAACTGAGCTCTTACAAGATTTGCCTCCTCTCCACATACAACAGCCCCCCCACCCCAAGCCCCCAACTTTCTAATCTGGTGAGTGACATTCAATATTCCAAAAAACACCCCAATAAAGCCCTGGTACAACCCCACCTCTTCTGCACGCCCCAGTCATGCTGGCTTTTCTCTTAGTTTCACTCAGACGCAGGTCATATACAATGCCTTGAAAAAGTATTCATACTTCTTGAAATTTTCCAAATGTTGTCATGTTACAACCGAAATGTAAATGTATTTTATTAGGGCCAACATACCAGCAACAGTGTGTGACAACCTTGTGAAGACTTACAGAAAATGTTTGACCTCTGTCATTGCCAAAAAAGGATATATAACAAAGTGTTGAGATGAACTTTTGATATTGACCAAATACTTATTTTCCACCATAATTTGCAAATAAATTCTTTCAAAAATCAGACAAAGTGATTGTCTGGATTTGTTTCCACATTTTGTCTCTCGTAGTTGAGGTATAACTATGATGACAATTACAGGCCTCATCTTTTTAGGTGGGAGAACTTGCACAATTGGTGGCTGACTAAATACTTTTTTGCCCCACTGTAATTGTGAAGTGGAAGGAAAATAATAAATGGTTTTCAAAGTTTTTTACAAATAAATATCTGAAAAGTGTGGCGTGCATTTGTATTCAGCCACCCTGAGTTGTAGAACCACCTTTTGCTGCAATTACAGCTGCAAGTCTTTTTGGGTATGTCTCTATCAGCTTTGCACATCTAGAGAGTGACATGTTTGCCCATTCTTCTTTTTTGCAAAATTGCTCAAGCTCTGTCAGACTGGATAGAGAGCATCTGAAAGGCAATTTTCAAGTCTTGCCACAGATTCTCAATTGGCTTTAGATCTGGAATTTTACTGGATCATTCTAACACATCATATGATTTGATCTAAAGCATTCCAATGTAGCTCTGGCTGTATGTTTAGGGTTGTTGTCTTGCTGGAAGGTGAACCCCTGCTCCAGGCTCAAATCATTTGCAGACTAACAGGTTTTCTTCTAAGATCACCCTATATTTGTCTCCATCTATTTTTCCATCAACTCTGACTAGCTTCCCGGTCTGTGCTAAAGAAAAGCATTCCCACATCATGCTGCCACCACCATGTTTCATGGTGGGAATGGTGTGTTCAGGGTGATGTGCCATGTAAGTTTTCCACCACACATAGTGTTTCTGCTTTTAGGCCAACAATTTCAATTTTGGTCATCTCACCAGAGCACCTTTTTCCATACGTTTGCTGTGTCCGCCACATGGCTTCTCGGAAACTGCAAACAAGACTTCTTTTGGCTTTCTTTCAACAATGGCTCTCTTCTTGCCACGTTTCCATAAAAGCCATATTTGTGGAGTGCACGGCTTATAGTTGTCCTGTTGACAGATTCTCCCACCTCCAGAGTTACCATGGGCCTCTTGACTGCTTCTCTGATTAATGCTCGCCTTGCCCGGCCTCTCAGTTTAGGTGGACAGCCATGTCTTGGTAGGTTTGCAGTTGTGTCATATGCTTTATACTTTCGGATGATGGATTGATCAGCGCCCCTTGAGATGTTCAAAGCTTGAGATCATTATTTAGAACCTAACCCTCCTTTAAACTTCTCCACAACTTTATCCCTGACCTATCTGGACTGTTCCTTGGCCTTCATAATGCTGTTTGTTCACCAATGTTCTCTAACAAACCTCTGAAGGCTTCACAAAACAGCTGTATTTATACTGAGATCAAATTACACACAGGTGAACTCTATTTACTAATTAAGTAAATTCTAAAGGCAATTGGTTTCACTAAACTTTAGTTTGGGCTATCAGAGTAAAGGGGGCCGAATACAAATGCACGCCCCACTTTTCAGATATTTATTTGTAAAAAATGTAGAAAACCATTTATAATTTTCCTTCCACTTCACAATTATATGCCACTTTATGTTGGTCTATCACATAAAATCCCAATAAAATATATTTAAGTTTTTTGGTTGTAACATGACAAAATGTGGAAAATTTCAAAGGCTATGAATACTTTTTCAAGGCTCTGCACTTTGTGTCTTTACGGATGGCACATTGTATAATCAGCTTTACAGCTATTTTCTCTGAACTTGCATATAAAATATTTTTCTTTGTGTCCACGAGTCATTAAGTGATCATACACATAAAAAGATATTTTCAAGAAGTAATTAAATTTCTTTCTTACATTAATACGACTTTTCATATATCTGTAGCAGTTCTTAGGATGAGTGTGCTTGTCGGAAAAATGTATTAAGCTGTAGTTAGTATAACTTGTAACATGAATTATATAACATTGACAGGCTTCAATTATTGAATACATTCAATTAGCAGTATTTTTTTATTTAAACCTCTGTGTGCCATACTAATATGAAATAGAATAAAAGTCATTCAGATCATAAAGCAGAGTAAGGGCAAAACAATGAAATAGCTATGGGCTGTTACAGCGGTGACCATTAGTCAACATTAATTATATAAGTTTGATATGTCAGTTCTGTAGGCTAAACCAAATGCATACTAAAGACTGCACTAAATGGGCTGTGCATTGTAAAAAAGGATAAGATCATGATGCATTTTTATAAATAGTTATATTGTTTTGTGCCAAGTCGCAGAGGTGACTAACTACATAGCAAATCTCTGATCTAACTAAAAATTTTTTATTGAACTTATATTTTTTTTCTTCCATGGTTTCTAATTTCCACCCACATCAACATGAAATTTCCTTAATAAAACATTTCTGCTTTCATTACATATCTTTTATCAGAGCCAGTGATGTTTTCACTGGGTCTCTGTGCTTCTCATGCAATGCAGGCGGATCATGGCTGGTAGAAGGAGCTGGAAGGGTTCTGTACATAGCTTCCAGAAAACATCACAGCACCCTGTCTCTATATTTCTTTCAAGAGCCCTCATCCATGATGAAAGCAGTTGGAAAAGTTATACAAACATCAAAATGGCTTGATAGGTGGGTGTCACTCTGGAGGAGTGGTCATCCTAGGCAGACTGTATTTGTATGCAGAGTTCCCTAGTTAATGCCCGCATGTGAAGGCCAAGGACAATCAGACTAGAAAGGAATGGGATAGATAATGCTGGACACCCTCCAACTAGACAAACTGACTTGCTGCAGCTTCTAATGCACATGGTAAGAAAATTGCAGTGTGCAGTGAAATCAGAGTAAGTAATTTCAGCACAGGAGAGAAGCCTGTACAACTGTGCAAGACTGAAGGTAAGGCTAGCGTCAACGTTAAAGCCCAACTTTGTGCAAAAAAATGAAATACATTTTTTTTTTATCCAATTCTGCATCTCATGACCCTTGCTGGAGCCACTTCTGGTAGTGGAGTATAGAGATCCCATGCTAAAAGTCTGTAAGCAGCCACTCCATTGCCTCCGAAGTCAGATGGATCTCTGAGGATCCTCCTAACTGATAGTTATCGGAAGGTGTCCATGTTACCGATCAGTAACGCCTGAAGAAGGACCCCATCACTCTGCAGTCCAGAAGAGCAAAGACTCGGGTCAAGGCGTGTCACGTGTCACCAAGGTCTTAGATGAGTATTTGAAGGTAATATTTATTTTTCAAAACAACACAATAATAGTCGCCACATTACCAACGAATACTTTATTTGTATTGGGAAAGCAGTTTCTTAGTAGTATAGCACCCAGCAGTGTTAATTTCATTGAAAATAATTGTGTTATAGTTTTCTTTAGCTTCAGGTTTTCAGTGACAAAGACTAGATGAAAATAAAATTCAGATGACTGCAACTGTCCCAACTCTACTACCTGGACAAACAGGATAAAGACCACTACCTGGCGTTGGTGTGCACCCCCCATCTCCATACATGCAGTCACCCTATCAACTAATATTTAGAGACCAGGTTAACCCTTGGGTGCTGGGTGGTCGCAGGGGATTGCTGTACAACCATTGTAAAATATGGGGGATAGTGAGACGCAGATTACGGGCACCTCCCACACACTCACACACACCGCTATGGGACAATCCAGGCCTGAGGGAATTATTATCTGTACCTGACCATAACCTCTGGATGTCCCAGGGCATATCATACCTCTCTGATCTTTATCATGACAATACCTTAAAACTAACTCAACTAACCCAACAACTCAAAGACAACTTTAAGCTTCCTAATTCCATGCTCTTTCGGTACTTACAGCTCCGCCACACTGTCCAGACCCAATTTGTTGGCCAACTCCCAAATACAGAGTGCATGGACATCATGGGAGTCCTGATGGGACAGGACCCCTCAAAGCTTATCTCCTTGTTCTACAACAACCTCACCTGACCCACAGCTGTAACCCTAGCATATGGTTTGAAAGACAGATGGGTGGGGGATGTGGGAGTGATGGAGGACGAGGAATGGGAGGATGCATTGAACACCTGCAAAAAAGTGTCCACCAAGCTCTCTGATCGTCTCACACAAATTTATATTCTCCACAGAGTTTATATTACCCCCAGATGTTTTGCCAAATATAAACCAGACCATAACCCGTTCTGTCCTAGATGTAATAGCCCCGATAGTACCTTCTACCATCTTATATGGTCATGTCCCTTAATGCAGGACTATTGGTCCAAGATCGTAAAATTCATACATGACAAGATGGGATCCCCCTTGACACTCTGCCCCAAACAATGCTTACTAGGAGTGTTCCCAGACCCTGAATCGGATTTCTACATGAATCCTTATTTACGGCTAGGTTACTGATAGCAAGAAAGTGGTTGAGGGCATCACCCCCAATGCTTCAGGAATGGATATCTGCCATTGACGGCGTTTTACCCTACAAAAAGGAGGTCTATGCTCATAGGGGCTGCCCGGCCAAGTACGGGAAAATTTGTGATCCTTGGCTAGACAATACATGTAACGATGTCTCCACGAACCCCATGATACTTAACATATAAATCATTTTGCACTCTGCTTTTATGGCATAGCCACCGGCCATGTTGCCTCTGTACATATACCCTGCTTGCATACCCATACACTGCACTATGAAAATTATCTATGTCTTCTTGTATATGCTATTTAATTGTACCCATAAGATGCCTGTTCGCATGTACTGCCAATGTATACTGTCTGGAAGTGTGAAGTTCTTTTTGTCTTTCAAGTAATAAACATGTTATTTGTAAAAAAATAAATAAAATTCAGATGACTAATATATGACTAAACCTAAATTGTAATTTAGTCAAATGACTACGACTAAAAGATCAGTACATTCCCCTCTCACAGAACAGGGGTTTGCTTTGTTTACATAGGCAGACTGCCATTTTGCCTGTCTCCCAAACGATCAGTGGGTCCCAGCAGACGCGGTGTCCAATCACAGCGGAAGTGGGTCCCCAGTGACGCACGCCCCAGACCCGGAAGTGTCAGATCACATGATTTGGCACAGAAGGGATGCCCTGCCACAGTATATGTGCGTGGGGTGGTCCGCATGTGGTTAACACTGGTCAAAAAGCAATATTCTTGTTTGTTTACAAAACTTATTTTATTTATAAAGATGTTACTTGAGTTTTTTTTTTCTACATTCAGGTAATATGTGCAACGGCATTACAGCCAATAGTTTTTACAGTTTTTTGTCTTTTTATATTTTAATGTTGCACTTCTATTTGTCAAAAAGTTATATTTTTGTTTGTTTATGATACTAAAGGTTTTAGTCAACTAAAATATTATGAAAATTAAAACAATTCAAACGACTAAAATACAACTAAATGGCATTTTAGTCAAAAGACTATGATTAAAACTAAATCAAAATTTTACGTCAAAATTAACACTGGTACCCAGGACCCTATCATATGTGTTTGTTTCATTCAAGTGCAAAGAAAGTAAATCTCCTGTTTCATAATTTCTATAAAGTGTTTCCCCTTGATTAGACTTACCGAGAGAGGACATGCTGCAAAGCAGTGGTCACTAAATGTAAGCACTTAAAAAAGGAGCAATTGTTCTAAAATAATGTTATTTTATGAAGATGTAGTAACAACGTATTGGTTAGCAAAGTTCTTTTTTACAAGATAGCTCTAATTACAGGTAAAACAGAACTGTAGGCATGTAATACAGAAACATATTATACTATTTAACCTATTCTTTAAAATCCTTAGATTTATTTAAAAAAAAATAGCTAAAACTGTCTTTATAATACCCTCCTCAAACCTCTGTGCTGCAGAACAGGAGAGAGAGCAATGGAAATATAAGTCAATTAGCCATTAGCGATTAGTCGTTCTACTGCATTGCAAAAAACATTTAATCTAATATAGCAAACTTTCTGATAGGGGGAGAAAGCAAAGACCTCAGTGTGGTGCAGGTTCTTGGTCAAAGGTACAGTATTGCTTTAATGTGACTGGTCATGAGTTAAGTAATCTGTAACAGAGAAGAGTTCCTCTATACGTTAAAATATCCAAATTGGTCCCAAAGTTTTAATATTTTGTGTGGCCACCATCATTTTCCAGCACTGCCTTAACACTCTTGGGCATGGAGTTCACCAGAGCTTCACAGGTCCATCACCTTTACCCTCAGCTTCTTTAGCATTCATGGTTTCCTCAAACTGTAGCTCCCCAGTGACGGCAGCACTCATGCAGCCCCAGACCATGACACTCCCACCATCATACTTGACTGCAGGCAAGACACACTTGTCTTTGTACTTCTCACCTTGTTATCGCCACACACACTTGACACCATCTGAACCAAATAGGTTTATCTTGGTCTCATCAGACCACAGGACATGGTTCAAGTAATCCATGTCCTTAGCCTGCTTGCCTTCAGCAAACAGTTTGGGGGCTTTCTTGTGCATCATCTTTAGCAGAGGCTTCTTTCTGGGACAACAGACCAGGAAGACCAATTTGATGCAGTGTGCGGAGTATGGTCTGAGCACTGACAGGCTGACCCCCCCACCCCTTCAACCTCTGCAGCAATGCTGGCAGCACTCATATGTCTATTTCCCAAAGACAACCTCTGGATATGACGCTGAGCATGTGCACTCAACTTCTTTGGTCGACCATGGTTAGGCCTGTTCTGAGTGGAACCTGTCCAGTTAAACCGCTGTATGGTCTTTGCCACTGTGCTGTGGCTCAGTTTCAGGGTTTTGGCAATCTTATTATAGCTTAAGCCATCTTTATGTAGAGTAACAATTCTTTTTTTCAGTTTCTCAGAGTTCTTTGCCATGAGGTACCATGTTGAACTTCCAGTGACCAGTAAGAGAGATAACACCAAATTAAACACAACAGCTCCCTATTCACACCAGAGACATTGTAACACTAACAAGTCACATGACACCAGGGAGGGAAAATGGCTAATTGGGCCCAATCTGGACATTTTCACTTAGGGGTGTACTCACATTTTTTTTGCCAGCGGTTTAGACCGTAATGGCTGTGTGCTGTTTTTTTGAGGGGACAGTAAATTTACACTGTTTTAAAATCTGTACACTCACTACATTATATTGTAGCAAAATGTAATTTCTGTCACATGAAAAGATATAATGAAATATTTACAAAAAATGTGAGGGGTGTACTCACTTTTGTGAGATAATGCATGTATTTAAACTGTTTATTAAGCTGCTTGCCTATCATTCTGCTTCAAATTTTAAAAACAACATGAATCCCGCAATGTAATACATGGGCAATAAAATAAATTAGGCGCAGTAAGAAATGATATCAGTTTTGCAAAGTCATTATTGTATTTCTTGTCTTGTTAGTCCACTTAGTTGGTTCAAGCTCATTCACCTCTAGAATTTGTTTGTCTGCATTTTCTGCATTAAAGTAAAAAACCTTTCAAAAGTTTCTCCCCCAAGACCCCCTTAACCACATTAAGACCAGGCCTTTTTCTGACATTTGGTGTTTACAAGTAAAAATCTGTATTTTTTGCTAGAAAATTACTTAGAACCCCATATATATATATATATATATATATATATATATATATATATATATGTGTATATATATATATATTTTTTTTTTTTTTTTTTTAGCAGAGACCCTAGAGAATAAAATAGTGGTCAATATTTTGTCACACTGTATTTGCATAGCAGTTTTTCAAACACATTTTTTTGGGGAAAAAATACACTTTACTGAATAAAAAAAAACTGTACAGTTCCCCCTTTTCTTTTTGTATAATGTGAAAGATGATGCTACCCTGAGTAAATAGATACATGTCATGCTTTAAATTGTGCACTCACACGCTCGTGGAATGGCGACAGACTATGGTACTTAAAAATCTCCATAGGCGACGCTTTAAACATTTTTACAGGTTACCTGTTTAGAGTTACAGAGGAGGTCTTGCACTAGAATTATTGAGCTCACTCTAACAATTGTGGCAATACCTCACCTGTGTGGTTGGACCGCAGGTTACTTATGTGGGCACGACACTGTATGTGTTTGCTTCTGCGCACAAGCTCGAAAGGGATGGCTTTTTAAAAAAAAATCTTATTTATTTGACTTTCTTTTTTTTTCTACACTTTCCCTTTAATTGTTTTCTTTTGGTTAACTTCTATTCCTATTACAAGGAATGTAAACATCCCTTGTAACAGATATAAGCATGGCCGGTCCTCTTTATTGAGAGATCTGGGGTTGTTTTGATATTGAGGGAAAAAAAATCCCTTTAAGCCCGAGAGGCGGAAGTGACGTTAGATGTTGCTCCGGTCCTCCAAGGGCATAGAGCTGAGCGGGGGCTATCTTGCCCTCTCTCGGCTTCCTGCCCAGGCATCTGATGGATTGGATCTGCTTCGAGCTTACCAATGAGTCTGGTAAGCTTTACTTCCTGAGGTCAGATCCTAAGCTACATTACCCACTCATTTGCAACATTCTGAGCATGTGGAGCTAATAAAGGAGAGACCATAATAACAAAGGGTGTATTTTGAAACATAATGAACAGTTGAATGTGGAACCTATCTGCCTGAACATGGAACTACACATCAATTATTTCTTACTTTGTGTCTTTCAAAATACTGACTGGCACCGACACCTCCTTGTTCTTCTCCAGTCCACATCACTAGGCGGATTGTCCTTTTGGGACGAAGACCTGAGAAATAAAGCACATAAAAGATTTCAGGACTTGAGTCAGATGGCAACAATAGTTTTACAGCCGTAAAACCTCCCCAATCTAGCAAGTGGTACAGAAACATTGCCCACAATGGTAAAGAGTAGACATGTGCAGAGTAAAATATTTCGTTTCGGAATTTCGTTTTCGTCCGAAAACTTAATTTATTTAGTTACTCCCGAAATTCGTTTTTATTTCGTTTTTCGTTCAAAAATTGCATTCGTCCGAAAATCCCCATGAATTACGGTCGAATCCGTCTTGGAAGGCTTATGGTGTCTGTCGAATGTATAAAGAAGATTCGACGGAGCTAACTATATAGCATACTTTAGAACCCTATTAAAGTCTATGGGACTCCAACGTTCAAAATCTAAAGTGCTAATTTTAAAGGCTAATTTGCAAGTTACTGTCCTAAAAAGTGTTTGGGGACCCGGGTCCTGCTCCAGGGGACATGTATCAATGCAAAAAAAGTTTTAAAAACGGCCGTTTTTTCGGGAGCAGTGATTTTAATAATGATTAAAGTGAAACAATAAAAGTGTAATATTCCTTTAAATTTCGTAGGGGGGGGTTGTCTATAGTATGCCTGTGAAGGGGCGCATGTTTCCCGTGCTTAGAATTGTCCCTGCACAAAGTGTCATTTATGCAGGAAAAAAAGTCCTTTAAAATTACTCGCAGCTATTATGAATTGTCGGCTCCGTAATACAGAGAACACTCATTGAAAGTCATTGATAAAAAAATAAATAAATAAATAAAAAAAGCGTGGGGGTCCCCCAAATTCAATTACCAGGCCCTTCAGGTCTGGTATGGATATTAAGGGGAACCCCGCGTCAAATGAAAAAAAAAATTGACGTGGGGTTCCCCCTAAAAATCCATACCAGACCCTTTATCCGAGCACGCAACCTGGCAGGCCGCAGGAAAAGAGGGGGGGGACGAGAGAGCGGCCCCCCCTCCCTCCTGAACCGTACCAGGCCACATGCCCTCAACATTGGGAGGATGCTTTGGGGGTCCGTGACCCCTCAAAGCACCTTGTCCCCATGTTGATGAGGACAAGGGCCTCATCCCCACAACCCTGGCCGGTGGTTGTGGAGGTCTGCGGGCGGGGGGCTTATCAGAATCT